>NC_135284.1:11317679-12026099 GCF_051311805.1 Agelaius phoeniceus
TGGACAGGCCTTTTAGCATGCTGGTCTACTGAAAGGTGTGCTTGACTGTGGCAGGGCTTGGACTGGATGCTTGGCTTGGACTAAAGCCCCTTCCAATTCCCACTCTGGATTTGCAATGTCATGTGCTCAATCCCACAGCAGCAGTACCCCTGATAATCCTTTCTGGAGCAACTGGCTGTTGTAGTTGCTGAGACAGGAGCTCCCAGGGATTTTTTTTTCCATCAGGCTTAAGGAGAAGTCATTGTTTGGTGTGTGAGGGTGTTGATGTTCGTGAACTTCACATGTCCCACCCCTCGTTGTGACAGACATCACCCTGTGGGGGCTGGAGATCGGGCTGCTGTCCATGACCAAAGGAGAGGCTGCACTGTTCGTCCTCACTCCGGAATACGCCTATGGCCAGCGGGGCTGTCCTCCCTCCATCCCCCCAAACACCACGGTCCTCTTCAAGGTGGAGGTGTTGGACTTCATAGACTCAGAGGAGTGCGACACCTTCTTTGAGTTGACTTGCGTGAGTTCTTTTAATAAGGCTTGAGACCGGAATCTGGGGGGGGGAACCATCATTGTCCTGTCTCACAGTTGCTGTGGCTTGTGTGTTACATGTGTTCATGTGAATGCTGGTGCAAGTATCTAGTCCCTGGGCTCCCAGCTCTGCTCTGATCCACATGCCTGCCTTTTGTGTCCCTCCATGTCTTTCTCTGTTTGCCCTCCCATGCAGAGGGAGAAGGCGGGATCTGCCTTTGTTTGCTCCTCTGTGCTGGAATGGCTCCCATTTATTTTTAGTTTTACCAGAAACCTCATGGTTGCACTAGAGGGCAGCAGCTTCCAGGAATTTCTTTAAGGAACAGTAAGGAGCTGACTGTTACAATCCTCTTCAGTCTGCAGTGTCCCAGTGCCCCACCAGCCCCCACCCTTTGTCTCTGCCTCCTGGCTCCTCTCCCAAGTGCTCCCTCTTTTTTCCTTCCTGGTGAGTTACAGTGCTATTGTTAATTAACCTTTCCATGTCAAGGGCTTTGGGCTGTGGTTGTGGGTCAGTGAGTGGAAGCAGAAGCTAATGGGGGAGCCCCTCCAGCCCCTGCACAGGTAAATTTTCCCCCAAAGCCCTGTGAGCAAACCAGACTTGTTGTGCTCCCTCCTTGCCCACCCATTTTGGCTGACTGACCCCTCTCTGTGAACCGGTTCCAACTTGCAGAACCAGAAGAAAACCTGTGCCTCCATTTTTTTTTTTTTTTTTTTTTTTTTTTTTTTTTTTTTTTAATGATTATTGGGATTTTTGTTTTGCTGTTTGGTGTCTTTGGGAGTGTTAGGCTGTCCCAGAGCTGGCCTGAGAGCGATTAGAGCAATGGAATGTTTCGAGCAGCTTTGTGCCAGTGTCAGCATTTGTGTTAACTCAGCTGTGTGCTGAAGGAGTTGAGCAGGTTTTAAGAACACATTCCTGCTTTTTTTTCAGTTCCCCTTTAGGCCTGAGGAGCTTCCTGACCTCTTTAGTGGAATAATCAGCACAAGGACACTGTAATGTTTCAGCCTGGCTGGGGAGATACCACGTGGTGGTGGCCTGGCCTTGGTAAGGACCTGGCTTCTGCTCTGTGAATAGGAAGGAGCTGTTCAGGACTGTCCTGTGAGTTCTCTGCCTGTTTTCTTTAGTTTGAGCTGAAATTCAGATATTTCTTCACACAGGAACAGCGGGATAGACTTCCTCTAGAAAAGGTGTTGAAAGTGGCAGCGACAGAGAGAGAGTTTGGCAACTACTTCTTCTATAAGCAGCGCTTCAAGATTGCCAAGGACAGATACAAGAGGGTATGGCACCAGGAAGATGCGGGGTGTGCTTTGGGAAAGCTTTGGAAGAAGGGATTATTTTAGCTCACCACAACAGGTACAGGCTAGAGATCAAATAACTTTATGGTATTTTTCCAGGCATAGTTTGTTACTTCAGAACAAGGCTTGCACACCTGGTTTTGTGTGAGCAGCAGTGGTAAGTTAAGGAATAGTCACAGAATCATTTTGGCTGGAAAAGTTCTCTGAGACAACAAGTCCAACTGTTTCCCAGTGCTGCCAAGGCCACCACTAATCTATGTCCACAAGTGCCGCATCCACAGGGCTGTTAAATCCCTCCAGGGATAGGGATTCCACCACTGCCCTGAATAGCCTCTGTGCAAAGGCTGGACAACACTTTCAGTGGGAAATTTTCCCCAGTATCCATCCTCCTGTGCTGCAACTTGAGGCTGTTTGTCTTGTCCAGCTATCTGGGGGCAGAGCTTGACCCCCATCTGGCTGCACCTTCTTGTCCAGGAATTGTAGAGAGTGAGAAGGTGATCCCCCCTAACCTTTTTCCTAGTCTGAGCCTCTCTAGCTCCCTCTCCTGGCAGGGTAAACGCTCAGTTATTCTCAAACTGGAAGGCATCTGCTACTTTTTCAGAGGTAGAGATGATTCAAAGTTGCTTTTGCTTGGATTTTTGAAACAAAAGTAATTTGACTTGCCTTCTCCCCTGTAAAATATCCATATTAAGTCTGAGTCCTGGGTCCTTTTTTTTTTTTATTCTTCTGCTTTCCATGGTAAGTTTCTAAACCTGTGGTCATATGGTCAGCATGACTAGTCATGCTGAGAATACCATGCCCTGTATTTAGAGTTTTGATTGTTAATACTTTTTAGTGACCTAGGTGAACAGAAATACAGGTGTAGCTGCTGAACGAGACGGATTTCTCACTTTCCATGATGGATTTGTTGTGCACTGGCTGGTTTTCCCTCTCTGCTCAGGCACTCTCCATCCTGGGTCGCAGCTCTTCCAGTAAGACAGAGCAGAGCCAGATCAACGCTTCCAAACTGCTGCTGTTCCTGAATCTCTCACTCACTTACCTGAAACTGGAACGTGCTGACCGAGCTTTGAAATACGGGGAGTTGGCCTTGGAGATGGACCAAGGAAATGCCAAAGCGCTCTTCAGGTGTGGCCAGGTGGGCAAATAAATCATTATGGAACATCCTGGCCTGGTTGTCGAGGGAGCCCAGAATGAACTGAATCTCTGAATTCTGGGCTGCTGCAGTAGTCAAGGTGGTTTGTCTGCATCTGCCCTTTTGGAAAGTCTGGCTCTCTGGAAATGTGTCACATGAGCTTTTCCTGGAATGTTCCTGAATTACTCTTCTCTGTCGCAGGAAAGTTTGTTTTGGCACGAGGCCCGAAGAAGGGCAGCAGGTCTGTATTTATCTTGTGATGCATCTAACTTCTTTCCATGATAGGCTTGCCTCTACATGAGGGAGTACAGCAAATCCCGGGATTTCCTGGCCAGAGCTCAGTGCATCCAACCCTTCAACCGTGATATCAACAATGAGCTGAAGAAGTTAGCAAGGTGAGAGCCCTCCTTTCTATACCTGGGGAAGAGAGAGAGTGTTTGGACAGGCTGTAATACCCATTCCAAAATATTTAAAATATTAAAAAAAACCCCAAACTATTGGGTTAATGAGTGACTTGGGAAAATGCATGTGGAGAAAACAGCTTGAAACATTTTTCTGGCCCAGAAGCTGCAAGTGAGGAGCTCAGAGCACCATGTATTTCTTTGGTGGGATGTATGTTTCCTGACTTGTGAGCAGATCAGGGTGAGGACAGGGATGTGGGAGCTACTAAAATACCTCAAATCCAGTGAAATATGATGAGACTGATGATCCAGCTGGTAATGTTCTCAATAAGTATGATTTTCATTCCCTTTAAGATGTGTTGGTTATTTTCAGCAAGCTGCATGTGCTTCAGTGCACAATACTAATATTCATTGAAAGTGAATTTCTTGCCATCTTGGAGATAATAAATGAACAGCCCTGAAGATGAACTCTCCCTTTCCCTTTCCCCACAGGCTGAGTTAAGGACTATCCTGCCAGCTTTTAGTCATGTCCCCACCCCACCAAAACATGACTAATGCTTGTCTATGGCCTCATGATGCTCTTCCTTTGAAACTGCCAAAAGCATTAGGTTTTTCCCAAAAGTGTGTGCTGTCCTCCTGGCACTGTTTACTGAGGCAGGAGCAATGCTGTCCTCAGCTCTGGAGCTCACAAAGCAGCCTTTGAATATGAACCCTCTTCTGTATGTCAGTGCGAGGCACTTGCAGAAAGGCAGCAGTAACACCTAAAAAGAGTGATTGGTGCTGCTGGAAATGCCAGTCTGGCAGAGTGCCTTTTGCCAGGGGATATGTTGGTGGAGGGCTGTTCTGTCCTGTGTATTCATGTTGTCTTTAAATAGTCTGTCATAACACTGAGTCTGCAAATGTGTTCTGTTACTTCCAAAGCACAAAGAGCTTGAAGGTGGTAGTATTAGCTGCTGGTCTGGAAATTTTAAATTAATCTCTTATTTTTATCCTGATCTCCCACTGGGTATGGAGCTACCAAATTGTCCACTGAGAGTGGGGAGTTCTAAACTAGATCTGGCTGGCTGCTCTTGGAGGCTAGTATATGTATAATGCTAGAAGCCTGATTCTAGAAGCCTCATGTATTCACTTAGATTTGTTTGAAATATTTTGGTAGATAAAAGGGAAATTTTGCTAATGGTGTTTAGGTGGTGTGGCTGGAAAGCAACAAGACATTTCTGCCTTTGTCAGCTCCAGCTCTGTAGAGAGCAGCATGTTCAGTGAGTGTGCATGTGTCAGAATTGAGTGCACCTTAAACCACTCTTGTCCCGGAGTTCCTGCTTTGCTGCCTGTTAAAACTGGTGTACTTTTTGCTTTTAACCATGCAATGGTTTGGGTTGGAAGGGACCCTAAAGCTCATTCCACTGTCATGGGCAAAGACTCTTTTCACCATACCAGGGTGCTCTAAGCCCTGTCCAACCTGGCATTTAACACTTCAGGGATGGGGTGGCCACAGCTTTTCTGTACAACCTGTGCCAGGGCCTCCCCACTCTCACAAGGAAGAATTTCTTCCCAGTATCCCATCTAACCTTGCTCTCTGGCAGCAGGAAGCCATTCCCTCTTCTCCTTGTCCAAAGTCCATCTCCAGCTCTCCTGGAGCCCCTTTAGGCAAAGGAAGGTATTCTGAGGTCTTTCTGGAATTCTTTCCAGGTAAACACCTTTGCTCTTCCAGCCTGTCTTCAGAGCAGAGGGGCTCCAGCCTTTGGAGCATCTCCATGGCCTCCTCTGGACTTGCTCCAGCAGCTGTATGTGTTTCCGATGCTGGAGGCAGCACTGCAGGAGAGGTCTTTTGCCTGTGACAAAGAGTGGAATTAGTGTGAAACAGATGAAGCAAGTGCTACTGGGTGTTGGTAATGAGGTCTTACCTCTGGCTAGATATGTAATGTTGCCAGCCTGCCCTTGCCTGAGAACTTGTAGTGTGATCTGACAAATGCTTCAGAAATGGAATATGAATCAAAATCTTGTTTTTAGTGGCTTTTCACTTCCTTACTGAGTACATTTGTACTTTGTTAAATGCAATGTTGTGTGGTAATCAGCAAGCTCCCTTTTGCTGTCTAAACCAAAGCTTTGGAATGCATCTGTTTACTGGCTGAAACAGATTCTTGCCAAAATCTCCTGGAGAACAACAGGCGGAATCCAAGGTGAGAGGTATGTAGAATGTGGCTGGTACCAGCTGTGGTGGATTTGGTGCAAATTCTGCTGCTGAATCTAGGAATTCTATTGGAAGGCTTGCATTACATCAAAACCAGAATGAATTTAGGTTCTTCCAATATCTGGTATTAATCTGTTCCTCCAAACAAGGGCTCTTGGATTTCCTGCTGTCATAGGTGTGGGAATGTGCCAGCTACGGGTGGGCATCCTTGGTCAGCAACTTCTGTGTGAGACTTACCAGGAGAGATATGTTGTGCTGGGATTTCGTACCCTCTGAGGTTCCAGGCCCCAAGGGTGCCGAGGGCTGGGGCTGAGGGAACCTGAGCCAGCCTCTCACTGGGGCTGGTTCTAGTGTGTTGCACAAAACCCTTCGCTTTTGGCCTTATATGGCAGCAGATGCAGGAAAGCCAAACTCATGGGCAGCCACTGATCCTGGGAACAGTGTTCCCAAACTGACTCAGCCTGCAGCTCAGGGATTCCTTACCAGTGAGGTGAGAGCATAGAGAGCAGAGGATACTGTGCTTGGGAAAGTTCAAGTGGAGCAGGCTGCAAAGCTTTTGCCATCCTGTCCACTGGCAAGGAAGAGAGAGCAGAGGAAGATACATCTGCTTGTCATCCACTTAGTCCAGACACAAATCCCCGCTGTCTCCTTCCCATCCTCTGCCCAGATCCTATATCTGTGGTAGATATCCTGCTGTATGGTAGTTGGACAGTGTCTCCTGGGTGCTAAAAGAACTTGCATAAGGACTCACAAAAGTATCCTACAGCACACAGGTGGGGTTCCTCTGCACTGTCCCGTGTTTCCAGAACTAGTGTAGGGAGCACCTGTCTAAGGAGGCAAATGATCTAATTAGTCCCGAGCAGAGCAGAGATCCAAGGTCTGGGGATGAGACGTGACATTTCCAGCTCTCTTTCCCTGACATTGCAGAAAGAAGGGCTTGGAGGAGCTGTGTCTGTGCTGCCAGCACAATTTTCCATTATGTTAATTTATTTATATCCAGAAAATAACATTATTTTCAGGTTGTGACACTGAGGGTGGCACAGACAATCTCCAGCCCCTGACGCCATCCTGTACTCTACTTTGCAGATACTACAAGGAGTACATGAAAATGGAGAAAGAAATGTGCTGCCAGATGTTTGACCCTCTCAATTCTTATGGCTGAGAAGAAATCAAGGTAACCAGGTTTTGAAAAGGGCTGAACTCTCCCAAAACATGTCATGCCTGTAGTGTTCTCAGGTGGGAAACTTGCTTCTCTTCTGTGGGGTAGGCTTTTGGAGGCAAAATGGAAAGTGGTGGGAGTGTGTGGAGAGGAAGGGCAGGATGGTGGGGTGGAATACTGCTACATCATCATGTTGAAGAATCTTTCTTGTGAGGCAAAGCATGTGTGGGACAGGGACCTGGAACTGGCGGCAGTTGAGTAAGTTTGGTTTGTTGTTTCCTGTGCTGCTCATCCCAGCTCATTCCTGGTCAGAGCCAGGGGCTGAAATAGCTCTACTTGTAGAGCTATTTCAGCCCCTGTAGTCTTGTTCCTCTGCCAGTTAAAAGAAAAGGAAAAAAAAAGAAAAGTTCCTGTCAAACTTAAGAATTGGATTTCCTCCTCCTCTCCAGCACTTCTGTCTGGAGCTGTTGGAATGCCTCACTTCAGAAGAATCTAAATATTTTATTTCTGGGGGTTTTTAAGTATTAAAAGAGGTCTGTTTGGATAGAAAACTTCAAGTAAATGTTTTGGACTCTTTAAAGCCTTAAATCTTCTAGCAAAATTGACAGGTTTATAAATGCACAAAGGCTCTTTGATCCATCTTTTTTTCCTCAAAATCTTCAGCGGGGGTGCAAGCAAGAGCAGAAATCTTTTCTGGTCTCTTGCTTTGGGGGAAACCCTAGGGAAAGAATTCTGGAAAATGACAAAATCCTTCTGTCATGAACCATCCCGAGCTCAGGGCCATCAGTTTGCTGCTGTTGTCTCTCCTGCAATGCAGACAGTACCTCTTTGCTAGCAGAAAATGAATATTGGCAGCCTTTCCATCAGCTCTGGTGTTTTATGGTTGTCTCTTTGTTCTTGTGAGGAAGCTAAGGCAGTGTTTGAGGAAGAGGTTGGATTGAATGCTCCTTCCTAAAGGAACACAACCTTCTCCTGACTGGACATGATTCCTTATCTCTTTGGACATCTGGACATCGTCTGGACATCTCCTTGCCTTTACTCTTCCTGCTGCTCCTTGCTCTGGTCCAAGCTGGGCATGTGACCTCAGAGCACAAGTCATCCTGCCCTGGGTTTGGGATGAGACTTTAGTAAGTGTGTTAGCAGGTGCCTGCCCCCCAGAGAGGAGCTCTGAAAGGGGTTGTAAGACTGATGAGGTCTTGTGCAGAAAGTCTGTGGCTCTAGAGTTGGCAAGAGGCCCTGATTTTCTACTTGCTGTGTTTGAGGAAATTGCAGTTTGGAAGCATATAGGATCTTGGGTCTCATCCCTGGTGGTGTCTGACCTGGGAAGCTCTTGTGGGGGTCTGGGATTACCTGGGCGTGGTTTGTGGTAGGAGTCAGGGTGATTGTGGTGATCTGCTGGATCACCAGACAGGTCGTCCCCAGGAAGGTTGTGTGGCTTCTCATTTCCCACAAAGCATCGTGTGAAGATGCTGATTTCCACACATCTGCTGTAAGTAAAACCAGTGATTTTGGTTAGAGGAGACTGAGAAGTACAAAAGAAAAGGGCGAACTCTCTCCTGTAGGCAAGCTTAAGTGCTGGGCTGAACTGCTTATCAGCCAATTTATCCACTGACTTCTGTGTATGGAGTTCACCCACCTTACACAGCTGATGGGTAGCTGTCAGTCAAAAATATTTCCAGGCTTCCTTGAAGTTGATTTTTGTTGTAGTATTAAAAGGAAACTAAGTCTCCCAGATGAACATAAGTCACTGAGACCCAAACAAAAATCTACTGTTCATTCATGGCAAAAGAAGTCCTTTGCTGGAGGAAGTTCCTGCAGGGCCTTGTGTGAGCTGAAGGTTGTGCTGCTGCTTTAAAACTTCATTATACATTCAGTGAAGAGCAAAGCCGTTCCAGCAGGAGCTCCTCCTCCCTATCAAAGACACTGGGAATTGGTCAGAATTGAGGCAGAACATTCTTTAGTGTTTTCCAACAGCTTTGTACCAGTTAAGTTTAGAGTACAGGCTGTACTGGGACAGTTTGGCAGGCCAGCTTCATCCATTCTCTTAGACACTGAGTGAGGAGATGGGCTGGAAATGCTGTCTGCAGTCCATGGTTAATGGACCAGTGGAATCACAAAAGTTATACAAAATCTCCCTATATACCAGCTGACAGATGTTTGTAAAGCACTGAGCTGACCTGTGGTCCAGCCTCCTGAATGGCTCAGAGCTGTAGTTGTAGTATCTCTTCCCTCCTGAACATTGCTGCAGCCATCCCTTGCTTCACAGCTCTTTCCAAGCTGAGACTGCTGTGCCTTTGCTGAACCCTGCTGTGTTCCAGGAACAAAGTTCATTTCTCTGTACTAAATAATCCAGAGGTTTGTATAATTACACTCAAATCTGGGTTTGAGCATTGATGCTTAAACCCAGTTTGATGCACCTGAGCATCTTTCTTCTGCCTGATATTTTTGCAAGGGATTTTGTAATGATAGGACAGAGGAGAATGACTTTAAGCTTTAAGGACTTCAAGAGGGAAGATTCAGATTTGATATAGGGAGGAAATTCTTTCCTGTGAGGTTGGTGAGAGCCTGGCACAGGTTGCTCAGAGAAACTGGAGCTGTGCCATCTCTGGAAGTGTTCAAGGCCAGGCTGGATGTGGCTCTGAGTACCCTGGTCTAGTGGAAAGACTCCCTGTCCATGACAGGGAGTGAAACCAATGGGTTTTAAGGTCCTTTCCAACCCAGACTATTCCATGATTTCTGTAGCCCCTGCCAGCTGTAGAGCCCAGTTCTTCCAATTGCCACAAATATCTTCCTCAGAACACATTTCCTACCTTTTCAATGGAATTTTGGGTCAGAATAGATCTCCCTTTGGCTAAATGCAGGGCTGCTTGTGGTGCTTCTTGGGGGAATTCGGAAGTACTCAGAGGGAGACAAAAGCACAAACTCCTTTTTAAATCCATCCTGCTGCAGTTGCTTCTAAATCTCTTGGCCCTCAAGCTGGCCCCTCTGAGGGTTTGGTTTATTCACCTGTCTCTGTTCACTTTGTGTGGTGCAGGTATGTAGAGCCTAGTTTCCTGGGATGTGCAGAGCTTTAAGTCCTCCTTGGTGTTCCCTGAACTGCAGAATGGTGGGCTGAGGCCTCTGGCTTTTTGGAGCTTTTTATTATGTTTTGATTGAAAGACCTATCAGGAAAAAAAAAAAAAAAAAAGAACTTTCCCATTGTTTTGTTGCTGTGGACTCTCTCTCATAAGAGAACTAAATCATGAGGACTGGGGACAACTTCCCTAAGAATGTCTGGATTCTAGTAGAGGGTCCTTGGTGATAGTTCTGTCCCAGGAGGATGAGTCTCTGTGCTCTTATTTTTGGTTATAGGTGAGCCAGAGTTTTGAAAGCTTGTGTCTGATATGTATCTCAGCTCCCTATACAGGAGAAGTGGTCCCAGGAGTTGGGAACACACAGGGAGATGTGCCAGTGAAAACAAACAAGACTGAAATTATGACAGGAAACAGTAACTTTGCGGTCAAACTGGTGATTACCATGAATAGCAAGTTCTATCAATTCTGGAGGCATCAATTGGTGAGAACTGGCTGCAGAACTGAGGCTGTGTCACCAGGTAGAAGTGGCTATAATTGGGCTTAAAATCAGCAGCAGTTGCCAGTTGAATGAACTGACCTACTAAGCTGCAGGAGACTTGCAAATAAACTGAGAAGTCTGTGTATAACACAATCAAACTCCTGCCTTGGGAAAGCTCCAGACTTGGAGCAAGTTGCTGTTTATTCCTTTCCCTCCTGCTCTCTCTTATTCCGGAGCAGAGCTGAAATGTACCTCCTGCTGATTTTGTTCCTCCCCACTGCGGCTGAACAACAGAGAACCAGCGATTCACTGCTCCTTTAGAATATGCAAATTCCTGTCCCACTGAGGTGTCCTGTGCTGCAGAGGAAATTAGGTCTCTGCTTTCTGCTGAGCCTTGCCAGGTGAGGGGGAAGGCTTGAAGGAAGACTTAATTAAGCATTCTCCTTGTTAAGCAAAGGAAGGAGAAAGGTTCTAATGAGGTTGTTGAGTTCTGTTTTCCTTCCAGCTCTCTCCTCTTCTAGCATCTTGCACTTTTTTCTGAGGATTTCTGCAGTTCCTGCCTGCAGTAGTACCTGTGATACCTCTCTGGAAGGATCTTGGGCTCTGATCTCTTCTGGAAACTGAAGAAATTACTGTGGTGCCTGGTTTTAGGGATCCCTGTAGGGGACATACTGGACATAGGTCTGGATGCACTAGGGCTGGCTTTGCCTAGACTGGGAGGACTGGCCAGGACTTAGAAGCCACAAGGTGATGTGAAATGGAAAGGAAGAGACCTGTGCAATATCCCAGTGTCCTACTGTGCCTGTCCTTCTGTGGTGAAGTATTGTTCCCCAGCCTTATCCAAGGATGGGCCCTCCGCTGTTCTCTCTGATTTAGGAAGTGCCTAAAGCCTGTAATTTCCTTTTGTGCTCAAACACAATGCTCCCAGGTGGGGTAGGAGCAGATTCCTGGCTACAGTGCTGAAAGGAAACTTTGCTGACAAGAGACTGGGGCCAGGTGGGGTTGGGCTCTGCTCTCAGGTGATAAGTGACAGGACATGGGGAAACAGCCTCAAGTTGTACCAGATTTAGATTGGATATTTGGGGAAATTTCATGGAAAGGGTTGTAAAGCATTGGAATAGACTGCCCAGAGCAGTAGTGGAATCACCTTTCCTGTAAGTGTTCCAAAAATGCGTGGATGTGGGACTTCAGGACATGGTTTAGTGGTGAACGTGGTGGTGCTGGATTGATGGTTGGACTTGATCTTAGAGGGTTTATCCAACCTTCTGTGTTTCTGTTCTCCTCCAGCTCCTGCCTGTTAAAGGTCACCTGGCACTGGTCCTGGGAAGACCAGGCTGAGACCCCAAGGGATATCCCTGTGTGAGGTTTTACTTCTCAGAGCCTTTGCCAGCAGCTCTAATATAAAATATTGTGGTGTTACAAATCAGTAGAACATGAAAAAGGTGCTGGGCTCTTTCCATTCCCATGATAACAGCTGGTTTATCATGCAGGTGGAGTTTAAACAGACTTGGCTATGTGTAAGATGGGAATTTCTTTATGAAGTTTTAGCTTTGCAGAGCAATCAGAGTCACTATCCCTCACTTCCCGCAGCAAGGAGGCACATGATTATCCTAAGTTTTTCTCTGACTTAGAATTTTTCAGGCCTCCTTTCTCTCCTCGAGTTGCTCTGTCTGGGCACCAGTCCTGCTGCTTTGGAGGCTCCAGACCTTCCCTTTGAACTAACAGAAGAGATGTCTTTGTCCTTTTTTTCTTAGTCTTTAATCCAGGGATTTTAAGTGATCATGGATACTTATTACTGTCCTGATGCCCTTCAGGGGAAGTGCTCTCCTGGTTATGAGAGGGTGTTGGTGCTAGTCTGAGTCCTGCAACCTACCAGCTCTGCTTTAGTGAACAGTGAAACACCAACAAACTTGAGCAGAGTTTTAAATGCTCTAATTGGGCATTGCAGTAGCTGTGATGATATAGGAGCAGCTGAGGTTAATGTGATGAGTGCTGAGGGCCCTCAAAAGTGTTCATTGTGGTTTTGAGAAACACTCATCTGCTTGTGAGCTCCTAAGCCTTGTTCACCCTTGTTCACTTGTGCATGGAATCACTGAATCACAGAGTTGTTAAGGTTAGAAAAGCCCTCTAAGATCACAGAGTCCACCTGATCCTCCAGCACTGCCAAGGCCACCACTAACCCATGTCTCCAAGTGTCACATCCACACATCTCTTAAACCCCTCCAGGGATGGACACTCTACTGGCCTGGGGAGTTGTGTCAGTGCCTGACCAACCATCCTGTGAAAAAAATGTCAATATCCAAACTAAACCTCCCCTGGCTCAGCTTGAGGCTCTTCCTTCTTGTTCTGTCCCTTGTTCCTTAGGGGCAAAGCCCAACCCCCACCTGGCGGCCCCTTCCTTTCAGGGAGCTGTGTAGAGCCAGAAGGGCCCCCCGAGCTGAGCCCTTCCCAGCTCCCTCAGCTGCTCCATATTGGAGTGTCTTTTCCATCATCAGCAGCACAGAGCAGCTGATGGAATTGGGGGCTGCATCCCTGCTGGAACAGCATCTGGGCACTAGCAGGTGTGTCTGACACAGTGGCAGGAGCACTTTGCAAGCAGGTGATGGTTTTGGCTATCAGCACCAGGAAGTCCCCCCAAGGGCTCCATATTTAGGGAATGAACTTTTAGAAAGTCTTTTTGCTTCAGATGCAGGGAGTGTCTTGGCACTGTTGAGAGTTGGTTTGCAGAGCTCAAGAGTTACTTCCAGTAAGGATAGAACATGACCTTAATGTGCCTCTTGTGCAGCCCACCCTGCTTTATCAGGGGCTGTTGATTCCATAGAATGCTGAACATTATGGTCGTAGAGGTTATCTGAGCACTTGAAGGACTGGGAGCTGCTCCGAGGATCAGTTTCAGCCCCCACTTGCTGGGTGAAGTCCTTCCTGAGTCAGGAGTGTGTGTTGATGAGTTCATCGTTTCTTTCACCTTCCCATAATCGTTCCTCTTATGGGACCTCTTGCTCTCTGAAGAAGAACTTCTGTTGCTTTGGCTGAAGGCTGTTTTAAGGGTTTGTTTGTTTGTTTTAAGGTATGCTTGGGAAAGAGCTCTGCTTTATGTTCTTTTTGCTTTATGTATTCTTGTCTTATCCCAGATCTAAGCAGACTTCACAGCCCTTCCTTCCATTACTTTAGGTTTGGGATGGTAGTGCATGTCATCAGCATTCAGGGCCTTTGGGGTCAAGACTTGTTACAGATCTCTGGAGAATTCCTCCTGCCACAGAGTGTCTCTCTAGCATACATGCAGCTCTTGGAACTCACTGTGGATCTTTTGCAGAGCTGAGAATCTTTGTAAATTGACTTGGAAAAAAAGTCCAGAGGAAAAAAATGTGTGTAAGTGCAGATCTTGAGATGACAGTTGACGTTTATGTGGCTTGGCTTTAGAAAAGAGGAGCAGCATATCTGTTCCTTCTACTTTCTTCTGTGGATTTGGGCATCTGTGATAGGACTCTGACTTTGGATGTGGGAAGGGTGGGTGTCTGTGCTTGTGTGCTGCCGTGCTCTGAGAATATATCCACAGCCACCTCAACCATTGGAGTGGCTGCTTGAAGTCCTCACAGCTGGACATCCCTAAAGAGCACTTACAGAGAAAAGAGGAGGGCATGGCTGACTGCAGAGCCACTTCCACAGAGAGCATATCAATGGTCCCTAATTAGGGAATTTTCTCCCTAAGGCATGTCACCTGCTCAGAGAAAGCTCCCTGGGATGGCAGTGCCTCATGCCCAGATAAATCAGGACAGGCTGGTGTTGTAAATAGCTGTTCCTCTCCTGGTGTCAGGGTGGATTGCCCGGCACCTAATGTTATCAGCTGCTGAGAGCACGCTGGTGCTGCTGGAATTTGATCTCAGCACTCTAGAGCACTGCAGCATTAGAAACCTCTCATGGAGTCCATGAGATTGTTCCCTCCTGGTTGCAGTGGTTTTTTCTCCAGAGTATCAGTGCCTGTGGGACTGGTCAGGCTCTGAGTGAAGAGCATTTCTCAGGCAGTTGCTGTTCACGGTTTTGGCTCTTTGCTGATGTGTGCACATAACATCTGCTTTCCCAGCCAGGCTCATGTGGAGCTGCAGTGTTAGGATGTGCTTTATCCTTCTGGCTACTGAGTCACAACTTCCCTTCCTTTCTTCTCCATGCTCAGTTGTGAATCCCATTTAGATCTGAACCAAAGCATTGAAGAGGAGATGTTCTGTTTCCCCTAAGAGAGGATGCTGCATTTCTGTGAATATTGTTTGAGGTTACTTTTCTGAGATGCGAACACTTTCCAGACTGCCACCACCAACCCGATTTCTTGGATACTTGCCTTGAGGAGCATTCTTCTCACTGAGGGCTGTCCCAGTGCAGCACTCTGGGAGCTGCTGCCTCAAGGCATGGGGACAGTGAGGGCTGAACTGGCAGAAACCATGGTTAAGTGCACAATTCTGAGTTTTCCAGTTTCCTCATGTTTTGACAGGAACTTTATCTGCTGTGTTTGGTGCCTCCCTACAGCCTTTCTAGAGATGGAGGCAGGAAAGGGGGAGCTGGGGAAGATGGACCTGCAGTTTTTTATGCAGAAAAGCAGCTTAAAAAATTGTAAAGCCTTACTTAAGCATTAACTGTTAAATGTGGCTTTAATGCAGAGTAAAGGTGATATAATTATGATTATAAATGACCTGTGACCTGGTGTGTTACTCCCTATGAATTGATGATCAGCTTTGTAGTTCAAAGGATGAGTTAAAATAGCTGAGACCAACAGGCTTGTGTGTTACCTTTGAAATCTGAATGTGCCTTGCTGGATTTCATGGCTGAGTTGCTGCCAACCTGCTGTAGTGAAGGAAACAAACCTTGGAGCAGGGCTCTTGTTGGAGTGTGCTGTGCTTCTCCATCCAGGAGCAGCACTGGTATTGAACCTTATCCAGCTGCTCTGTCTACAGGGTCCTGTGATTCCCCTCTACTTCTCTTCTGATTGTGGAGCCGTTTGGTGGAAATGAAAGAGATAAACTGGTCAAACACTCCCTGAAATGACTTTAGGATTTCAGTTTGAATATTTTTTTAATTAGCTGCATGTAAAGACTTTATTACTTCAAATAGCAGCCATGAAACCAGAAACCTCTTGGTCTGATCCTTTATTTTCCTGGTGTACAAGAAGCCTCAGTTAGCTGTAGGCTCGTTCCAAATTAGACACTCCAAACCCCAGCTAACAGCTGGTGGGAACACCAAGTGATCAGCTTTGAAGTATTCCTGTTGGGAACATGAGGAGGAACTGCTGCGTGGGGTTGGGATTAGACTGACAAGGAGCAGAGTGGAAGTCAGTTGTATTTTAGGAGGAGCAAGGGTGCTTTAGTTTAACAATACAGAGAACACTGTAGCACATCCAAGAATAAGGATTCCTTTTTCCCACTTGAAGCCTTTCTTTCCTTCTCCTGGTTGAAGAACTTTCTGCTGTGAACTGGAGAAATTATTTATGTTTTTCTCCTTCTGATTCATTTTCAAAGAGGAGATCAGCTGAAGTGTCCTTTATGGACTTCCTTTCCCCCTTTTCCTGGAAAGTGCTGCCAGCCTGGACTGACAAGTGATATCTTTGTGTGTCAGGAACCTCGTGTACCCCCAAAGTTTTGGAAGTTTTGGCAGTACAAGGGGGCCTATTAAACGAGGCTGTAGCATGGGATTTGGTGAGTGCACTAACTCTCCATTTGTGGTAGGCTGGAAGTCTCATTCCTGTGTTTCTGACAGTATTAAAACTTCCTCAACTCATTTGTGCTTTTATTATCCTTAACTTTAAATTGGGGACAGCCCTTGTAGGAGGCACATTGTGCTGACTCAGGCCCAGTTTTCTGGCAGGGTGGCCCTTGGTCATAGGTTCTGTGTGGCTCTGAGCCCATGGACTGATGATCCCACTGCTCCAGGGTCATCAGAGGAAGATGAGTCATTAGGGGTGGGCTGGAGAGTCTTGATGTTCCTCAAAGCCCCAAGTTATTCAGTGATCCTGTGGTGCCTTTCAAGTATGTATAATGAATGAGGTGTGGATTTTGAGCATCATGTGATGCTTCATCTTCTCCTCTTTTAGTATGTAAAGAAGCTATTTCCCTCACAGTTCTTGGTTCTTTTTTTTTTTTTTTTTTTTTTTTTTTGCCTCCTGGTTAGCAGCCTGTAACTCAATATCCTCTAAGGAACAGGCTTTCCTATTTTGCTACCAGTAATTTGATTTACATGTGCTGGAATGGCCACTGCAGCTGAGCTGGCTGGGTCAGCTGTGGTGGCATGCAGATGCTGGAAGAGTATAAAAATGGGTTTGGGCTCCTGGTGTTCCTGAGCTGTGAGCAGATCATGCACCTTTTGGATGGTATCCTTTGATACTGAGAGCACCTCTAGGAGACAGATGCTGGGTTGTTCTGGGGAAAGGTTTCTAAGGATTTTCTTGGGTTTTCATTTATTCTGTTTTTCCTTCTGCTGGTAATCCTATGGATGAGAGAGGGACAAGGCTTATGTTCCAACAGTATTTTGGTGTCTTTTGTGCTCACAAATTGGGGAAATACTTCCAGTAGGAGTTCTTCTGTGTTGGTATTTGAGAGGAGCCACTTGCAGCTACATCAAGGACAGCAGGATGTGACCTGTGGCACCAGACACAGGGAAAGGTGCTGATTCTGTCTGAGGACCAGGGAGGGGAAGGTGCTGTTTCTGTAGGAGCAGAGGGAAAGCCCACCTGAGAGAGGCACTGGAGGAGCAGATGAGCTTTTGGCAACAATGTCAGTGAAGCCATTAGAAGGTGAGCCAAGTCCTGATCAGTAACCAGAGAGGCTCCCCTTTCAAATTTAGAGCTGAGGAGGGAGGAATCACCACTTAAAAACAGTCCTGGTTCTTACCCAGACCAAGCTGATGCTGCACCAAGATATGAATTTCCTTCTGGTTACCCTAGAGAAGGGGGAGGTATGGGTGGAGGCTGAGATGAAATAAAGAGGTTTTGCTGGATGTGGAAATTGTCATTTCCCTTGCCAGGGCTTCAAGACTGTCAAGGACCCAACTTGCAAGTGATGGGGTGAGGTAAACAATTGCCCAAAGTGCTCGGGGTGCTCTGTGATCCATTGCTGCGATGCAGCCAGATGGCCAAGCCTTCCAGTGCTCCTGTCCTGCAACAGGAAGAGGCTGGGAGCGGGGAAATATGAAAAAAAGCAGTAGAAATCTGGGTTGAAGAGAAATTCCTGTTTGTCATACAAAATTCACCTTTCTCCCAAAGGCAGAGTAAGTATCCAGGCTTCAGTTTCCCAGCACCAGGAAAAGTGTAAGTGATGGGAAGCATGGATGACCCTGCATAGGAAGGGAGGTTGCCCAAGGAGTGCTTTGGGGTTTTCCCTGAGGGGGCCTGACTTATTTTTAGTTCTTGTCACTTACTACTCTGTTTTCTCCAAGTCTTTCATGAGGAAGTTGAATGGATTTTAAGGGGATTTTACTGTGTTTGTTCCATTTGTGCTAATCTGTGGAATTCTAGGTGTTTCTTTCAGGGTCACTGGAGGTGTGTGCTGGTAACCATGGATCATTGAGAGCTGAAATTCAATAAACTGTGCAGGTGATGCTGGGGAAACACTGACTGTGATACTTTGTCATCCTAGGACTGTTGCAGCTGTCCACCTTTTGGCACATGGAGATCTCAGCATCACATACAAGTTTTGGGAAAAGGGGCAGGAGCACTGTCTTACTTCAAGAGACTGAAGTGAAGGTTCAGTGTTTATACACAACCTGATTTTCCTGAAGTTTGGTTTGTTTGCTATGTTTTGAGGCAGTTTCCAGAATAATTGAATCCATGCTGTTGGAGAGAGGAATGGGTCTGTGTAAATTCCTTCTCTTCTCCCATGCACACTGTTTGAAGAAAACTTTTTCCTGATGTCCTGCCTCTTGCAGATAGATGCCAGGCTGCTTTCAGGAAATTTGTAAGGGGGAGGAGGATGCCATGAAGTTTTCTATTTACACAGGTTGTTCTTAAAAAAAATATGTTTGATATTTTTGTTCTGAGGAAATAAACCAACCTGAACATTAAAGCTGGCAGGACTTGTGCCAATGTATTGCACAAATAAAAGTGATTGCAAGAGTGATTAATGCCTGAAATGAGCTGGAATTTGGAATGGGGTCTGTAGAGCTGGCTCCCTTCGTGGGTGACTGGTTGTTGTACTCTTTGTTTTGGCTGAATGTTCCTGTGAATGTTGATGCTAGATCTAAAATTGCTGAATAATACCAGCTTTGGAGCAAACTCCAGAACTCTGTGTGCTCACATGGGGCTGTGGCTGGGATTGAATAAATGCAGAGTCAGAGATGCTCTAAGAGCTGGAGTCCCTCTGCTCTGGAGCCAGGCTGAGGAACTGGGGATGTTCACCTGGAGAAGGCTCCAGGAAGACCTTAGAGCCCATTCTTCTGTGTAAAGAGGCTCCAAGAGAGCTGGAGAAGGACTTTGGACAAGCGGCTGGAGTAACAAGACAAGGGGCAATGGCTTCCAGCTGATAGAGGGCAGGGTTAGATGGGATAGTGCGAAGAATTTCTTCCCTCTGAACATTGAGGCCCTGGCACAGGGTGCCCAGAGCAGCTGTGGCTGCCTCTGGATCCCTGGAAGTGTCCAAGGCCAGGTTGGCTGGGGCTAAGAGCACCCTGGTCTAGTGAAAGGTGTCTCTGCCCATGGCAGGGGGTGGAACAAGATGAGCTTTAAGGTCCCTCCCAACCCAAACTATTCCATGATTCTGACTTCCACAGCCATATCAGCCAGGGCTTCCCAGCCATCCATGTATCACAGGTGGCCTCGTCTGTCCATCTTCTTGGCCTTGCTCTTTCGCAGAAGGGTCTAAAACCATATCTCCAGGCAGTAGAGGTTGGGCTGGCACTAAGAGGAGAATTGTAGAAGCATGGAATATCCTAAGCTGAAGGGACCCACTGGGATTGTCCAGTTCAGCTCCTGCTGCAGGGCCAGTGTGTCCCTGAGCCCTTTTCTAGCCTGACACTAGATGGCAATGCCTCCTTCCCAGTGGTGTTTCGGACTCCTTTCTGAGGGCCTTTAAATCTGGAGATCTGTCTTTCTCTGCATAAATTTTGTAGTAACTCTGAGTGGGAGTTGATGCCTCTTCCCTACAAGAAGCAGAGAACTTTGTGCTTCCTGGGATAAGATAGTTCTGAAGACATAAACACAGCAAGTTTCCTAGAATGGGACAGCTGTGCCTCCCAGGAGTTCCCTAACAAGGGCTGTGCTGGCACTTCCCTGCCAGCCCTTGGGTCAAAAGACTGTGGGCAGCTGGATCCACGAGTGGAGACTTGGCACATCCCCGTCCACCAATGACCTTGGAAAGGCAGGATCTCCTGGACCCCAAACTGTGGGGACAGACCCCATTGAGAAAGACGTCTCATCTGCTAAATCTGAAGTGTAGGAGGGGTGTGACTGCTGTGGCACAGTGATAAGCGTTCCAAGCTTCTGGAAGCGCCACTCCAGTCCTGCTGCCAGCAGCACACACAGCAGGAACAGCAGCCACCCTTCCCTGCCACCCAGGCCATGCTGGTTAATTGTACTTCACCCAGAGTCTGTTAACAGGCAGGTTGACAGGCAGTTTGTTGCTGTTGGAGACTTCCCACGGTGAGGTAGATCTTGCTGAAGTGCATTTTTCTTTACCAAATTATGTCGAGAAACTATTTTTTTTTCTTTTTTTTCCTTTTCTTTTTTTCCCCCCTTTTTATTCCCCTCTTTTCTCCCTTCCTTTCTCCCTTCCTTCCTTCTTTTTCATTATTAAAGGAGGAAATACAATCTCTTAGTCCCTGGGCAAAATCAGAGGTGTGTTCGGATTCTGGCTTGGCATTAGAGCCGAAATACTAGTCCTTGAGCAAAAGAGACAAAAATCTCTACAGAGAGCCACACTTTTGGGGTGGTAGTCAAAAAACACTGAATCAGAGAAAAGTTTCCTACTGGAATTTTTAATTTTGGCCAAAATGCTTCCCTTCCCCCCCCTCCGTGCAATAATTTTTGACAAACAAGGTTCGTCCCAGCTCAGCCGTGGTCTTGTATTTCCAGTTTGGGTTTATCAAATGTCAACCTGCAGCTCTGCAGCTGTGCTGGGTTTGCTCAATTCCAAGATTATCTGATCTCAGGTGAAGTTTTCCTGGCATGGCTGTTTATCCAAACCTGAAATGTCATGCACCCTCACGCCATCAATCCAGCAGCTCCTTGGGCTGCAAAGATAAAGCCTCTTTGAAGTGTGAATCACAACCCCTATGTGTCACCTGAGCATCTCCCATCATGTTGTCCTCCCCTGCACACCACTGACCCCCAAGAACACATAGAGGCAGTAAGATCCCACTCCAAGCCTGTTTCCTCCACTGGCACCTGGTGCAGAAACCCTGGAGACTGTGGGTGGGTGTCCTCCTTGTGGCCTCTATGGTGTGGGCTGTGCTCTGCCAGGGACAAGGGTGAGCTGAGACTGCTGGCAAGCAACCAAAACACATGAAATGGCTGTGCTAAACCTGTGCTGAGACATCCAGGGCATGTGAAATAGGAGTGCTGGAAGGTGCTCCACGTTGTGGCACCTCCTGTTATGATGCAGGCTGGTCACAGGTTTCCTCCAAGGTACAAGGTGCTGCAGTGAGAAATGCAGCATCTCCCCAAACTTTCCTGCTATGCGTGGGGATGCTGGTCCTATCAGCTCAGTCTGGGTGGGTGCTCAGTACCCTCCTCTGGGCCAGGAGCAATCCTGCTGATCTTGGGGGGGGCTTGGGGGCTCAGGCTCCTGCCACCATCCCTTTGCTGCTGACAGGGCAGAGAGGAGGCCGCAGGAAGGGACCAAGGACCCCTGTGGCACTGGATCCCCTGGGTGGTATAGGGGCAGAGGACTCCCTGGGATTCTTCTGGGCTGGGACAGGAGCCAGGAACTTCCATGGCACTGGAGCCCCTGGGCTGGGACAAGGACCAAGGACCCCCATGGCACCGGAGTCCCTTGCCTCACTGGGCACCCGTTCCCCCAGATAAGGACGAGGGACTCGGATCTTTGTGTTCCAGTGGCCGACCCTGGAAGTCATGGAAGCAGAAACCCCTTGGTGCTGCCAGCTGCAGGCCAGCCCAGCCGGCCCCAGAACGCGCCAGCTCCGTGCTCTGCTCCTGGCCCCTCGTTTGTGTTGGCACCAGCCAGAGAGTGAAGCCGGTTTAATTGGCAGTTGTGTTTGTGGCCAGGGTGTTATGAAAAGGTTTTCTGTCTCCCTCTGTAAGTTCCCCTGAATATGTTTTCACTCTTAATATAATATTCACTTCATTATTAGCTGAAAGAGGCTCTTTTCAGACAGGGCTTTTTTTTTCCTCTCCTTCCAAAAATACATCAAACTGCCCCTTCATGCAGTGCTACTCTGAGGGCTGGGATTGTCTACTGGGTGGGAAGTGAGAAACCCGACAGTAAATAGGATTTACACAGAAATTCCTTTCTTCCCCAGTGTGCTGGCACTGCTGGCTGGGTAATGGAGGAAGCGGCTGTTGCTTACAGGGTGATTTGGGGTACCTCACCTCCCCAGCAATGTGGTCACCAAGGGGATCCCCCCAAGCAGATCAGGGGCTCCCAGTGCCCTCAGCTGGTGTTTCCAGGTGCAAACCCCTCTAGCAGAGTTGGGACCCAGCCCCATGTGTGCTGAAAGCATTTCCCATGTGTGTTTCCAGTATCTGTCAGGTTTTGGAAGCTTGCTCTCTCTTGGGTGGGTTTGAGGGCATTGGGTGCAATTGGACCCCTGCATTGCCATCTTGTGTTGCTGCTCTTCATGACTTTGCAGCTTCCATAAGGCTTTTTCCTCCGGTTTTGAGAAAATCTCTTTGAAAATTCTGTGAGCTGTAGAAGCAGTGAGGGTGGTATTACATGCAGAGCATCCAGCCTGGCTCAGCCTTGGGGATCCAGGGGAAACATCTCTGCTTTCCTCTTGTCTGAGTTCCTTGAAGGGTACTCACAGCCCAGCCAAGCTCTGGGTTCAGTTGTTTGCCATATTTGGGTGGTTTTGCAGGGCCATGCAGCCCCGGGTGTCCTCACTCAATGTCCTCAGCCTAGCCCAGCTAGGAATATCTCATGCTGGGGCTGCTGTGGGGTTGTGCCATCTCAGCCCTGGCCCCAGCTACTTTTGGGATACCCTAAGACAGCCAATCACAGCGGGGGGAGGTGGGGGGGACACTGGGCCAGCTCTTGCACTATTGCTATGGAGCACTGGGGTCTCTGGGGACCTCCACACCTCTGTTCCGTCCCTTGAGGAGCTGTTATAAAAGCCCAGGGGAGCCCAAAACATGTTTTCCCTTTCCCTGAAAGCAATATAGACACAAATCTCCCCTCTCGGGGAAGATGCCAACAGCAGGAGCCTTCCCCAGCTCCACTGCCCCCATTCCCAGCCATCTTGGGAAAATCATTAGGGCTGGTACCATGTGCTGATAAATATCCAAGTTCTGTTCTTAACTGGGAACAATTAGCATTTGTTTCAGGATACCTCTGTTTCAGGATACAGCTGTGGCTCCAGAGCTGACAGAAGCATTCCCATCCAAGTAGGGCCCAAGGGAGCTCCCTAGGGATGATGCAGCTCCCAGGTAAGGATGCTCTTGGGAGGGGTCCAGCTTATGCATCCTCAACCCCTCACCTGGTCCTGACATTGGCAGGAAAGTGGGAGCTCCCTGATGATCCTGCACTTCTTTTTCCAGGTTTTGGGAAAAAAATAAATAAGATTTGAGCTGTTTTCTCTGGGGTTTTGGCAGTTTGTCCACCCGTTCCCATGCACATCTTGTGTTCAGTGTATCCTGGTGCCTCCCCTGTCTCTCCCACAGTGCAAAGCATCCTCTTGTGCGAAGCCAGACAGGAACTGTGCCTGACAGGCTCTGGGGGCTGATTCTGGAGGAGATAGTAGAGAAGGTTCTGGAGTTACATAGGCAAAGGAAGACTTCAGATTTTGCAGATTTTTTGGGTCTGAAAGCTGACGGTGGAAATACTGACCTGTGTCAGAAATGAGAAGTGTGGGGGGAAAGGTTGTGGTCATTCCAGGTGGAAGGGTCAGGAATGTGATGACTCCCAGCTCTGATACCCTTGGTGAGCCCAGAGGAGAGGGACAGTGGTGTCTCCCTGGCCTCCTATGTTGGATGCTGGAGGGACCAGTCCCAAATGTGGGCTTAGGAAGGCTGGAGCTAATGCAGGACCTGGGCTTGGAGCAACACAGGGAAAGGTGAATGGGGGAACCACTGGGGCTACACCAGCAGCACTCTCACCCTTGAAACTCTGGCTGCTCCAGATCCTGCACAGGGGGAGTGGGCAACCAGCTGCAGTGGGACACGAGATCCTGGAGCTAGACGATCTGTGGTTTGAGAGTCAAGGGGCTGAGGAGGAGGGGGAGGAGGAGGAGGAATGTGGCCTGGCTGACAGGGACAGGCTTGGTTTTCCATGGCTTCACATTTTCCTTCACTGGAGGTTTGCACTGAAGGTGGAAAATGTGGGAGAGGAGGGGTGTGGGGCCGCTGGGGGCTTTGGGATGTGACCTGCCTGCCAGGGCAGAGCCCATGGCAGGGACATGGACATGGTACATGCCAAAGCCCAGTGGATCTGAGAATTGTCCCCACTCAGGGTAGTTGGGGCCAGGAATTTGCTGGGAAGCAGGGCAGCTCCACAAGCTGCCTGGACTTCAGCTCCCATGGGATGGTCTGGCATCCCTGAGGCTGACATGTGATGGGAATGCTACAGAGGTGCCAGGGGACCCACCAGAACACGGAGCACAGGGCTGGACACAGGTTTGCTGCAGTACTGCAGCTCCCTCCCACCACCCAAGGCCATCCCCTGTGGCATGCAGATATCTCAAATCCCACTTAGACACCTTACTGCTGCTCCTGGGGTGTTTGCAGCAAACCTGTATTACTGGGAGCCATGAGCTGGCTGCAGAAACACTTGGACTCACCTAAGAGGGCAGCTGGATTCTGCCCTCAGTCCTGCCAACACAACCCTCTGACAGCCACAGTAGGGTGATCAGATATGACATTTCCATGGCCCATGGTTCTGCTGCAGATCTGGAGACAAGTTTGTTTTCCAGCCCTGGATTTTGGGAGTATGTAGAGCTGGTGGGACCTTCAGCTCTGCCAGCCAGCACCAACTCCCTTGCCTGTGGCTCCTTTTGTGTGGAACAGGATTAGGGACGGAAAGAGGAGGAAGGTAACTCAGAGTACCGTGGAGCAGGGCAAAAGCAGGAACATGCAGATTGAACATCAAGGCAAGAGGCTCAGCAGGGCACTCAGAGAGCCGGGATCTATTGTCTGCTGCTGCTCTGGGATGAGATCATGGAATCAGAATCACAGAATGGTTTGAGTTGGAAGGGACTTTAAAGATGATCAAGTTCCAAATTCCTTTCACTTCTGTTCACCAAACACCTTTCACTAGACCAGGTTGCTCCAAGCCCCATCCAGCCTCACCTTGAACACTTCCAGGGATAGGGATGTCACCTCTAGCTTGTGGCCTCCCCAATAACAGCTTTTGCTCTCCCCATCTCCTCCAGTGACTAGCACATGACAGGGAAATTTGTGCTATTAGCAGGGCCAGGAGACAGACAGGCTGGAGTTGGGGATGGGGACAGAGTAGAGCCACCCCAGAGCCCACCCCAGTGCTGCTGGAGTAGCCCAGGGATGGGTGACCCAGCTCACAGCCTTGGTGGCACAGCAAAAAGCTCATTTCTTCATCTCCAGGCTCCTGGCCAATGATGCCTGTGAGCCCTCACTGCAGCCACTGACCTTTAAACAAGGTGGTTGGAGAGATGGAGGTAGCAGAAATCCCTGAAAGATTATTTGTTTCTCACAAACTATATTTAGACACCATCAGCAAAACTCAAAAGTGCTGAGTTTGGCTGAATAAATCTGGGAGATTTGTGGTTTTTTTCCCCTCAAGGAGAACAGGATTAGCCAGCAAATAAGGAATTGTGTTTTTGTTTGACATACCTGAGGGTTTCCACTCCACGTTGCTGTTTTGAGCTCCTGGTGCCATGATGATGATGATAGACCTGACAAGGCACTGCCCCATCTTGTGAAGATATTTTTTGGAAAAGTTGCAGCTGGCTCCTCCACCATGGTGCTGCTTGCTTTCGTTGTTAAATTTTGGGTTTTTGAATATTTTCAGCGATGTTGGCATATTAGGGTGTTTTTGAGATAGAAGGAGATCACGCTGGTGCTGCTCCAGTGCAAAGTCCTTCCCTGGTGGAATGCACCCCTCCAGCTCCCTGCATGCACCAATGCTGCCCCAAGGGATGGGTACCTCAGGGAGCTGGGAGCATGCTCCTGACTGGGTGGACCTTCAGGGAATAGCAAGAGGTCACATTGCTTTTCTGAAACACCCTTGGATCATCTGGGGTGTAGTTCTTTGCTGGTTTGGATTCCCTGTGCCTAAATCCCATCTCCCCTAGGGAGACTGGGATCAGGTCTGAACTTCCCAAGTGGAGTGTTTGGGGGGCCAAGCAGGTGAGGGCTTTTCTGATCCCTGAGAGGTGTCAGCCCATTTGACCAGCTAGTGACAATGAAGAGCAGAATGACCCATCAAGAGCCTCCCATCTGGACATGAACCCATATTAAATATTAGACCCCGAATGTTTCTGGGGTGTGTCCTGCCTGGCTTCGTCTGGCCTCGCTGCTGGACCAAAGGCGGCAGCTGTGGCGTTTTCACCTGAGAGATACCTTTGGCCGGCTGGGTGCTGCAGCTGGGCACTCGGAACAGATCCAGGCAAAATAGGAACTCAGTTTACCTTTGGTGGAAAAGGTTCAGACGACAGTGAAGAGAAAAGGAGCGGGTTCTGCCATGGAGCTTAGATCCAGAGTTTATTGTAGCATGGTAGACTTCTGAATGTGGTAACAGCTCTCAGACAGACACACCGGCCGCATGGTCTCGTGTCCTTTTAAGCCCCGGGGACAGGGGGAGGGGAGGGACAGGTGAGGGCCAACCAGGTGTGAGCAGGGGAAGGCTCAGGAGATGTGGACACTAGGACAAACCAATGAGCCCAGGCCTGGGGGGCATCTGCCAATCACACGACGCCTTGCTGGAAGGTTTAAGATTGATGGGCAGCTCCCAGACAGGAGGGCAAAGGGGAAGGGGGAAAGGTTGGTGTACCTGAGGGGGATGGGATAGGTGAGGCAGGAAACCACACTGCAACAAACCCAAATCCTGTGGGTGATGGGAGGCAAAAGGGAAGAAGGGCTCTGGGTCCATCTCCAGCAGAGCAGAAAATTTTTTTACCCTAAACTTGTCAAAATTCTGCATCCCTTGAGCTGGCCCTGCCAGGACATCAGGCTCTGTTCTTTGAGAAATAAGGCTCTGGGGAACTCAGGTCCTTGAGCTGCAGCTCATCCACAGCAGCTCCTCTTCAGAGAGGGCCCAGGGAAGGTGGGGATGGAATTGTTGCACTGTAGCAGCTCTCTGGTGATCGGGTTAGACATGTCTGAGGAACTTTCTCCTTCCTCCTCTGGCCAAGTGAGAGATGAGGATCTCCTAGGCTTCTCCGTATGGAGAGGAGGAGAAGAGGTAGTACTCAAGGAGGAACCAGCTCAGGGAGGAGGATGCTGGGGCCAGATGGTTTGTCCAGAGCAAAGAGTGACCCAACCTTGGGTAGGAACCATCAGAATGATGCCTGAACATGGGCTGCTTCCATGGAATCAGAGAGTAGTTTGTATTGGAAGGGACCTTAAAGATCCTCTTGTTCCAACTTCCTGCCATAGACTGGGATGCCACCTATTAGAAGGTGTTTGTGACCCTGGAAATAAGGGAGAAATGCAGTATGGGGCTTCCCAGCACTGATAACTCTGTCCAGTAACTGGGAGGAGATATGCTCCCCCAAAGGTATCAGGGACAGCAGACCATCAGTTGGGGCTGCTCCTGCCTTCTCCCTGCACCTGGGCCCAGCTGTGTGGGGGAGCTGACACCAACTCAACCCAAGAGCCCTGGAAAAGCCAGGATTCTTCCTCCTGGTCCATGCAGCTGGAGAACCACAGCACCAATGGCATTGCCAGTAGGTGAGGACCTGGAGAAAGCCCTCCATGGCTGTGGGACACCCAGAGGAAGTGCCAGGTGACAGAGCCTTGAGGCTGCACTTGGAGACATGTGGTTGGTCTTGGCAACCAAGTGGGCAGCTTGGCCAAGTCAGTGGTGTGATAAAACCATTTCTAGCATGTTCCAAGAGCCCTCCCTGCTCCTGCAGCATACTGGGACTCAGGCTCAGCTCTCTGAGAATGTTCCTTCTTCCCAGGGGATGCTTTGACTGTGTCCAGCCTATTATTCTGTAAAAGGCTGAACCTGTGCAGAAGTTCCTGGCCCACGGCATCATTCAGTGTGACACAGCAATTCATCAGGAGGTGGCAGGGCTTGAGGGGGCTCCGACTCTACCCAAATTGCTTGGAAGAAGGTTTCTCTTCCAGTCCAGACTGGTGACCACAGTCTCTGACCAGGCAGTTGCCTCCTGGATTTTGCTGCTCTTTGAAAAGGCATTGAGGGTCCAGAGAGCATGAACAACCCAGGACACAGCTGCTATGGAGCATCTCCTACCCCCTCACAGGGTGCCCCCAGCCCTGGTGCAGTGGGGCTGAGTCCCAGCCCATGTTCTGCTTGGCTCCAGACTGCCCCGTGCTTCTCCCCTTCTTCTCTGGATTGTATTTATTTATTTATACAGTGAATGTAATAAAACTCCAGCAGGAAATGGAGGCGATTCCCTGCCATTCCCCACAAGCCAGCCCTGGGCCGGTGAACAAGGAGGCGCATTGTGCAGCATGGAGCCTCCTGCCAGCACCAAGCCTGTGGCTGAGGCTGAAGAAAGGACTGAGTGTGTATGTGAGCACTGGGACCTGGTGCCAGCACCCCCCCCAGGATGGAGGATCCTGGGGAAGAAACTTCACTTTGCAGGGCAAGCAGGGCTGGGGGTAAAAGGCTTCTGTGCTGGCTTGGGGTGTTGTCTGGGAGCACCACAGTGCCTGCTCCCAGCACAAGGAACCTCCTCGGCCCATCCTTGGGCTGCCAGGAAACAGAGGTGGGCACTGAAGATCACCTGAGGGGACACGTGGTGGCCCCATGGGCCAGCATGGGGGGGGGGGGGTATATGAGTAGCTCTTCCCGGGGCTGAGGCAGCTGGGAGGGAGCTCCAACCATTCACCTGCCTCTCTCAGGCAGCTGCTCCAATCTTCAGCTGCTGCCACCAGTAGGGTTCAGAGTGAATGGCTGCTGCTAGGGCTCACCTGGCTCCTGTCCCCCTAGAAGGGGTCTGCAGGGGTAAATGAGGTGGCTGAGGGTGGGATGTGGCTCAGTCCAGATTTCCCATTGATGGGAGAGATCCCATTGCTGGGGACAATTTTCTCAGTGCTGCCAGGAGCTGAAAGCAGCTCCATGTGCTGCCACCACACTCACCAGATAAAATAATGTGGGTGAGGTAGAGACACTGTCTTTCTCCTCCCTCGTTCTCCCAGCCATGGCTCCCATGGGACACACCACTGTCCTCCTGCCCCATCTGCTGAATCCCACAGCTGCATGCGGTCACCATCCCTGTGCCGGTCCCTCAGGCTCCCAGGGATCCTGGGGTTAAGGTCATGCCCTGAGCCCTGTGTCTCCTCCCTGATTTGTGTCACTGCTATGTGAATGGGGATGTCATGGCCCAGGGATACTGTGGCTAGGGCTGGGGAGGTGGGGGGCTGGCTGGCACCATGACCCACAAGTCCCCAGCTGGGGGGTGTTGGGGTGACAAGGCTGCAGAGAGCATCCCTGGTAATGTCACACATGTCAGCCTGCATCCCTGACTCCTGGCTACAGTGTCCTTGCACCATGGGCTGAGTTGTAACCACAAATACCTGCAGAGAACCAGAGGCCAGGAGGTGACTGGGACACTGCCTGGGGACACTGTTTGTGCTCCACCTGCTTGTTTGGGGGCCAGACCCCAAAATCCCCATCTTTCTCCACTACGCCACCTGCCCATGACACGGAACCTGCCCAGGGGCACAGAGAACAGTTGTCCTATGGTGGGCACAGTCTGTTGCACATGTGTGTGCCTTGGTATCACACAGGATTGTGCCTGGGGCAGGAGGAGCTTGGGCTTGAGGATCACTCGTGGTGATCCTGGTGTCCCCAAGGAGATGGTGGCTGGGGCAGGGGTAATCTGCCTCTCTGGCTGGGTGGGTGCCAGTCCACAGCCCCATGGGTTGCTCCCAGAATGGACCCCTCCACCTGCTCACCAGCCCATCCGGCCTGGCACTGGCATCCTTTTGAAACTGAAGCCACTGGCCTTTTGCACAGCAATTCCTGTGAAATTCTTCAGGAAGGGAAAATTATCCCTCCCAGATCCCTGCAGGACTGTGCCATTTCCTGCTTCCAAGCTGGCAGGTAGGGCACAGGATGCCCAGAGCCCTGGCTCACATGGACATGGCCTGTCCTTGTGGATTCCTCTCCCTGCCCCCAGCCCATGCCTCTCTCTACGAGCCAGGCACTGGTGGGAACTGGGACCACTCGGGATCTGGGGCATCGTCAGGTCAGAGGCAAGGGCGGTGATGGCATGGAGCCCCCCACCTCCTTGCAACAAGTCCTGCTGCCCTCGCCAAGGCTAGGCAGAGCAGCACCCACAGTCCTGCCACAGTTACACCACCCCCTTCCCAAATCCATTGCCCAACTCCATCTTCCGATGCCCTGCCGTTATACATCCTCCCTGCCCTATTGCCCCCTCCCCTGCCCCGCTGACCCCTTCCCCAAGTTGATTACCTCCTCTTTGGATCAATCACCTCCTCCCTTGCCCACTCCCTTCTCTGATCCATCACCCTCTCTCAGGCTCTGTTGCCTCCCTCTCCAGCTTCATCACCCCCTCCTCTACTCTACCGCTCCTTCCCCACCTCCATAACTCTCTTCCCTACTCCATCACTCACCCAGTTCCATTTCCCCAACTTCTCTCCCCTCCCTCTCCTCACATCCATTGCCTCCTCTCTTGCTCCATCACCCTTTCCGCAGCTCCACCATCCCTTCCCTTGCACTACCACCCCACCTCCACTGCCCCCTCCCTGACTCCGACCAGGGCTGTCCCCATCTCTGGTGCTAAGAGCTTCCCCCAAGCCCTTCCTCCAAGAAAGACGCCCTCCCCGCTGCCATGGCTGGACAGAGGGGCACTGCTGCAGCCTCCTGTACCCGGGGGGGGGGGGGGGTGGGGGGTGGGGGCAGCCAGTGGATTTTTTCCGTTCATCCCCTCCCCTTCCGAGGCTCTCGCACAGGTTTCAGGCGCTGTTGACGGGAAGAAAGGAAATGGGGCAAAGCTCTGCCAGGAACCACAGGCTCCCGGGCTCCGGCGATCCGTCCCGCTGGCCTGCCTGGCCGCTTCCCGGGCAGAATTCCTGAGCAGTTCTGAGAGCCCTTTCTTTCTGCTATTGATCTTGGATCCACAGCGCAGGGTCACTTCCAAGACCGTAAATCTCTGTGTTGCTCTACCTGGGGTACTTGTTTTCACTGTGGGGCTCCCAGACCTGCTGGAGATCTCGGCTTCTGTTCGCGGCCGGGATGTCCCCACTCCTGCACTGTCCCCTCCCCGCCGTCCGTGCGCTACCCAGGCGTGCGAGCAGGCAGGGACAAGTCACTTCTACATCAGGCACAGGCAGTGGGGCAGTGCAAGGGCAAGGCTTGGGGTGCTGGTGGTACCTCCTGATATCCCCTGCTTACCTGTGGGGTGAGATGAAGCTCCAGGAAGGTCCTTGGGGCTCAGGCAGGGCTTGGGCACCCCGAGGAGTACCTGGGGGTTGGTGCACCGAAGAGGGAGGAGCACCTCAAGGTGCAGGGCAGAGGTTAGGGGCAGCCACACCTCTACAACGAGCCCCTTGATTCCAAAAATCCATGTGTTGCTCTTGGCCAGGCTGCAGTAACAGGAGCCAAGAGCAACAGTTTTACATATTAAAGGAAAATGAAATTAAAATATATTTATTTGTGCCCTCTTCCCCCCCAACCTTTCATAGTCCAGGTGGAGGGCACCCATGGGGGGTAGCCAGGAAGTTGGGGCTAGGATCCCGGGTCTCATCCAGCCCCTGCCTGTGCCCACCACCCATCCAGAACCCTCACTGGGCAGCCAGGGCTGGGTCAGAGACATTTCAGGTTTTCCAGGTGATGCTTCCCAGCTTTCCTTCGCAATCAATTTCTTGAAGGAAAGCCTTAGTGGCCACAGTTATATTTGGGGTGTCCTGGAGTGATGGCAGTGATTGCCTTGCGTCCCTCACCTCACACAGGACACATGCCCTGGGTCTGGGGGTTGGAGAGATGAAGGACCAAGGAAAAGGTCCCAGCACACTGCAGGTACCACCTCCATCCCCATCACTTTGCTGCTCAGCCATGTGTGACAATTTGTCCCCAGAGCTGCACCACAGCACAAACTACCCCCAAACAGCCATTTGTTAGAGTATGAAGCCCCCCTGAAGCTTTGTGTCGCTAGGCACACAGGACAGTGATTTCTGAAACACCCCAGAGCTGGTGGCCAAGGTGAAAAACATCCCAAAATCCCAAATAATCCCAAATATCCCCCAATAATCCTTTTCACAGGGCCCCGGAGCCAATTGTGGAGACACCCCATGTTAGAGGGAAATTCCGGGGTGACGCCTTATCTCGTGCTCCGTTACATGGTTGATAAGCAGCTCCCATGGAATTTCCCTATAGTGCCGGATCCAGGATGTTTGGATCCTGCACAGTGGGTGTCAGTGATTAGGAGCCGCGCTGACAGGTTGTTATGCTGTTACTAAAGAAATCGCAGGGCTGTGGGAATGCCTAGGAATGGCTGGATGCCCGGACCCCCTGGCGCCAGCCAGGCACTGGATGCCAGATGTCCTGCAGGACACTGCAGGGACCCTGCTGGAATCACCCCAGGGTGGACAAGCTGCTCCAAAAGGGGTGCTGGAGATGGCACAGAGCAACCCAGGCTGACCTGGGATCAGCAGCTCGTAGGAGTGGGGGCTGCTGATTGCACCTTGTGATGGTGGCCTGGGCAGCACAGCCTGTCCACAGGGGTGCTGCCACCCCCAGAGTGTAGCACCTCCCTGTGCCTTGGATGTAATTGGTCACCCTATGAGTGTGACATTGGACTTTGGGGTCTGGCAGCCCCGGCTTGACCACCCTGACTTACGTCACCTCCCAGGAGCTGCCCTGGCCTTACAGTGATATTGCTGTCCTCTGCCCTGTGCCTGTCCTGAATTGTTGTTCAGCCAGGGACACGGCTTCCCTGGCCTGTGCTGTGGGCACTGGAGCTGAGCCATTTCCCGGAGTCTCCACTGTCTTACCCTGTGCTCAGCCCCAGGGGCATAGGCACCATGTGCCACGCACTGTGAGTTCCCCTGTTCTCACCCGCAGCACCAAAGCAGCAGTCTGTGTTCCCAAACTGAGGGATGTCACCCTGCGGGGAGAGGATCCCTCCCCCAAGGCCAACAAGCCGTGGGGTGTGCCCGGGTGTGCTCAGCCGCGCACGCACACCCTGCTGGCACACGGGGGGCCTGGCAGCACTCGGCGGGTCTGGGCAGCCGTGAGGTCATGTGTGATCCTGTGCCCAGGTGTATGTGTGCATACATGTGCCAGTGCACACCCCTGTGCGGGGCCTGGCTGGCAGTGTGTGGATGTGCATGTGTGTCTGTCTGTGAGTATATGTGCACGTGTATGTTAGTGTATGTGTATGCTTTTAGGTGTGCATGTGTGTGTGCGTGTGTGTGTGCATGTGTTAGCCTGTTTGTGCTTGTCTACATGTGCGTGGGCATGTGCATGTGAGTGTATGTGTGTACACATGGACATGCACACGGTATGGGCACGTTTGTTAATGCGTGTGTGCGTGTGCACATTAGTGTGCAGCTATGTCTGTGTGTGTTAGTGCATGTTAACATGTGCATGTGTGTGTGTTTTAGCGTGTGATAATGTGTGGTAGTGTGTGTGGGCCTGTGCACGTTAGGGTGTGCACATGCGTGTGGAAGATGTGTGAAAGGGTGTGCGTGTCTGTCAGTGTGCATGTTACCTGTGTATGTGCACAGGGACACGTGCTCATTAGTGTGTGCGAGAGCGCGCACGTGTGTATCTGTGTATCTATACCTGTGTAAATGTTCTGTTTGTGCACGTTTGCGTGTCTGTAAGTGCGCTGTGTGACTGCGCTTCCCCCTCCCGCGTGTCCCCAGCGCCGGGGAGCTCCAGGACTGTGCGCGGACCTCGCTGCCAGTTCCCGGCGTGGGTCCCGCCCCCCGCCCCTCCCCGTCCCGTCCGGCCCCCTCCCAGACACGCCCGGCGGGGCGGGGAGGGGCGGGAGCGCTTGGCGGGTGCTGCCGGTGTCGGCGGGCGCGGGGCGGCGCGGGGCGCTCGGCGGGGCCGCCGCCGCATGGCGCGGGCCGGGGCCGGGGCCGGGAGCTGCCCCGGCGCGGCGCCTCCAGCACCGCAGCGATCGGCCCCGTGGCGGCGGGGGCAGCGTGGCCGGGCGATGGCGGAGCTGTAGCAGCCGCGGGGCCGGTGCGGGCGGCGGGCGATGGCGGCGGCACGGCTGCGGGTGGCCCTGTGGGTGCTGTGGCATTTTGGAGTGGGCGGTCGCGGGTTGGAGCTGGCGGGACTGGAGGGCCCGCGGGGGCGCGCGGCGCGGTGCCAGCCTGTGGACATCCCGATGTGCCGGGGGATCGGGTACAACCTGACCCGCATGCCCAACCTGCTGGGGCACGAAAGCCAGCGTGAGGCCGCCCTGAAGCTGCACGAGTTCGCCCCGCTGGTGGAGTACGGCTGCCACGTTCACCTGCGCTTCTTCCTCTGCTCCCTCTACGCACCCATGTGCACCGATCAGGTGAGCGCCAGCATCCCTGCCTGCCGCCCCATGTGTGAGCAGGCCCGCCACAAGTGTGTACCCATCATGGAACAGTTCAATTTCGGCTGGCCTGAGTCACTTGACTGTGGCAGGTTGCCCACCAAGAATGACCCCAATGCCCTCTGCATGGAGGCCCCTGAAAATGCCTCAGCTGCTGAGCCGCACAAGGGACAGGGGATGCTGCCTGTGGCCCCCCGGCCTTGGCCACCTGGTACCGCTACTGAGGGACGGGGACCCAATGGGCTGGGAGCTTGCAACAATCCTGAGAAGTTCCAGTACGTGGAGAAGAGCCTCTCGTGTGCACCCAGGTGCTCCCCTGGGGTGGACGTGTACTGGTCCCGGGAGGACAAGGACTTTGCCTTCATTTGGATGGCTGTCTGGTCTACCCTCTGCTTCGTCTCCACTGCCTTCACCGTCCTTACTTTTCTGCTTGACCCCCACCGCTTCCAGTATCCTGAGAGGCCCATCATTTTCCTCTCCATGTGCTACAACGTCTACTCTGTGGCCTTCATCATCCGCTCTGTGGCCGGGGCTGAGAACATTGCCTGTGACCGGGAGAACGGTGAGCTCTACATCATACAGGAGGGGCTGGAGAGCACAGGCTGCACCATTGTCTTCCTCATCCTCTACTATTTTGGCATGGCTAGCTCTCTCTGGTGGGTTGTCCTCACCCTCACCTGGTTCCTGGCTGCTGGGAAGAAGTGGGGACATGAGGCCATCGAGGCCCACAGCAGCTACTTCCACATGGCTGCCTGGGGCATCCCAGCCATGAAGACCATTGTCATCCTCACCATGCGGAAGGTGGCAGGGGATGAGCTCACGGGGCTGTGCTATGTGGGGAGCATGGACGTCAGTGCCCTGACTGGCTTTATCCTCATCCCCCTCTCCTGCTACCTGGTCATTGGCACCTCCTTCATCCTCACTGGCTTCGTTGCCCTCTTCCACATCCGGAAGATCATGAAGACGGGTGGCACCAACACAGAGAAGCTGGAGAAGCTGATGGTGAAGATTGGGGTCTTCTCCATCCTCTACACCGTCCCGGCCACCTGTGTCATTGTCTGCTACTTCTACGAGCGGCTGAATGTGGATTACTGGATGCTGCGGGCACTGGAGCATGGCTGCCTACACCTGCCTGGCCGCCGTGCCACCGACTGCTCCCTTGAGGCCTCGGTGCCCACTGTGGCTGTCTTCATGCTAAAGATTTTCATGTCACTGGTGGTGGGCATCACCAGCGGGGTGTGGGTGTGGAGCTCTAAAACACTGCAGACCTGGCAGAGCCTGTGCAACAGGCGGCTGGGCATGAGGACGCGGAGCAAGCCCTGCAGTGGGGTCAGCTGTGGCGGGGGACACTGCCACTACAAAGCCCCCACAGTCATGCTGCACATGACCAAGACGGACCCGTACCTGGACAACCCGACTCACGTCTAGAGACGGGGGCTGCCCCCCACACTGGAAGAAGTGGCCTCACGGGTAAGGGGCAAGGGCAAGGGCTGTGTGCAGCAGGAGGGACACTCCCAGGTTTAGGGGGGCAAGGTTGTAGGATCCCCCAGCACCACTCACTGACAAGTAGCCGCTTTTTCCTAGAGGATGTTTTGTTTTTGCTGTTGCCAAATCCAGTGACTCCTTCTAACGCTTTCTTTGGGGGATGGTGGGGAAGGGACAGGGAGAGGAATAATCCATTCGTGTTTATTTAATTCTGTAATTTATTTTAAATTTTTTTTGATCGTTAGCTGCAAGGAATGGAAAAAACAATAAACCCTGGATGTGTTATTTGATCCAAGCTTGGTGCTGTTTGCAGGGATTCCAGGGGATCAAGAGCTCCCCCATGGGACCCCACCCCAGTTTGGGGGCTTTCATGTCAGGCCAGGCCATGCCAGGCCATGCCACCACAGGAGTGCCTCTGTCGCTGGCAAGAGTGTGGTACCAGCAGGTACCACCATCCAGTTCCCCTCCGTGGCTTCCCTGGGGCCGGTTCTGCCCCCTGGCAAGGAGGAGAAGGAAGAGGAGGAGGGTTTTCCTATGCTATGACACGAATCATCTTTTCCACTCCATGCTCTGAAGGTGATTAGTGTCGGTGCCATCGGCTGCTGGAGCCTCGGTGCTAGGCTGAGGAGCTTTGAGGGAGCAGGCCGGGAGCCAGGGAGATGGGCTGGGGACACAGGACCTTGGGGCAGAGAGGGCTCAGCTTTGATGTCCCCCCACAGAAGCCTGAGGTGCGGGTAATGGAAACTTCTGGGCAGCTTTATTTATCTCCCGCTCTGGTTACAATCCCAGCTCGCCTTCCCCATTGTCCGCAGGGAAATTCAAGCTTCAGCTGGTGCTGGTGAAGCTGGCAGGAGGAGCCAGGGCTGTTGGGCACAGGGTGGGCAGGAGTGTGGCTCTGCAGGGGCTCAGAGCGGGGGAAGTGCCTACCCCCCTGAGACATCCTGAGGGGCTGGCAGGGGCCAGCTCATCTCTCTAGGGGTTTGGTGGAGCTGTTTTGCCTGGCTGTCCCCAGGGATGTGCCAGGGGTTCCCAGTGCTAGGGAAGAGAAGTGGGTGGGGGGCTGTGGCAGGGGCATAGGCAGCACAGCACCTGGGGCAAGCAGGATCTGTAGGGGCAACACAGCTCTAGTGATGCTTAGACTTGTCCATCATCTAATTAGCCAGCCTGCAGGCTGGGCAGATCTGGACTCCAGGGAGGGTCAACCCTTGTCCAGGGAGCAACAATCCCGCAATGGACCCTCTCTCCAGCACTCAACCTGGCATCCACTGCTCACCCCAGCAGCCCTTGGTCCCCATTTGATGAAGCCTTCCCGGTTCAGATTGTCAAACTGTGGCTGGAGGACAGGGGCAAGACTCCCCACTATGGCTGGTGTGGGGGCAAGGGCTGGGGTCGGGATCCCTCACTCACCATCGAGTTGTGCCAGGGCTTTGTGCTGCTGTGATGCTGGGATCGGTGAAGCACCTTTAATCTGTTCCCTGCCACCCCTGGGATGCCAGGAAGGCAGGAGAAGTTGGGTCACTGAGCTGAGAAAAGCTTTTTCCTCCCCCAGGAGCTGGTGTGGTAGACAAGGTGTGAAGGAGCCCCCAGTACCCATGTGGTGTCGCTGGGGAGACACTGAGGCTCTCAACAGATTTGGGTACCCCTGGCTGTGCTGGTGGGCATCCAGGCTGGTGGTGATGATGGTGTTAGGGCAAGGAGCCAGTTAGGTTCACCTTGTGTGCCAGGCATGCAGCCCAGTGCTGGTGCCCGGCTGGCGGCACCCCTGGGGACAGGCTGCCCTTGAGCACCCGGTGCTTGCCAAGGAGCACTGGTGGGCTGCAGCCTCTGGAGCTCCCTTGGTTGCCACAGGAAAGTTTGTTTTGGGCAAAGGGCCATGACCTGGGGCAGGAGAGTCAATATTGGCTGCGGGACAGGCTCCAAAGTCCAGCTGGGGAGCTGGGCATGGCTCTAGGCAGGGGCTGCCTGGGAAGGGGACACAGAGCCATGTGTTCTCCCTGTGTTCTGCCCTGGGTGCTATGCCCAGAGCCAGTTGGGTTCACCTTGTGCGCCAGGCATGCAGCCCAGTGCTGGTGCCTGGCTGGCGGCACCCCTGGGGACAGGCTGCCCTTGAGCACCCGGTGCTTGCCAAGGAGCGGCTGCCTCTGGAGTGCTCATCCAGATAAGCCGTCCCAATGGGTCCTTGCTATCGGGCCCCAGAGGGGCTGTCGGCACCCACCACTACACACTATGAGCCCCAGCAGCCCAGCTGGCTCCACTGGAGGTTGCCAGTCCCAAGAGCTGAGTATGGCCAGGACACAGCTCCACAGAGCCTGTTGCAAAGCGGAGCTGTCACATGGAAGGACTGGCCCAGGGACACTGCTGGCTCCTAGTCACAGCTTCTTTCAACCCTGTGCTGTGGGGCTCAGGCTCTCTCTGTACACCCCCACCCAAACTCGTCCCTGCATCCCATCTCCATCCTCCTCAGAGCAGCCCCAAGGACACCAAACATCTGCTCCAATAAACCCCCAGCAAGCAACAAGTAGGGGTCAGCAGTGCCTAAGGCCCCACAGGGCAGTGCCTGGCCTAGGATGGCTGCGGAGGGCGAGTTGGGGATGCCAGCTGGGTGAGAACGGGGCCAGGACATCCTGACGTCCCCGAGGTCTTGGTCCAGCTCAGCATGGAGAAGTGGAGTCTTGTCACTCCTGGCATTTGCTGAGCTATGGAGTTTATCCACCCTCACATGGATGGAGACTCCCTCCAAGTTTGAGTAGCAAAAGAAAAGCCACTGTTCTCTGGCTTTTTTTTTGCTAAAACCCCCATTACCCAGAATATTAATTAATGATTGAGAATTAAGCCATGAGAAAACCCATGGGGGCCAAAGTTGGGTCTCATTTTCCCAAGGCCACGTTGGAACTCTAGCAATCATAGGAGCCCCCGGGGGTTTGTTGCAGGCAGCAGGTGCAGCAGGGCTGATGATGGTGATAGCAGGGCTCCGGCTGCCTGCCAAGCCCCCACATTGCCCTGCCAGGTGTGAGGACAGCTATTTATAGCCCTGCACAGGACAGTGATGCCATGGAGGGGCTGCTATAAAAAACAAGTCTCCAGAAAGGTCTTGGAGCAGATACTGCTGCAAGATCTCCACACCGAGGCCTGGAAATATCCCAGCTGGAGTCACTCAGATTCACCCAGGTCCTGTTGCATGGCCAGCAAGCCAAACCATCCACTGTGGAGAGAGGAGGGTTCTCCAGGGAAAACAGCATCAGCCCACTGCCGAGAGCCTTCAAGCCCTCAAACCCATCAGGATTTCCCTGCCCAGCAATATGGGGCCTGGCTGGAACACTCCCAGCACAGATCTGGAGTGAGGAGCAGGATGAAGACACCCAGGAACCCTCGTTGTCCCTGCAGAAACAAGCAAAGCTTCGGCCAAACCCTTTGTGTCACAGCTGTAGTCATGAGCATTGGCATGTCACTGCTCCAGCTGCCCTTGGAGCTCCAAGTGTCCCTGCTGGAGATCAGGATGGGGGCCTGGGACACAGCAGCAATAATTCTTACTGCAAGCATGGCTCAGGTTGCATAACACACTCCAGCACAAGGGAAGAGGCTTTGGTAGCCAGGCCATGCTAGTGCAAAAGAGCAGAGACATCCCAGCTCCCCATCACCTGGAGGAAGTCCCTTCAGGGGTGCCCAGTGCCACCCCGAATGGAACAGGAGGACAAGTGTCACACTGGCACCCTGCAGGGGACAAGGAACAAGGACTGCTCCCCACTCCAGGGGCAGGGAGAGCATAGCTCTGTTCCTTGTCCTTGGGGAGGGTGACAACACACCAGCACCACACTGGAAGCTGATCTGATCCTGACTCACCATTCCTTTATGCCATAGCTCCATTTGTGCTCCAGAGATGTCCGGTGGTAGCTCTAGGAAGGCAGAGGAGAGCCATATCAGACAATCCCACATCAACACAGGGACCAACAAAGAACTCACAGAAGCCATGTTTACAAACACAAGTACATAATGTTTATTCTTAAGTTTCCAATTTATTACAAGTACAGCCCTTTGCAGAAACCCCCTCCCCCCAAATGACACTGATTTTTAAGAAAACGTGCAGTTCCAAAGGTTCTACCATGTAGGACCTGCAGGAAATGATCTCTAGGAAACAAGACAAAACAGCCTCTGAAGGGATGTGCGAGATACAAATGTCAGTGCTATTCTGTGGGGCAGGGAAGTGAGGCTGAGGAGAGGGAAGGGGCTGGAAACTTGCCTCATGTGCAGTCATTGACAGTCCAGAACTTAAAACAAGTACCTGTTAAAAAAAACCCCAAACCTAAAACATTCGCAAAACTAGGCTGAAATTTGTAATTGATTATTCTTTTCTTCTCAAATCCCAGGAGCTACAACAGCTGCTTCTGCTTTTCTGTTGCAAAACCAGCACCGAACAGCCCCATGGCCCATTTATTCCACATCAAACCATTCTGGCATAAGAAGTTCAAGCCCTGATTGTATGATCCAAACCTGTCATGATGGAGAGGAAGAGAGAATGAGAAAACAAACCCTTTTCTTAAGGAAAAGTCAGCATCTGGGGCAGCAGGAGCTGGTGCTGGGCCATAGCACAGGAACAAGGGTGTTACTATGAAATGTCATGAGAGTGCGGCTGAGAGAGACTAGGATCTCCCTCTCCCCCCCAAAGTCCCCTGATCTAACTCCTGCTACTGGTAGGAAGATGAGTTTTAAAGAAGGGGGAAATATAAAGCAAACACGATTTTATATAAACTGTACATGTGCCAAAGCAAGACAAGGGTATCTTACAGGTGTTCTTTGTACAAGATCACAGCTAGAAACAAAGCCACTTTCAACTAAAAAATTAATTTAAAAAGTTACACAGCACATTTCTGCTTCTCCCCTGGCCTTGGAGCTCTCCTTGGGCTGCATAGACACCCACACTCTCCAGTTTACTGCTGGCACTCCATAGGGCTGCATGATGACATGCATGTCCAGGGGAGCAGGGAGCCTCCTCTTGGCATGTACAGGTGGGGAGCTGAGCTTAGAGCCCTCCTTGGACTGAGACCTCCAAGGATTGCTCCCCAAGGAGTGGGGAAAGCAGGAGCACCTTGGAGCAGTGGTGTTGGGATGCTGGTGAAAGCCAGACCGCGGTACACCTAAGTGCTTGCTCGCCCCACACAGCCCGGAACTGAGGCTCAGAATTAACACCATATAAATATATACATGCAAGCCTGAGTAGCCCATTGGCCTGATGGCCCCCAGTCCTTCTGTGGAGCAACACGATCCTCCCCTGCACCAGTTGGAGGCTGGTGTGCTCACATGACTGGCAGCAGACTGCCCCACCGCGCTCTAGCTGCTTGCAAAGGCAAGGAAGCAAATCGTTCCAGGAAACTGACAGTGCCTGAACTGGAGCATGCTGGTGTTCTTCTGCCCAGCCAAGCTTGGCCAGGCCCCCCCCCTTGCCCTCCCACCTTCCCCTCCTGGCAGGACAGACTCACGAAGAGCTTTGTAGATTTTGAGGAAGCATTTTAAGTCATTACCACTCAATGGATGACTTGAGGAAATTGCAGAAAAATTAAAACTAGGATGGGCCCAAGGGAAGGCTGGATTAATAGAGAAGTGCCCGCTGCTTCTCAACTCCCTCCAGACAACCCATCCGACTGCCTGGCAGCACCAGAAGGCCTGCTCCAGTTCTGGCTCTCCCCCTAGCCTCCCCATCCCTCATTTCTTCCTTTTCCGCCCCCGGGAATGTTCAAGGGGCTCTGACTCACTGTCCCCTTCCTGCTCCTCCAGTCCCTGGCACCTGGCAGAGAGCTTCTTGCGTTTCCTGCGTGCATACGTGTGGCCTGGCAGGTGTTTGTGCACCATGTCAATCAAACACTGCTCTGTCTTCTCCAGGCAGGACAGTACGTGACTCCCATTCTGGTTGTAGCGCTCAGCATTGGAGAACACCTGCTTCATGTCGGAGAGGAACTCCTGCACAGAGCGGTAATTGCCACAAGAGCACTTGCTCTGCATAGTCTGGAAGTCCATGGGGTTGCTGATGACCTCAAAGTAGTCTTCAGCTTCCTCCGTGGTCACTGGCTCCCTGCCAAAAGAAGGGCCACAGCGATAGGAAGGGAATGCCAACCCTGGCACCACTGCAGAGAAGTGGGGTCCTGCCACCTCTTTGCCCCTGTGGCACCTGTGACCTGCAGCCCCACAGTGGTGCAACAAGCGCAAGCAATACCACTACAATGTTACAGATACATCAGCCCTATGGCACGGGAATGGGAAGCACAGGAGCCCAGGGAGCTGGTTCAGGCATGGGGAAAGGTCCATGAGGGAAGCTTCCCTCAGTCACAGCACCTCAGTGCTCCAAAAATCCTGGGGGCAGTAGAGAACACCTACCTCCTGCATTAGCCTCTTGCCTACCACCTCAGAAGGGCACCATGTCTTCAGTCCAGCAGAAGACTGAGAACATGGTGGTTTCTTCTGGAGCAACTTCTTCCCAGATATGTCTTGCTTTTGGAGCCAGTCCTAAGTTTCTCAAGTGGATCTGGCAGGACTGCACCACAGCCAGCCCACATCCCCACACAGCCTGTGGCCAGTCCTGCCCACAGAGGAGGAAGACGCCATTTGCCCTCACCTGAAGGGCCAGCTGAAGCGGTACTTGATCAGCTTGCTGAGGATTTCCTCACACTTCTGCAGCTCAAGGTTCTGGCGACGCGCTGTCCTCTTTGTCTGAAGGACCTGCCCACACAAAGTGTGTTGGTAAAAAGAGGGAACTGCTACAGGCTTCGGAGTTCAGCTAACAGCCCTGAGGCCAAAGGAGCTAGTTCTTAGCACAGCCAGGACACTTCTTCCCTCTGAACATGGCGAGGGGCTGGCACTGGCTCCCCAGAGGAGCTGTGGCTGCCCCATCCCTGCAAGTGTTCAATGACAGGTTGGACAGGGCTTGGGGCAACCTGGTCTAGTGGAAAGTGTCCCAGTGCATGGCAGAGGGGTTAGAATGCGATGCATTTAGGACCCCTTCCAAGCCAGGCCATTCTGTGATTATGACATGTGTCAGCCGCTTGGGTTCAGGACAGCAGCTTCATTCAGGAGCTTGGTGGGAACAGCTCACAAACTGCCCAGCTCTCTTCTGGTAGCAGGTGGCTTTTTCAAAATAAGTTCAAAGACAATATGGCCACAACAAGCAGCCAAAAAATAAATGCCAGCAAATGAAGAATGTGAATTCCCTCTCCCTGCCTTCTCTTGAGCTTGCAGCAGGAAGAACCCGAGGCAGATGGAGAAGCACTTGTGCTGCTGTTCTGCCCTGGCAGAGTTGACTGTGCCATTTCAAATCCCAGGAGCAGCTGGTGCCCTGAGCACTATCATCCCTGTGCAGGCTCAGCACAAGGTCACTCATGTGCCCAGGGACCCAGAACAGGTCACACCCAGCATGGGGACATCCCCATAGCTTCCAGAGCTCAGCTCGTGGTATGTCACTGCTGAAGAAAACACTGAATGACAGGAAGGCTTCACAGCAGAGGGTACTCACTATTCTGACCCAGCTCTGGTCTCTTCCCAGGACAAGTGATAAATCATGACAAAGTCCTCTTCTCTGAGCCACTCTGCTGTTCCAGTAAGATTTTCCCCACTGGAATATCCCTCTGTGCTGGCTGTGGCTGTCTATGCTGGGCTTGCTTGCCCTCCAGTGTATAACACAGACAAGCACAGTCCCCCAGACCTAGCATAGGCAGCAGTGAGCCCACAGTCCATGAGCGAGGAGAATGACAGGACTCACCAGCACCACTAGTGCTGGTCACGGGACAGATGGCAGATCTGCAGGGCATTGTGACGTGGCTGTGGGGCTGGAGTATCCTCACGTATCCCCTATGGCATGTAGCTCCCCAGAGACAGTCGCTGCAGCTCCCCCGCACCCAGCACGCACAGACTGCTCTGTGCAGGAGCCTATGGTTTTATTCTTTAAATATCAAGTGAAACCTAAACCGGCCAAATTATGTCCTGGAAGTTGGGGAGTGACCATACAGACAACAACTGTCATAAAATGGCCAAGGCTAGGGAGCAAGGGTCCAGCATTGCTGGCATTCTCTGGCCATCCGGGACCCCCTCAGTTCCCCCACCTCTCTGCAGAGACATATGGATACTATTTAAAAACCTTTAACAAGCTGCAGGCTGCCTGCTGCTCCAGGGAACAATGTGTGAAAGCGACTGGGGAGGGATGCCTGACATATCTGTGCTCTGTCTGCAGCAGGCCCTTAAGGATATGTCTCCTTTGTTAACCCAGCCCAACCCGGGCTTCAGGGTACTTCTCTGTGAAGGGATAGGAGGAAGCATGCCACCCGTTTGGTTTATAACTCACAATGTGAGTGGTCTCCAGGGAGAAATTTGGCACTTACCAGCTCATCGATGTCTGCACCGTTGACAGGCGCCGTGCGCTGCCGGGGTCCCCGCACAGAGTGCAGTGTCTGCTTCTTCCTCTGGTGCCTTCCCTGCCTCGAGGAGTACATGGAGCCCTGCTTGCCCCGGGCTGCCTTTCTGGGCCTCACTGAAACAGATAAGCCATGGGCTTAGAGGCCTGGGTGCATCTGGGAGCAGACACCACCCTTTGCTTCCCACACTAGGCTGAGCCTCACTCAGGCTGGTGACCCCAGGGACCACCTGGCCTCATCTCAGCTACACTCTCACACCTTCTACAGAGGGCATCTGTGGGTCATCACCACCTGCCTGAAGGGGCCATGGCTGGCAACAGCCTGCTGCTAAAAGGGTACTCACACACAGCAGATCCTCAAGCTCCGAGGGAAACCTGGGAGCTCCTGGATCATCCACTGCAGGTCAAGCAAACCTCTCTGCCTGCAGCACCAAGAGACCCCAACACATCAAGGTTTGAGGGAAAGACAGGAAAGCAATGCAAGGACAGACAGCTGTCTCAAAACAGCAACATACTCTCTGAAAGCACTGGGAGCAGAAATCGGGAGTTTCCTCAGTTTCCTACTGCCCCTTTGCTCCTCACAGTTTTGGGGATGGGTGCTTTTCCAAGTGGCCCACATAGTGGGATAAGCCCCCTGAGAAGGGAACTGTGTGCAGAGGAAGTGTCAAATTACTGCAGCTGGGAGCTGCTCCATGTGCTGCAAGTGGGAAACAATGGGATTTTATTCCCCAAGACTTGGGGTTGCCACATTACCTCCTAGAGAAATGCAGTTGCCTGTGTGAGTCTGCCTCTCAGAGCTCCCCACTGGTGGCAATGTAAGCATGTTGACGCACTCCCTTGTCTTATATTTCTCCCATGACCCTCTGTATGAGGAGAATGTGTTTGCCTTCCCAAGTCCAAGCCCTTCCACCTGATCCCAAGACCTTGAGCTGTATCCAGCACACTGGATACCTCAGCTGCAGCCTCTGATCCAGCCCTGTCCTATAAATCATCATGCTGGGCATGTGGCGAGGCTGCAGGACGTCCACCTGCTGTCACTCTGCTTGTGTATCAAGCGTGCAGCACGTGCTAAATGTCTGACAATCCAACATTCTAGGTTAGATCCCTCAGGATAAACGCCATAAGGATCAATGTGATTTTTCTATTCAAACAAAAGTTTTCCATGGTGACCTTTCCATGTTAATGCTCTCTAAAGCCAGGGGTTGCATTTAGCACTTTATTTTTAGTGACTGTAACTCTCTTTTGCCATTGTTTGGAAAGCTTGGCTCAGCTCCTGCCTTGGCCATGCAACACAGGCTAAACACACTCCAAGTGTGGACATGGATACACCGCAGGACAACAAGCAGTGCACACAGCCCTGGTTATCAGTGAGCCTCCCTGAAACCAGAATAAAGTAAGGGAATCAAGACTCAGGCCTGGATGGAAACCCTCAAAAGAACATGGGCTAATCCTCTGAGTCCCAGCCTCTGGATTCCATCTGCCTTGTTTAAGACAACCTGTATTTAATGTTATGTCAGTCAAGGACAGTTTGACAGAAAGCAAATGAAGGCAGTGTGTCATTCCCAGACTGAACTTTCCAGTGCAGCAAGTGAGACTGAATCAAACTCCCCTAAAACCAAAGTGGATACACATACTAAATATGTTTAGGTGAAGAAGCAGACATTGAGGTATCTAGAAAACAGTCTTTTATTCCTCCCAGCTGCCCCAGGAGCATCCCAACTGGTCTCTGTAGGCAATCAAAGGGTGCTGGTGGTCCAGGCCACACTACACCTGGAGCACTGTGCCTTCTAACTGGAATAAGGAGAGGAAGTGCTAGTCCTCCTATTTCAAAATGCCACCTTGCCAAATCACTAGAAGTCCTGCACTCAAGGGGTTATGAACTGGTGGGAAAAAGAAAAGAAAGGAGAGGGGGCTCTGGTGAGAGTTCCCATAAGCAATTAAACAGCTTCCAGTGTACAACAAATCCGGTAGGCGCAGAGACTGACAATCCCACCGCTCTGCAGGCCCTGATGACCCCCCAGCCCACTGCAGTCTCTACTGACCCCTCTCAGCCCTCAGAACAGCGGTGTCCCCAGGGAGTGACTGGGCAGTGAGCAGTTTCAATCTTTGCTAGTGCTGACCCCATCACAAATGGCCAAGGGTTTACTCCAGCTCCCCAAGTAACCACAGCACAGCCACAGCCTTTCCCTGTGACATCTCCCAGGCCTATACCTGGCCTGCATGAGGAAAAGTCCCAAAGAGGATCAGTATTTCAGATACTGAAGGCAGGAGGGAGGATTACTATTTTCTGTTACTTCCCTATTTGGTCAAAGCCTTACATTTTAGTCCAGCAACTTCATAGTCTTCTTCCTCCTCTTCTTCCTCCTCAGCATCTGGTTCATCAGAAGCTTCCTCACCTTCTTCACCTTCATCTTCAGCAGAATCCTCTGCATAGTTCCTGGAACAAGGCAGGTGTATGTGTTTGTGGTACAAGAGCCTGAGCAACAGAGCATCAGTGGCCCCAGGGGCCTGGTACTGTTTGGACTGTACTACAAACACCAGGCTCAGCCAAAAGCAGCTTGCTGTATTCTAGAATATCAAGTTATAGCTACAGCTCAAAGGACTCACTTCCTCAACTAAAAATCAGGACTGAAAATTCCCAAGAGCTGAATCATGGTATTTTTTGGTATTCTAGGCACCATGACCATGGGGCAGGGAATTATAAGACTGATTGCTGTGTAATTACTCCTCCCTGAGAGGAAGATTTGCTATTTGCCCAGGTCTGCAGACCAGGCCTAAAGAGTTTCAAGAGGGGCTCTTTTTCCTGCTGGAATATTTTCCATATACTTAAGGAAATAGATTGGTTTCTTTACACTATGGGAAACAAATCGGTGAACAGAATGTCAGGCTCCTCAAGTGCTAAAAAGTCAGAAGCCATGCAGACTCCCTGCCCAGCACATTCTGGCTTCTCATCTATGTCTGTTCAATCATTCATAGAATCATAGAAAGGTTTGGGTTAGAAGGGCCCTTAAAGCTCAGCTTGCTTCAGTCCCCCTGCAGGGGACACTTCAGCACTTCAGACACTTGGAGCAGGTTACTCAAAGCTCCATCACTTCCAGAGATGGGGCAGTCACAGCTTCTTTGGGCAATCTGTGCCAGGGCTTCATCACCCTCAAAGGGAAGAATATCTTCCCAATCAATATCCAATTTAACCCTGCCTTCTGTCAAGGGACAATGTCAAGGAAGCCATTCCCCCCTGTAAACGGTCTCTCTCCATCATTTTTGCAGGCTCCCTTCAGGAATTAAAAGACTGCAATTAGGTCACCCCAAAGCCTTTGCTTTTCCAGGCTGAACAATCCAAACTTTCTCAGCCTTCCCTAATTGCAGAGATGCTCTATCCCTCATATCAACTAGGTGGCCTCCTCTGGACTTGCTCCAACAGGTTGAAGTCCTTCCTGAGCTGGGGATCCCAGAACTAGAGGGAGCACTGCTGCTGGGGTCTCATTTGGACCATTAAAAAACAACATACCCAAGCAAAAGGGGACACAGGCAAAGCTGCTATGGGAGTCTAAATCCCCTGGAGAAAGAGGATCTCGAGCAATAAAAGGAATAAAACTTCCAAAGCACAGAGGGTGAAGAATATGCCAGGCTGACATTCTTTTCCTATCTCAGCCAAGACAACAAGAGCAGAAAGCAGAAAACAGGTGTTCTCCACCTGATGGCTCTGGGCCAGGAGCTGAGCAGCTTGCAGGTGACTCTGCCACATCCAAGTAACTATGAACTCAGGCTACAAGAGTTGCTTTTAAGCCCTGTCATTTGTGTACAAGCCTGATGAACTCTTAAAATGCTGTCCAGAGAGTAAGTAATACTTTTAAGGCCATATACCACCACCTGCACGGTACTGGCTGGCACACCTCTATTGTGCTGCTCCTCTGTCAGGGAGGATCTGCTCTCTGCTTCTGCATCAGGTGCCACTTGACAGCCTCACCTCACTGATATACGGGGAGATGTAGCACAGTTACCACCAGCAAATGACACTCACTGTAAAATGTTTAAGTTCCAGCTTGCAACTCAAAAAACCAATCTAACCCCATGCCTTCAGGAGGCAGCAACTCGTATTTGCCACGCCTCCTCAAATCACATTCCCTTTGTCACATTATAAGATGGTCCTGTTTTGCTAAGGTCATCAGGTAGAGAAAACCATTAGCACAGCACTTTGACTTGTCGTAGCAGAGTGGGGATTGAGATGCAGCCTGGAGTAATGTCTGCTCTAGCTTAAAAGAACACTGCAGTAACCCAGCCCAGGGACCCACAGAATTGCAGCCACCAGCTACATGAAGAAATAACCCAACCACATGCTCAAAGGAAACAACAACTCTTAGTGTAACTAATTTTGGCGGGTGTTTTGCCTATGTTTTCATTTCCAAACCCAAGTTATTTATTAAAACTCATGAACTTGTAATGCATCAGTACAACACACGTGTGCTAAACTTGCATCCTGAAACTGCTTTTCTTTCTGTTTCCGTGCTGCTTTAACTGGGTGATTTCAAACTTTCTAAAGGGGCTTTGCTCCAGGCTGGTTTGGGTCTTGTGAAAAGAAGCTCAAGACTGTGCTGTGACAAGGCTATGGGCAGGAAGGGTCACTCACCTGCTTCGTGAGCTGCGCCGGGCTGTCGAAGGCTGGCACGCTGGGCACTGCCACTCCCCGTCTGGGATCTCATAGAGTGCCGGCCGCAGGCAGAACAGGTGGAAGGCCTTGTTACACTCATCACACAGGATCAGCTTGTCATCCTCACCTAGGAAAGTGCAGCTCACTTGTAACAAGGCCACAGCCTCAGTCAACCTGAGAGGTAGAAGCTGCTGCAGTGCTGGAGGGCAGGATTAAGCAAGAGAAAGATGCAGAGTCCCCTCTGAGGGCAGGGACCCTTTCTCTGATGACCTTCCTTGGGGATCCTTCTTTCTGTCCCACCACTGTATTTATGAACAGCACCATTTAAAAACAAACAAAATCAATGCAAAGTCCCTCGCCCTGCAAAGATTTCACTCAAGGCAAAGATAGAAATCTGCCGAAGAGGTTCCACTCAGGCAAACATGGGGAAAGTGTGCGGCAAACAGGGCCCCAGAGCTGTAAGCTAAAAATGGAGCTATTCTTCTTCTATGTTCAGTCTGGTTAACCAACATGGTATCTTCTTCCACTTGGGGTGACAAGGCTACACTGAAAATCAGTATGCAGCAGGACTAGTCTCCTTGTGCCTCCCACTGATGAGGGGAAACAGGGAAATAATCCTGAGCCAGCTTTCCTTTACTGAAGTGGAAAAAGAAAGTGCAGAGGGCTTGCCAGCTTGTCTTTCTCTAACATCTCAGTTCCTAGCTTCTGTGAAACTACTGTGTTAGTCTCAAGTGAGCCCCCCCTTACTTTTGCCTAGAAACTCCTCTAACAGCAGGTAGGGTAGCTTTGGCACTGGTTTGGCAAACTCTTGAGGTTCTGCAGTGAAGGCAGATTTTGCACCAGTTCAGCCCTTACTTCTCTAAAGGGACGGATGGCTAGCCTTTTGGTAAACAAAAGTTGCCCAGCAGTCCCCCGAGCTCTGCCTGCCCTCATTTTCCACTACAGTTTCAGCAAATATAAAAGTGAAGAGGCAGAATGTACCACCAAGCTCTCTCCTCCAGGCTCCCGTCCAACAGGAGAGGTTATGGCAGAACAAATACCAGCAACCAATCTCTGCTGACACCCCTTCTATTTCGCCCTCCACCTGGAAGATTCTAATGTCCTTCATTCTACAGTGCACACAGAGAAAGTATCCCCTCATCACCTGTTTGGTGACCTCCCCAGCTCATTGAGTAGTTCTGCTCCCACTCTGGCATCAGAGCAGCAATATCCCACCTCGCTTTCCCCATAATAACCTTCCCAACCCGTCCTTGCTTGCTCCTTCTCTAAAAAACAGGATTAACTGACAAGGCTCAGAGATCCAAAGACCATTCCAAAAATGAAACTAGGGAATGGACAGTTGCGCAAATATTCCCAGAAGGATTTGTAGATTACTTTTGTCCAAGTACCCTAAATATCCAGGGGATAGCAGCTCTGCAATACTGGCTACATAAGAATGGTTTACTGGAGTCAGGGTCAAAGGTTTTTGAGAGATCAATGCTGCTGACTGTAAATCCTGACATTCAGAACTTAAAATACAGCCATAGTCAGAGTGACAGACTACAAGGACACATCACCTAAGCACAGCAGAGGTGACAGCATCCAATTGCTGCACGGGCAGGAATTCTGTGGGCAGGAATGCGTACCTTTCTTGCGACACACTTTGCATCTGGCATTCTCTGCTGACATATCCCACTTGATACAGGCATCCAGCATCCCCAGCAGTACATGCATACGGGAGAAGGTCTGGGCCTCACGGATTGCTGTCTTCCATTTCTCCATGGCTGAAGCAACCTGCAGACAGACCTAACATCTTACAACAATGCACAGACATAGATCCCTTCAGTCTAAAGATGTTTTTATATCCCTTAGCTGGGAACCTTCATAAACAAAGCTCAACTCTGATATTTCTTTCCTTCTGTGTTACCTCAGCAGTTCTGGTTGTGGTTTATCCATATCCAGTCTCCCAGGATCAGACAGTTTGTTCCTAACAGTCAACTGCTTTGCATTTCACAGTCAGGTTGAATCAATCTATGAGAACTCCACTAAATTCTTGCTCTGAAGGTCTAACCCAAATAATCAGCAGGCTAAGAAAATAAAAGGCAGAAATCTAGCACTGTAAAATGTGGGAGGAAAATTGTGGAACAGCTGGTAATCACAGTGGAAGGAGGGCTGAAGTGACCTGTGCTGCCCTCCAGTGGGTACCACACAGGCACCTGGACCGCAGCAACACCCGTGCGGTCCCTGAGCTGCTCAGGTGGCAGAGGGAACCCAGTGCCACCAGCTACAATCACACTGCACAGGCATTTGGACAGCCAAATATGAAACCAGCTGCTTCCCTGAGACACTATGGCCTCAGTTCATCTGAAATCCCAGAAACTGGTGATGAGGATGCAGCATCAAAACCGAGCCTCACACCACGGCAGCTGCCAGGGTCAGCACAGAGCAAGGCCAATGGGAACCATACACCCTGCTCAGGAGGTTTGGAAATACCATTTTGATAAATCCAAAATGCAGCAGGACAGAAGTTATCCAGAGCCATGTCCCTCTCCAATGGTAATCTTGTGCTCTACAACAGTGACGTGATGGCCCAGACATGACAGGGACATAACAGGCCTTTAGTTTATGTTCTTCTACCCCAGGAGAACGAAAAAACAAACAGTGAAGTGTCAGATAGGAAAATCTAAACTCTGCAGCTGACAGCAATTTGGGAGCCAAACAAAACCTTGGAGTTTTGCAGAGTTGCACATTCTCCTCTGACTGAATTTGAGGAAGCACAGCACATATTAGATGCTTGGAAAAACACACAAACTGTTCTGAAATGCCAACATCCCTACTGCCGTTGCTGGTGCGGATCCTGAAGAATCACCGGAGACAAATGTAAAGCTGCCCAGCCCACTGTGGAGGTTACACAGCTCCACGCTCCTTCTTTGCAGAACATTGTTGAGGTGCTTTGCATACGGTATAATTGATTTTCCACGGAACTGTTCCATGGGTTTTGCTGTTCACATGCTGGGCCAAGAGAAATCTGCAAAAGCCGTTGGCAAGCTTTGCTGAGATGTTTCTCCCCAGGTCTGTGGAATTTAACAAATTTCTAGCCTTGCCTCCCAAGCATCAGGAGACTGTGGCATTTGAGCAGCACCAGTACCAAGGGAGTTCCAGCTGCCAACAAGGCAAAATGGGAGACTGGAGGAAGTTACTTAAATCCCCTCCTTACTGGATAGGAGCAACTGAGCAGGGGGAAAAAAACAAAAAGCAACTCCCAGAATAAAAGAACGAGTCCTCAGTCACATGTCAACCTCAGAGTGACAGAAAACACCTTCTTTGGTAAAGGTAGACAAGCCTCCAGATACGAAGGCTCTCACATGGCAACCTGAGCTGAAACCCCTTGGAACAGCTGAAACTGGAATTGCTTGGTTGTGAAGCTGCTCTTTGAGGGATTGTCTGCAGGTGCAGACTGACTCTCCCCTTGCACAGACTACTGAACGTGGGTCACAGGAGGGGTAACCCATCCATGTTCTTCACTCTGCTCATGCTGTAGTGATGCAATGTCATGCTGCAAAGAAGTCCTGTTCTGGGACAGTCCAGCATGCTACTGCCACTAGAAATGGGAATATTTTCATCAACAGTGACACCAGCCTGATTTTTAGGAGCAGCCACAAAAGCCAGGTCTCACTGCAATCCTTTGCCACTCAGTAGTGTGAGCTCCAGCAATGCAGCTGAGCCAGCAGGAACCCTTAATACAGACAATTATGTCAGCAAACAGGTGCCTGTTAAGCCATAACTTGTTTCTCACAGGGAAAATGAGACATACCCATACCACAGGGTTGCAATTCTTCCTCTAAGTCTGGAAGTATATTGAGTGTGTTTTCCAGTGTGGCTATGCTGTATTTTACCTCCTGTGTGCTCTCAGTGCACAAAAGGCTTCATAATTCCGAGCCTATGCAGGAGATTTTTCTTCAGAACAGTCGGCCTGGCAGTCAGGGACTTTCCTCAGATAACTGTATCTAAGAAGTAGGCTGCTCTTTCAAGGTCATCTGTAAAGGTTTTCTGCTTTGGCGAAAAGAAAGCTTATTCCAGATAAATTGAGGTTAAAAAGAATTGCCAAACCAAACAAAGCAACAAACACCCCAAAAAAAGTTGAACATTGCTTGTACCACCACAAAGGTCTAGAAAAGCCTGAACGAGATAGTAAGCACTGCACTACATAAATAAATGCTCCAGAGAGATTGGCATGACACTAAAGCCAGTGCTTGCGAGGGGGGAGACCTGCACAATCACATATTGGGACTGTGTTGTAGTAAATCTGATGCTACCCTGAGTACACCCTACAGGTATAGCCCTCAGGGTTACAGCCCTAAGGCAAATTTGAGTAAAGCACAATATGGTGCTGCTGTAGAAACGGGAAATGTGCTGATCCAAGTCCTTTCTGCCTCAGACCTCACTGATTTTACAGCACTCCATTTTGCTGTGAGCTTTCAGGAGACAGCATCCTCCCATTACCCTTGCACTTAGGATGGAAGATTTAAAATTAGCAAAGTTTAAATACTTCAGGACAACTGAGGAATGTGAAAATTTCTAGCACCTATCCAAATTATCCTGCTAACACAGCAATAGCACAGCTTAGCAAAGATCTGATGTTCAAACAAGCATTCAGCATACAGTGACAGGAGCTTTAAAAAAAGCCCCACAGATCCACAGCAAAAAACCTACCTCTAGCCTCAGTCACAGATTCCCAAAAAGGTTTGTGTTGGAAGGGACTTTAAAGCTCGTCTCGTTTCAACCTCCCTTGCCATAGGCAAAGGTACCTACCACTAGATTAGGTTGCTTCAAGCCCCATCCAACCTGGCCTGGAACACTACCAGGGATGGGGCCGCCACAGCTTCTCTGGGCAACCTGTACCAGGGCCTCACCACTCTTACAGGAAATAACTTCTTCCCAATATACACTCTCACCCCACTCTCTATCAGTGTGAAGTCATTTCCCCTTGTCCTGTCACTACATGCTCTTGTAAATTAGTCTCTCTCCACCTTTCTTGCCTGCTCCCTGCAGATAAACACAGGTGAAGAAATATAATTTGGTTTTAAGTTGGGACTTTCAAGTACTTCTGCTGATCCAATCCTGATATTGTTGCCTCTGCTGAAGTCAGTGATCAGTCAGGGCAGAGCTGAGGACAGTGGGGAAAGTCTTGTCACGGGGCATTAATGTCCTGTTCAACTAAATATACAGAAACCACCCCTGAACTCTAGTACCTATAGTACCTCTGCTGCACCAGTGTGAAACACTGGTGCAGCATAAGTGCCTGCAGTACCCTTCCCAACCCTCTGTAGCTCCTCTCTATCCCTTTTATTAGGAGAGATACATCTTTAGACCCACAATACTACTTTTCTCCTGGAGGCTTGCTTGCCCAGACATCTCCCCACGTGCTCCCACACATCCAACAACTTGTATCTCCCTTTGCCTAATGTGGTATTTACCTGAATCTCTTCCCCCTGAAGTCACCAGAACCCAAACATGTCTCTCCTTCTCTTTGTGGACCAAAGCACCATCAGTCCTCTCTTGCAGATACAACTCCTATTAAGTTCTGTGAAAATATTCTATAATATACTTTTATTTAAGCAGAATTGTATGGAAGGAACTTGACCCATTTCCTATTCACAGAGAGAAAAATAGGCATCTCCTCACTATTATTTTTACTTTCCCCATAATAAACAGGCAACACCTGGCCCCATAAACACCAAATACACTCAACTTCAAATCTGAAATGGGAGGAAGTTGCTCAAGATTTAGTACCTCATGAAATGGACTGCTACTACTCAAAGAGTTCTACTGCAAGACTGAAACAGAGCCCTGAGGTGAACAATACCTTGGCTTCTTCTGCCATTTTCTTGTCTTCATCTATCTCGTCCGCCCTGGCAATGTAATCGTCTCCTTGGTGTTTCCTTCTCTTCTGCTTAGGGGCCATGAAACCTTGCAGAAACTTCTTAACAACACCAGCCTGGAGCGCAATCACACACTCTCCAAAATCCTTTAGGCTCTCCAGCGAGTACACCTGTTGGAAGAGCACAGGACCCCATAACAGCTGGATATTACTCTCTCTGCTGCTTGAAGTGCATCTGCAAATGGACACCCGTGGTACCTAATGCAGTGTGGTTACCTGCCACACCTGGTTATGGAACCAGCATATTGCTGCTGTCTCAACAAGACATGCTGGCTTTGATATAGAAGATAAAAATCAGCTATGGAGTTCTGCTCCATAAAGAAACCTGTCATGAGAATATGGAAACAGGACAATTGAACAGGACACTCAGCTCCAACATTATGACCTGCCTATGCCTCAAGCCATCAGCTGTGTAATCTTGAAATAATTGTTTAAAGGACAAATGAGAAAACTGATTTCCTGCTCCTCTTGTCTGAGGAGAACAAAAGACCAAAGACCTTCCACAGAAAGTATCATCTCACACTTGTCTTGTTCAGTACTTTGCCTGTTCACTCACTTTTGCTTCATATTCTGGTGTCACATCAACATATCCCAAGCCTCCCTTCTGCAGCCGCGTTGCAACCTCAATCAGATCACTCCGGAGGTAGTTCAGCAGTTCCTGGTTGCCATCACAAGATTTGAGGCCCAAGTTCTGTTTCCGAGCCAAATGGATGGAATGTGTGATGTCCTGATACCTGGAAAATCAAACACAACCTTTGAGTACAGGCAGAGCACTGCCCTGGGAGCAGAGCAGGCTCTGGGACAATGGTCTTCAGTGAGAGCTATGAGCTCCACCAGTGCAGAACATTCTTTGAAAGACACATGAAAGCACGTGGCAAATCTGGCTCAGAGCAACCGGCCCTGCCTTTGTTCCTGGTTTCAAGGAGGAATTTAAAGACTGGCAGAACTTCCTCACTGCTCAGAGTGTTATTTATCAAGAATCTGCCCAAGAAAACCAGCAATTGCTCAACCTGAATGTCCTCCCCTCTTCAGCACAGGAATAATCAAAGCCCAGCCTGGGATGCTGCCCCAGGAATGGCAAGGATTGCTGTGCCAAGGACTTGCTCTGACTTGGAGAAGGCACACATAAGAAAAACAAAGAGTAGGCTCACTTTTTCTCCAAGCGCTCCTTGAGCTGGCTCTCCCTTACTCCTTGGGGGTGCAGGCAATCCAGCAGTTCATCCAAATCCTTCTGACTGTCACAGAGAAACCTGAAAGATAAAAAAATGCACCTAGACCACTACCCTAGAACACCTAGGGTATCTCTGTGACGATACAATTTCCTCTTCTAAATAGTTCCCAAGGATCAGCAGGTAGGGATAAGAGGTAACCTATATCCTGACACCATAGAGCAAGGTGAAACATTCCAGGAATGCTCGTAGAAGAATTCTGACTCAGGTTGGCTTCGTTTCAAGGTCCCCAAATGCAGCCAATGCCAGAGTAAGAAAAACAGAATCAAAATAAACACTAAACTGGTTTATAGATGTATTTTCCCCATTAAGTTTATTAAAACATTGACATTTGAATTTAGTTGTCTATCCCAGGGATTCCATTCCTACTCTGCAGTTAAGTGATCTGAATGTTGTGTTAGATGTACTAGAAAAGACTAACATACTATGCACTGACAGCATGGCAATTTAATATTATTTTCTTTCATTAAACAGAAATCCCCAGATTAAAAAGGAGATGTCCTGGCTGATCCCACAACTTCTGCTGCTGGAGATGTGTGCCTGTGCAGGCTCTGTCTCTGCAAGTGCATAAGTCCTCCTCTGCTAAGCTTGCCAAAACTTGAAAGCCCAAGTGCAGAATCTGAAAACCATATTGATCAGCTTGAAACCTTCTTGCTCAGGAATCCTTGAAGACAGCAATGGCCATCAGCAGTTAGTCCAATCTAAAAGGAGAACTACTTTTACAGAGTTCTCTAAATCAAGATATTCTTCAATTCCAAAGTACAATCATGTTTGCATGCTGGGTTGTACATTTAAATGAGATTCCACACTTTCCTTCTTTTCTTTCTAATTCTATTCTAGGAAACCGTGGAGACTCTTCATGTGATGGGATGTGGACTCAACTCAAGCTTCACAGGTCATTTACAGAAAATATGACTAATTCCCTATCTTCTATTAGAGGATGGCTCATCAGAAGAGGGAAGACAGGAAATAGGATAATCAACCTCATTTGGAAACAACTGCAAAGGACCACTCTGTGATCCTCACCAGAAGATTCCAGATCTAATCTTTCTTCTTGGGCATGAGCTCAGATGAGTCAAGCAACAACTAGAGAAAGATATCACTGTGGCTCTTCTTGGAATACCAGTCTCCAAAATGCTTATTTTTCTGGCAGAAATACTTACTAAATACCATATCAGAAAGTATTTCATAATTCTATCTATGGTCCTACTAGGGTAATAGCCTCACAATTTGCATTCAGCTAGGAAATTCATTACTCTAATAGAACATAGGATTGATTGCTCAACAATGGAAGCAGGATGTCTTCAAGCCAGTTATCTTCAGTACATCTGACCCCGTGGAGCATCCTCACTCTGTACCCTGAGATTAAAACCTTTGGGCACCATACTCTCTGCACCTCTCCCTGAAGAATAGGACAGAGCAGCTTCAGATATCCTTCACCTACTAGAATCTGTCACCACTGGGGAATGGCATAATCCATACGCCAAACCATCTGCTCTACAGATACTCAGCACAGAAGTATTTCCCAGACACCTTGAGATGGGTCGCCCAGGTCATGATAAAACAACATCAGACATTGCTGGTGATACACCATGGAATCCAGCTAGACAAATATTCAAGATGACAATGCCTGAGCTTTCCCTGTTTTCTCCCATGGAGACAAATTAAAGGGGGGCATTTACTGCACTGTTCTGTCACACTAAAAAGGAAAGGGCTCTGGAAACAGTCATCATGTAGGGTTTCTATTCTCCAGTATTTTGGGGGAAGATAACACAGGCTGCTGGGCAGGTGCAGAAAACAGCTCCCACCCTTCTAAGAAAGCCAGAGTTAAGCCCTGGTACAACTTTGTTCCTAATGAAAAGGACATAGGACAGGGAAGGAAGAACATCTGCAACAGGTACTTAAATCTTCCCAGTTCACCCTGAGAGTAAGAACTGGGCTTTCTGGGACAGGGAACTGATCTAATTAAGCCTGAACCTAAGCCTGATCTGCAAAATACAAACATATTGGAGACAGCATGTTAGTTTGATTAGTGACCCCTTTCTGCTCTGTGCAGCCACAGCTCCTGCTTCCCAAACTAGCTCCAGGCATGCCCTACCTGTAGGAACTACCTGCACATCCAGCTGGAGCTCAACCACTTCCAGGCTGGGAGCACTGACATGGTAAGACAGGGCTGGCATTTTAAATGGGGAAGAAAAGTGAGTCTTGCAGAAAGGGATGGTAAAACAGTTGGTTCCCTTCATGTTGCCTGACACAGATTAATCACACACTCCAGAGGGATGGGAAAGATCCCTTTGGGAAAGTCAAGACCAGGTTGGGGTCTTCAAATTTATATACAAGGGGGAAATCCTGACTGGTATCAGGGCTTCCTGCATTCACAAAGAACAGCCTAGATTCTCTCCTGACATTTCTGGCAGCACAAGCCAACAGACTGGTCAGCAACCAGAACAGAAGGCACAAATAGCACAAGCATCAGGTCAAAAGGAGCTTTCAGTATTCACTCAGGCTGAATATTCCTACCTGTTTTCAGGCTACAGGATGCAAGGGACCACAGAAAGATCTAAAACCTGGCCTAAGGAACAACAAAATTGAGAGAACAACAACTAGAGGAGCCCAGGACCACTACCTGCTTTGGAGGGTTGCTGGAAACAGGGGAATTCCATTTGTAGAATATAGGCAAGAAAAGGGAGTCTGTCAGCACCCATTCACAGTTAACTCAAATTGTCTTCTGAGGGAACCCACCATACCATGCTGAATTCCTAACAGATGAAGAACAACGGCAGTTACTCTGCAGCGATGCCAATGTTTCCAAATTCAACCCCTTTCTGACCAGGATGAGCAAGAAGTCTCCTGCATGCTAATATCCTGCCAAGGCTGTGATTCCCCCATGGTTCTTGCAGGAAAGTACACAGCTCACAAGCACTACAGTATGGACAGAGACTTCTTCAGAGCCTATGTGCCCAGAACAAGGAGATTTTTTAATAAGGATCAACATCTGTGAAAGTGGAGCACAAGTTGAACAGAGAGAGTGGTCCATCTGTCTGAAGAAGACAGAAGTAACCAAGTGTTTATGATGCTGCACTTTTAGCAGCACTGAACTAATACTTGAACACTGGACCCTTTTCTTTTCTGCGACAAAGTACTGACAGCAGAACTACTTCCATGAGATATTATTTATGTAACTCTTGATAAAAGTATAAATCTATTTCTCCCTTTATTAGTGCCCTACCAGCTCCCATCCTCAAAGGGAAAAGGGGCAGGACTGTGAAAATACAACTAATCAGAGTTAATTTAGTGTTTAATTTCACAGTCCCATCACTCTAAAGGATAAAAGGGTAAAGCTAAAGATCCTTTATATGCACTCTGAGGCTACTCAATCCCACATCCCACTAGGAAAAGAGACAAACAGCATGACCTAAAGCAGAACACAAAGAAATGAAACTTCCTATGCACATGTGAAAATTACACGTTATAGATGGACAAGTCCTTGTATCCAAACAACAGAGATATCCATGGACTTCAGTGTGGGCTCAGGGCTCCTCATGGCGTCCAACGATAATGTGCAAAAAGCAGCCAAGTAAAAGACTCTTCCATAACCATTTATGCTCAAAGCAGTCCTTGAGATCAATGGCAATGGCCCCAAAGGAAAATACAGGAATAGGAATATTTCCTATTTTTCCTAGGATTTTCCTATATTTCCTAGGATATCCTCAGAGGTAAGTTCTAGTTCCTGGCTATCCCCTGAAGTAACAGCTCCCAGCCTGTCTCTTGGCTTTCTGTGGATGCTTACATGTAAGTGGTGGCAGGTGTCAGACAGGTACTTAACAAACAAACCATAAGGAGCTCCAGATCTTTAAGGAAAAGCCTTTCAGCTCAGAGACTTTATGGCTTAGCTGCAGGCATGGCTTTGGATGCCCTATCTCTCAGGGAGAGGCAGTCACCACAGCACTCAATTAGAAGGGGTTATGTGTCCTTTGAGAAGCTGCCTCTGTGCCCCTGCTCAAGGCCCATGCCTGGCTCAGATTTCCAGCTGCACTGTTGCCCCTGCCTGGCAGAACAGTGCATAGAGGCACGAGACCCTTGTAAAAAACCAGCAAGTGCTGTGACTGTCAGCACTTAAAAGTCCTTCCTAGCAGGGACAAGAAAGAACAGAAATTAAGGACACTGTGGCATAACAGCCAGGCCAACCTCCAGATCAGTGTCTGATGTCTGAGTGGCCAAAAGGCAGAGCAGGTATGCAGTGACAGTTCTTCAACCTACTCCTCCAGACTGCAGCATCTGCTGGTTTGAGGACTCCTCTGTGTGCCAGGACAATTACCTTTGCGCTTCCTACTCCTCAATGAACTCCTCTCTCAGCAGTTTGTCCACTGGTGCTTTGAACAGGTGCAATTCACAGATCCACAGCAGCTGGTAGCAGCCAGTTGTGTACCTCAGCTGCAGCACTTTCCTCTCCATTTCAAAACAGCCATTTGCTACTTTTATTTCCTGATCCCTCTTTTCTCTATCAAAGAAAACCTCTTTAGGAGACTTCCCCAGTTTCCTCTAGCATTACTCTCCATCTCCCTGCTGAAGATACAAGTTTAGAGTGTTTCTGTTATTTATTTAGTATTTCTTAGCCAATTATTCTCTCATGCAAAGAGCTTCCCTCTTCTCCGAAGGCAGACCCTGTAACGATAGATTTTGTGAAGCAGGATTGTTCCCCAAGGGGGAAAATAATTGTTTTGCCCTTAGTCTGTACTACACTTTATCATTCTTTTTATTTCTTTCACTGAGATTCACCACAGGTTTTAAGTAGGCTTTCTTACTTTTAACAGCTTCCTTATCCTGATGTGAACTCAAAATGTTTTGTTATTGCTGCTACAGTTTTGTTTCCAACTTCCTCAACCCTTTCTTTTTTCCAAAGGTAAGAGACAGCACTTGCTCAAACCATTTAGTAGGAAACTCTAAGGCAAATATTTCTGAAAGTGTTTTGGGCTTCTGGCTGTCACTTTAAGCTTTTTTTTTTAAAGAAGCTTCTTAATTCTTTTTGTTGTTTTCTTTTCTAAAAGGAGAATACCATCTATTATGGTCACTCCATACAAAGCAGCTCCTAGTGACAGAATATAATTTAGCACTGAGTGTGTCCAGGATCTGGTTCCAAGAGCTACTCCTCCCAGGCTGTGACTGGTTACTCCACACAGCACTCCTGCCTCTGTCACCACACTGATTTCCCTCAGAATGTTGTTGGGAGTTGCCAACCTGAATGAGCAGATCAAATACTGTGCTTTTTCAAGTTCAGCCTGGAGTCACAAAAGCTGAAGGAATTCTGTGTTAATTAACTCACCCAGTTTGGCTCTATGGTGCCCTCAGTGTTAGCAATGTGCTCTGTAAGTTTAATCTACTGTTTTCCTTATGGAATTGGTCCTTCTCCTGGAACACACCTTGCCATCTCTGCTCAATAAAGATCAAGTGTTAGAGGAGGCAGTCAGGAAGAGCAGAGGACTTCCCTGTGGATCACACTGCCTGTGCAGGACCCATTCCCTGGAAAGCCCAGCTGCCTGAATTTTGGCAAGATGTGCAAAGGCCCAGGGGTAACAGGGTGGGGATTTGTCATGGGAGGATGGGCCAGTGAAGGAAAGCACAGGAACTCTATGATATCCTATGACCTGATGCCATGACAGATAAGCAGCAGGGCAATACCAAGAGTCAGCACCCAATGCTGGTGGTTCAGATAAATCAAAACACCCACAATTTCAGTCTCTTTTACAGTTCCTGGTGGGGAAGCAGGTACACGTTTAGTAAAAAAGTAGCTCTGACTGGCAACTATTCTTTGGAGATGAGTTCAGCTCTATTTATCAAAGACCAAAGCAACCCCACTCTGTGTGTCAGCAGTGGAACTGTGTGGGACAGACACTGCTAAGAGGGGAGCTGCAGGAGCACATACTTTGTGACAGTTATGCTCAGGGTTATCTAAAAAAATACACAGTGCTCCACAGCAGTTAACAGGTGAAGCTTAGCCAGGGTTTTCTGGCACGGGGACAACTGATGAGCACTCCTTACCACACAGAGCAACATTCAACCGAGGAGAATTTCTTTAACGACACTGATAAGGCCAATTACTGCTGCAGGTTACAATCAACCATGCTCAAAGGTAGATTTGATTCACTTAGAAGACACTGCTTGGCATTGGGAAGCATTAAAGGGATAAGAGGCTGTCAACATGGAAGAATAAAATATTTAAAAAGCAATACATCAAAGAAGCATTTTAAAAGCTTAATTTATACTGCCTTTGTATGATTGATTAGGTTGAATGATGGCTCCACTGGCTCTTGGACTGGCTACCCTGTTAGCAGGGCAGTAATAGTATCAGCAACAGAGGCCTGCAGAGCTGCTGAACCAACCCAACTGCTCAGCACTGAAAGAGGAACAGGTTTGTAGCAGGTTTAGTAAAAGAAATCTGTCTAGATTCCTTGACCTTTACATTTTGAGTACTTTGCGGCTATGGAAGTGTGTGTTACCATAAGTTCTGGCCCTGCTTGGGAGTGGTGGTCTCAGCAGGCAGGTCTGTGGTGGGCATGGAACGGTGCAGCTTGTTCCCTCGGCTGTCACTGCCTGTGCTCTTCCGCTTCTCTGCAAAAGAAAAGCACAGGCTCAGGTAGATTCCTGAGCAGCATTCCTACTATTCCAAATACATAAAACTAGTTTCACTTTTTAGCTGTATAGTGACGAAGCACTTTGAAAACCAAAGGAGGTATAAGCAGTATGAATTTTTATTTCTGAGCATCTCAGGTAACACTCCGACATGAATTTAAATCTTTGCTCATTCAGGCCTTCGGTTGTTAAGTTTCCAAAGGAATGTGCTGAAATCCTGCCCACTGGCTGCAGCAGCGGCTGAGAGATGAAAACAGCTGGAAGCAAAGAGTTGATCAGGAACACAGCTGGTCAGTATTTGAAACAGCTCTTGTAACATGGAGGAGCTTGGAATGATACACCTCCAGCTCAGTCAGTCTCAAAGACACAGGTGTCTGTAAAATTACACCTGGATGAAGGATCTCACTGTATGTTTGCCCTGTTCTATTCCTCTACAGGTGTCTAGTTTGCCCCTTGTCTAAGACAATCCTACCAGGTGAGGGCTTGGATCTAACTCCATAAGCTCTCCCATGCAGGATTGCTTAGATGGACTCAGTGCCAGAGCGTGATGTTCCAAAAGCAAGAAATGATCACGACTGAAACTCAGTTGAGTCAGATTATTGCAGTATCTTCTGTCTCAAGAACTACTTCCACACAGAAATGTTAAGTTTCCTTCTGTACAGATAGATTTCTGTGCCTGTTCAAGCTTGCAAGGCTCCAGAACCCAGGCTCCAAGTCAGCCAGGCAAAATCACCACACAGAGGAAGCACTAGAAGTTCAGCAAGTCCCTTCCATCTCACCTGCACATTCAGCAAAGGTGAAGAGAAGGTTGAGAGGAACTGCATGAGGGATGTTCATCAAAACAATCTCAAATCTCAATCAGCAAAGCTGTGTATATCTAACAGACTGCCCTGCTTGTTACTATTCCACAGGCTGATCTAGGAGTCTTGGCGCCAGCAGAATATCAGCACTGTGACAGACATCCTCACTCTGCAGCACAACTAGCTAATTGTGCAAGGGGTCTGGCATGCTGCAACTCAGCAGAGTCAGAGTGAACCAGAGGGATGATACCAACTGACATCAACCTTGCTACTTGAAGGAGAGGAGACTGTCCTTAGGTGGAACACTGCAGGCAAGTCTCCAGACCTGCAGCAGCAGAATGGAAATATCACCAGCACCTCCTCTGTGCAGGCTTCCAGAGTTTAAAGGAGGCTTAAATCAGAGTATCCCCATGAAAACACTCGGACTCGGCAGTTCTTTCACACTCATGACTCCATTTGAATAGTCAGAGCAGAGGAAATACCCTCAAGAGACCATACCTCCAGGGCTGTAGTCCTTCTTTGAATCTTCCTTTTTCTGATGGGGAAGGGTAAATCTGTAGTTTATACTGTCATGTACCCAGCCTTTCTCAATAAACAAGCCAGGAACTTCATCTGAAAACAGCCAGTACCTGTAAGAAGTATGTGTTATTATTAGGTACCAGTCTCCTTTTCTGGCTAGTTAAACACACACACACACACACACTTTTATTTGCATTGAGTCAAGAAGCATCTGTGTGCTCAACTCACTAAAAGCTGAATGCAGGCATATCTTTATGTTAGCCCTGCTGAGAAACACAGAAAGCTTAGCTTAGAATCCATTCCAAGAGCATGCCTGCGCAACAACCATGAAAAAAAAAGAAAAGATGGTAACAAGGTTCCTGAGCAGCCAATGCCAGCATTTGAACCTCCACTAGTCCTGACCTCCATGGGAAGGCTTCAAAAAGTTGAGGACGTAACCAGCCACTTCATATACACAAATATTTTCCCCTTCTCTCTCCTCTGCAATTCCATACACCCTCCCTGTCTATCCCTTCCTGGGGGATGATATCTGACACAGCCCTTCTTCTCAGGGCAGAGATGGAAGTTCATGGTCATCTCCTTTCCCACCTGTTGTGATTCCTGTCAGTGCCAATTGGGGTCCTGCGCATCACCAGCTTGGCTTTGGCAATTCCATCCTGGAAAGTTTTCTCAGCAGCAGCTTTATGCCTCCGGATTCTTTCTTCCTCTGCTTCTTTCTCCATCCTCACTGTTAGAATCAGCAAAGAGCAGCATTAGTTTTCCTTTATTGTATCCAGACATCAATATTTATTGTCTTTTATTTTACTATACCATGGGAGTAAAAACAAGCAGTTTTATTGGGGATTTTAATAAACATTCTTGACAACCATACACTCTTCTGTTTACTTTCTGCCCACCATTCTACAAAAAAAAAAAAAAAAATCCCATATAGATATATATAGAAGTAGTCAATATCACAGAATCATGGAATGGTTTGGGTTGTAAGACACCTTGAAGATCATCTTGTTCCAACCCTGCCATGGTCAGGGACACCTTCCACTAGACCAGGTTGCTCTAAACCCTGTCCAGCCTGGCCTTGGACACTTCCAAGGAGAGGGCAGCCACAGATTCTCTGGGCAACCTGTGCCAGGCTAGGATGGATGGGACTTGGGGCAGCCTGGTCTAGTAGAAGGTGTCTTTGCCCATGAAGCGGGGGGGAACCATGATCAACTTTTAGGTCCCTTCCAATCCAAACCATTCTGTGATTCTTGGTCTCCCAGAACAGATACTCCCACATTCCAGCTAAGGAACAAAAGCCAGGCTCCATGAGGGATGCTTATCCCTCACTTGTTTCAGAAGGAAAATGACAACCTAGATGAGCTACACTGTCCACTTCCATCCACCCAGCATCCACATTTACAACCAATAAAACCCCTAAACTGTAATTCCGAAGCGTTCTCTCTTTACACCTATACTCCTCAAGCAGCACTACTTACACAGAGACAAGGTCTGGTGTTGCAACTCATGATTTAGAGAGGTTTGAGTGGACAGTTTATATTTACACAGCTCCATAACTAAATCATTAAAGCGAGAAACACTAAACTGAGATTTATTGCCCAAATCCTGATATGAGAGAAGGGCTGCTGGCAACAACCTGACCATGGGAACAGCAGCAGGGCCAGCAGTAGGAACTGATTTTAGGCAGGAAGTTTCTCCTCTGTACCCAAGAACCAGATGATATTTGGACATAAGACAAATTTTTGGTTATTTTCTGTTCCCAAAACAGATACTGTCCTGTCCAACTTCTCTGGGCCTGCCATAATTAGAAAGGTACTGAACAAAAGACAGACACAAATAAAAAACTAGAAGCAGATATTGGTTTTTCTTAAATTTACAACGTTTAAGCTGCCACAGGAACCACAGGAGATGAATTATAAATCTCCAGTGAGCAAATCCCATAAATTCCATATAGCCATCTCTATTTGTGGAATTTAGACAGTAAATCACAAAAGAAGAGGTCACCTGGGTTTATACCGTGTTAGGTATAATGGTGCTGGAGCTTCAGTGCTCTATTATGTGATTCTGAGATCTATATTCCTACGTTTTATTTAGGTTTCATTCAGAAAATGCTTCCAGAAACAGGCTATCATTTTTGCCATGAAGTTATTCCACAACACACAAACACTCTACTCGCTAGGTAATTTTTCTTACCTCTCATTTGTATTTCTTGTTGCTCCCTCTCTTTCTTGGCTTGGATGGCAAGAAGGCGCCTGCTCTTCACAGCACTGATCATATCATCAGCTTCGATTTCCACCCGGTGCTCTATTTTCATAATTTCGTGTTTTTTCTTTTCATTTCTTCCCATCACATGCTCTTCTTTCCCATTCTCCTTGGTTTTAGCCACCATTTCTTTTCGCTTCTGTTTCTCTGCCCTCTTCTTGTCATTTTCCTCCTTCAGGACAGCCAGGCGCTCTTTCCACAGCTCAGCTGAGGCCTGCTGCTTGGCCTCCACATGGTCCTGCACTGAGTATGTCATTAGGATCCGGTGACACAGCGCTCCAAGGATCCGCAATTTCTCTTCAGGAGTCAGCTCAAAGAACTCTGATGTCTCCAGTTTCTCCAAAAACTCATCCTGTACCTCATTATCCTCGAAAGCTGCTGAATCCTTACTTTCATCTACATTATCTGAGACCTCGCTTTCCTCTTGCACATCTGACTTACGCAGGCACAGGCGAACCAACTCGGAAGCGGAATGCAGAGTAAGTGGGATTTCAGAAAGTTTCATTCCCAGTTCAGCATAATCCTCAGCAATTTCATCCTGCAGCAGGGTCTGCAAGAGAATGACCAGTACTCTGTTCAAGTACAGGAAGCCTCCCTTTTCTGCACAAAGGGCTTCCATCAGGGACACTGCTGTGATGGGATACTGAGCATCTGGCATCAATAACCCTGAGTAACAGCTCAGGAACTCCACCACCATGGCCACATCCCCAAAAAGTGTGTTAGGAAGTCCCTCTGGAGTATCAACCAGCTTAAAAGTAGGCAATGTCTTCCCTTTCAGATCTTGGTCCTCAAATCTCCTCTGTTTTTCCAGTTTTTCCTTCATCTCCTTCTCCTTCCGCTCCTTTGCTCTTTCCTTCAGTTTCTCTTTCAGCTTTTCCCTTTTCTTCTTCATGTACTCCTTCCGCTGTTCCTCAGTCATGGTGGCCCATCTCTTCCTGTGTTCCAGGAGCTCATAGCGTTTCTGTACCAACCCTCGTAAATCCTCGGGGAGACGGGCACGGTCCTCATTGGAAAGCAGCCGAGCTGTTTTGGAGATGATGCAGGACAGAGCACTTTTTTTGTCTTCCCGGTCTTTGTTTTCTTTGTAATAGGCAATGAGATGGAGTGCTGCAGGAGGCAGATGTTTCTGGGGTTTCCTGGAAGATCCAGGGGTGCCTCCAGAGTTCCTGGAAGCCCTGGACACTTTGGTGGTACCTTTAGCCATGTCCAGCAGTGTCATTTGCTTCATTTTCATCTTGGGGGTCTTCAAACCTTTCCTGGGAGACTTTGCCTTCCCCGACGACTTCTGCCCATTCAGAACCCTTTTGCCTCTTTGCTTTTTGTCCAAGGATTTGTTGTTCCCCTTTCCTAGTCGGCTCCTCTTTGGAATGTGAAAGTTAGAACCAAGTTTAGCAGGTGACACAATTTTCATCACCTCTTCCAGCTCCTCTTTAGGACAATTTGAGTTCTTAGAGTTTTTCACCTTCAGCGGAGAGCCAATTATAGATTTTTCCAAATGCACGTGACACCACAGGGTTGGACTCAGCGGCTGTCCCAGTGAAGATCCATCTGCTTTGGATTTCTTAGGAAGCTTTCTTTCAGGTGACCGAGAGCTCTTCCTCTTGGCTGAGGGATTGAGAGCCATATACTAAAATTAAAGGAAGAATTATTTTGTATTAATATTGAAAGGTAAATAAAGTTATCTAGATCTCTTCCTGTCAATTATTTTTGCCCATTTTTATTATTTTTTTTTTCCTAATGAAATTGCTCATTGCTCTAAGGGTAACAGGCTTCTGCAATCATAATCAGTCAGAGAATGGCTTAGGTTCAGAGGGACCATTAAGATCATCTTGTTCCAACTCCTGCCACAGGCACGGACACCTACTACTAGACCAGGTTGCTTCAAGTCCTGTTCAACCTGGACTTGGACACTTCCAGGGATGAGGCAGCCACAGCTTCTCTGGGCAACCTGTGCCAGGACCTCACCACCCCCACAGGGAAGAATTTTTTCCCCAATATTCAATTTAAACCTACTCCATGTGAGTTTGAAGTCATTTCCCCTTGCCCCGAACAAATATTTATCTTCTAGTTTTACAACAACACTTGACAGTCTATGAAAAAGTGAGTTTACTGAATGAACAAAATAGTGCTTTCTACACCAGAAGATGGATTTTAAAACAGCACATTTCATGGTATGGCATTTAGTTGGTTAATATTATATTTGGCTGGTTAGCACTATGGGCTGGAAGAACCCATTCATGCTATGTACGTATTCAGTAAATTGTATTATCTGCCATCGCTCAAGGCAACCCTGTACATGAACCAGGCCTCATGAAGTCACATGCATCCAGGTCTTGGGCCCAATACCTGACACTACCACATAAAGACTGCAGCTCTCCCATTTCTCTTACACCAGGAAATTTACTTTACTTGTAGACAAGTAATGCAAACCATTGGAAAAATTAAAAGGCAGTTGCATCTCAAATTTTTAAAGCAGACCACTGTTCCAGATGTTCAAGCCATGTCACCTCTCAAAAGGTCAACCTTCAAAAGAGTAGGTTTTCCTGCTCTGCTTCTCTCTGGATTTAACAGATATGTGGAATTGGCACTTGGGGATATGGTTTAGTGGTGGCCTCGGTGATGCTGAGTAACAGTGAGGTTTGATGATCTTAAGGGGCTTTCAACCCTAATGATTTTGTGATTCTAAAACCCAACCAGCACACTGAGGTCTCTGCCAAGACTCAAGGAATGGGTGGCAAAGCAAAGCAGGTACTTTTAGGAATTCTTACCTTATGTGGGTCAAGCAAGAAGTCACTGAATTTACTGGGGAGAGAGTACTTCTTCACTAACTCATCCTCCACAACCCAGGGAGCGTTCTCACACGTGCCAGCACGTAGCGCATTGTGACGGATGAAGTACCTCAGGATCTCCTTGTTGGGAGGACGCTCTGTACGGACTAAGCTATCTGCTGGAACGTTGCTGATGATCTTGGAGATAAGAGACACACTGTTAATGATTAACTTCTAACCACATTATAAATACAGATCATATGCCTATAAGGAACAATGATCATTGTACTGCTTCATGTCCGAAAACTCCTCGCTCATTCAAAGCTGTCTTGGAAAGACTCAAACCAAACAGAATTTGCAGAACTGAGACATACAGAGATTGGTAGGAGAATCAGATAGCTAGAAATAGTAGAGACCATGAGTTTATGATGCAGATTTTTTGCCAAAGCCCACTGTTTAATCTCTGGCCTTCCTGCAGCTTGTGCTTGCTACTGACTTTTAAGCTTTTACATATACATGTTTGATTTTTTTTCCTGAGACCAAAGGAGCACCTCTGTACATGGTACTCTTTGAGGTCAGCACTTCCTCATTTGTCAAATTACCAAAAAACAGACAAAAAGCACAGAGCAGTGCTGCAGCTATCCAGAGCTTCCCGAAGCACTGCCACCTCCAACTCAGAGCACCTTGGTCAGGACAACAGCAACAACCACCACTCATGATTTCACTGGTCTCATGAACTGCAAGACCAGAGATGAGGCACTTAACAGCAACCACAATAAAGCTCTGTGACTCAGTGTGTGTGGTACCAAGTGATTCCATTCACAAAACCTAATTACAGAAAGAAACAGACAGGCTGGTCAGCCTCACAGACAACTATCCTGCTTCCAATGCCTTGACTCTGGCAGAAAGTACTATATTGTGCTGTATAATCATCAACAGTGATTAATTAAACTTGCATATTCATGTTATAATATCAAGGACTCAAGCAGACAACTCACCTTATCTTCATTTTTCAGTTTGACATCATATTTGTGCGGCAGGAACTTAGGTGGGACCCACTTCCTTTCTTCCTTCTTTAACGAAGTGGGAAGCTTTCGAGGAGACCTACGTGCTCGATCATCTGATAAAAGAAGGTGAGACACGGTCTTATTATTACAGTTAAAAAGATTTAAAAAAAAAAAAGAAGAAAAAAAAAAAAAAGAAGGAAAGAAAAAGGTTAAAAAATCCAGACCACTACTGGACAGGACATGTGACTTCTTGCTATCTGTACAGTGTTTGGTTAAACTAGAACATTAGGAATATAACCCAAACTGGATTTTAGAAATAGCCAGAAGATACAGGCCAGGAATGGAGGCCCAGACCAGCTCTGAACTAAGGAGGTAAAACCTATCTTCATGGAGTACAAAGGACCATCTTCACTTAAACCCATCTCTCTGCAGTAAGCTGCAACCACCTACCCAAAAGGGGAAAATGCAAGATTTATGAAAGGGAGATATAACCCCACCAGTAAACCTGCTAAGGGAACTCCTCCAACAGCCCTGACTACCTATGCCATGCCTTCTTTGAAATAGTTCCATGGTAGGAATCACTGACTTGGTTTTGTCTTAAGAAAAGAAAGCAATCTCCAAATGTTTTTATGTCTGTGGCTACCACAGAATCATGGAATAGTCTGAGATGGACGGGACCTTAAAGCTCATCTCATTCCACACCCCCTTCACTAGACCAGAGACACCTTCCACTAGACCTCCATGCTACAAGCCCCGTCCAACCTGATCTTGGACACTTCTAGGAATCAGGAAGCCACAGCTACTCTGGGCAACATGTGCCAAGGGCTCACCACTCTCAAAGGGAAGAATTTCTTCCTAGGATTCAAAGAAAACAATAAAGCAAGCATGAAGGATGAGAGTAATAATCTACTAAATATACAGAGAATAAAAGTAGATGTTAAACCTAAAAAAACCTTAAGAATATAGACCTCAGAATCACATAATAGAGCACTGAAGCTCCAGCACCATTATACCTAACACAGTATAAACCCAAGTGACCACCTCTTTTGTGATTTACTGTCTAGATTCCACAAACAGGGATGGCTATATGGAATTCCATCAAACAGCACCTGGATATTTGGGTGAGGAAGAAGAAATTACTATCCATTCCATCCTGAAGTTAATTTTAAAAAGCCAGCTTCATTTGTTGTTGCATTCTATTGTAATAAAACATACATTTATCCCTCAAAGAGTTCAAAGCCACATAGATGATGCTTTTAGGAAAATGGTCTATGGAAGATGTTCCTGTCCATAGCAGGGGGGGGTTGGAATGAGAGCTTCTTTAAGGTCCCTTCCAACACAGCTGATTCTGTGTTTCTAAAGCATCTATACTGTGTTGTCTCCTGGATTCACTTTATTTCAGATTGTCCAGAGTAGTACAGGTTCCAAGTCCAACTCAAGCTACAGAACCAGCCTCCAGCAGTTCCCCATCAATTTTCAGGACAATCTAGCCTTTCCTTGCTCCTGCAGATTTTCCACAGTTCATTCCCTAACCAACTAAAAATATAAAGTAAAATATCATGGTATAATGCCTTATTTTTAGCTTCTGAAGGACAGTAGACTCCTAAGCAGAGAGGCTGAAACTATCTTTCTCTGCCCCATTTCTCCTCCTACAAAACCAGCAAGTCTGACACAAGTATTAATAGAACTGTCAAGGTTTGCTCTGACCCCTCTTGTGCACACAGGCACACACAGCTCCTACATGACAGTTATACAGAGCTTGTTTCTGCTTCCAGTTACTCACTCTAGTGTAGTGACTTCAACCCACATCAAGTGGCCACATGTGAACATTATTAGAGAGGAAAAGTCCAGGTCAGTGTCACTTGGGAACCCCCCCCCCAGCCTCTGGGGATGCAACTCAACATTTTGTACTTCTGTAGTCTGCTGTGTAACTGTAAGAATTGCTACATAATGATATTAACACACTCTGGATGAATTTGTTTCAATGACGTTACTATGAGCCTATGTTCTGTTATAGCCCAGATTACAAAAGCAACAAAATAGCCTTTTAGTAACAGCATATATACAAGGAAAAGAAAGAAAAGAATACATGTTTACTGTTTCGGTTATGACTCTGCCAGCATCTTGAGCTGGAAAATGCTGAGGTTCATCTTTTCCAGAAAGGGGAGGACAGTCCCAGCTTCCAGAGGTGACTACGTACAGGCCAGAACCAACTGAGTCAGGGACTGAAACGAGAGCAGGAACCCCCATTCCTGCAGTATCTGACTTTGGAGTGCTGCACTGGCAATGCCCACAGCTGCTGCCCAAAGGATCATGGTAAGTCTTTTTTAAACATCCAGATCCAAAATTGCTGCTGTAAATTTGATCACTGAGCATTTTTGAAGTAAAAGGTACTTCCCATGCCTCTTATGTGGCATCTCGAGAGAATTATGACTCAATAAAAAAATACATATATAAATAAATAAAGCGTAATTAGCCCCTCTCCAAGTACAACCCTTGTTTCCAATGATGTGTATAAGGCCAGACTGTTTCTGAAGCGCCTTTTTTTGCTTCCTGATTATACAGAACATTGCAATGAAATCAAAACAGCTCATAACAATACCCATCAAAAAGAGCTGACAATTTTTAAACTCAGGACTAGACCTTGATACAACTTCTTTTCCACTCTTGACTTTGCTATTTTCTCACTGGGCTATTTTCAAAGTTTTCTCTTCCCCACATTACACAACTTCCTGAATGCTGGAGTCACTATTTACAAATGCCAATAGTTTATTCATTTATGTGACTTGAAAATAAAGCTCTCCAGGTTAGAACTGTGTTGTGGGATTGGGGTTGGTTTGTTTGAAAACACTTTTTGTAATCTCTTTTAAAGAATCTTATAATTCCATTTTAAGAAGTTGCACAGGACAAAGGACAAACTCAACGTGTTTTTGTTTGGGTGGGAGGGATTTTTTGTGTTTTTTGTTTGTTTTTGTTTGTTTGTTTGTTTGGGGTTTGGTTGGTTTTTTTTTTTTGGGGGGGGGAGGGGGGGGGTGTTATGGGTTTTTTTTCCCCAAACAATATTTCCTCAGAGTCAACGAAAGCCTTGGACAGCACTAGCTATCTCTGCACCAAGGAAGAGCATATGAAAGAGGAACAATGTTTTAAAGGATGCTTCATTTCCAACTGTTAGGAAAAAAAAAGATTTTGTCTCAAGATATGAAAATTGGAAAGAGAATAAACTAAAAATGAATATAACTCACTTATTTTTTATATTAACCAGGGACAAAGAGAACTAGCACTTGTCTCTGACTCCAAAATAACACACTTTACCAGGGAGGTTTCCTCTGAGGATGAACACTGCAGAAGAACTTCATAATTCTAACCTTTGCTGTTCACCTCTTTATTTTTTAAATAACACTTGTTATACTTTAGACGTTTATACATTTCATGCATTGCTTTTGATATTACACCTTAGAATGACAGCACATTTTCTGCTTTAAATCAGGCAAGAGCAGCTGAAAGCCAGCAGCACTGATGCCCCAAAAATTCACAACTAACAAGTACAACTTCTGGATTTTCACCCTATAACACTGTTTGGACATTCACAGCCCAGCACCGAGATGTAAATTTAATCACTGAGAACACTCCAACACTCACTGCCAGGTGCTACCTACTGCCCTGCCATGCTGTCTCTCTACTTACTCATACTATCCCTCCTGCTGTCATCCTCCTTCAGCATCACTTCCTTCTGGTTGTCCTGGGTGGTCTGGCTGGAGTTCTCCTTGTCACTGGATGGAGAATCACAAGCTCCGTCAGATTTTTTTTCTGAGGCCTCTTCGTCAACTTTCTCCAGGGGATGCACTTTCACAACTTTTACAGGCAACATTTTCTCCTTACCAACCTGCACAGAAATATTGGTGAAGACTGAACTTGAACAAGACAGGTGAGCTAATGGGCTTTAACACTATGAGGAAGGGAAAAATACCAGCTAAGAGACCTAAAAGCAAAACTCCCAACTCACAGCATTTTCCAATGCTGCTTCCTCAGCCTAAGGACACAGCATGTGTACAGGGTAGCCCCAGTTTAGAGACTATGTCTTAAACATTGCCCACACACAACATTAACTCCTCCCCATTTTCAATAAGTTGGAGTTTTCATCAACATTCCCAGTTTTGGAGGAATTTTCAAATCTTTAGGGTCTTTTTAGAGATTTTTAAGCTTTGACTTCAGGCTCCATTTGTTTCAGACTACTGCTCCTTCTGGCAATGTGTCAAGTGAAAAGATTATGACAGATGATAATCTTTAATTTCTTCTAATTAAATCATGTATTTATATATAAACAGAGCATCACATATTTAAGCAGTATAACAATTTTATCAGTTTCCCATGCACACACACATAATCAGTCATTTTTTGCTTGCTATTATTCCAGGATCCTGGAATGGTTTGAGTTGGAGGGCCCCTAAAAACCATCCAGTTCCAAGTCCCTGACATGGACAGGGACACCTTCCACCAGAAGTATGGCTTACAGAACCATTTTCCATCCAAAAGCAGGTGCTGTCACTGGGATTCTATAGAGAATAAATTCTTACATCCTTCTAATAACTTGAGTGGCTAACATATTCTTCCTGTCTCCTACCTTTAGCTATCTGGAATTAGCCCTATGCAGAAGCACAAGGTAAAACAGAAAACATATCCTTACCTCAAAGTCACACTCTTCACCCACTGCGAATTTGGTCATGATCTCCAACCAAGCTGCATCCACCAACTTTTCCAATGACACAGTGTTGTGGTGGACTATTTCCAGGACCAGTTTCTCATACCAGATAGGAAACTCCTCCTTTAAGCTGAGCAAGCATAGAAGTTTTCCTTATTCAGGGGAATAAAAGCCCAAATGCAAAGTACCCTCCCATTTCTCAATTCCAGGAATTCATGTTAACAGCCACAATGAGGCAGATGCTCCATTAGCATGCAAACATTCAAGGGTTTTTTGGTCCCCTCCTTTCCCCAGGTATTAGCTGGCATCTGGCATGAAAATCCCAAATGTCCTGGTTCTTCCCAGAAAGAATACTGTAAACACTCAGGAAGAACAGCGCTGAGTGTGAACCCTTTCATGATGGTTATTACTGTTCCTCTATTAGATATTAAATACAGATCCAGATGACGCAATTATCCTGAGGCTTGTTACTTTAAAATGCTTGTTTCCAGTAACACCATGATTCTGATAAAGATTTAGTATTTCCTTCTCCCCCAACAGGCTGCAAGTGCAGTAAAGACAGGGGCAGGTTTACACAATCATATTATCTTGCATGTTTCACAGGTCATGACCTTTAAACTTTTTCATTCAAAGAAATGAAAGGACTGTGACACTAACTTCCCTTCTTTCCCTTCTAAAAGTTGACCTCAGGAAGTTGACAGGGGGACTAAGGCATATGTTGCACAAAGCCTTCTGGCTAAAAAGTAAAGTCCGTTTCAAGTTACCATAAGGAGGAAAAAAATACTCCATTTTTCCAAAGCACTTTCATTTTCCCAAACTCCAGGATCCGTAGCTGAGAACCTTCAGCTGTATGTGCTGTGTTACAACTGCCATAAGCAAATGTATCCCTTTAGCAACCTGTCTAAATGAACTTTTTTATCCAGCTTAGTGTCAGGTATTAAAGCAGATAAACTACCTGGGAAGCTTTTCTTCCACTTTCAAAGAGACAAGACCAAAATCTCATTTTACAGAATCTTCTCACACCCCACCCCCCCCCCCCCCTCCATATTAGAGAGACTACAGCTAAATTTTATTGAGAAATTTGAGAAATCTCCTGTTTCTATTTCACTGACGTTTCTTAATGTTTCCAGAAGTGGTCAATCAATCCAACATGGACAACCAAAGGAAAGTAGCAGCAGACCATTGAGTTTTGACTCAGGATTTTAAGTTTATGGAGCTGCCTTCACACCTTCCCTGCCCTCTCAAACAAGAACACCAGGGAGTAAAGCCTGAAGGCAGTAGTGTATCACCCCTCAAAGAAATTAGGACTATTAGCAAATGGGCTTCTTATTTGTTGGCTTTAAGATTGTGATTAACCCACAAATGATGGTGAATTTTTCCTTAGGAGAAGGCTGTGAACTCTGCCAATGGATCAGAAACATGAAGAGAAGCAACAGAAAATTCCACCTCTTAGGTGGTACCACTGACATTGTCCACAGTTTTTATCCTGGGGAAAAAAAAGTCACAGAAGTCCAAGTCATAAGTTGACAGAATGGAGAAATACATCACTTGTTTAGCATAATTCCTATGATTTGGTAATCATACAATAAATTATATGTGTTGGTTGAGACAAGGACTTGCACCTTTACAGAAAATTGATTTCTATGACAAGGGCCATGCTGGATCTCATCCAAGGATTCCTGTGGGCTAGAGAAGGTCAGGGCCACAGCAGCCCAGAGGAACACAATTTGCACAGAACAAGGACTCTCGTTGTTTCAAGTAGAGTAGATTCCCCAAAATCTCACTACAACTTTTTTTTAAATTAGTGCAGCAACTCTAATGCAGATCTGGAGAAAGCAATTACAGGTGCAGACCCTGGCTGATACACTTCAACTGACTCCTTTTATTCTATTTTGACTGTACATTGTTCAAGATCTGTTATTTTTCCCTCTAAAATATTCCCAACACTCCAGGGACTTTCAAATATGCCAAGTGCCCCATGCTGAACTATTTCGGTTCAAGTAATACCAAGATACAACACCAAATAAGTAAATTACCAAATTGTATTAGTGATGGTTTAAAATTTGGACTTCATTTGCTTTTAACTCCAGAATCCCCAGATCTCCTTACAGCTCCTTACCTCACCTCACAGACTAGCCACACATTCCCAAGCTCACTCTTACACCCCAACACCTAAAGATAGGCACAAACCCACATCTCCACCAGTACTTACAGCTCAGCAACCTCCTGCTCCTCTTCCCAAGCCTCTTTGTGTGTCAGCTGGCTGCTTCCTGTGCTCTTGCACGTCCAGATCCGCTCGCTGTATCGCTCTAAACGTGCTTCGTACTCTCTGTATGAGGGGCAGCTCAGGAAAACAGGATTTATGCAGTGGAAACCACAATCACCATAGCACAAACCACTAAAATCTAATTAATTCTTATGACTGGAGTGTACAAAGGCTAAGGAGAGCCTCAACACAGTCTGACCCTGTGACTACCATGAGGATGCTGCGCTAAATCAAATGTGCTGGTGCTTTCTGAGGCCAAAATGCCTGTCCTGCTCATCCTGGCACAAAAGGTTCCACACCACCAATAGCTCAGCTGCACTGCACAAGGGGAACACAGATGGCTGAAGGTTTCACAGCATTGCTAACTTACTTTTCAGCTCTTCTGGGCTGATACACTAGAAAACAGCACAACCAATGTCACAGGCACGTGCAGGAGGTACAGCATGGATTGCTGCTAAATTCCCGGCAATAACTGTTGTGGCACTGCTACTACTAATGCCTTATGGTTGTGTTACAAAATCCAGATGCAAAGTACCAGGCTACCCATCACCCCCAATCTTTCGACAAAAGAAAAAAACAACCTAAACTATTTGAAACTGAAACCCCTAGAAAGGCCATTTTTTTCCTTTGGTTTCCAAAAATATCGGCCTTCTGCATTCCAAAATGAGGAGCTCTCTCACCAACTACATCACTTCCTTCATGGAATCACAGAATCCCAGAATGGTTTGGGTCAGAAGGGACATTAAAGTCGATCTTGCTCCATCCCCCTGTCATGGGCAGGGACTAGACTAGGTTGCTTCAAGCCCTGTCCAATCTCGCCGTGAACACTTCCAAAGCTTCTCTAGACAATCTATGGAGCTCACCATCCACACAGCAAAGAACTTCTTCCTAATATCTAATCCAAACCTACTGTCTTTTAATTTGAAACCATTCCCACTTGTCCTGTCACTTTATGCTCTTGTAAAAAGTCCCTCTCTGTCTTTCTTGTTTGCTCGTTTCAGGTGCTGACACTCCTGTGTCACAACCTCCCTCAAAGTTATGTTATTCCAGGTGGAATGAGATGATTGAAGGGTGCCCGGGCAAGCCATCGGGGTGCAGAGAGCAATAGCTACTCTGCTGTGAGCATCTTTGGCTGCTCTCCCTGCTCCGCCTGAGTGGTAATTAATAGTCAGGGTAAACAGAGAGCAGCTACTTCACGCTCACTATGGACAGAGGATGCACAGGCACAATTATCAGTGTGGTGTAAATCCACACCAATTGCCCCATGATCAATGCCACATGCCTTCTAATGGGAAGTTACGAGGAGAAGTTCTAAGAGAGGTAAGAAAAGCACCTTCTGCTTCTCCTGCATATGCCCTCCGGTGGCAAAGCCAGCATGAAGCATAAGGCACACTGGGTACAGCCACAGCTCAGCCCACTGCCGCACCAGCACTGATTTGCAGAGTCTTGTGGGAACAGCAGATTGCTCTACACTCTTGCACACGCAGAGCCACCAGCCACAGAAAAGCACTCAGTGTGTCTCACACCTTTTGCCATTCAAGAACATTGTAGTGTGACCAACCTATTTCTTTCTCTTTTTTAAGATTCCTATTAGGAATTACAACTCCATCAAAGCAAATTTCCTTAAATGTTTCCTCACAGCCCCAAGGTAAAGTATAATAAGATACAGCAGCTGCATTATGGGTGTCGATGTACAGGTAACTTGCAGACATAGCAATCTTGCCCCGCGATCAATGCAAGGATATTAACCAGGCACTATGCAAGGATATTAACCAGGAAGAGAGTCAACTCCAGAAGTCTGCCCCAGTACTCCCTTTTCCTGAAGCACACTGCAAACTCTGGCAGAAACCCTGCGGTCTCTCAGCTTGTCCTACTTGTGGAGTCTCCTGCTCCTCAGCAGAAGAAAGGACCTGACAATTCATCACCCTACTATGGTTCGAGCCCTCTGGTCCATTCTTACCCTCCTTGGGGTTTAAAAGATGCTAAATTTTTCACAGAAACAAGAGATTCTGTGCTTCAGGGGCAGGAAGTGTGATCACTGTGGTGGAGCAAGCAAAAATCACAGCTCATCTGCAAAGCTCCACTGACCAGCCCAGGAGTGCCACTGTGATGCCTGTTGTAGTGATACTGAGCTAGGAGAGAAAAAATATAAAAAATTAAATCAAACAAGAAACCAGGAATTCTCTTTGAATTTACAGCAACTTGAGACTGGAACAGGCTGCCCAGAGTAGCTATGGCTGCCCCATCCCTGGGGCCAGGTTGGATAGGTCTTGGAGCACCCTGGTCTAGTGAAAGGTGTCCCTGCCCACGGCAGGGAGTGGAACAAGATGAGCTTTAAGATCCCTTCCAACCCAAACCATTCTGAGATTCTATGATTCAATAATCACTTTAATAATGACTAAGTTGCAACCATAATACTATTTATTCCTGTGCCTTTCCCACTAAGAACAGCCTTAAAACCAAATCCAATCATCACAGCAGACAGGAGCTCAAATGCAGGAGCAGCAGCCATCTTCAGCTTCATCCTGCTGCAATGCCTCTGCATTCTTCCCTTGGTTTCCTTCTGTGTATCTGTGGAATAACTGAATGACACATTTTTTCCCCTAACATCATTTCCCATATCAGTAGGGAGATCCAAGAGACTTTTCCATATGAATGTTCCACTCCTTATACACACCTATGAGAAAAGGCTTAACCTCACCATATCAGGACTCACATATGCCAGACAAGCCTGGAATTTAAAAGTGACAGATAGGGTCATTCCCTGTTCAGCTCAGATCTGCCTCTTCCATGAAACTTAATTCCACCTCCAGCTGGTCAGCTCATCTAACACTGACGCTGGACACACTCCTTATCCGGGGCTCCCGACTTGTCCCACAGTACCGACCCTGCCTTTGTGCTCTGCCAAGAGCTCCAGGTCAGGTCCTGCTTTGAATTCCTGGCGCCAGCACAAAGCCAAAATGCAGGAGGATGTTTCTGCAAAGTTTACTATAGCTCAAACTTTCCACCACATATATGCTGTTTGTCTTTTCCACTCAGACTGGAAACAAACCCAAGAAATTTCAGATTGTTCAGCAGGTCTGATCTAGGACTGCAAGTCACCATTGCCCCTGGTATGCCATAATCAACCCACCTCTCTACACAACTGGAGCCTCCACTGCCAAAAATTTCCAACACAGGAATAAATAAAATCCTGGACACAAGCTACTTGTGAACACTGCCCAAAAAGCTATGAATAACATCTATATTAAATTAAACAGCTGACTATCCACTGTGCAGCTGTTAATACATCACATCTGTTTGCATCCCACTGCAGATCACCCAATGCTGAAAGATGTCAAAATTAAAGTACAAACAAAATTACAGTAGAAAAAAGGGACCTTTTTAAAGAAAGATGTTTAAAAGTAACCAAGCTAACCACTGCACAAAACAACTGCTGAAGGAATAAAACGTTTACTTTTCCCTCAGTTACTAATTTCTGGGACAGCATGAATATCAACTTCAAAAAAGTTTTACTCCATCTGAATTGTTTGCACTTATATTAGCCAAGAAGGTAAACTCCCTAGAAATGTGGGTACATTTATAAGGTGCTACTCCCTGGATGTGTGGCAAAGTTCTTCTTGCAATTGAAGAGCGTGACACAACAGTGTCTTTGTGCTGCCACCTTCCAGGTAGAGTTTGTCAGGCCAGTATCACATGTGAGGATGAGAGCAGCAGCCTTTAACCTGCCAAACCCTTCTTCTTCCCTGCGCTGATACCATATGAAAGTATGAACTAAAGAAAGACAGCAGGCTTTTATCCAGAGAGGAGACAACACAGCATCCCAAAACCATGCACTGGAAGCTGGGGCAAAGCTTTGGCTGGAACAGGTCAGGCCGGCTGAGCTCTCTGAACCCAGCTTATCTCCTGATCCGGCAGCAGTTTTCCAAACCATGTTGCAGCAGACCCACATGCCCACAGCTGAGCTGACTGTTCACCAGGGTACACACTGGGTATTTGGGAGTCTGCAAATACTCAGCACCCACTGCACTGGCAACAGCGCTGTACACATCCAAAGCATTGTCCTGACACTTCAGGTAGCTCAGAGCAGACCCCACTGAGCTCCTGCAGGGATGAGTTTATCCCTGGCTGCCCCACGATCTGCCATCCCCACACCCAGACAATTAGCAGGACCCAAGGCTTTGCCAGGATGCAAAGGGCTCTACACAGCAGGACTGCTCTTATAAGGTTTTTGCAGCATTTGGCAGTCAAAGGAAACCACATAAAGCTACAAATAAGGCCAAACAAACACCTCAACTCCGCTGACCAGCTAATTCCACTCCCACTGCTACCAAACACTTCCATAACACACACCCAAGGGGAAGATGTCTCTCCTCATGCACGCCACCACAGCCTCCATTTTTTGTGTGACCCAATCTGCTGCAGCTGCAAATCTTAACAACAACAAAAAAAAAGCTTTAAGAAATTTTGGTGTCCTTCAAACGCCTCACTTGTAGCTGTGCAGTACAAGACCTTGCACAGTCTTTAGGGGAAGAGCTGATCAATAATTTTCCAAGATAGAAAACAATTCAGGAGAATATATTCTGTCAGGTCTTGGCATAAATGACACTGGGTGAAAACTCAGGTACCTCCTGGCACACTCTTAGTAGGCTCTCCCATCTACCAGAGCCACTCCTCCTCAACACTATCTAGGATAAATGAAAGTGACCAAAAAAGCCCTCCAAGTCTTCCTTGGGTAACATCTCCCTCCAGCTCACTGTCTCATTTGCAATTTTCTGTTCCACTTTTGGCCTAGCATATATTATACACCGTCAACAAGGCAAAGCAGAAACCCAACATTGCTTGGTTTCTCTTTTTAGCCTCATGACGTCTGTCTGCCAAGATGAACTTTCTAGAACATGCTAGGCTGCCTCCCACAGCACCCCATGAAATACTTCCTCCAGGAAAAGAGCACCTCTCCAGAACCTCAGTGCTTGCCTTGGTTTCTTCTTTCCTTCTAATCCTACAGCTAACATCCTCCCCTCTCAGGATGAGAAACTATCTTTTTTCTCCCCTTAATTTTAATACCACCCAAGTGTTTGCAGAAACGTGTCCTCCACCTACTCGCTCGATCCACAAGAGCCACCCAACAAAATGGTGCTTTCAAAAGGAGCCCCAGAGCTCCCCTGTGCTGTTTCGACAAGGCAGATGGCCCTTAAAGCCACGTCTTCTTTTATAAAAGTAGTATTTAGACCTAAAGTCATCTTTTTGATCACTGATCACTCCTCACAGGTAAAAAGATAGAACTGCCTGGTCAGGTGGATGACTGAGCTACTTTCACTTTGCACACACCAAAAGAGCAGGTTGGCATCACAGACTGCATGTTTTAATTTGAAACACAGTTAAAAAGCATGTCTCCAACACTCCACCTAACTTGTTTTACTGGGCTACGTTATAATTTTTTATAATATTTTACTGAGTACACTATAACAATGCCTACCTGCACTCAAGAGATGCATTTCCTCTTCAAAGGCCACCTAATCCTTCCTAGGGGCTTCCTCTGCCTGTTCTGCTCACTGCAGAAACAAGACACTCTTCAATACAGGGGATATGGAAGTTCTGGAGCCCCTTTGTCTTCCACACTGCCAACACCTCCTTCCCATATCCATGCATTCCCTCTCACTTAGAGCCCTTCCTTAGTTCTCAACTCAGATCCTGATTTTTATTACACAAACACCAACCCAGCCTTCTGAAGCTGCAAGTCTGCACGTTAGAGCGCCGAGGTCCTGCCCCTTCAGCCCTGCTGCGGACTTAGTCAGTAACTCTGCTGCCGCGCAGCTCTGTCAGTCACCAGTCTGGCCTACGGCCACTTCCTGCGATCACAGGCTGTCACACGCAGAGAAAAAAAATAATTAAAAAATTGGTTTTTATGCAAAAGCAGCCCCGGAAGAGATACGCTCGGAACGAAAGCCTGGGATGTACACAGCGAGAGCTCCTGCCGCTGTTTAATTCCCTAGAAATTAAGGAGTGCGGAAGCCTCCGGTGCCAGTGTGCTCCTGGCCCGCGGGAGTGCGTGAATTGCTCTGATAGCCCGCTCTGACGGTCCCGGGTCCCCGTTAGCTCCGCTCCAGCCCCGCGGAGCTGCTGTCCCACTTCCCCCGCCCGCCTGGAACAGGCTCCGGAACTCCTCAGGGAACAACGACCCCGCCGAGCCCAGGGCAGCGCCCGCCAAGCTCTCCTCACGGTCCCGCTACCCGCCCGACCCCATCACCGCTTTGTTCGGTTCCACGGCCCCGGGACCCGCCCCGGCCCCCCCGCGCCCCGGTGTGGCGGATACTCGCGGGTGCGGAAGGCCTCCTGCGTGTGGGGGATGACGAACAGTTCGCCCGGCTCTCCCGGCGGCAATGGCTTAGCCAGCGGGAACGGCTTGCGGCCGAGTAGCGGCGCCATGGTGAGACCCGACGGGGCCCGGGCGGGACGGTTGAAAAATGGCGGGAGATTCCGCTCCCCCTCACGGCGGGCGGCGGGACCGGCCCCGCGCGCGCGCCCCGACCCTGCCGCCCCGCCCCGCAGCGCCCACCCCCCGCGCCGCGGTGCCGACAGTCTATTGGCTAGGCGCCCGCTCCGCCAGCTGCGGATTGGTCTCACGGCCTGTCGATCGTGCTGCCTCGCCCCGCCCCGCCGGCGGGGCGGGGTGAGAGGTCGCGTTATGTAAGTGGCAGCGCAGCGCACGGCTCCATTTTGTAGCCCCCCGTTATCCTCCCTCCCCCCCTGCCGCGCGACGACCAATCACAAGGCACTCCGCCCCCTCTAGCCCCGTGACCACCAATCAGAGCGCGTTCCGGCCACCGCCCCGCCTCGCGCCCATCCGGGTACTCCTGCGAGGACGCGCGCTGGGCTTTGTCCTCCGCGTCTGGCGCGGGGCATTGTGGGGGCTTGTGTGGCGGGCGCAGCCGCTCTCGTAGGAAGCCCCGGGCTGGGCCCGCCGGTGCGGACTCTCAGCGGCCCCTTAGCGCCGGGTCCCTCCGCTCCGCGGGGAGGTGGAGCAGTGGCCTCCGGAGCGGATGAGGTTGAAGAAGAGGCAGGAGCTGCGGCCTGTTGGGACAGTGGGGAGGGAGGCTGGGCCACCCCTTGGATGCTGCTCCTGGGAACGGAGGAAAGACAAAAATTCGAGAGTTGTGGGTTGGGTTTTGTGGGTTTATGGTTTTATTTTTCTTGATAGGAAATGTGTGGAGAGATTTTGTGGCATGAACATTTACTGGGGATTGGAGGGGCAGTAGCTTGAGCATTGCCTGCCTAAAGCAGTCAAAGCAGAAGCTGTGATCTTATAGCTCTTTCCAAGGGATTGGAAAGAAGATTTGTGTTTACTGTGCAAATACATTATAGGGGTCCTGGGTTTGTGCTGTTCATGGCACTGAAGACTAGGTCTGCTTTTTACAGCCCTATCGTGGCTGCTTCAGGATGAGAAGCAGCAGCCCTGGAAAACTGCTTAGAATCATAGAATCCCACAATGGCTTGTGTTGGAAGGGACCTTAAAGATCATCTTGTTCCAACTCCTGCCATGGGCAGGGATCCCTTCCACTAGACCGAGCTGCTCCAAGTCCTGTTCAACCTTGCCTTGGACACTCCCAAAGATAGAGCAGCCACAGCTTCTCTGGGCAACTTGTGCCAGGGCCTCACCATTCTCACAGGGAAGAATTTTTTCCCAATACCCAATCTAACCATGCACTATGTCAGGCAGATGGACACTCAGATTACCCCCTGCCTGTAAAGGGCTGTTTATGCTGGGTGATTTGGCCCAAGGGAATGTATGAACTGGGACCAGTTCTGCTCTGGAGCAAAAGAATTAATGGTATCGTTCATTTCCCTAGAAGACAGGAGAGTAAGTGGATCTCACGCAGTATTCTCCAGATTGTAGATGTAATAATCAGATTATTATTAGTTTACTAGATTGCTTTATAGGAATGAGGATCCCGTAATTTCTGCTGGTGAGGTATTTAAATCATTTAACTTCCCTGGGTGCACACTCATTTGATGTGTTGTGTAATTCTGGGGAGAAGTTTGGGCTGTAAGTATCCCTGGAACACAGCAGTTGCATAATGGAACACAGAGTACAGTGTCTGCTGGAATCAGAAGTCCAGTGTATTTTCCACAGCATTGTAAACAGGCAGGAAAGAAGGGTAATGCTGTAACATAAGCGTTCACTCTTTCTTTATTGTTGTTGCTACTAATAGTAGTATTCTGCAATGGAACAGGTTCCCAGTGAAGTTATGCCCCATCCCTAGAAGTGTCCAAGGCTGGGCTGCACAGGGCTTGGAGCAACCTGGTCTAGTGAAAGGTGTCCCTGTCCATTATTTGGATGGAACAAGATGGTCTTCAACGTCCCTTCTAGCCTATCCCCTCACATGATTCTATGATTCTATTTAGTACCAGAACAGATATGTATTGCCATAAATCCATCAGTGAGTGTAAGAATGGTTGTTGAGAATTCCCATTACCACTGTAAGGGGCTCTAAGAGTTGCTTGAAAGCACAGTCAGCTCACAGCCAGTGAAACAGGTTCTTGTGGGACTTCACATGGAGCTTGGCTTCCTTCCACGTTATTTTGTCAGAAATTAGAGCTTGTCGGAACCCAGGAAATTCCTCTGGCTGCCCTGGAGGACTCAAGCCCCTGTCTGGGGCTTAGAGACCTTGGCACAGAGCCCAAGACCCCTGTGCCTTTGATTTAGCCCTTGGAAAAAACAATTCCCAACCTTATATGAAGAATTACAAGCCACGACAGTTTAAGTAGAATGATAGTGAATTTATCACAGGGTGAAAAAATAGATTTTTTTGAGTTTTTAGAATAGGGGTTCAGGGAGCAAGATGGAGGAATCTGGGCACATCCAGCCTTTCTCTTTCTTCTTGTCTTCCATCTTCTGCTGTGATGTTGGCACTTTTAGATTGGTTTAGAGTAGAAGTTCACTGTCTAACATAGGTGATAGGTATTGGAAAGTAATTGTAAATATTGTATACATAGTTTTTAGTATAAAAAGATAACACCGCCCGGGGGCAGACAGAGTGCCTCTGACTGTCTTGCTGAGCAGATCTCAGCAGGTCAGGAGAAAGAATTTTATAGATAAGATACAATAAACAACCTTGAGACCAAGAAATTAAGAGTTCTGACTCCTTCTTCAACCCTGGGCTGGGAAAAGAGACTTTCTGACCAGCTAGAGACCCCAAGAGAGCTGAAATTCTACGTGGTATATGTCTGCCTCTCTGGGCTGCAGGGCAAAGTGGGGAGGAGAAGGAAGACAAGTGTAATGAACTGAGGGAGAATGGGGAGCAGATACAGACCTGTGGAGCAGTACAATGTGGGAAGAACATGCTTAGCTGAAAGGCGGTGTTGAGTGAATATGGCCACTCTGTAGCTCTGACACTGTGGGGACACATCAGAGGTCTGACCCTGGGGAATGGCAGCATGTAGGGAGGGGGGCAGCAGGCACAGGGCTAGTTCTTGGACAGGGAGCAGCCTCAGAGGAGCTGGAGGCAGGGCAAGGAGCTGAGGGAGGCAGAACCACAGGGAGGGATGGGAGGGTGAAGTGCCTGTCCCTGCACATCCACCGTGGAGCCATGTGCCTGTTCCTCCATAGCAAACCACTGGGATCTGAGGCATGGCAACCTTCCAGTGCTGATACAGGACTGGTCAAGGTCTGGTGTCCCCCAGTCATTTTTCAAGCTGGGAAATTGTATGTAGTTCCTGGCACAGGTTAAACATGCACTGACCTGAGAGCTGTTCATTGACCCTGCAGCTGCTTGCTGAGGCACACAAAGGTTGGGTTTCTCTTCATGGGTGGTACCTGCCTGTAGCAGCAGCTTCTTAGCCTCAAGAGCTCTGAGTTACTCTAGGATGGTTTTCCACGGCTGTTGTATACTGTCTGCCAGCGCCCAGGAGGTGGCACTCCTGCATTTGGACAGTGTGTGCAGCTGTTCTCCAGACACACCAGAGGTTGTCTGAAGAGGAAAATTCCATCATCATCCCTACTGGTTTGGTTCTGCTAGGGAGGGAAGTGGCCACATTTGCATGGTCTGGTGATATGTCCTGTTCTGGGAGATACCAAAGCTGGAGTGGTGAGCTGTAAGAACAGTCTCTGCTGAGCAGGCAGGCATTCCTGGGTGTGTTTTGATGGCAGAAACTCCAGCAATGGGTTGGTGTCACTGTCAAATGAAAGCATCCTTATGAGGATGGAGCCTGCTGTCATGAAGCCTTACCACTGGCTGCCTCTTCTCAGCCATGGCTGGTACCTTTAGCATTCCAGCTGGGAGCACATGATGGAAATCACCATTGGACCCCCTGCTCCTCACAGCCTTTAACTGCTCTTGCCCCTCCCCTCAGTCCCCATCTTCCCTCGCCTTCATGAGCACTGGCCATGGAGGAAATAAAAGCATTTGGACTCACTTGAAATAACCTTCCACTCCTGTTAAACGCTGGTGGAACTAAGTGGATTTATCTGAATGAGTTGAATGTAGGTAGGAGGTGAAGTTGTGACCCTGGGGAGGTTCTCAGATTTTCCCTCTTCAGAAACAAAAGCAGATTTGCAAGTCTGGTACATGCGTGTTTAGAGAGCAAGACAGTTTGTGACCCAGAGGAGCAAGGAGCTGGTGAGTGGTGGGAGAGGTGACACAGGGGTCTGTCCAGACTGGCCATGCTGCTGGTCTGACTCTTGCCTGGCCTGAGGGCACCTGAGGAGGTACTGCATTGATGCTGTTCCTAGCAGCTTCCAAGCACACTTGGTGTTTGACCTGGTGGTTTGCAAAGCCCTTCTCTGGGTCATGGACTTGCTCTGTACGGACACAGGAAGGAGTCAATGTGCCTAATCTCTGGGCACAGCGTCCTGCTGATCTGTCAGCTGCTCTTGTGATCTCTGCTTGAAAACTGTCTCCTCTTACGTTCCTACACCTTCAAGCAATTTCTCAATTTCCCCATCCTTCCCATGGCAATCCAGACTTCCCAGTTACTGCTCCTCTGGGCTGGTGAACCAGCAGAAGCCAACTCTGCCCCAAGTGCTCCAAGGTCAGTTTGATCCTAAATGTGATTTTGGCCACGTGGATCATAACATGCCTCTCCCCTCACCCCAGGTAGCTGCCAGGATCCAAAATCAGGGATTGCCCTCACCCCAGTGCCTGCTGGACTACACAGTCCTGGACTACTCAGTGCCAGCTGTCTGGACATTGTGCTGGCAAGGGCCTCCATAAATAACACAGGATTTGGGAGCAGGACACAGCTCTGAGTGGGTGGCCAAGGATGCCACCCTGCTGTCACCACTGATGCTCCCCAGAGGGGAGCTCCCACAGGGCTTTGCATTTGGAGCTGCAAGTAGCCTTGTGTCTTTCAGAGAAAAAGGAGAGAGCTGTTTAATCCTGGAGGAGCTGGAAGAGCCACAAAGGGGGGATTTCAGGGAGGATTTCGTTAGAAATGGTCCAGATACATCAAACTATCTCCTGCATGAAGCCATACCCCATTACTGCTTCTATGTGCGGGACAGCTTACAGTACTTATTCTATTAAGAGCCTGGTGCTGCTTTGATACATTCCCAGGAGACTGTGATAAAATTTCTGACACTATTTTCCTCGACTGATTCCAGTAAATTACTTCCAATGGAACTGGCTGCCTGCCTGATGCTGAGGTGACATTGTGTCCCTGACAGGCAGGCAGGTTCCTGGTGGAGTGGGCACAGCAGCACCTGAGGGCTCCCAGGGGTGGGAAAACAACAGGCTTCTAGGGAATGTTGCCAAACATCCCCAGCATCACTGACATTCTCCCAGTGAGGCAGTGAACACTGCCCAGCTCCTGGCTCATAGCACACACAACAGATGCAGATTCCATGGGACACCTGCAGATGTTCTTTCTCTTTGCTGCTGGTGATGACATCCCAGGTGTGTCTGAGTCAGCTCTCCTGCTCCAGCCTGGAGTTAATCCAGATGCTGGATGTAATCTTGTTCCTTTCTAACATCAGTGAACATTTGAATTGGACCAAAAGGCTCTGGCTTTACTCCATACCTGTGAGCCTGAAGCATGTTTTCAAGCTGGTGGTGTTGCTCATGCAGTACATGACCATCCTAGGTGAAAATACACATCCTTATATATTTTTGATCACAAAATCTTTCACTATCAGAGCCTGTCCTGGTTAGGGCAAATTTGGGAGGAAACTTCCAAAGAAGTCCCTCTAGAAAGCATATTCAAGTGGCCCCTCCCCCTACTGGTTTGGTAAAAGATTTCCTTGGAGAAAAGCGGAAAAAAACTTTCTTTGTTTCTTTAACAAGCAAAGTATTCACAAGCATAAAAAAAGATTAAACATTAAAACTCCTCACTGTTCTGAAGACATGGCAAATTCAGAAAGTCCTTCTCGGGCGTAGCTGCGTTCACTCAGTCTCTTATCAGTCCCTCCTGCACTGGAAGATGCCACACCCCGGCCATAGTGGGCCGGGCCACAGGTGTGAGCTCCTGGTGTTTTTCTGGGGTTTTAGTCTAGAGAAGTGCTGATGAGTTCCAAGAAAAAGAAAAGCCACAGTCTGGGGAACTTCTCTGCCTTAGCTAGCTAAAAAAAAAAAGTAAAAGGAGACCTCTCTCCCACTGTCTGTCCATGCTGCAGACAATGCAGTCCATGAGAAGGAATGCAGGGAAGTGAGTGCAGTTTCTGAAAACAAACTGTGCTTCTTTTCCCCCGACTTTGCTCTCGGAACCAATCTTAAAGGTGCAGAACTTAATATCCAGCATAAACAGAACAGATGACTGGGGACACAAGTATCATAAAGTCATCCTAGGACAAGCCAGTAATGTTAGCACATTTTGGTAGCTCCTGAGGGCTCTGGACTGGCACTGCAGCACAGGCAGTTGCACCAAAAGTGTGCAACAGCCAAACGCTACTCAACAGCTCAGCTCCAATCCTTCCAAATTCCTGGTAGGAAACACCTGCTCACAGTTGCATGTCTTCAAGGGGAAAATCCTGCCTTGGGTCAGTCACAGCCATGGGGCTTCTTGCATGTGCTGGGAGCTCCTTTGTACCCATATGGGCAAAAAGTAGGGTGCTGTAGGCTTCTGAGCCTAGAGGTGGCCTTTGCATCTGACCAGACCACCTTCCCTTTGGTACCCAAGGATCCCTTTGGGAAAGGGTCCTCTCCCCTCTCTTTGCTGTCCTCCACATGGTAAGAAATTGCTCTGGCCTAAAACCAGCATTTTTTTTCAGGCTGGGGAATGGTCAGGGAAGCTCCTTCTCATGTGCTGTGTTTCTGTGACTGGGGAATTTGAGAGAAACCAGAGACACCCATCTAAGGGCCCAATCCCACAGCTCTCCCTGCAGCACTCAGTACTGGCCAAGGGGAGGCAATGTCAAGATGCTATTCCATCAGTTTTCTCTTTTTGTGGAAGTTTGGTGACCCCTGCTGAGGTACATGGTGCCTCAATGTCCTGGTTTTGCATGGGAGACATTTACGGAAGCGATGCAAAACTTTTAGCCACTCGAAACTTGTACACACCTCTGTGAACAATATGTTAAAGATGAAAGAAACCTGGGAACTTCCTCTTTCTCTTCCAGCTGGCAAAGAGGTAACACGCCCTGGCCCTCTGTTTCGGCCAGGCCGGGCGGCCCCTGCCACGGGCTGGGCCCCTTCCCCCAGGGCACCTGCCAGTCCCCTCCCATCGGCTGCTGGGCAGGGGAGGGAGTGCCGTGAGCCGGGCCATGGCTCCAATTTCTAACGTCTTGCCGCTAGTCCAGGGCCAAGCTGAGTCCACCAGCCCCCAGAAGCAGCCCGGGCCGGGCTCGGCCAAGATTTTACCACCGTGGAAGTTCGCCCGCAGCCACCGGGCAGGGGGAAGGAGAAGCCACCCCCCTCCCCCTCCCCCTCCCCCATCGTGCTGCTGCTGAGTTCTGGCCTGGCTGATTAGATCCCAACCTTCCATCCCCCCCCAGCCGCAGTTCCCTCCATCTGTAGCACCCAGCCCGGCCAGGGTCAGGTGACAATCTGCAGGCCCTGGGCAAGATGTTAATTTTAGTGCTTCAATCCTCCCTTGAGTGAGAGAAAAGAACAAAATGCAGGCAATATAAAGGAGCAATATGAAGACATCGAGGTCAGTGAAGAAGTTAAGTCCCAGATGGGAGGGATGAGGAGATGTCTTAATCTTAGGGCTGAAATTCCCTTGTAAAGCTATGGAGAAAAGACTCTATTTCCCTGTAGCACATGAAATCATGGGGATATGAAGAATTCAGATTGATATTGAGCAAAGGCCTCTATGCCAAAGTAAGCAGATGATAAAGTAGTTGTAATCTATGAGAAGTTTGAACAGAAAGAGAGAGAAGAGTGAAGACCCTGTGCCCCCAGGGAGAGAAGAAGACCTGTGTTCCCAAAGATGAAGATGATTTTAGAGATGGATAATGAGAAACTTTGCCTTTGAACAGCTCATCTTTAAAACTCATAAGTTGACATGGCCCATAAACACAGCTGTGGGAAAAGCTTGTGGAAAATGGGAGGGATTTCATGATTGCAGATTTGCCCCAGTGACTGCTATTCATGGAAATTAAAAGCCATGAGACAACTGTTTTCTTGTGGAGAAACCTCCATAACATTAACAAGAGGGACTTCTCTCCCTAAGTGAACTGAAAAAAAAGACTATTTTAGAGGTGGTAAACTGACTGAAATTTTAGGTTTTGTTTCTTTACATTGTCAGTGGGAAAGAAAAAGTTGTGGGGGGAGGAGAAGTGTCCTGAAGGTTTGTTCTGATTCTTATTACTCTTTCTTTTAGTTACTGTTAATAAACTTTTCTTTATACCCTTTTAAAGTTTTGTGCCTGCTTTGCCTTTCTCCTAATCCTACCTCACAGCAGGAAGTGAGTGTATGGTGATTGGCCAGCACTGAACCTACCACATGCATTGGTGCATTGGCTGGGAAATCTCAAAACTGCCGAAATCTCAAATTGGTGAACCAAAACCACTACGCTCCTCCTGATGTGGTGTCCGTGCTGCTGCTGAAGAATTGCTTCAGATTCTCCAGGAACCAGAGCCTCTCCTAGGCCACCCATCACTTCTTGTCACTGCAGGACCACAGGGCTGGACCACAGCACTGTTGAATTCCTCCTGAGGAAAGTTTAGAGAGGACCTGCAGGCTCTTCCCTGTCGTGTGGGAGGCTGGAAAGGGCAGTAATTGCTGCTATTATGGCTGTCTGTGACCTGCCAAGCCTGTAGCCACAAACAAATTATTAGAATAGGGTAGGAAGAAAAGTCACCTGGGACATGAGACAAGTAGCCTTGACCTCAAAATATTTCCAAGCTATTGGCACAGGGAAGAGGATGCTCTTTTCGAGTGTTGCAGCACTGCAAAGCAAATGCTATTCTGCTGAGCTGATGAGTCCTGGCATCTGTGTTGTGGGGCTGCACTCACCATGAGTGCATATGAAAAACTCACTGGCCCGACAGTAAAAAGGTACAAGTGCCTATTTGGAAGATGTCTCCAGGATGATGGGAGCACATCTGTATCATCTTGTTTTTTCCATCCTTGAGTTTGGAATAACAAGGATTCATCTGGAGAACTTGATTTTACTGCTAACAGTGGCAAACTCCAATGTCCTTGTGTTTCATCCCTGTGTCTCTGCAGTGACCTTGTGCTTTCTGTGGCAAGGGGTGACATCACAAACATGGTCAGGTGCAGGTAGAGAACAATGATGTGCAGATGTTGACAACACCAGGAAGATAAGTTACAAAGCTCATCACAATGCTTAAATATGGATATAAGAGAGAAAAAAGGATAGAGTTAGAGAACTCTGCTAATGTTTTTAACTCCTGTTAAAACCCTCCTTGAACTACTCTTGTCACACTCAATCTGGTGTTGACTCTGCCTTTCTAAAGCCATATTCAGACCTGCCTCTGCTCAAGCCTGTTCATGATGTCTCTGTCCACACACTGACAGCTCCTTGAGCCCTTTTTCTCCAAGGACTTGCAGGATTGGTGAATGGCTCCAACCAGTGCTTGGGACGGATAGAGGTTTGGTACAGCAATGTGTAGGGGATGGTGTCTGATGACTCCTGAGACACAACAGATGCCTCTGTCGTGTGTAGGCAGTGTGGCTGGGGGAATGCAGTCGCAGGCCTGAGTAGCATTTATTCTGGGAGACGGTCTGGGATGGACTATCTGTCTGGACAACATTACCTGCAATGGGATGGAGAGGCTCCTCAGTGAGTGCTCATCGCAGGTGGGGAGAGCACAACTGTGGGCACGACAAGGAGGCAGGCATTAATTCCAGAAGGGAATTAATGTGCTCACGTGACAATGGGATTTGCCTCATCTGTACTCTTTGGGCAGGTAGGGCTGGTAATGTCTTGGTCTTGCAGAACCAGCCACAGGTCTGTGCCTTGGGCTTGTTCAATCCTCCTGTGTCCTGCCCCAGGCTGGCCCATGGACTGCAGCAAGGTCCCTGCTGGCAGCCCCAGTGGCATCTACATCATCCAACCCACAGGACTGCAAACATCGTGGTGTACCGTGAGATGAGTGGGGCAGACAGGGGCTAGACTGTCATCCAGAGGAACTGGCAGCTCAATGATCTCCTGGGACAAGTCCTGGAGCACCTACAAGCATGGCTTTGGGAATGTGCACACCGAGTGGCTGGGCACTGAGTACATCCACCAGATCACCAGGCAGAAGGTCTACCAGGTCAGGTTTGTCATCTGGGATGCTTCAAATATCATGAAGGTTGCAGACTACAAACTATTCAGCCTGGATGATGAGTTCTAGAGCTACCATCTGAGGCTGGGAGTGCACTTGGGGAGTGGAGGATGCCATGGCCTCCAAGGGCATGACCACATGACAACATGAAGTTCTCTGCTAAAGATCGGGATCAGGACACGTCTAATGGGAACTGTGCCGCCAGCTCTGGGGGTGGGTGGTGGTACTCGGCATGTCACTCTGTGCATCTGAACTTCAAAGGGGCCATGACATGGAGCAACCTGTGCCCAGGGAACTGCAGAGCCTCGGCCATCCTCATCAAACCCACCACCTACTGCTAGTTGCATTTTCATTTCCTTTCTGCCCAACCTGGGGCTAATTCTGGCTCTCCAAAGAATTGGAAAAAAGCAAAACCAAACTGGGTGTGCCACAGGGTCTTTGCAGAGGTTGTTCATATGTAGCTACTGAATAAAATAAGACATTTTCAATTTTTTCTTCGTCCTGTAGATTTTCTCTACTTCTCAGCTGTGCCTGTGTCATCTAGTTCAGAGTCAGACCATTTTAATTACATTAATAATAGAAACAGTCTCTTGGAAACTCAGAAGTTTCCAGATTGGTAGTGCACTTTATACAACATGTGAAATGCTCAACCCAGTAGACTTCTGTGGCTTTGTCAGTTAATTTACATCCTTAGCTTCAGGAAAACGACCTAATTTCTACTGAAGATCTTGCTCAAGATACTAAAGTGCACAGACAACTTCCCACTCCAAACCTCCTGCATGTAAGGCTTAATAGATGTTAATTAGTCAAATAAATTTTATTCAAAGAACTGTCTGAATTGTGAGACCTTTGAAGTTCTCAAAGAGGTTAATGCATTAGAGGGTTTCTACTGCTGCAGTTCAGCTTTTCCCTGAGACAGGGCTATGATGACTTCCCAGAGTCAGTGCTGGTAGAACAGTTGGACTTGATGTAGAGGGCTTTTCCAACCCCCATGATTCTATGATACATCCTCATCTTTGCGGGCAGAGCCCTTCAGCAGATGCCACCCTTTCCAGCTTCCAGCCTCCATGGTATTTATGTACTAAAGTTGCCTCCAGTGGCATGTGAGTCCTGGAGTGCCTTTGGCTCAGGGAGATGAGAGCTGTTTCCTAATCAATATAGAGACATGAGCTAGAAAATAAAAATCATCAATAACAAATCTTCTATTACTTTGTCATGCTTGTGTGTGATTTTTTACACTGTCATTTTACTGCGTGTCTGCCTTGAAACATGGGATTTCTCTCCCTGCCTCCTACTGCCTCCTGCTCCTCTGCAGTGAGTCATGAGGTGTGTGACAGGTGGGAGTAGGCATCTGCCAGCTCAGAAAGGAGACTAAACCCAGGAGACAATAACTTACATAGAATGTTCTTGGCTGTCAAACTTGGGAATTTCTTGTTGCATTTAGAAATATTTTTGTTTTTTTTCTTGGCTAACTCTCTTGCTTTGAGATACACATGGAGATATATGATTAAAGGAACTTTCTGCTAATGCCTTCCCCCCCAGGCTGGACACTCACTATACATGCAGGTAGGGTGAGAGGCAGCTCAGGGGCAGTGCTCCCCACCTGTGTTGGGTTCCCAGCATCACATTCCCTTCCATGACAGGAAAGACAATTCCATTGGATATTCCATCCTCATGGTGAGTCTCCTTAGCAAGATGCAGAAAAGTCTCTTTTGCACCATGTCCCCTCATTATCTTTAACTGGTGTGACATTTGTCTGGAAGAGATTGTCCCCATCTGCCCTTGTGAGACCCCATCTGCAGAGCTGCCTCCACCTCTGGGGTCCTTAGCACAGGAAAGATGTGAAGCTGTTGAAGCCAGTCCAGAGGTGGCCACTGAAATGCTCTAAGGGCTGGAGCCCCTCTACTGTGGAGATAGGCTGGGGGAGCCGGGGGTGTCCAGCCTGGGAAAGAGAACTTAGAACCCCTTCCAGTGCCTGAAGGGGCTCCAGGAGAGATGGAGAGGAACTTTTGAAAAGACCCTGGAGTAACAGGACAAGGGGGAATGGCTTCCCACTGCCAGAGGGCAGGGTTAGATGGAATATTGAGAAGAAATTCTTTCCTGTGAGCATGGTGAGGCCCTGGCACAGGGTGCCCAGAGAAATTGCCCCTCCCTGGAAGTGTTCCAGGCCAGTTTGGACTGGGCTTGCAGCAACATGGTCTAGTGGAAGGTGTTCCTGGACATGGCAGTAAGGTTGGAATGAAATATGTTTAAGTCCCTTCCAACCCAAACCATTCCATGATTTTTTGAGGTGATACCTCACTTTTCCTAGAAACTCCAAGGTTGCTGTGCATCCTCAGGCCTCTCTTGCTCTCTCCAGGGAGGTTCAGCTTGTCCCACAGTAACAGAGATGGGGTGTAGTGAGCCAGCCCTCTCCAGCAGGCTCCACATTCTGGGCAAACAACCTGACATGCATCACCATCATGAAACCCAATTAAAATGCAACGTCAATGTGAAAAGAGGGGATTTGAGAAGTGTAATATCACCATTACATTTCTGCTGGTCCCCAGAGGGTGCTCTTGCCCAGGGTTTGCCAGGCAGCTTCCTGAGGGAAGGAAGTCTGGCAGACAAGGAGAGCCCAGAAATATTCTACGAGGAGTCTAGCTGCAGACTGCAATTTTCTTTTCTATGTTGCTTACTCTGTCCTGCCACTGCATCGAGTGTTAAGATCCTGTCAGCACCAGCTGTTCACACAGGGAATGTGAGAGAGGCCATCCAAGGAAAAAATCACCAAGGACTTCATTGCATAGATATCGAATCATGGACTCACAGAATGGTTTGGGATCTTAAAGCTCATCTGGTTCCATCTCTCTGCCATGGGCAGGGACACCCTCCACTAGACCAGGCTTCTACAAGCTCTGAGTTCCCATCAGTCAGCTTTGCTTTGGGCACACAAAGAATTTTAATGGTTCCAGTCCTCCATCAGTTTACCCAGTTCCTGATTGGACTTTTGGTTTCACAACATACTGAGATGAACATGCCAGTCCTTCCTTTGCCTGGTGCCCCTAGAAAAACAGAATCACAGAATAGTCAGAGTTCAAAGGGACCTCTGGAGATCATCCACTCCAACCTCCAGCTCTGAAATGTGCTGAATAACCACCTCCAACCATTCCCTGTTCCTACTGCATCCGTGTCTACACTGTCAGTGCCTGTCACCTCATTCACCTTTTTCCTAACAGTCCTGATCCCTTTTCTTGCAAGGATGCCATTCCCACTTCTGACCACCCATTTTCTTCACCTCTGTGACCTTTTCCAGTGTTTCTCCATCTTCTCTGAGCCAGGCACCAGAGCCACACACACTTGTGAGCTTGCTGTATACGGGGGCGAGCAATATTTTCCTTGCAATATCTGGAGCCTTTTTTTCTTTTTAATTATTCATGAACCTTCAACTGATGTTTTTAGGGAACTGCTTACAGTTACCTTTAGCTCTTGACTAGCGTTAATCTACAGTCCCCTAGTGTACAGTGAGGGATGTGCTTTACTTTACCTTTATCAACATTGACTCTCATTTCCAATGGCATCACACATTTTAGGACCCAAACAGTCTTTTACAAAATTCCTCAGCTCTGCAACCTACCTGTCCCTGTGTAGGACTCCTGCTCTGCTCCCTGATTGACTAAGGATCTGTCACCTCCTCCCCCAGGCTGGATGCCCTTCGCCTGTGGGATTTCCCTTCTCTGCAGCATGAGATCTGCTGGACCAGGAATGAGGGAGTTGTGATGTTCATAAAAGCCTCACTGATGCACTTCTCTGTTTCCCTCAAACAGATGTTATCTCAGAGGACTGAAGTCTGTCTGGGACTGGTGAACAGATGGCAAATGGTTTTGATCAAAATCCTGGGAAGTCTCTTTTGCCCAGCATGAGTAGAATGTACCCAGAAAGTCTCTGTATCTTTGACATGTTTGTTTCTTTGTGCTTTGCCCAATTCTTAGTTTCCCAGGTCACTCACATGCCCATTACTACTTTAAAATATATACAGACAGTAGTTTTAAAATTACTTCTCTCTTCAACATCTTGACAGGCAGCTTGGGACAGGCTGAGGTGGTTGTAATGGATCACAGAGGGGGAAACAAAGCTGCAGACCCACAGAAATCTGGATAGAAAATGAAGACATGGTTCTTAAGTGAAGAAATGGTGTGAAAGGGAGGTTTGCACCAACCAGTGTAGAAGCTGTCCAAACCACCTTTTTGTGCATATTCTTCTTCCAGATCTGGAAAATACCCTGGAGAGCTGCTGACCCTTCTTGGTCTCACCTGGGTGATATGTAGATGGAGCTTAAAAGTATTCAGCTCCATCTACAAACTGGATTAGGGTTCCAATGCCTGCAGCCGTCTATTCTGAGTTTATACTGTATCTCCATCAGAGGTACCTAAGATCTCTGCCTGAGTGCTTTCCAGGCATGTGTGCTCCTTCCAGGCTGTGGGGCTGGGAAAGAAGTTGCCAGAAATTAGAGAGAAAAGAAATGTTTTAAGTCTGAAATTATATGTGCTGTGTCCTTCTGTGGCTCAGGTCAGTGAGCAGATGCTTGCGACACAAGTTTGGCTGGGATGGCACATTCCACATCCTGTATTTATCCAAGATCCACTGTCATGGAGCAGGGGTTGGTGCATCAAGCCCTGCCTGCCCACATCTCTCAGGAAACCTCAGAGGTGAAGGCAACCCTTCTAAATCCAGGGTGGATTTAGAGTGGATATTAGGAAAAAAAATTTTCCTGTGAGGGTGGTGAGGTCCGAGCACAAGCTGCTCAGAAAAGCTGTGGCTGCCTCATCCCTGGAAGTACTCCGGGCCAGGTTGGACGGGCTTTGAGCAACTTGTTCTTGTGGAAGGTGCCCCTGGTCTAGTAGAAGGGGAGTGGAATGAGATGAGTTTTAAGGTCCCTTCCAACACAAATCATTCTAGGATTTGATGATTCTTTGATTTTAAGGACTACATGACAACAAGGTGTGTAAATCCCACCATACCCAAACTCATATCTGTTCTCTCTCACATTTGTTGTTTATATCCCCTCTCCTGCTGGATTGCAGCTTTGAGCAGGCTTTCCTGGACTGTTTCTTAGCTTGGCACTTGGCTCAGTGCCTTGGCATTGTGCTGAGCTGAGTGCCCGTTGCTATAATTTTACTTGTTTGTGTCCCTTAATCTGTATTTGTTCCCTTGAAAGTGCAGGGAGATCCATTAAAGCAGAGGCACTGGGTAAATACCGCCTGCAGTTCACTCCACCAGCACCCGGGATCAGTGATTAACTCCAGGTAAACAGAGCCGACTGCCAGCCAACCCTTGGCCACAGCAAGGGGGGACAGGGGACCCACAGTGCTCCTCCCCAGGTGTGTGGGGGATGTAAAAGCTGGGGTTGTCAGGACACTGCTAGAGCAGGATGGTGGCATGGAGCTGAAGCTCTGGTGCTTGGTGGCCATTGGACGTGTCCTGCTGATGGTCTGCCATGGGCGGGATCAGCCACCAGCACTATAAATAGCGCTGGCAGTGAATCTGCCCTGGGGAACCAACCGCTGAACCCTGGAGCAAGGAACAGACGGTGGCGTGGGCTGGCTGGAGGAGGTGCCTAGGAGGAGGCGTGGTGCCAGTGTTCTGTACTGGGGAGTCCAGCATGTGCTCGATGCCAATGCAGTGTCTGTAGGGCTTCAGCTCAACTGGAGCACAGATCACAGTGCTGGGTCAGATCCATAAGGGTTCCCCAGTAGGCAGCAGGAATGGCAGGAACTCAGGTGGGACTGCCGGGACCTTTCCTGGAGCCTCCGGTTGGGCCTTGCCCTGTCTCCGACTCTGACTCTGACTCAGAGGACGCAGCTGTGGGTGGCACAGGACCCAGTGCTGCGACACAGAACTACTCCCAGGTCATCCACAGTGGCCACTTCATGGTGTCGTGCCCGCACAGCGACTCACTGCCCCGGCGACGGCACCACCGTGCTGAGCCTGAGCTGGCTGATCCCCGGAGTATTGACCCGACCCTCACCCGGCTCTTTGAGTGCATGAGCCTGGAGTACAGGTGAGTCCCAGAGCCCTTGTGTGTGTCTTACGGACCCCCAGCTAGCTGAAGGCAGGAGGCTAGATGAGCCCTGTTCCCCAGCCAGGAATTTGTTTCCATCTGACCTCCTCTTCTTCATGGGCTGTGATGTGTCATATGCGCAGAAATTGCCATCCTAGGAAGTTTCAGGGAGAAAGAGCTGATGCCAGGTTGTTGGCTGTGGAGCCAGGTGAGAAGCTTCTCTGTTCCACGTGTAGCTTGACTCTCCTCCATTTTCCCATGAGATCTGGTGTCACTGTGCCCAGCTGTATTTCCTCTGTGGCCAGACCTAGCACACTCTGTAGAGCAGCAGTCACCCTGTGGACAGCTAACACTCAGTTCTTTGGCAACCCAGCTCAGAGCAGGAGTCCTGCCTTCCGTCCTTTACTCTGTCCCCATGTCCTGAGGTTATTCCATGACATGCTGTAGCACTTGGGACTGGATGGCTGCATGGGTTTTGTCCAAGGTCTCCTGAAAGCTTTCCTCCTTCTCTCCTGAAAAATCAGATGGGTGCCTGCATTGTTTCCCTGCCTGACAAATTGCCAAGGCCCAGTAACAGCTCTTTGGTGACAACAGGACAGACTGCAATGTGCCTTCTATGGCCATGGTCCACATTCTTGGGGGCAGCTCCCTTCCTTTACCAAGCCCCAAGGTTTTGAGTTCTCTCCAGCATGGCATCAGCGTGACTTGCTCTGCTGGAGTCAGTGCCAAACTGCGTGTATAGCTCTCCCAAAATGTCCAAATGTGAAAATCTTGATGATGATGTTCTACCATGTGAAAACAAAACTTCAGCAAAGCAGCCTTGAAGAGGTGTCCATTACCTCATCCAGGATGGCTGAGCTCTCAGATTTGTCTTGGAGTCCTTGAATGCTCAATGCAATAGGGAATGTGGTCACTGCCAGGACATCCTTGGGGATGCTGGGCACAGAGATAGCACTCCAAAGGTACCAGTTCCCACAGAGCTGTGTACCTCTGACCCATCACCATATCCTAGGTGGTGGATGGGATCATCCCAGTTTGCCAGCAGCCAGCTCTGCTCCAAGGGGCTGGGGAAGGCAGTGCTCTCTGGGAGCACAGGGAGCCTCAGCATGGGGTGACCCAGGTAAGGATCATGCTTCCTGGTTGGGCAGGCCACCCTGAGTGCCACAAACAGGGGTCATAGAGACACTGGTGGCCTTGCTGTCTTTTCCTCTCCCAGCCCCATTCTTTGCATACCTGAGCCCTGCAGCTTTGAGGCTGGAGAAACAGATACTGTCACACCAGGGTGCTCAAACTGTAGACTCATGAGATGCAAGGCAGCTTCAGTGTGTCCCTGGGCTCTGGAGCTCCCAGGCAGAGTGGAAATGGACAGGGTACAAGGGCTTGGACACTTGGAGTACTGTGTGTGACTGGGAGCTGGCCATTCCACGACAGTCAGTGTTCCATTGCTCCAATTCTCCTTACTCCCTGGACTCTCAGTGGCTCCTTTCCTTCCTGCAGTGAGCATGGCAGTGCAGATACTGGCTCCTATGTAATGGGACACTCACCTAAGCCTTGTCCAGGGATGGGACAGCCACAGCTTCTCTGGGCAGCCCGTACGGGTACCTCACCACCCTCACAGGGAAGAATTTCTTCCCAATATCCCATCTAGCCCTGTCCTCTGACACTGTGAAATCATTCCCCCTTATCCTGTCACTCTAGGCCCTTGATCAAAATCCCTCTCCAGCTCTCTTGGATCCTCTTAAAGCACTGGAGGGGCTCTAAGGTCTCCCTGGGGCCGTCTCTTCTCCAGGCTGGACAACCTCAGCTCACTTTGCCTTTCTTTTGCTAATACATTTTTGATACACTTGTAGGCAGCAGCTGGAGAAAGGTATCAGGGTGAGAAAATTGAGTTAAGTGTTTCTGGTGTGTTTCTACATTTAGTGTTGTCTGATTTGATACTTCTCTGCATCATCTGCCATTTCACACCTCCCCTCCCAGCCAGGCTCCCAGAGGCAGCACAGCCTCAGTTGGGGTCACCAGCCCAATATCCTCCAGCCCTCAGGAGAGCACCCACAGTTATGCTCAGACAAACTTCCTAATCAAGGAGAAACCACTGTAAGCTGTCACCTGGAAGGCTCCTGTGGAGTTCCTCATACAACCCTCATGCAGGGCAGGGCTAGATCCAAAGCCAGGTCAGGTTGCTCAGGGCCATCACTTTGACAGATGGAGCCCTACGATGTGACCCCACCACCTGTCCAACCTACTCAGGATTGCCCCTCTCCCACAAGGAATTGCTGTCCATGGCTCTAGTTTGGGGTTTACCTGTTCCAATTCTTATGTCTGTTTCCCCTTGGCCTTTCTCAGTGCATGTTTGAGAACTGTCTGGCTCTGTCTCCTCCTTAGGGCAGCTGATGGCAGTAATTCTCTCTTCACCTTCTTTAGGCTGAACAAACCCATCCCTGACAGTCCTCTTCTGTCACATATATTAGTCCCCAACGACCTTGATATCCTCCTCCAGGACCACTCCAGTTTGTAAACCTCCTTCTCTTGTCCATTTGGACACAATGTCCAGACTTTGCCATATCAGTGTGGAGCAGAAGGGAAAACTATCCTGTCTCCTCATGAGCTGTGACTGCTGCAGCCACCCATCCTTTGCTGTCTGGGCTCACACCAGGTAAAGGTAACTCACTAAACTTTCCCTAAATATTTTTCAATGGTTACAGCTGAAATTCTTCCCCTCTCCAGCATTCCTCCTCTGCATTTCACAGACATTATAGCAGTCCTGTCTCAGCCTAAGCAATCATTCTGGGGATATGACTTAATCTTCCTTCCACGGGCAAGACTGTGCATCACCCCTCACTGGTAAAGAAATGCTCTCTCCACATCAAGTTTGCTTCTCACAGTAATTTGTTTCCCCAGACCCCCCAAAGGGAGGCAACTCCCCTCTCTGAGGTCTTCCTCCTAAGGCTAGGATGAAGCAGTTCCTTTTTACCTGTATTCTAGGACATTTAGAGCAGTTTCCTGTGTAATGATCCTTTCCCACTCATTCTCCTGCAACATCCTACATTCCTTGAATCCTTCCCTAGAATGTTGTTTCTCCCTACAGCCCACCTGGCTGCATCTCGTTACCCAAAAAGCTGAGGGTGGAGCTGAGCTCCTTCAGGAACTTCTGACATTTTGGCCTTAGCACGAGAAGGCTTATCCTCTCCATCACCACAGTGTGGCCTGCACAGTGTCATGGCTGGGCTCACACCCCCTCTTGTGCCTTACTGTTGGGAATCACTGACCTGGGGAACATCCTCCTGAAGGAAGGAAAACTGGGGGCAGATTGGGAGATGTGAACTGCGGTCACTTGTGGTCTTACCTGGCAACATCTGTCTTGTGCTCCAGAGAGATTTGACAAGCAAGAAACATCAGGCTGGGAAGTTTCTTGGAGTATACACTCAGCCTTTCTTGTGATTTAAAACAAGGTCTTTGGGGGGGCCAATCCCTTACTAATTCATCCTCTTGTCAGCCTGTGTCTCCCCTGGGAGAAGTGGAACTGCTGCTGTTGATTCTTTAATTCACAGTGCCTTAAATGCTCACACAGGGGTAGTGAACACCAGGCAGAGACTCCAGGAATGCACTCACTGGACTTCATCATTCAACCCTATTTTTTCTTGCATAAGACCTCCATTCTAGGAGGTCTAATGAGTGGGAAAGGCTTGTGCTTGGGCTAAACACACCCACACTGCATTGTGGCTCTGCTGTCATTCGTGGCAGGGAGTTGCACTTCTTTCTTCTGTCATTCCCCAAGGTTTCCCCTTTCCCCATTCCCTGAAACTGCTGGATGGGTAAATGAGTCACAGACCAAACAAGGTACTGCTGGATCCATGCCAGTGTTGGACCCAGGCTGAGCCCTGTTGCCACCTCACCCTATCCCACAAACACCCTGTAGCCAGTGGCAGGATCTGTGTCCCCCTCCTTCTAATAGTGTAGGGCAGCAGGACCCCCAACCTGTTTGGGGCACCCTGTAACCTTCCCAGATTCAATGTGAAGTTTGCATCCATCTCCCCAGGGGAGATTAATTGCAGGGAAGGGTGGAGTCCTTTTCAAGGCATAGCAGGGAGCAAAGATCAGCTTGTTAAGCCCCAAAACTGAAAGGATCATGAAAGGGGAAAAAAGGCATTTGGTGATAAAGCTCAAAGGAATCTGCTGCCTCCAGGCCCCACAGCAACTCCTAGCCATGGCCCACTGGCCTTACACGAGGCCAAGGTGTGTCCCACAGGCTCAGGCTGCTCTTTTCAGCTGGCTGTGAGTGAGGAACATGGCCTTGACCAGCATGATCTGGCCATGTGCCCAGGAATCCTGTCCCTTCCATTGGCTCCTCCACTTGGCACCATCTTGCTGTTTGCCATGCGCGCCTGGGGAAAGTTCAAAATCCTGGTGATAGCAGAGTGGTCAGTGTCAGCCTTAACTCTCTGTAGGCTGGAGTCACAGGTCCTTCTCCAGCCCCTGGGGCCATGTGTCAGGCTGGGTCTCCCTTGTGAGACCATCCCCATCCACTCCTGCACCTGCTCCTAGACACATCCCTGCATCAGGCTCTGGAATTGTAGGGGTCCCCAGTCTTCTCCCTCTCCCAGAGGCAGATTTCAAGGAAGGTCAAAACAGAACCCACCAAAATCATTATTTGAGAACATTTAGAGGTTTCACCAGCTTTGATGAACAAGTCAGAGGCTTCATGCACCACTCTCATTCCCAGCACCTCCCTGGGGACATGGCCGTGTGGTGCCTGGAGGGGCTGGAAAGAGGGGATACAGCACCCTGACACCAACTCAGCTTCCACCTTTCCTGCTCCAAGCATGTACCAAGGAAAAGTGGGAGTCAAAGCAGCACCAAGATATTTAGGGTACAAACAGTCTGCTGAAGAGGGACATGGCTTCCCAGGCAGGAAGGCCATGCAGCCTGCAGCTAGCTCGCAAAGTGACCCCTGGAGCACCTGGCATTGCCCCGAGGCCCACGCCATGTTGTTGGGAGAGCTGGAGATGTGAAATGGATCCCAAAGTAAGGCAGAGGGACCCTGGCCTCCCCCACAGAGTTCCTGGGGCAGCAGGACCCTCAGGACCTTTTCGGTGGCTGCACATGAGGGGTTGTGTTCCTTGGCTGGATGGAAACAAGACGAGGAGTGAAATGAGGCTTCCTGCACTGCAGGTCCCATCAGGGACATCACCACCACCACCACCGCTACGATGAGCTGCAGAACAAACACAGCTGCCTCTGGGAACCAGGAAATGGGAATTGGGGAGCTCAGCTCGGGCTGGGGGGGCAGGTTTGCAGGAACTGGTATGGAGAAGAGGCCAGGGCAGCTCTGACTGGCTGGTATCACTATGTGTCTCTCTTGTAGCACAGGCAAGTGTCCCTTAACATCCTGAACATCTTCCAGTGTTGTCCTGCCTTCCCAGACCCTCCATAAGGGCTGCCCTTGATTGCCTCAGCTGAAGGCAGCATTTTCAAGCCTCGCCTGGTGTTAAAGGAAGGGTCAGAATTACCTGTCCAAACACTGTGATGATGCAAGAGGCACTACAGTTCATGTTACCACACACCTCACCTGGGCAGGAAACTTACCTTCCTGTCCCCTGTCCCCCAGGGCCAGGACACAGTTGGCTTGGTCAGGGGCAGCAGGATCCCACCTCAAAGCTGGGGTTCAAATATCAAGGAATCAATGCCTCAGTGGGCAGTGCTTTAATCCAGGGGTTTGAGAAGCCTTCTGTGGGTGTGTGAAGCTCAGGGTTTAGGTTGGTGCTGCTCCCAGGGTGTGCAGGAGCTTGGAATGCTCCAGTGGGTGCTCCCACAGGTGCCTGGCAAGTGCCTGCAGCAGAGTCATGTGGCTGTACCTGCTCCTGACCTGCCACCAGGTTGGTGGCCCCTGTACATCTTTCAAGGTGGTGCCCCTCAGCCTCCCCTTTGCTTGGTGTTTCAGTGGGAAGTTAGTATCTCCGAAGTGGAAGAATTTCAAGGGTCTGCGGCTGCTTTGCTGGGATAAAATTCGACTCAACAATGTGATCTGGAGAGCATGGTACATCCAATGTGAGTATGGGTGCCAGATCCCACTATGTCTGCCAGATGCCAGGATGTGCCAGAGGGATGGGGCTGGCACTGGAATGACTGTGTACAGGTGCAGAGATAGGGATGGGGCATGGATACAGCCAGCTGTATTCTCCCCTGTGCAGATGTGGAACGGAGGAAAAACCCTGTGTGCGGCTTCATCACCCCTCTGGAGGGCATGGAGGCTGATGAGCACCGAAAACCAGAGGTAGGGCAGGATCCCTTGCAGCTCTCTTGGGCAGCACCAAGGTCTGGTGGCACAGCGGGGATCTGGGGACATGTTGCATTTCATAGATTTGCTGGAAAAGGTGTTTCTGATATGGCACAAGGAAAGCAGCCCTGGCTATGGGGTGCAGGGCCAGAGAGCTCAGCCTTAACCCCCTGTCCTGCCCCCCAGGCTGTTGTGCTGGAGGGCAACTACTGGAAACGCCGCATTGAGGTGGTGATGAGGGAGTACCACAAATGGAGGATCTACTATAAGAAGCGGGTGAGTGGCTCTACCCATGCTGCTCCCCATCCTGTGGCAGTGCCAGCAGTGGGATGAAATAGTGTGATGGACGGAACATGGCTCCCTGGAGCCATGGCTGACAGAGCAGAACATGACAGGCTTTTGCCAGCATGGGAAGGGGATGCTGGCTGACCCCCTGAGCTCTCCCTGCCTGGGGGATGACCTAGGCTCTCTTCTCCTTCCAGCTCCGAAAATCCACACGGGAGGGAGGGATCTCCAGTCCAAAGCAGGTGAGTCTGCTGAGAAAGGGTGGGAAGAGGGAGAAAGGGGAGGACAGTTTGGACCCCTGCACTGGGCAGAAGGGCAAAGAAAAGCAGGGCATGATAAACCCATTGGAATGAGATGCTAAGCATCTGGGATGCTGGATTCACCCTCTGGAAGTAGCCAGGAGTTAAGGTTTGGCAGGAGCAAACACTGCAGTGAGGATGGGAGCTGCCGGGGGAGCAGCCAGGGAGCCAGACATGGACCCCACCCATGAAAGGTGTCCACTCGGCTCCTTTGCTCTACCTCATGTAGGACGAGGATGTCTGGCGACCAACGGAGAAATGGTGCAACCAGCTCTTCTGCAATGTAGTGCCCATGCTGCTCGGGGATGAGGAGGAAGAGTGCGGGAGCAGGCAGCATTTCGATTTGGACACCTTCCTCTCGGACATATCTGACACACTCTTCACCATGACACAGATGCCCAGCACCCACCAGGCACTCCCTGAAGATGGTAGGTGCTCAAGACCATGCTTCAGCAGGATGTGGAGGAGGAATCCAGATGTTGTGTCTTGGCTTAGCCCCTGAGAGCTGCCAGCCATGTCCTTTTGGGCAGGCAGGGTTCCCAGGCATCTGCCCTGATGGGGCAGGGGGAAGGGATGTTCCTGTTCTTCCCAAACAGGAGCCACCAGGGGAGAGGATGCTTGAGGAGTGTTTGGGCAGGGTGGGATCATCCCCTTCTCCTGTGGTTCCCTATGCACCAGCATGCTGAGGGCTGAGCTCCCCAGGGACCACCAGCACCATGAAGGACTTTGCCCCAGCCCCCAGGGCAGGTCCTGCTTCCATGGCCATTCTTTGCTGTCCCTACCTGGCCATGTCTCTCGGGCATCTGCAGCTCCAGCCAGGTCCTGTGCCAAGAATCAGCCTTTCACTGGGGTTCCTGGGAACTGGATGAGGCCCTAGAGGGGCTGATGGACAGTGGTGAGATGGGATGGGATGGCCCTGGCTCTCCTCAGGGTAGGCACTTATATCCCTGCCCAGGGCAGGGCGCCGTGATACAGGGTGATTCTGGGGTGACACAGAGGTGTGGAAGCCAGGTAGATATCAGGGCAGTGGTGGGAGCAGCCCTCAAGGTGGGTCTCGGGGGTGCATATCTGGGCTTTGATGTTCCAGCTCTGCCCTCTTCCAGCTTATGTTGGGAATGCTGACATGATACAGCCGGATTTGGCACCCCTGCAGCCCAGCCTGGATGACATGGACATATCAGGTAAGAGGCAGCCTGGATGCAGTACTACATCCCACCCAGTCCTGCGCACCTTGACTGCTTAAAATGGAGGGACACAGGTTTGGCCTGGCAGTAGTGGGAATTGCTGAGACAGGCAGAAAGCACTGGACATCTAATGGCATGGGAAAAGCAGCATGGATGGGCAGGGGCTGAAGGCAGAGCCTTGTTGTGCCTGCCTGCCCCTGGAAAGAGGCACAGAAGATCAGGAGGGGCTTGGCCATGAGGTGTGGGAGGGGATTTCTACAAAAAGAGGTTATTTCCAGGAGTGCTAAAGGCCCTCATTTTGACTGCAAATAGAGGAAGGACAATTGTCCCCCAGAGGAAGAGGAGACCTCTAGAGAGTAGGTTCTGCTGAGTCCCCTTCTCACCCCACTGCCCAGCCAGCCTGGGTGGTTGGCTTGGAGCCAGGACCCTGCACAGGGCTGTGCTACATCCCCTGGGGACAAGTCACTGTCCCTGCCAGGCTGACCAAAGACAAGTCTGGCCCTGGTTTCCAGCTGTGGGAACACGACCAAGTGGGCAGTGGAAAACTGCCCCATGCTGCCATGCAGGCTCTGAGCTGTGAATATCCATGCAGTCAGCTGGGACACATCCTGGTCGCAGCAGTGTCCCCAAATGCCAGGGCAAGGCACTGTTGGGGACCAGCTTTGCCCTCTAACATGTCAGAGCTGGTAGCCGATGCACATTGTGCAGGGTGGGAGCCTGCTAGTGGGAGCCTGCTCCAGCACCAGCTGGAGCTAGTGGCCTTGGGCAGCACCAGCATCTCCAGACCCCTGTGTGAGCAGCCTGGAACTCCATGGCCCGTCTCCACTTCCTGGAGGAGGAAATAAAAAGGGTACTTGCACCATATGGCTCTGGGGTGTTGCAAGACCAGATGCTGGCAGGGAGCAGGCTAGGCACTCCATGTGCCAGGGCATGTGGTGGCATGGGTGCCCTTGGGATGGATACTCTTGGGATGGATGAGGTGGGAAGACTCCTGCCACCACCCTCTCAAACTCATTTCAACCAGAGATCCCATCAGAGTCAGGCATGCTGGGAAGAGGGTCTGTTGCCATGGTTGGTGCTTCACCTTCTGCTCCTGGTGCCCCAAGTGGTCATCAGTTCCAAGAAGGTGTGACATCTCCAAGTGGGTTAAATTGACACTTGGTAAGTGTTCCTTATCCTGAGAGGGCCTGTATGGTGTCACAACAGCAGCTCCAGCACCTCTCTGAGGGCCCAGCATGGTCTCAAGCTCAACAGGAGATGGCAGGAGCACGGTGGGTCCTTTCTGAACCAATGTATCAGTTAGGTTAGCTTTTTTCCAGGGAAAAGGCCTTTTGCTTTAGGGTGCTTCTTGGCAATGGGATGGGTCTTACTGCAGACCACAACATTACAAGGAAACATCCCTTCCTGCTCTGACCATGTCCAGTGCCTCAGCCCAGGGACACTGCTGGGGCTGGGGAGGGTCCCCAGTCTATCTGTGGCTCCTCGTCTGCCAGGCTTAGCGTGTCCTGGGACAGAGCAGCATCCCCTGGGGTGCTTGGAGATCTTTTGATGGGAGTTTTGTCCTGGATGGAGCAGCTCCCTGGGTGATAAGGTGTTACATCTGAGCACTGTGTATGCCATGCACCCCTGGGACTGTGGGGAGAATGGGGAGAGGAGGTTGGGGTGCTGGGTGCCAGCCAACCCAATTATGTCCCAAAACGTCACTTTTTCAGCAGGGCAGGCAGCTTTGGAGCAAGGATCACCCAGCAGCCTCGTGCAGAGCTACACAGGGCAGGCATGTGGGGTAGGCACGATGGGGTCACAGGGCTGTCATTGTGTGGGGTGGTGTGGCAGAGCTCAGTGCCTGTCAGTCAGTGCCTGCAAACCAATCCCCAAATGAGGAAGCATCTTGTGTCTGCAGTGGGTGCTGGAGTGCGGTATGAGGCAGATGGACAAGTCCTGATGGCAGAGGCGAGGGAGCAGTCCAGCCCTGCGCCCTGCTGGCACTGTGCTTCAGGTAGGATTGGTGCTGGGCACTGGGGCTGGGCTGTCCCTCCCATGGGGTGGCAATGCCCTGCTGCACTGCAGGGCTCTCCCCAAAGCCTGGGACAAGGGCTGAAGGGTCTTTGGGTTGGAAAGGCCCAATCACATTGGAGAGCATCCCCAGGTTTGAGCAGGATACCAAAGGTGTGGTTTGCTGACCATGCAGGCTCTTCTCCCTTGAGCAAGCTGTGCCCTGGCCATGCCACACGGCTTCAAGTGTAACAGGGTGATAAAACAGTGAGGAGGAGAATGGGAAGGAGCTATGGGGTGAGGAAGGAGCAGGAGAAAGGGAGGACAAGGCTCCCAGGGACTGCCAGGCATCTTCCATCCCTGTAGCACAGTGAGAGGCACAAGAGGGTCTGACAGGCATGGTGAGAGGCACAATAGGATCTGCAGGCTGGGCATCACAAATTCCTATAAATACCTGCAGAGCTGCAGTGCTGGTGGCAGGGACATCCTGGTGTGAACATGGCTGAGGTGGGGACAATGTGGGGCTGGACTGCATCCCAGGAACGCCAAGTTCCTGCCTGGCAGCACTGCAGCACACACAAAGTGCTGGCCTTTGGAGAGGCAGGGATGGCCCTGACATGCTGTCAGAGATTCACCATGGCTATTGCAGGGGTAAGGGGCACTCTGAGAGCTGACTGGGACATCTCAGCAGTGGCTCTGTCCTGTCTCACATCAGTGTTCCCCTCAGATGGTAGCGCATGGTGTGCTGGAAACATCACCATGCCCAGTCTCCTGCCATCCCACAGTGCTGGCGTGTTTGTTCCTCTGGTGTAGATTCAGCAGGGTCTTAGGCCTTTGTGGGTCCCAGCCAGGGCACCCCAGCTGCTGGAGCCTGGACCACAGCTCTGAGCATAGTTGTGTACACCAAGTGGGCAGAACTAGCAGCAGGGCCTGGACCTGGCACTGCCAGTGATAGCCAAGGGCTGGAGAGCATAGCTGGGTGCTTCCCAGAGGAGGTGCAAGTGCCTGTCCCCAGTGGCTGCTCAGGCACTGCACCTGTGCCAGGGGCTGCTGGGCAGCAAACCTAGTGAACCCTCCTACTCCATCCTAGAGGGAAGCATCCAGCAGTGCCATCTGTGTCCCACAGTCATCCTCTCCATGATAAACCCTCGCTGTGGCGATGCCAGAGCCAGCACTGACACAGGCACTGAGCCAAGGCATTCATGGGGCTGATGTGCCCAGGGAGACAGCTGCCGAAAGTGTGGGGCCCACCCTTTGTGCTGTGGTGTCTGGGCCCGCGGAAGGACCAGGGCTGTGGGAAGGAGAGAGGAAGGGAGCGGGAGTCGCGGCAGGGTCACGCGGCTTGGCTTCAGGAAGGCCATGGGATGTGGTTAGCCACAGGCTGCACGCACAGCAGCACTGGAGTGAGCAGCACAGAACTTGTTGGCCATGGGTGAAAATGTGATGGAGCTGCCCTGGCCCCAAAAAGTGCAGAGTGCCAGTAGCAGGGTATGGTTCCACCCGTCATGCCCCAGGGCATCCCCATCCTCTCCGGGCAGGTCCATTTATGCCGGTCACTGTGTCTCTACTTGGCTCTGCAGAAATCTTCACCAGCCACCGGCCACCCCCATCTCAGACACAACCGGGCTACCAGGATCCAACCTGCTTCTCGCCCATGGCTGAGCCCCTGTTCAGCAGTGGGGGGTCCCTGATGGGTGCTCGGGGTCTGCCTGTGAGCCCCGAGGCCCCACTCGTACCTGGCACCCTCCTCCAGGTGAGTGAAATCCCAGCCTGCAGCCTTTGGCTTACTGGTGGTGTACCAGTCACCCACCCTGACCCTGCCATGTCTTCTGCAGCCCAGTGGTGCCTCCCAGCTCAGCCTCCACAGCGCCTTCCTGGGCTCTGAGCTGCCCCTGGCCCCCCTGCCCCCCGAACCCCCCGACGTGGCACCCAGCAGCCTCAGCCCCCAGCTCCGACACAAGCCCACACTCCAGTACGACTTCCCTGGCAAGTGCCTCAGCCTGGAGCCACCAGCACCCCACTGTGTCCCCCCCATCCCATCCTCCCGGGCACCACTGCTGAGCCTGGAACCCCCCTTCTCCCCCACCTCGGCCCCCCGCTCTAAGTTCCCCTACAGCAGTTCACCTGACCCCTCGCTTGCCACCCACCCTGCCTCCCCTCTCTCGAGCCCTTGCTTTGCCCCCTACGTCCCAGGGCTGGGCTATGCCACAGGCATGGGGCCCCAGGGGTACTCCAGCCCTGCTGTCTCCCAGCTCCTGCCCCCTGCCCTGCTGGGGAACCCCAGGTTTACTCCCGCCAAGGGGCCACCCCAGGGTGAGGGTGGGCGGCCCAAAGTGAAGCCCAGTGGCACCAAGGCAAGGAGGCTGCCAGGACAACCCCTGTCCCACCTGCCTGAGCCCAACCCCTGCCCGAGCCAGCTCCTGACCACAGGTAACAGGGTTGGGGGGCTGTGGGGGAACACAGGAGTGAGGCGGGGGGGGCATGCTGTTGTGGGGATCAGAGTGGGAACCCCATTTCTCCCTGGGGTTGGGACACTGGGAATACTGGGTAGGGCACAAGGCAGTCCCCATAGTGGGGCAGTTCCAAACCCAGGGGTGAAGCCATGCCTGAGGGATCAGCCCTGGCTTCAGTGGCCTCAGAGGGAAATGTGGCCCAGCCCCAGGACTTGGCAACGGGCACTGCTAGGAAGTTCCTAGCAGTTCCTAGAGTCCCTGGTCTGGTCTTTATGGCCCTGTTGGCACAACAGGCTGGGGGGTGGGGGGGGTCACTGCTGTCCTGCCTGATTTGCTGCCTGTGGGTGTGATGGGACGGTCCCTTGGGCACAGTTATGGCCCTCTGCTTGCTTAAGGAGGGGCTGGAGCCCCCTGCCTACCCGAAGCTCCTGAGAACTCTCCTGTGAGAACAGACTCCTTCTCCAGAGGTGCATCCCTGTTCTCTGGGGCAATCCAGCAGGGAAGGGGCTGCAGCAGTTCTGGTGCAGGGAGGGGCTAGCTGTCTCCTGGGGCAGGAAAGGTCACCCCAGCCCCAAGAGCCCCACACAGCAATGCCCATCTGCTTCGTGCCCCCTCAGCCAAGCAGGACCTGGCACTGGATATCCCTTGCCCGATAGGTGCAGGACTCATGCCCATGACTCCTGTCCCCGAGGTAAGCACTCAACAACCCCCCAGGTTGGGAATTGCCTTCTCCTGACTGCTGGGGAAAGGGTGGAGATGGGTTCTGGGGGTCACATTTTGGTGTGGGCTGGACAGAAATGGAGGGAAGGAGGGGGCATGTGGCTGGGTGGCTGGGGATGGCAGGAGTTGCCTGAGTTTCTTCTTCTGTAAAACAACCAAGGCAGAGGTAAGAGACATCCCACTTGCAGGGCCCCTTTTCTGGGGCATTGTGGCTGCCCCTGCAGATAGTGGCAGGGGCTGCACATCCTAGTGCAACCTGGTGTGCATGAGGTGCTGATCCCTCAACTCCCCTTCCTCTGTTTTCTCCCAGCAGCAGAGCACTGTCTCCAAAGTCCCTGCCACCTTCCTCTCCAGAATGGCCCAGATGAGCCCAGGACTGGGTCCTGGCTCCAGCCCTTCTCAAGTGTTGCTGCACACAGTGGGCACACAGCTGGCCCCCCTGCAAGTCCCCAAGGCAGAGCAGCTGTCCCCCACCTCAGCTTGTGGTGAGTCTGGAGCACCCCAAGGAACTCCACAGGGCACTGGGGCTCCTGCAGAGAGCTCAGACCAAGCACTGTGGGAATTTTCATTTTGGCTGCAGTCCTGGCTATTTCTATTTAATCTGATGAGCATGGAGATTTCCTTTTGTGCCCCTTCATCTGCTTCTTTCTCCAGCAGCAAAAGCAGAAATAGGGAAAGACAAAAATGGAGCAAAATGTCGGACTGTGGTTTTGAAACCCCGGAGCTTGGTTTTGGAGCAAGAAGCATCCGCTTTCACCAACAGTAACCAGTGCGGCTGCTGGAAACCAGGCTCTGGTGTTGTTCCCAGTTCAGTTTGGTGCTGCTCACCACAACCTTGCTGCCCTCGCACCTCTTTCCATGCAATTTCCACCCCAAGAAATACTGGGAATTTAAAACCTCAAATCCCAGATGTTCCCATTTCTGAACAGCTGTAAAATGAGAGGGACTTGGGACAATGTGTGCTTGGAGGCTGACGTGGAGCATCCCCATCAGCTGAGTGGGGTGGCTTGTCCTGAGGTGGGGGCAGCACTGTGGGATGCCCCTCTCTGCCTGCCCCAGGTGCTGAGATGTCACCTTGTCATGAGTGCTGTTGCTATCCCTCTCTTCATAGCAGCACCTTCCCTTTTTCAGGCAGTGACTGGCCCAAGTCCAGCCAGGCTTCCCCAGGACCCACTGGAAGGCAGGGCACTAGCATCTCCCTGCACCAGCCCATGTCCCGTCCGGGAAGGCCTGAGTCCACCAAGGTATGGCAGAAGCTGCCAACTTCATATGCACCCCCCTTTCCTCCTCCCCCCAAGACACCATCCACCCTCACTTCAAGCTTTGGGCCAGCCTGTTCCCAGTGGGGCTGGTGGCCCATGGCTGTCCCTGCTGCGGGGAGGTGCCTGACGGCGCTGACCTGCAGCTGGAGAGCCGCCGCATCACACACATCTCCGCTGAGCAGAAGAGACGCTTCAACATCAAGCTTGGCTTCACCACACTGCACAGCTTGGTGAGCACACTGAGTGCTCAGCCCAGCATCAAGGTGAGAACCCAGGGCCAGCCCTGGGCATGGAGGGACGCGGCACATCACCCAGAGACACTGCATCCCTGCTGTGACCCACAGCACAGAGCTCCTCTCCTACACCCCAGCCTGTGGTGCAGGAGGCTGGAGCACACAGCAGGCACACAGTGCGGCTGTGTGAGGGTGGTCTGGGCCCCCTTCCCCTCTCACCCCACGCCCCCCCAGGTCAGCAAGGCCACCACCCTGCAGAAGACAGCCGAGTATATCTGCAAGCTGCAGCAGGAGCGAGCAGCTCTGCAGGATGAGGCACAGCGTCTGCGGGAGCAGATCGAGGAGCTCAATGGCTCCATCAAGTAAGGGGGGTGTGGCTGGGGGAGATGGGGGAGCACTGCCTGCTTCGGGGTAGCCAGGCAGGGCAAGCAGCAGGATATGGCAGGATAGCAGCAGGACATGGCAGGTCTCCCTGGAGCACCTCCCAGCTAACTGTCCCTCCTCAAACCCTCTCTGTGGGAGGGCTGATGCTCAAGAGGCCTGACAGAGGCAGGGCCAGGCCCCACACCTGCCCTGGGAGGGGGACAGTGGCTGGCAACTCCTGCTGAGCTTCCATAGCTCCCAGCCTCCTGAACATGGCCCCACAATACTGGTTGTGCCCCACAGCCTGTGCCAGGAGCAGCTGCCGGCCACAGGGGTGCCCATCACACGGCAGCGCTTTGACCACATGCGCAGAATGTTTGATGAGTATGTTCGCTCCTCCACACTGCAGAACTGGAAGTTCTGGATCGTATCCTTCGGGGCCAGTGTCTGCTGCTCCAGCAGATAAACCAGAGCACTCGGAGGCACCAGGTGCTCTGGTTCATCTGCTGCTACTGGGTCTTTGGGGTCCCTCAGCATGGGAGGCTTTGGGGACCACAGGGAGATGATTCCCAGCCAAAGTTGCATGGTGGGAACATGCTGATATTCTGTGGTTAGGAGGGATATTCTGCTCCAAAGGATCAAAACCAGTTGGTAAATGGTCCTCAGGGAGAAGGGAAGTGGAGTTAAGCTTATGGAGGGAATTGCTCTCAATGACATGGGAACTGGCTCTGAGAGGCAGCAGCCATGGATTAGGAAAGGTCCGGACACAAAGCTGTGGACGTGATGGCTTGGTCTTCGTGGTTGCATGCCATGCCCTGGAAGCACAGGGATGGAGAGGATCAAGGGCCAAGGAACCTGTGGGCAAAGAGCTGGATCTGTTTCTCTCTGAGCACAATTTAGGCACACTGGGACTCACTGGCAGAGCCTTTGAGGTGTGTGAAATCCCAAGTGGCACAGTAATGAAAGGCACTGCTGCCCATGGTCCCATCCAGCACACGGCATCTGGACCAGGCAGAGGTGACTTCTGATGCAGGGCTGGGGAGCTCCTTCCTCAGGACACGGAGTATCGTAAAGCCAACGTGGGCTCCAGGATATGCTTGTGGTAGAGGTACCTCTGTGGATTACTGCCTGCACAAAATCTGCAGGCTGGTCCCTGCAGGCTGGAAGCCATAGGGGAGCTTATGGGACATACTGATGTCCTGCCTTGTCCCTGAGCACTTTGCTAGCTTGTTCCCTGACCTGCTCTGGAGGACATGTCTTCTGTCTCAGCAACATTTTCTGGTAGCCCCAGCCATGACAGGGGTTTTGCATCTCTCCCACTGCCTACCCAGGTGACACTTATGCCATCACCCTAGCAGTTTGGGCTAGTGCCAGGTGTGCTGCTGTGCTGGGAAGGCAGTCAGCAGGTCTGTTCCATGGCCTGTCCTGCTGTCCCATCAGTTCTGCTCCATGTCCAGACAAGAAAGTCTGTCCTACTGCCATAGGAGGGTGATGCCCACACCTGGGAGGAGTGAGACCCTTGTCATAGCAGAGCTGGTCCTTAACTCCACTGATCCCACCAGTTCAGTATCATCATCCGGCCCCTCTTCGAGTCTTTCAATGGCATGGTGTCCACAGCCAGCATGGAGAGCCTCACCCAAACATCCCTCGCTTGGCTGGACCAGCACTGCTCCCTCCCAGCGCTTCGGCCAAGTAGGTGGCCCTGTGCCTGGCAGTGGCACCCTGAGCATGTTGGGTTGGCATGGACTGCTCAGTCCATGAAAGGCATCCTCGAAAGGCAAAGTAGAAAAGGACAGGGGTGTCCTGGGGGATGGCAGGGCTGATCTGTGGGATGTCCTGGGGCTCCTGCTCAATGATTTCCCGTGCTCCTGTCATACCCAAGCCCCAGCTGAGCCGTAAGTGTCCCAACCCCATGTCCTGGTAGGGCAGGCTCAGCCCTCCCCAAAGCCCCTCAGCCCTCCCCAAACCCACCCTCAGGGAGGGTTTCCTTCCACCGCGTCTGCTGGGGTTGTGGAAGCGACCAGTCCCACCATTCCGGGGGCTGGAACAGGGCCGGGCAGCGCCGTCTTCCCCAGCATGGGTCACGCCTTCTAGCACCCTGTCCCCTATCCCCGCAGCCGTCTTGAGCTCCCTGCGGCAGCTGAGCATCTCCACCTCCATCCTCAGCGACCCGGCCCGTGTCCCCGAACAGGCGGCGCGGGCAGTGGCGGCGCTGGGATGCCCCGGCGGCGCTGGGACGCCCTCCATCTGACTGCTCCAGGGGCTCCGGGGTGTCCCACGGGCACCGGCGTGGGGAGCCGGGACTGCACGAGGGCGGTCCCGCCCTGTCTCCCTGCAATAAAGGACTTGATGTGCCACGGACTCCGCGTGGTTCTTCAGCCCCGGCGCCGCTTTGGGCACGGCCGGGAAGGGCCGGGACTGAGGGGGGTGACACCGGAAGCCGTGAAAGCCGGGACTGGGAGTGGGGCCAGGGGCTGGGGGGAATGAGGGAAACCGAGGTTGGGGGCAAGTGAAGGAAGAGGCTGGGGGGGGGAGAGGGGTGGTCCGGGGCTGGGGGGAGGGGGGGGTGAAGAGAGGTGCGGGCAGGGGCAAGAGCGGGCGGGGGTGAGGGCCGGGGCTTGGGGGAAGCAGGGACTGGAGGGGAGCCGGGGTTGGGGAGCATGAGGGCAGGGACCGGGGGCGGGGACGTAGAAGCTGGAATGAGAGGAGCCCGGGCTTCGTGGAAGGCACGGGCTGGGGTGCTCAGGTGCTGGGGGAGTGTGTTAGAAGAGGGTCTGGGGGGGTTTACGGGGCTTTGTGGGAGGCAAGGGCTGAGAACAGGGACTAGGAGGGGGGCTGAGGGGTGTCCGCTGCTGAATGGAGGACGGCCGGGGCGGGGGGTGCAGTACCACCGCCAGGGGCCGCCCTGCGCATATTACCGGGGCCGCGTATGCGCACACGGAAATTTCCCCCCCTCCTGCTACGGGCCGCTGACGCGGCGGCGGGAATATGGAGGCGGTGGCAGGGCTGGGCGGGTCGGTGCTGCCAGGCGCCCTCATCGTCCTCATGCTTGTCCTGCTGCTGGCGGTCGCGCTGCACCGCTCTGCTCCGCGGGAGACCCCCACCGCCCCGCAGGACGGTAAGTACCGTGCGGACAGTGGGGCACCGGGCAGCGCGGAGCGGAGCGTACCCACCGACCCCTCCGTTCCCGCAGAAACCAGGGCGAACGGGCACGCCAGGCCGGAGGAGCCGCGGAAGGCGAAGCCGGCGGCGAGGGCTCGCAGGGAGAAGCCGCACCAGCACAGCTTCGCACACCGGCTGCTGGTGGCTACCCTTAAGGTACCGCGTGTGCACAGGGCCGGTGCCTTCCCCGTGCTGATGCCAGTGTGCTCCTCGGTATCGGTGTCCCCCTCGATATTGGTGTCCCGCCGGTGCCCCGTACCCCCCCCCCCCCCCACCCCGGTGCCGTTGTCCTGCCGGGGGCGGTGCAGGTGTCCCTCTCGATGCTGGTGTCCTGCCTGTGCCGGTGTCTCTCTTCCCCCCCCGGTGCTGGTGTCCTACTGCTCCTCCCCATCCCCTCCCGCGTCCTTCGTGACCACTCTCTGTCTGCAGGGCCACAGCAACCCAGTCACCTGCCTGGATTTCAGCAGCAACGGCAAGTACCTGGCATCATGCTCTGAGGACCGCACGGTGCGGCTGTGGAGCACCCGGGACCTGGCAGGGCGGGAGCACCGCTGCCTGCGCGCCAACATGGGGCTGGACCACGCCGAGCTCGTCCGCCTCAGCCCCGACTCACGGTACGGCCGGACCTTGTACTGGCACCGGGATGTCCTGCAGAGCCGCCAGTCTCATGGCCAAGCTGCGGTGGGATCAGTGGTGTTGCTCTGGGATGGGTGGAGGCAGCATCTCTCGCTGGATCATCACGATATCATTGACTTATGGCCTTTTCTGAGAGCAGCTGGCACAGAATCACAGTAGTTTGAGTTGGAGGGGACCTCTGGAGTTCATCTAGTCCAGCTCCTGGTGGGTTAATGTGGTTTTCAGGGCAAATATCCCTGTGCACAGCTTGCTGCCCCCATCGAAGGTACCTGTTGACGTCACTGCCAGCTGACAGTGCAGCTGGAATGTGCTGCTGAGTCTCTCCAGTGGTCAGGGGAGCTCTTGCTGGGTGGGAAATCTGGTGGAAGAATGCCTTTTGGCTTTTTGGTCTCTTCTAGAAAGAGAAGAAGGGATCTTGTTTCCTGGTGTGGATAATAAATTTAATTCTTTTTCATTCAGTGTTGCAGTTGAGCCAGCATAGGGAGAGAACTTGGTGCCCTTGTAAATATTTTTACGTGGCAGCATATCCCTCTTCCCAGGTGCCCCTGAGTGACCTGGGCTGAGCTGGGGCTCAGAGCCTCTCCCTCCACAGGGCTTTTATTGTCTGGCTGGCCAATGCTGAGACCATTCGTGTCTACAAGATGACCAAAAAGGATGATGGCAGCTTCACCTTCACTGCGACTTCTGGGGACTTCCCAAAGAAGCACAAGGCTCCTGTCATTAACATAGGGATTGCAGAGACAGGTATGGAAATGAGCTGCTCACCTCTCCAGTTCAGCTTTGATTTCCTTGTGAAGCTGCTGGATTCAAAGTGTTAAGAGTTTTTGGCATTCTCAGGGCTGTGGACAGCACCAGTACTGAACTTTGTAGTTCATTTGTTTTTTTTAACTTAATTTGCTGTCAACTGAACCAAAAGGTGTTGTTTTCACACCAGTAATATCCCTGTAACCAGCTCCCCGATATGCATAGTTTCTTAATTTACATTTTCAGGGATGCTGTTGCAAAGAGGTCTGGTCTCAATATTGAGAGGATTGCTGTTCTCTGGGCTGCCGGTCTCTCTTTAACCAGTCAGAAATCTCTCTAGTGAGTTAATATGGTCTATCTTGAACTTCTGGGATCATCTAGAACAGAGGTGGGGGTGGATGGGTGGAAATTACATTTTAGTGGTGAGGGCTTGATGGATTAATGTGTCAGGTATGTGCCAGTGGCAATTGGAAGCAGGTGGATGTGAGCTCACCTCTGTAATAGGAGAACAGGGAAAATGTTAACTGAGACTGGAGCTGTGAAAGCAAAAACTTAAACCAAGTACCTGGAAGGTAAACAGGCAACTCCCTGCCTGGGCTGAGGTGGCAAAGGGGAAGTGGGAACAAGCAGCAGTCCAGCATGGGCACAACCAGCAATCATGGATCATGGTGTTGTGACTGGGATTCAGTTGCCTGCCTGCAATCCACAGCTTGAAAGGTGCTTATCCTCAAGCTGATTTTGGGCATGCAGGTCAGATGGAGTGTTTGTTCTTGTTTGTGGCACAGCCCAGTGGGGCTGCATGTAGGGGTCCCAGCTCTGCTTGTGGGGCTCAGGGTTCTGAGTACAGGGCACACACGGACTCAGTGCCTCCTGCTTGCTCAGGAGCCAGGGGAGTACTGAGGCATAACCAGGAGCTGAGTCTTGTGATACCACTCTTTACCTTGTCCTAGGAGACTGATAGTCCCTGGATTTTGGTGCTGCTGCTGGTTTTCTCCAGCTGCAGGGAGAGGTTATCCTGGGGCTTCATTCAGTCTGTGGTAGTGTTAGGTCTGGGGGCTCTCCTGATCTTTGCCTTTTCCCCAGGGAAGTTTATCATGACAGCTTCCAGTGACACCACCATCCTGATCTGGAGCCCAAAGGGCGAAGTCCTGGCCAGCATTAACACCAACCAGATGAACAATGCCTATGCCACAGTGTCACCCTGTGGGAGGTGAGTGACAGGCAAGATTTCAGGCTGCTCCTTCGAACAGGCATAGCATCAGTTCAGACCATTGGCAGTTAGTTGCTATTGTAATGCAACTTTCCCAGGGTTCCACAGTTTAAAAAGGTATTTTGACCTCCCAGGAGATGGAGCTGATGTGGGGTCAGGCACTCTTGTTCTGCCATCCTGCCTCAGCGCTGCTGTTCTGGTAACCTGAGAACAGCTTTGGCCTCAGATAGCGGGGGTGGGACAGAGCAAATGCCTTATGCAAAGAAAACAGCATTTTGAGCTTGTCTGTGATCTCTTAAAGGTTAATTATAAAAATAAAGGTTTTATTTCTGGGAGATATGTTTTTTGGGAAAATTACTTGCTGCTGTAGTTTGATTTGCCTTGCTCCTGGCATGAGGAGGTTGGGGATAAAAAGCATTTAGTTCTTCTACTGTGACCGGAGAGTTTCTCATTCCTGAGCTGTTCTGGCACCCTTCCTTACTGTTCCCTTTACCAGCCAGGTTTCAGGGAAAAATGGAAATTCAGCTGACCAGACTTGAATGCAGGAGTCAGGACAGGTTTGCAGAGCTGTGGCCCTGCCTCACTCAGGTTCTCTCTAAGAGGCAATCTGTGTGTCTGCTTATTCCTTCACACAGGTTTGTGGCATCCTGTGGCTTTACCCCTGATGTGAAGGTATGGGAGGTGTGTTTTAGCAAGAACGGAGACTTCAGGGAGGTGACCAGGGCTTTTGAGTTGAAGGGCCACACTGCTGGTATACAATCCTTTTCCTTCTCCAATGACTCAAGGAGGTATGTGTGTGTTACCTGCTCTTAGTTACTCTAAGGACATGTAAGCTCATCTCTTTCAGTGTTCACCAGCTGCACCACTGAGCTACAGGGGTAAAACACTGCTCTGGGGAGCCAAATCTGGCTTGTGCCACCCTCCTCATTGGAATCTCATGTGGTTTAACAAGAACAAGTGCTGATGCTGTACCTGGATCAGTGTGGAGACAGATACGCACGCCAACCCTCTCCCTTGGAGAGGTATCTCTTGAATAGGTTATGATAAGATCTTCTCAAACCTTCCTGGATTGAGAAATCCTCCTTGGTCATAGTGAGTTCCCAGCATGCTTTGGAAGCCCATGTAAATTTGTTGGAACCGATTGGTTTTTCCCCTTTGTACCACCCCCGCTTTTCCCCATAAAAACCCCTGCTTCTGCCCCATTCAGAGGGGAGTTGCTGTCCCTGGCCTCCTTGGCAGGGTGCTGGAATAAAGGCTAGCCCTGCGGAATAACTACACGATGCTCCTGTCTCTTTGTCCCTGTGTTGGCCAGGGTACACCTAGCAAGGCAGAGCTGAAATCACTGCTCAGAGCTGAATTGCCTGCCCCTTGCTGAGGTTACCCAGCAGTTGAAGGACTGCCTGAAACTCCTAGAAAATTGTCTCTTGCGGCATCTCTCTCTGGGAAGGTTGTGGCATCCAGGCTGAGCCATCAGACTCCTGACTGGCCGCCCAAACAGAGCAGGGCAACCCCCAGTATCCAAGCTGGGGATGAACAGACTGAGAGCAGCCTGGGGGTGCTTGTGAGTGAGAAGTTGACATGACCCAGCCCAGAAACTTCTCTGGGTTGATCCCACAGCGCGTGGGTAACGAGGGAGTGTGGAATTCTGCCCCTCTGCTCCACTCAGGTGAGACCCCACTTGCAGAGCTGCCTCCAGTTCTCCAGCACACAAAGGACTTGGAGCTGCTGGAGTGAGTCTAGTGGAGATACCAACATGATCAGAGGGATGGAGCAGCTCTGGTGTGAGGAAAGGCTGAGAGAATTGGAATTGCTCAGCCTGGAAAATAGAAGGCTTCAGGTTATGTAATTGTGGCTTTCTAGGACCTGAAGGGAATTGACAAGAAAGATGGGAGAGAGATTATTTACAGGGGCCTGGAGTGACAAGATAAGGGGGAATGGTTTCAGACTGATAGAGAGCGGGTTAGGTGGGATATTAGGAAGAAAGGCTTGGTTGTGAGGGTGGTGAGGCCCTGCCACAGGTTGCCCAGAGAAGATGTGGCTGCCTCATCCTAGGAAGTGTTCAAGGCTGTGTTGGAAGGGGCTTGGAGCAGCCTGGTCTAGCGGTAGGCTTTTTTGCTTTGGAAAAAGAACAGAGACTGTATCTGTGTATAGACTCACGCTTCCCAAGAGATCACTCTCCACAGAGGATTCCTGGTTCTTGGACAGGGCAGGGTAAGAGGTGCCACCCTTTTTCCATGCACTCACTGTGCTCTCTTGCCTGCAGGATGGCTACCGTGTCAAAGGATGGCACATGGAAGTTCTGGGACACAGATGTGGAGTACAAGAAGCAGCAGGACCCACACCTGCTTCTGACAGGGCAGTGTGCAGTGCTGGAGCCATGCCGCATTGCTCTGTCCCCTGATGGCCGCACGGTCGCTGTGGCGAGCGGCACAGACATTGTGGTGTACAACACACGGCGCGGCGAGGAGGAGGAGCGTTTTCTTGGCGTGCACAGCCACTGTATCACAGACCTTGCGTTTGACACCACCGGCCGCTATGTCGTGTCCTGTGGGGACCGCGCTATCCGTGTCCTCCACAACACTGCCGGGTACCGTGCCGTGGTGGAGGAGATGGAGGCCATGCTGAAAAAAACTGGGAACAAAGCCACGCAAGAGAGGCTGGAGCAGCAGATCTCCAGCGCTCGCAAAGCGTTGGCTGCCATCTATGGCAAGAAGCACTAAGCTACCTGTACAGCAGGAGGCAACTGTGCTCTGCCTTGGGGATGTTTTGTTTTTCTTTTTTACAGCAGTAATAAAAGAGTGCCCGGGTCCTTCCTTGCGTGCTGTTTGATGGGCGGGATAGGGCTGGGGACAGTGGCGTCTCCCAGTGTCATACTCCACACTCTTGTGTTGTTTTCCCCCCGGGCTTAGATCATCAGTATCCCATGAAATCGATTGCTAAGCCAATGCCTCCGAGTTCTCCTGAGCTTAGAAACGGGAGTTGTGTGGATTTGGGGTAGGTTTTTTGGTTGGTTGTTTTTTTTGTTTTTTTTTCAAGAGAGCTGCCAGAGCTCAATGTTGATGCTAAACGGTGGGGACTCTGCTGCAGGGAACGGGGCAGTGCGGTAACGGTGCAGCATTCCCCCGGCCCGGGATCTCAGGGTCATCTCACGGTAGTGTGCAGCGGGACCTGCCCCAAAAGAAGATGGCGGTGCACCGTCGCCTCGCCTGCGCGTCGTTTCCGTGCCCACTGTAGGGCGTGTATGCCTGCGCAGGCGCAGCAGCCGGGGCGTGTCGGGCGTGGTGACGCAGGAAGCGCAGCGCGCGGGCGGGCCACGTAGGGCGCGTGCGCGGGGCCGGGTGCGCCGGCGGGTGCGGCGGGGCCGGTGCTGCGGGGCTGCGCGCGCCATGTCGGGGCGCTCGGTGCGGGCCGAAACCCGCAGCCGCGCCAAAGATGACATCAAGAAGGTGATGGCAGCCATCGAGCGCGTCCGCAGATGGTGAGGGCGGGCCCGCGGGGGGGAGGGCTTTGCCACTCGCGCGCAGCCAATCACCGCACCGCGGGGTGCGACTTGATAGTGCGCGCCCAACCAGCGGGTGCGGGCGGAGGGGCGGCGGCCAATGGGAGCGTGGCGGGGAGGGAAGCGACTGTGAAAGGCGGTTAGCCCAGCCAATCACAGTGCGGGGGACGGGGGGGGAGTGCTGCGCGGTGCTGAACTGACGCTCGTCTGGGCCAACCAGAGCGTGGCGGGATGGCGGGTTTTGTTGCCATGGTGCCCCAGGCCCGGTCCGGTCCGTCAGCGTTGTGTCCCGCAGGGAGAAGAAGTGGGTGACGGTGGGCGACACGTCTCTGCGGATATTCAAGTGGGTGCCAGTGGCGGACAGTAAGGAGGTGGGTACCGCTTGTGGGGATGAGCCGGGAGCCACCGCCCACAGCCAGCCTAGCTCATTAACAACCCCCCTTAAGCTGAGCTCTGAGCCTCCCCCAGCCCTACCGACCACCGAAGCCCCCCGAGCCACCTCCGAGCTCCCCAGTTCTTCCGGATGCCACCAAACCCCCCTTGTGTCCCGTCCAGGTAGACCCCTGAGCCCTCCCCAAGCCAGCACCTGAGCCCTCCCAGCCCTGCTGAGCACCTTTGAGGCCCCACCGAGCCCCTCCTGCCCTATCGAGATCCCCCGAGTACCTCCAAGCTCCTGATCCCTCCCCAAGCCGACCCCTGAACCCAACCCTTCTGAAGCCCCATGAGCTCCTGGGCACCCCCCAGCCCCAAAAAGCCCCTTCAGCAAACCTGAGCCTCCTCTGAACTATCGAGCCCCCTGAGCTCTCTTGAGACCCCTCCTGCTTCTGCTTGACTTCTCCGAGGATTTGCTTTACTTGGTGTCATTCCTAGATGGGCATCAGCTCCTCCTCTCTTTCCTGATTCCCAGGCCCTTCGTAGACGGAGTTTTGTCTCTCACTTAGGAATGTGCCCCCAAAGCCAAGGGAAGAGGCCAGCTTGAGCACATCCCTCTGGGCTTCTGGAGACAGAAAGGGGAATGGCTCCTCTGGAGCAGCATGTGTTTCTCTGACATTGTGTTTGTGCTTTTCCTTCTCTCCTCAAGAAAGAGAAATCCAAATCAAGTAGCAGCACGGCCCGAGAACCCAATGGCTTCCCAGCTGACACCTCTGCCAACTCCTCCCTCCTTCTGGAGTTCCAAGGTGGGTCTGGGCTGAGCTCCCTTCAACGTGGGGAAAGACTCCAAGGCTGTACAGCAGCTGGGACATTGTTGATTCTGTGTGCTGCCAGTATGGGGAAGAGCAGTGCTTGCCTCTGAGCAGTGGCATGGAGTGGAGAACAATGAAGTTGAGCTGTGGAGTTGGGCTGATCCACTCCTGGATTGTCCCTGTCCAAACTGTTCATTTTTGCTGTTAGAGAGTCTTAATGGGCTGTTTCTGGTATCTTCTGTGGGAAGCTTCACAGCCAACTGGAGAAGTGGGGTTTCCTGATCCCCCCTTTCCATGCTCTGCTGGGGAGAGGCCAATAGCCACCTGCGGCCAAGCTTGCTTTTCCAAAAGTTATGGACCTTAGGGTGAAGGGGCAAAGGCTGTCCCTGGCCTTGCTCTTGGTCTAGGCACTGTGGTACAGCCAGGAGAGGTTTCACTGCTGAGGTAGTGTACACATCTGCCCAGCACCTGTTCTGTGTGTGGCTAAGGAAAATTTGCTGTCGCTCCCAGGAGATGCGGTGGGGTTATGTTGCAGGTCTGCACTTTGGCAAGGTGTGTGCCAGGCCTGCTTCTTCACTGGTGCTGAGCATTATTCCTTGTGTTGCTTCACAGAGGAGGAACAAAACCATGGTACACAGCAGGAGATTCCTGCTCTTGGATGCCCAGGGCCCTCCCAAGCTGCAGAAGTGGGATTTGGCAGTGCTCATTCTCATTCCCAGGGCAGGAACATTCCCTCTCCCATGGCCAGTTGTGTATATGATTCCCACTGTGTTCTGGAAGACTCAGTCCTGTGCCTGACAGCCCTTAGGCTGATGTGGAACAGTGAATCCCCTGTTTAACTCTCTGACCGTGCTCTGCCTTCTCAGCAAGACCCCAGCTTCCAGTGCCACCCTGAGCTGCCTGTGCCCCTGCGTCAAGGTGCTCTTTTTCACCAGGTGCTGTTTCTGCAGATGAGAACAGCAACCAGAGCTCCCTGTCTGATGTATACCAGCTCAAGGTGGACAGCAGTCCCAACTCCAGCCCCAGTCCTCAGCAGAGTGAGTCCATGAGTCCTGCCCACACGTCTGACTTCCGCACAGACGACTCACAGCCTCCTACCCTGGGGCAGGAGACCCTGGAAGGTGGGTGCTGGGCCAAGAAGGGAGGAGGCAGATGGGTGTTATCAGGGAACATGGTGGTTCAGTGGGTGGCCATGTCACTGCTGGAAGCTGACAGGGCATCGGGGACTTCTTTAGCTAGGTGTTCTGTCCTCGGTCAGCACTGACCTGGGTGCGGGGTCTGCATTTTTGTTGACCCACCTGTTCTCCCCAGAGCCCTCCCTGCCTTCCTCAGAAGTGGCAGATGAGCCTCCCACTCTCACAAAGGAAGAGCCAGTCCCCCTTGAGACTCAGGTAAGGGAAGGGGGATTCAAACCATCTCTAAATGTGCATGGACCTAGATTGGCCCTTTGACCATTGTTGCTGCTTCTTGTAGCAGAAGCATCTTGGTGGATGGACTTGCTCTGCAGTCCTGAAGTGCCCCCGGGAGCTCCCAGAACCTCATGGTTTCCTGAGCTTTAGTCTTTATTCCTTGGTTCAGATCAAGTGTTGGAGTGTGAGGGAAGGATATGGGAATGTGGGAAAATGACAATTCTGGCAGGCTGCAGGGCTGGAGTGGGTTCACATTCCTGGTGCCCTGGAGCCTGTGCATGGGTGACAGCCTGGGCTGTCCCCATAGTGTGACACAGCCTTGTCTAGGTGTGCGTAGCTCAGTGTCACTGCCTGTGACCTCTGGCTCTTGCAGGTAACTGAAGAGGATGAGGACTCTGGTGCGCCACCTCTGAAGAGATTTTGTGCTGACCAGAACTCTGTGTGCCACACAGTCTCGGAGAGCTAACCTGCCTGGCCCGGCACCTTTGCCAGCCCCTTGCAGAGCCACCTGGCCCCCCAGGACCAGCGCTTCCCTTCAGCCTGCCCCTTCCCCAGTGTCGGGGCTCCCACCACTCACATCAAGTGCGCCCTGCCCTGCCCTATCCTGCCCTGCCCGATGGATGGGGCTGCTGCCAGTACCTGCAAAATTGCCTCTATTTATTGGCTCCCTCTCTCCCTGCTCCCTGCCCTAGAGCTGGGGCTCTCTGCTGGGTGGGCTGCATGTGTGGGGGGGTTCTCCATGGGGCTCCCTGCTCTCCATGGTCCCCAGGACACTGGCAGATGCTGTTTGCCTGCCTGTGGCTCCCCTGCCTGCCCTTCCCCTGGGTGCTGGGAACAGGAGAGGCACCTTCCACCTGCTCTGGGTGATGTCTTCACTCGGTTGTGGGAGCAGGTGATGATGGGTGTGGGGGGCAGTGAGGGAGCGGCCGGCAGGGACCCACTGGGACGCTGTGCAATAAGCTGCTAGTTTAAGCCATTCATGCTGGGAGAGAGGGGAGCGCTTTCCCCTCCCAGAGGGCAGGTACTGACCGGCCTTGGCTCTGCCTCGGGGCACAGCTCCAGCCGAGTGGAATTTGCAGTCCCCCGGCAGCCTGCAGAGCAGGAGGAGCCGCTGCCCTATGCTGGAGGGCCTTGCCCCGGCCTAGGTACCCGCTATCTCCGAGGTGGGAAAGGAAGCAGCAGGGTGCTGGAGCTCCCGGGAAGCGCTCCCGCCCTGGGGCTCTGCCGCCCCCCAATACCCGCTGCCCCCCTAGCCCCACTCTCCCCCCGCTGCCACTGCATGTCCCGCCGAGTCCGTGATCGAGCCTGGTGAAGCTGGAGGCGCGGCCGCGCGTGGAAGTGGAAAGTTATTTTAGCACTGAATAGAATATTTTTAAAATTAAACTGTTTGAAATACAGATGCAGAGCACGATGTCGGCCGGGTGGGGAGGGACCGTGTGGGAAGAGAAGGGAAGGGAAGTTTCTGCCAAACGGAGCCCTGTGCTGGCACTCGCCGCCTGCGGCGCCCACGGAGCCGGCCCGGAGCCCGATTCCTCGGGAAGTTGGGTCAGCGCCCGGTCCCCGTTCTCCACACTTTCCTCCCTGCCGGTCGCCGACGCTGTCTGGAGCGGCGGAGGACGGGCCTGAGCCGGAGACGAGGCGGCAGCAGCGCGCGGCAGGGCCGGCTGGGGGCGGGGGGGAGAGAAGAGGAGCCCGGGACGGCCCCTCAGCCTTGCGCAGCCGCTCCTACCGCAGCCCCGGCCCGGGGCTTTGCCCGCTCCGCAGCCGCCCCCGCCCACCCAAGGGACTCTGCCCGCGGGGCGGGGCTCTTCGCCCTCAAGGACCGCGGGGGCCGGGAAAAATCGGCCGCGGCTTCGGGCGGCGGGGATGTGCTTTCGACGGGACTTCAGAGCAGTGCCAGAGCGCCCAAGCAATTCCCATCGTTAACCCGCGGCCTCCGCACCAAGCCCGCTCAGACCTGCCTGCCCTTGTAATAAATTATTTTAATTTTCACTTTCATTTTCCAATGTTTCCTTTTTCCCAAGTTTTCTTGGTCCCGATATTGCGTGTATGCCCTTCTCTGCATGTCCAGTGAAGGGTAGTGGAGCTGGGGAATGGTCTGGAGCACGTTTGATAAGGAGCAGCTGAAGAATCTGGGAGACTCAGTCTGGAGAAAAGGAGGCTCAAGGGGGACCTTCTTGCTCTGCACAACTCCCTGACAGGAGGGTGCAAGCAAGGTGAGGTTGGGTTCTGCTCCCACAGAACAAGGAGAGGCTTGAGGGGAAACAGTCTTGAGTTTTCTCAGGAGAGATTTAGATTGAACATCAGGGAAAAGTTTCTTCGGTGAAAGGGTTCTCCAGCTCTGGCACAGGCTGCCCAGGCCAGTGGTAGAATCACCACCTGTGGAGGGGATTTAACAGATGTGTAAATGTGGCGCGAAGGGAGGGACATGGGTTAGTGGTAGTCTTGGCAGTGCTATGGGACCAATTGGACTCCATGGTCTCAGAAAGGTTTCCTAACCCTAACAATTCTATGATAATCATGAAGTGGTTTTAATAATATATCATTTCAGGATCACGATTGCCAGCCAGGAGAGGCAGCTGCTGATTGATTTGACCACAAACTATCCTGATGTGTTGGTAGTTATTGGGAAAACACTTTTAGGAAAGAGTTCCAGAAAGAAGAAGTCTAGCAATTAGAAAACAGAAAAAGTCTTTTCCATAGCAGTGTGTGCATTGCTGAATTCAGGAGGGGGAATTTTGAGAATGGAGAGTGAGGACAAGAATTACTTCTTCTGGGAGCATGGCATTTGTGGAGACATAGAGACGAGCCTCAGGAATTGCACTGGCAGAAGCAAGGCTCATCCATACTTTGCATGGATGCAGCAGGGGAGTAACCTGCTGCTTTTTGTTAAAACATGGAGCTGTGGAGGGCCGGAGCTGGGAGGTGCAGCCACAAAGTTGCACCTCTGCAGCTTAACCACTGGTTTGTTTTATAGGTCTGGCATATTGGTTTATCCTGTGACTTCCAGAGAAGCTCCTGAATTCCTGAGGAAGAAAAACTGTGTCAAGTGCCACAAAGAGAATGGACTGACTGCCAAGAGAGCTCAGCTGAGTTTTGATGGGGGAGCAAAGGAGCAAAAGAGACTCCTCTGAACATCCAAGAGCACAACATCCAAGATACTGTGGCCAGGTTTATAAAGAAAGATGAAGTGCTGGTTGGGGAGGTCCTGGGTTTCACACAGGCAACCCATATTGAATTTAAGGAATGCAGTGCAAAGAGTAGCTTGTAATACATCAGAAAAAAACTTTCCTAAATACATCTCTGCCTTTGCAAACACTGAGGGTGGATATTTATTTTTTGGTGTGGATGACAACGGTAAAGTCACTGGGACCCACAGTAATGTGGAGAAAGTAGCTTTAGAACAAAGAGTAGCTGATGCCATCAGCTCAATGTGTGCCCGTCACTTCTGTGGCTCTGGGGCTGGCGTGCAGATCCAGATGCACATCCTGTGTGTTTATGACCAAGCAGGCTGTTCACAGGGCTATGCCTGTGCCATGCACATTGAGTCATCCGGCTGCCCTGTGTTCGATGGTGACCCTGAATCCTGGATGGTGCTGGGCACTGTCAGGGAGGAGAGTGTGGGGAACTGGGCACTGACTAAAAGACTGAGCAGCAGGAAATGGATGGAGCTCATGACAGCTGCAGACCCAGATAAATAAAACCTGCATTTATGTTAGCATCAACTTCATTTCCGTGTTCTGCTGCAAACATTCAGGAGGAAAGATCAACTTCTTTTCAGGATGTTCTCACCACACCTAGAAAGGGCCATTTGACCCATGCCCAGCCACAGGCACTGGGATGATGGTGCAGTTACTGGCCTGCAATGGCACCCCTATCCCTGAACTCATTCAGCAGGACTTCTTGAAGCACTCCCAGTCATAGAGTCATGGAGTGGTTTGGGTTGGAACACAACTGCCCACAAGACACTGGGTTGCCAGGCTTTCCTTCATATGGAAAAGGGTCATCAATTTGTGGTCAGGCACTGTAATCCAAAAATGGGATTCTGCCTCCTAAACTTGTGAATATCAGAGGATTCCTTCCAGATGAAATCTGCCAGGCTTTGGCTGGCCTTGGACTCCTGGGGGCTGTGTCTCCACTATCCCTGAGACAGTGGGTTGTGAGGCTTTCTTTCCTATGGAAAAGAGCTAACATTCACAGTCACATTCCTGGGGCTAAAAGTGGGATTCTGCCTCCTAAAATTGTGAAAGTTGGAGGATTGTTGCAAGATGAAAGCTGCCAGGAGTTATGGCTCTGGCTAGCTTTGGCTCCTGGGAGCTACCTCTGAACTGCTCCTGAGATACTGAGTTGCTGGGTTAGGTGCAGTTGTAAGGGGTAATGGTTAGGGTAGTTAAAATAGTAACTTTTCTTATGTTTTATACATATATATATAAAATATATATATATATATATAATTTTTATAAAAATTGATTTCCAAATGTGACCCTTTTATATGCGGGATCTTAAGAGTATAATTCTTAATACACATATACAGCGTTTGAAAATAAAAATGTACCTTTTGTATATATAATTTAAACAAGAAAGGGCTTGAAAATGGGAGAAAATATGATCTCTATGAAGGCAATAGAAATAGCTCTGTCTATTCAAACAAAAAGCGTTTTGTGTGTCACTCCAAAACAGTCTGATATCTTGGTTGGGACTTAAATCGCTGCTGCCACCTGGTGATAAGTACGAGGTACTGCGTATATATGCTATTTAGTGACTCAGTAGTGTCACCTGCAGACTAAAAGTGGTACTGCAACTAAGAAATGAGCATATGTGCCATGACTTAAACGACTCACTGCGGCCACCTGCAGCTAAAAAGCGGTGCTGCAACTAAGAAATCCTCACACGGACAGTGAGTGACGCGTCGAAGTGTCACTGAGGCGCTTTCCCTGCCTGCCGCTGCCTCCTGCTGGCCCTGGCGCACATGTGGTGCCTGGGAGCACCAGGTGCGGGACCCACCTGCCTCGGCAGTGGCTGAGGAGGGTTGTAGTGAGCCAAATGAGGAAGGAGGGCTCTTGCCATGTGCTGTTAGGCTTTGGCTGCAGGAAGTCACAGGACTTGAAGGGCTTGGAGCACAAGCCCTGCGAGTAAACACTGAGGGAGCTGGGGTTGTTTAGGCTGGAGGAAAGGAGACTCAGAGGTGACTTTATCACTCTCTACAACTACTTGAAAGGCGGTTGTCGTCAGGTGGGGGGTAGTCTATTTTTCCAGGCAACAACCGACAGAACGAGAGGACACATTCTTAAGCTGTGCCAAGGGAAACTTAGGTGGGATGTTAGGAAAAAGTTTTTTACTGAAAGAATGATAAAGAACTGAAATCGTCTGCCCAGGGAGGTGGTGGAGTCACCATCCCTGGATGTGTTTAAAAAAAGATTGGATGTGGCACTCAGTGCCGTGGTTTAGTTGAGCTGGTGTTAGGGCATGGGTTGGACTAGATGATCTTAAAGGTCTCTTCCAACCTAGTGATTCTGTGATTCTGTGATGATAATGTGCTCAAGATGGTAGAGGAGTCAGGAATTGGCATCAGTCCACTCTCAAGATGGCGAGCATGACAGGAAGTCACGTGCCATAGCAGTCAACATGGTGGATCCAGAACAAACTCGTAGTGCTACTCTCAAGATGGTGGGGATTTACCAGAAATTGCATCACACCACACTCAAGATGGCAGTAATGGTCAGAAGTCACTACAGGTACACTCAAGATGGTGGCACGGGCATGTGAGTCAAGATATCCTTCCCAAGATGGTGGCAGGCTAAAAATGAACTTTGGGAAAGAATGCAAAATTGCATTTTGGGAAGACAGCTCTTCTCAGAAAGGTGTTTTCCAGCATTCTTGAGCACAACCTAGACCTCAGCTTCCAGCTTGCAGTGCAGTATGGCTTGCAGTGCTTCCTCGTGTGAGGACAGGGGTGGTGGGGTGTACGAATCCATGTCTGGACAGGCTGTACAGGTCCAATCCGACTAGCTATGGACCCCAGCCCACACAATCTTACGTGGACAAAGGCAAAAGACAAGAAGCACTCTTCTCCATGTGGGAATGAATGTCCTCTCTTTATTCCCAAAAGAACCATCAGATGGAAAACCCCACATGGAAAAAAGAGGCCAGCCAGCTGCCTCTAAGGGGTTTTTATACCCGGGGGAAGTGGGGGCAGAGGAAGAGGACCACAGCCAATGGGATATCTGTGAGGAGGGGCAAGGGGAGGGGTAACCCAGGAAGAGACCACCAATGCTGACACTTGGCGGGGAGGGGGGGGGGAGGGGAGACCATGTGGTCATAGGATACAAATCATGTGAACAGTGCAAATTACCAAACACCCAGTGCAAACAACCAAATAACTATTTAGTGCAATACAACAGAGGGGCAGTGGGGATGGAGAAGGGCAGAGGATTCGGGTAAGGGGTTAAGGTTAGGGGTTAGAGTTTGCAGTTGCCACTTGGTTCCCAGAGATTGCATTGTGTCTCCATGGTCTCCTGGGTGCCGTGAGGTGTTCCTATGTTGCAATGGACACTTGCTTCCATCATACTCCTTTACAACAGAGTGGCCTTCTAGATGCCCTGAGGGCATGCTTTGAAAAATGGAGCCTTGTTCCTACTAGGCCTGGCAATGTCCCAGGGACACCTGTTACCCATGATGTCCCACTTAATCAAAGTAGATCCTTGAGATTCCATTGCATCACAATAGTCTTCTGACTTCCATGAGTCTCTACTGTGTTCCAATGGACACCTAGTTCCACCTTCCCTGGCAGTACACAAGTGGAACCTGTGTTCCATGAATCCCTGTGTTGTTCAAAATTGAAACTTTTTTCCCCAAGACTCGATTGCATCACAGCGGTCTCCTGGGTTCCATGAGGCCCTGCTGTGAAAGAGTTGGCACTTGCTTCTATGAGATTTCATGGTCTAACAATGTTCTTCTGTGTTCCATTAGGCCTGGCTGTGTCACAATGGACACTTGCTTGCACAAGTCTTGGAAATGTCTCATTGGCACTAGGGATCCATGAAGCCCTGCTGTGTTGACAACTTACTCTTTGTTCCATAAGGCTATTGCCTCACAGTGGTTATCTTGGTTCCATGATGGCCCTCTGTGTCGCAATGGAGTCTTAGTATCTTGAAATTTTCTTGTGTCACAGTGGTCTCCTATGTTCCATAAGACCTGTCTATGTCATAATGGACACTTGCTTCCATGAGCAAGGGGGATATCCCAGTGGCACCTGTGTTCCATGAGGCCCTGCCATGTTTGCAGTTGACACTGCATTCCCCAAGATCACATGACGTCACAGTGGTCTCCTGGGTGCCATGAGGTCCTTTGGTGTCTCCATGAAAACTTACTTCTATCAGATGCCATTGTGACACAGTAGCCACCCAGATGCCATGAGGCCTTTTTGTGCAATAATGGAACCTTGTTTCTACTAGGCCTTGCAATGTTCCAGTAGCACCTGTGTTCCATGAGGCCTGTCTTGCTCAAAGTAGAGCCTTGAATCCATGAGATTCCACTGCATCACAATGTTCCCTTTAGTTTCATGAGAGCCTGATGTGTTTATAACCGTATAAAACCCTTGTTTCCTTGGGATTTTATTGCACCACAGTGGTCTCCTTGGTTCCATGGAGCTCGGCTGTGTTTACAAGTGACCCATGGTTCCCAAAGATTCCATGGTGTCACTGTGCTCTGCTATTATTAATGAGCCTGTGTTGTGTCACAATGGACACTGAGTTCCACCTGCCCTGACAGTATCCAACTTGCAGCTGTGTCCCATGAGGCCCCGCTCTGTTTGCAGTTGGCACTCGGTTCCCAGAGATTGCATTGTGTCACAGTTGTCTATTGGGTGCCATGAGGCCCTGCTATGTCACAATTGACACTTGCTTCCAACAGATTCCTTTGAATCACAGTGGCCTCCCAGGGGCCATAAGGCCTTGCTGTGCAATAACGGAGCCTTGTTTCTACTAAGCCTGACAATGTCCCAGTGGCTCCTGTGGCCCATGAGGCCCAATCAAAGGAGAGCCTTGGATCCATGAGATTCCATTGTGTCACAATGGTCTTCTGAGTTCCTTGAGGCTGTGCTTTGTCACAGTGGACGCTGACTTCCACATGCCTTGGCATTATCCAAGTGGCATCTGTGTTCCATGAAACCCCACATTGTTCAAAATTGAAACTTTTTTCCCCATGATTCCTTTGCATCAGTGGTCTCCTAGGTTCCATGAGGGCCTGCTGTAAAAGAGTTGACACTTGCTTCCATGAAAGTCCATTTTATTACAATGTTCTCCTGTGTTTCATTAGACTCGGCTGCTTCACAATGGACACATTCATTCATGAGCAGTGGCAATGTCCCAGGGGCACCTGTGTTCCATGAGGCTGTGCTGTGTTACAAGAGACAGCTTGGCACCGCCCTGTTTGGCCAGGGCAACTGGCCGCAAATGGAGGCCATTTTCCAAGAGAGAAAGAAGTCCTCTCCGCAAGATTTGGGTGTCAGATGAAAGGTGGCCTTTGGGGTTCTAAGGAGTTGCAGGCTCCGAGTTGCTGGCAGCTTTACTTTTGGAGAAATCCAGCATAGATTGCTAATTTCTAGCTTGGCATTGCCCTGTCAGCCCAGGCGAGTGGCCACACACGGAAGCCATTTTCCATGGGAAAAAGAAGTCATTTCCCCAGGGTCTGGAGATCAGATGAAAGGGGGCCTTTGGGGCTTGTAGGACTTGCAGAGTCCCAGTTGCCGGACACTTTAGTTTTGGAGAAATCCAGCAACGTTTGCAAAATTCAAAATTGCCACACCAAGGACTACCAGTGTGAATGTACACGAATGGAGGCCATTTTCCATGGCAAAAAGAAGTCCTTTCCCCAGGGTCTGTGAAAGGTGGCCTTTGTGGCCCGAAGGACTTGCAGGGCCACCCCGACGCAGGATTTAGTTTTGGACAAATCCAGAAAAGTTTGCAAATTTCTCGGTAAGTCCCTCCCAGTAACCCAGTGTGAGTGGCTGCAAATAGAGCCCACTTTCCATGGGAGTAAGAAGTTATTTCCCACCGTCTGGGTAGCAGATGAAAGGTGGCCTTTGGAGCTCTGTGGCCTTGCAGGGTCCTAGTTGCTTGCAGCTTTAATTTTGGAGAAATACAACAAAGTTTGCCAATTTCACACTTGGCAGATCCCTGTGGGCCAGGGCGAGTGGCCTCAAAGGGAGGCCATATTCCGTGGGAAAAAGAAGTAATTTCCCCAGGGTCAGGGTATCAGATGAAAGGTGACCTTTGGGGCTATAAGGACTTGCCAGGTCCTTGTTGCTGGCAGCTTTTGTTTTGGAGAAATCCAGCAAAGTTTGCCAATTTCGAGCTTGGCACTGCCCTGCCTGCTAGGCCAAGGGGCCACAAATGAAGGCCATTTTCCATGGGAAAAATGTCCTTTTCCCAGGGTCTCAGTAATATGTTCAAGGTGGCCTTTGAGCTTCTAAGTACTTACAGGATCCTACTTGCTGCCAGCTTTACTTTTGGAAAAATGAAGCAAAAATTTGGTAATTCTACCTTGTCTCCCCTCTTTCGGCCAGGGTGAGTGGCTGCAAACGGAGTCCATTTCCCATGGGAAAAAGAAGTCCTTTCCCCAGAGTCTGCGTATCAGATGAAAGGTGGCCATGGGGCTCCAAGGACTTCCAGGGTCCTCATTGCAAGCAGCTTTACTTTTGGAGAAAATCAGCCAAGTTTGCAAATTTCACACAGGGAACGATGCAGACGACAAGGGCGAGAGGCCTCAAACTGACGCCAATTTCCCTGGGGAAAATGAAATCATGTCCCCAGCGTCTGGGTGTCAGATGAAAGGTGGACTTTAGGGCTCTAAGGACTTGCAATCTCCTACTTGCTGTTAGCTTTAGTTGTGGTGGAATCCAGCAATTTTTGCAAATTTCTCACTGCTCACTGCCCTGTTGGCCAGAGCAAATGGCTGCAAAGAGAGGTTATTATGCATGGGAAAAAGAAGTCCTTTCCCCAGGGTCTGGGTGTCAGATGAAAGGTGGCCATGGGGCTCCAAGGACTTCCAGGGTCCTCGTTGCCAGCAGCTTTACTTTTGGTGAAAATCAGCCAAGTTTGCAAATTTCACACCGGGAACGATGCAGATGGCCAGGGCGAGTGGCCTCATACTGGTCCGATTTTCCATCCGGAAAATGAAGTCATGCCCCCAGGGTCTTGGTGTCAGATGAAAGGTGGCCTTTGGGGCTCTAAGGACTTAAAGCTCCTACTTGTTGGCAGCTTTCGTTGTGGAGGAATCCAGCAAAGTTTGCAAATTTCTCACTGGGCACTGCCCTGTTGGCCAGGGCAAATGGCTGCAAATGGAGGCCATTTTCCATGGGAAAAAGAAGTCCTTTCCCCAGCGTCTGGGTGTCAGATGAAAGCTGGCCTTTGGGGCTCTAAGGACTTGCAAGCTCCTAGTTGCCGGCAGCTTTAGTTGTGGAGGAATCCAGCAAAGTTTGCAAATTTCTCACTGGGCACTGCCCTGTTGGCCAGGGCAAATGGCTACAAAGAGAGGTTATTTTGCAAGGGAAAAAGAAGTCCTTTCCACAGGTTCTGGGTGTCAGATGAAAGGTGGCCATGGGGCTCCAAGGACTTCCAGGGTCCTCGTTGCCAGCAGCTTTACTTTTGGAGAAAATCAGCCAAGTTTGCAAATTTCACACCGGGAACGATGCAGATGGCCAGGGCGAGTGGCCACATACTGGTCCGATTTTCCATCCGGAAAATGAAGTCATGCCCCCAGGGTCTGGGTATCAATGGAAGGTGGACTTTGGGGCTCCAAGGACTTCCGGGGTCCTCGTTGCCAGCAGCTTTACTTTTGGAGAAAATCAGCCAAGTTCGCAAATTTCACACCGGGAACGATGCAGATGGCCAGGGCGAGTGGCCTCAAACTGACTCTATTTTCCATGGGGAAAAGAAGTCATGTCCCCAGCGTCTGGGTGTCAGATGAAAGGTGGCCTTTGGGGCTCTAAGGACTTGCAAGCTCCTAGTTGCCAACAGCGTTAGTTCTGCAGGAATCCAGCAATGTTAAAAAATTTCTCACTGGGAACTGCGCTGTTGGCCAGGGCAAATGGCTGCAAATGGAGTCCATTTTGCATGGGAAAAAGAAGTCCTTTCCCCAGGGTCTGGGTGTCAGATGAAAGGTGGTCTTTGGGGCTCCAAGGACTTCCAGGGTCCTCGTTGCCAGCAGCTTTACTTTTGGAGAAAATCAGCCAAGTTTGCAAATTTCACACCGGGAACGATGCAGATGGCCAGGGCGATTGGCCTCAAACTGACCCCATTTTCCATGGGGAAAATTAATTCATGTCCCCAGGGTCTGGGTGTCAGATGAAAGGTGGACTTTAGGGCTCTAAGGACTTGCAGGGTACTACTTATTGGCAGCTTTAGATTTGGAGAAATCCAGCAAAGTTGGCAAATTTCTTGCTGGGCACCACCCTATTGGTCAGGGCGAGAGGCCAGAAATGGAGGCCATTTTCCATGGGGAAAATGAAGTCATTGGCCCAGGGTCTGCGGATCAGATGAAAGGTGGCATCTGGGGCCCTAAGGAGTTGCAGGGTCCTCCTTGCCAGCAGCTTTACTTTTGGAGAAAATCAGCCAAGTTTGCAAATTTCACACCTGGAACGATGCAGATGGCCAGGGCGAGTGGCCTCAAACTGACCCCATTTTTCATGGGGAAAAGAAGTCATGTCCCCAGCGTCTGGGTGTCAGATGAAAGGTGGCCTTTGGGGCTCTAAGGACTTGCAAGCTCCTAGTTGCCAACAGCTTTAGCTGTGGAGGGATCCAGTAATGTTTAAAAATTTCTCACTGGGCACTGCCCTGTTGGCCAGGGCAAATGGCTGCAAAGAGAGGTTATTATGCATGGGAAAAAGAAGTCCTTTCCCCAGGGTCTGGGTGTCAGATGAAAGGTGGCCATGGGGCTCCAAGGACTTCCAGGGTCCTCGTTGCCAGCAGCTTTACTTTTGGAGAAAATCAGCCAAGTTTGCAAATTTCACACCGGGAACGATGCAGATGGCCAGGGCGAGTGGCCTCATACTGATGCGATTTTCCATCCGGAAAATGAAGTCATGCCCCCAGGGTCTGGGTATCAATGAAAGGTGGACTTTGGGGCTCCAAGGACTTCCGGGGTCCTCGTTGCCAGCAGCTTTAATTTTGGAGAAAATCAGCCAAGTTTGCAAATTTCACACCGGGAACAATGCAGATTACCAGGGCGATTGGTCTCAAACTGACCCCATTTTCCCTGGGGAAAATTAATTCATATCCCCATGGTCTGGGTGTCAGATGAAAGGTGGCCTTTGGGGCTCTAAGGACTTGCAAGCTCCTAGTTGCCGATTGCTTTAGTTTTGGAGGAATCCAGCAAATTGTAAAAATTTCTCACTGGGCACTGCCCTGTTGGCCAGGGAAAATGGGTGCAAATGGAGGCCATTTCCCATGGGAAAAAGAAGTCCTTTCCCCAGGTTCTGGGTGTCAGATGAAAGGTGGCCTTTGGGGCTCTAAGGACTTGCAGGGTACTACTTATTGGCAGCTTTAGATTTGGAGAAATCCAGCAAAGATTGCATGTTTCTTGCTGGACACCGCCCTATTAGTCAAGGCGAGAGGCCACAAATGGAGGCCATTTTCCATGGGGAAAATGAAGTCATGTCTCCAGGGTCTGGGTATCAGATGAAAGGTGGCCTTTGGGGCTCAATGGACTTGCAAGCTCCTTGTTGCCAACAGCGTTAGTTCAGCAGGAATCCCGCAATGTTAAAAAATTTCTCACTGGGAACTGCGCTGTTGGCCAGGGCAAATGGCTGCAAAGAGAGGCCATTTTGCATGGGGAAAAGAAGTCCTTTCCCCAGGGTCTGGGTATCAGCTGGAAGTTGGCATCTGGGGCTCTAAGGACTTGCAGTGTCCTAGTTGCTGGCAGCTTTTGTTTTGGAAGAATCCAGCTGAGTTTGCAAATTGCTCGCTTGGCACTGCCCTGCCTGCTAGGCCAAGGGGCCACAAATGAAGGCCATTTTCCATGGGAAAAATGTCCTTTTCCCAGGGTCTCAGTAATATGTTCAAGGTGGCCTTTGAGCTTCTAAGTACTTACAGGATCCTACTTGCTGCCAGCTTTACTTTTGGAAAAATGAAGCAAAAATTTGGTAATTCTACCTTGTCTCCCCTCTTTCGGCCAGGGTGAGTGGCTGCAAACGGAGTCCATTTCCCATGGGAAAAAGAAGTCCTTTCCCCAGAGTCTGCGTATCAGATGAAAGGTGGCCATGGGGCTCCAAGGACTTCCAGGGTCCTCATTGCAAGCAGCTTTACTTTTGGAGAAAATCAGCCAAGTTTGCAAATTTCACACAGGGAACGATGCAGACGACAAGGGCGAGTGGCCTCAAACTGACGCCAATTTCCCTGGGGAAAATGAAATCATGTCCCCAGCGTCTGGGTGTCAGATGAAAGGTGGACTTTAGGGCTCTAAGGACTTGCAATCTCCTACTTGCTGTTAGCTTTAGTTGTGGTGGAATCCAGCAATTTTTGCAAATTTCTCACTGCTCACTGCCCTGTTGGCCAGAGCAAATGGCTGCAAAGAGAGGTTATTATGCATGGGAAAAAGAAGTCCTTTCCCCAGGGTCTGGGTGTCAGATGAAAGGTGGCCATGGGGCTCCAAGGACTTCCAGGGTCCTCGTTGCCAGCAGCTTTACTTTTGGTGAAAATCAGCCAAGTTTGCAAATTTCACACCGGGAACGATGCAGATGGCCAGGGCGAGTGGCCTCATACTGGTCCGATTTTCCATCCGGAAAATGAAGTCATGCCCCCAGGGTCTTGGTGTCAGATGAAAGGTGGCCTTTGGGGCTCTAAGGACTTAAAGCTCCTACTTGTTGGCAGCTTTCGTTGTGGAGGAATCCAGCAAAGTTTGCAAATTTCTCACTGGGCACTGCCCTGTTGGCCAGGGCAAATGGCTGCAAATGGAGGCCATTTTCCATGGGAAAAAGAAGTCCTTTCCACAGGGTCTGGGTGTCAGATGAAAGGTGGCCATGGGGCTCCAAGGACTTCCAGGGTCCTCGTTCCCAGCAGCTTTACTTTTGGAGAAAATCAGCCAAGTTTGCAAATTTCACACCGGGAACGATGCAGATGGCCAGGGCGAGTGGCCTCATACTGGTCCGATTTTCCATCCGGAAAATGAAGTCATGCCCCCAGGGTCTGGGTATCAATGGAAGGTGGACTTTGGGGCTCCAAGGACTTCCGGGGTCCTCGTTGCCAGCAGCTTTACTTTTGGAGAAAATCAGCCAAGTTCGCAAATTTCACACCGGGAACGATGCAGATGGCCAGGGCGAGTGGCCTCAAACTGACTCTATTTTCCATGGGGAAAAGAAGTCATGTCCCCAGCGTCTGGGTGTCAGATGAAAGGTGGCCTTTGGGGCTCTAAGGACTTGCAAGCTCCTGGTTGCCAACAGCGTTAGATCTGCAGGAATCCAGCAATGTTAAAAAATTTCTCACTGGGAACTGCGCTGTTGGCCAGGGCAAATGGCTGCAAATGGAGGCCATTTTGCATGGGAAAAAGAAGTCCTTTCCCCAGGGTCTGGGTGTCAGATGAAAGGTGGTCTTTGGGGCTCCAAGGACTTCCAGGGTCCTCGTTGCCAGCAGCTTTACTTTTGGAGAAAATCAGCCAAGTTTGCAAATTTCACACCGGGAACGATGCAGATGGCCAGGGCGATTGGCCTCAAACTGACCCCATTTTCCATGGGGAAAATTAATTCATGTCCCCAGGGTCTGGGTGTCAGATGAAAGGTGGACTTTAGGGCTCTAAGGACTTGCAGGGCACTACTTATTGGCAGCTTTAGATTTGGAGAAATCCAGCAAAGTTGGCAAATTTCTTGCTGGGCACCACCCTATTGGTCAGGGCGAGAGGCCAGAAATGGAGGCCATTTTCCATGGGGAAAATGAAGTCATTGGCCCAGGGTCTGCGGATCAGATGAAAGGTGGCATCTGGGGCCCTAAGGAGTTGCAGGGTCCTCCTTGCCAGCAGCTTTACTTTTGGAGAAAATCAGCCAAGTTTGCAAATTTCACACCTGGAACGATGCAGATGGCCAGGGCGAGTGGCCTCAAACTGACCCCATTTTTCATGGGGAAAAGAAGTCATGTCCCCGGCGTCTGGGTGTCAGATGAAAGGTGGCCTTTGCGGCTCTAAGGACTTGCAAGCTCCTAGTTGCCAACAGCTTCAGCTGTGGAGGGATCCAGTAATGTTTAAAAATTTTTCACTGGGCACTGCCCTGTTGGCCAGGGCAAATGGCTGCAAAGAGAGGTTATTATGCATGGGAAAAAGAAGTCCTTTCCCCAGGGTCTGGGTGTCAGATGAAAGGTGGCCATGGGGCTCCAAGGACTTCCAGGGTCCTCGTTGCCAGCAGCTTTACTTTTGGTGAAAATCAGCCAAGTTTGCAAATTTCACACCGGGAACGATGCAGATGGCCAGGGCGAGTGGCCTCATACTGATGCGATTTTCCATCCGGAAAATGAAGTCATGCCCCCAGGGTCTGGGTATCAATGAAAGGTGGACTTTGGGGCTCCAAGGACTTCCGGGGTCCTCGTTGCCAGCAGCTTTAATTTTGGAGAAAATCAGCCAAGTTTGCAAATTTCACACCGGGAACAATGCAGATTACCAGGGCGATTGGTCTCAAACTGACCCCATTTTCCCTGGGGAAAATTAATTCATATCCCCATGGTCTGGGTGTCAGATGAAAGGTGGCCTTTGGGGCTCTAAGGACTTGCAAGCTCCTAGTTGCCGATTGCTTTAGTTTTGGAGGAATCCAGCAAATTGTAAAAATTTCTCACTGGGCACTGCCCTGTTGGCCAGGGAAAATGGGTGCAAATGGAGGCCATTTTGCATGGGAAAAAGAAGTCCTTTCCCCAGGTTCTGGGTGTCAGATGAAAGGTGGCCTTTGGGGCTCTAAGGACTTGCAGGGTACTACTTATTGGCAGCTTTAGATTTGGAGAAATCCAGCAAAGATTGCATGTTTCTTGCTGGACACCGCCCTATTAGTCAAGGCGAGAGGCCAGAAATGGAGGCCATTTTCCATGGGGAAAATGAAGTCATGTCTCCAGGGTCTGGGTATCAGATGAAAGGTGGCCTTTGGGGCTCAATGGACTTGCAAGCTCCTTGTTGCCAACAGCGTTAGTTCAGCAGGAATCCCGCAATGTTAAAAAATTTCTCACTGGGAACTGCGCTGTTGGCCAGGGCAAATGGCTGCAAAGAGAGGCCATTTTGCATGGGGAAAAGAAGTCCTTTCCCCAGGGTCTGGGTATCAGCTGGAAGTTGGCATCTGGGGCTCTAAGGACTTGCAGTGTCCTCGTTGCTGGCAGCTTTTGTTTTGGAAGAATCCAGCTGAGTTTGCAAATTGCTCGCTTGGCACTGCCCTGCCTGCTAGGCCAAGGGGCCACAAATGAAGGCCATTTTCCATGGGAAAAATGTCCTTTTCCCAGGGTCTCAGTAATATGTTCAAGGTGGCCTTTGAGCTTCTAAGTACTTACAGGATCCTACTTGCTGCCAGCTTTACTTTTGGAAAAATGAAGCAAAAATTTGGTAATTCTACCTTGTCTCCCCTCTTTCGGCCAGGGTGAGTGGCTGCAAACGGAGTCCATTTCCCATGGGAAAAAGAAGTCCTTTCCCCAGAGTCTGCGTATCAGATGAAAGGTGGCCATGGGGCTCCAAGGACTTCCAGGGTCCTCATTGCAAGCAGCTTTACTTTTGGAGAAAATCAGCCAAGTTTGCAAATTTCACACAGGGAACGATGCAGACGACAAGGGCGAGTGGCCTCAAACTGACGCCAATTTCCCTGGGGAAAATGAAATCATGTCCCCAGCGTCTGGGTGTCAGATGAAAGGTGGACTTTAGGGCTCTAAGGACTTGCAATCTCCTACTTGCTGTTAGCTTTAGTTGTGGTGGAATCCAGCAATTTTTGCAAATTTCTCACTGCTCACTGCCCTGTTGGCCAGAGCAAATGGCTGCAAAGAGAGGTTATTATGCATGGGAAAAAGAAGTCCTTTCCCCAGGGTCTGGGTGTCAGATGAAAGGTGGCCATGGGGCTCCAAGGACTTCCAGGGTCCTCGTTGCCAGCAGCTTTACTTTTGGTGAAAATCAGCCAAGTTTGCAAATTTCACACCGGGAACGATGCAGATGGCCAGGGCGAGTGGCCTCATACTGGTCCGATTTTCCATCCGGAAAATGAAGTCATGCCCCCAGCGTCTGGGTGTCAGATGAAAGGTGGCCTTTGGGGCTCTAAGGACTTAAAGCTCCTACTTGTTGGCAGCTTTCGTTGTGGAGGAATCCAGCAAAGTTTGCAAATTTCTCACTGGGCACTGCCCTGTTGGCCAGGGCAAATGGCTGCAAATGGAGGCCATTTTCCATGGGAAAAAGAAGTCCTTTCCCCAGCGTCTGGGTGTCAGATGAAAGCTGGCCTTTGGGGCTCTAAGGACTTGCAAGCTCCTAGTTGCCGGCAGCTTTAGTTGTGGAGGAATCCAGCAAAGTTTGCAAATTTCTCACTGGGCACTGCCCTGTTGGCCAGGGCAAATGGCTGCAAAGAGAGGTTATTTTGCAAGGGAAAAAGAAGTCCTTTCCACAGGTTCTGGGTGTCAGATGAAAGGTGGCCATGGGGCTCCAAGGACTTCCAGGGTCCTCGTTGCCAGCAGCTTTACTTTTGGAGAAAATCAGCCAAGTTTGCAAATTTCACACCGGGAACGATGCAGATGGCCAGGGCGAGTGGCCTCATACTGGTCCGATTTTCCATCCGGAAAATGAAGTCATGCCCCCAGGGTCTGGGTATCAATGGAAGGTGGACTTTGGGGCTCCAAGGACTTCCGGGGTCCTCGTTGCCAGCAGCTTTACTTTTGGAGAAAATCAGCCAAGTTTGCAAATTTCACACCGGGAACGATGCAGATGGCCAGGGCGAGTGGCCTCAAACTGACTCTATTTTCCATGGGGAAAAGAAGTCATGTCCCCAGCGTCTGGGTGTCAGATGAAAGATGGCCTTTGGGGCTCTAAGGACTTGCAAGCTCCTAGTTGCCAACAGCGTTAGTTCTGCAGGAATCCAGCAATGTTAAAAAATTTCTCACTGGGAACTGCGCTGTTGGCCAGGGCAAATGGCTGCAAATGGAGGCCATTTTGCATGGGAAAAAGAAGTCCTTTCCCCAGGGTCTGGGTGTCAGATGAAAGGTGGTCTTTGGGGCTCCAAGGACTTCCAGGGTCCTCGTTGCCAGCAGCTTTACTTTTGGAGAAAATCAGCCAAGTTTGCAAATTTCACACCGGGAACGATGCAGATGGCCAGGGCGATTGGCCTCAAACTGACCCCATTTTCCATGGGGAAAATTAATTCATGTCCCCAGGGTCTGGGTGTCAGATGAAAGGTGGACTTTAGGGCTCTAAGGACTTGCAGGGTACTACTTATTGGCAGCTTTAGATTTGGAGAAATCCAGCAAAGTTGGCAAATTTCTTGCTGGGCACCACCCTATTGGTCAGGGCGAGAGGCCAGAAATGGAGGCCATTTTCCATGGGAAAAATGAAGTCATTGGCCCAGGGTCTGCGGATCAGATGAAAGGTGGCATCTGGGGCCCTAAGGAGTTGCAGGGTCCTCCTTGCCAGCAGCTTTACTTTTGGAGAAAATCAGCCAAGTTTGCAAATTTCACACCGGGAACGATGCAGATGGCCAGGGCGAGTGGCCTCAAACTGACCCGATTTTTCATGGGGAAAAGAAGTCATGTCCCCAGCGTCTGGGTGTCAGATGAAAGGTGGCCTTTGGGGCTCTAAGGACTTGCAAGCTCCTAGTTGCCAACAGCTTTAGCTGTGGAGGGATCCAGTAATGTTTAAAAATTTCTCACTGGGCACTGCCCTGTTGGCCAGGGCAAATGGCTGCAAAGAGAGGTTATTATGCATGGGAAAAAGAAGTCCTTTCCCCAGGGTCTGGGTGTCAGATGAAAGGTGGCCATGGGGCTCCAAGGACTTCCAGGGTCCTCGTTGCCAGCAGCTTTACTTTTGGTGAAAATCAGCCAAGTTTGCAAATTTCACACCGGGAACGATGCAGATGGCCAGGGCGAGTGGCCTCATACTGATGCGATTTTCCATCCGGAAAATGAAGTCATGCCCCCAGGGTCTGGGTATCAATGAAAGGTGGACTTTGGGGCTCCAAGGACTTCCGGGGTCCTCGTTGCCAGCAGCTTTAATTTTGGAGAAAATCAGCCAAGTTTGCAAATTTCACACCGGGAACAATGCAGATTACCAGGGCGATTGGTCTCAAACTGACCCCATTTTCCCTGGGGAAAATTAATTCATATCCCCATGGTCTGGGTGTCAGATGAAAGGTGGCCTTTGGGGCTCTAAGGACTTGCAAGCTCCTAGTTGCCGATTGCTTTAGTTTTGGAGGAATCCAGCAAATTGTAAAAATTTCTCACTGGGCACTGCCCTGTTGGCCAGGGAAAATGGGTGCAAATGGAGGCCATTTTGCATGGGAAAAAGAAGTCCTTTCCCCAGGTTCTGGGTGTCAGATGAAAGGTGGCCTTTGGGGCTCTAAGGACTTGCAGGGTACTACTTATTGGCAGCTTTAGATTTGGAGAAATCCAGCAAAGATTGCATGTTTCTTGCTGGACACCGCCCTATTAGTCAAGGCGAGAGGCCAGAAATGGAGGCCATTTTCCATGGGGAAAATGAAGTCATGTCTCCAGGGTCTGGGTATCAGATGAAAGGTGGCCTTTGGGGCTCAATGGACTTGCAAGCTCCTTGTTGCCAACAGCGTTAGTTCAGCAGGAATCCCGCAATGTTAAAAAATTTCTCACTGGGAACTGCGCTGTTGGCCAGGGCAAATGGCTGCAAAGAGAGGCCATTTTGCATGGGGAAAAGAAGTCCTTTCCCCAGGGTCTGGGTATCAGCTGGAAGTTGGCATCTGGGGCTCTAAGGACTTGCAGTGTCCTAGTTGCTGGCAGCTTTTGTTTTGGAAGAATCCAGCTGAGTTTGCAAATTGCTCGCTTGGCACTGCCCTGCCTGCTAGGCCAAGGGGCCACAAATGAAGGCCATTTTCCATGGGAAAAATGTCCTTTTCCCAGGGTCTCAGTAATATGTTCAAGGTGGCCTTTGAGCTTCTAAGTACTTACAGGATCCTACTTGCTGCCAGCTTTACTTTTGGAAAAATGAAGCAAAAATTTGGTAATTCTACCTTGTCTCCCCTCTTTCGGCCAGGGTGAGTGGCTGCAAACGGAGTCCATTTCCCATGGGAAAAAGAAGTCCTTTCCCCAGAGTCTGCGTATCAGATGAAAGGTGGCCATGGGGCTCCAAGGACTTCCAGGGTCCTCATTGCAAGCAGCTTTACTTTTGGAGAAAATCAGCCAAGTTTGCAAATTTCACACAGGGAACGATGCAGACGACAAGGGCGAGTGGCCTCAAACTGACGCCAATTTCCCTGGGGAAAATGAAATCATGTCCCCAGCGTCTGGGTGTCAGATGAAAGGTGGACTTTAGGGCTCTAAGGACTTGCAATCTCCTACTTGCTGTTAGCTTTAGTTGTGGTGGAATCCAGCAATTTTTGCAAATTTCTCACTGCTCACTGCCCTGTTGGCCAGAGCAAATGGCTGCAAAGAGAGGTTATTATGCATGGGAAAAAGAAGTCCTTTCCCCAGGGTCTGGGTGTCAGATGAAAGGTGGCCATGGGGCTCCAAGGACTTCCAGGGTCCTCGTTGCCAGCAGCTTTACTTTTGGTGAAAATCAGCCAAGTTTGCAAATTTCACACCGGGAACGATGCAGATGGCCAGGGCGAGTGGCCTCATACTGGTCCGATTTTCCATCCGGAAAATGAAGTCATGCCCCCAGGGTCTTGGTGTCAGATGAAAGGTGGCCTTTGGGGCTCTAAGGACTTAAAGCTCCTACTTGTTGGCAGCTTTCGTTGTGGAGGAATCCAGCAAAGTTTGCAAATTTCTCACTGGGCACTGCCCTGTTGGCCAGGGCAAATGGCTGCAAATGGAGGCCATTTTCCATGGGAAAAAGAAGTCCTTTCCCCATCGTCTGGGTGTCAGATGAAAGCTGGCCTTTGGGGCTCTAAGGACTTGCAAGCTCCTAGTTGCCGGCAGCTTTAGTTGTGGAGGAATCCAGCAAAGTTTGCAAATTTCTCACTGGGCACTGCCCTGTTGGCCAGGGCAAATGGCTGCAAAGAGAGGTTATTTTGCAAGGGAAAAAGAAGTCCTTTCCACAGGTTCTGGGTGTCAGATGAAAGGTGGCCATGGGGCTCCAAGGACTTCCAGGGTCCTCGTTGCCAGCAGCTTTACTTTTGGAGAAAATCAGCCAAGTTTGCAAATTTCACACCGGGAACGATGCAGATGGCCAGGGCGAGTGGCCTCATACTGGTCCGATTTTCCATCCGGAAAATGAAGTCATGCCCCCAGGGTCTGGGTATCAATGGAAGGTGGACTTTGGGGCTCCAAGGACTTCCGGGGTCCTCGTTGCCAGCAGCTTTACTTTTGGAGAAAATCAGCCAAGTTCGCAAATTTCACACCGGGAACGATGCAGATGGCCAGGGCGAGTGGCCTCAAACTGACTCTATTTTCCATGGGGAAAAGAAGTCATGTCCCCAGCGTCTGGGTGTCAGATGAAAGGTGGCCTTTGGGGCTCTAAGGACTTGCAAGCTCCTAGTTGCCAACAGCGTTAGTTCTGCAGGAATCCAGCAATGTTAAAAAATTTCTCACTGGGAACTGCGCTGTTGGCCAGGGCAAATGGCTGCAAATGGAGGCCATTTTGCATGGGAAAAAGAAGTCCTTTCCCCAGGGTCTGGGTGTCAGATGAAAGGTGGTCTTTGGGGCTCCAAGGACTTCCAGGGTCCTCGTTGCCAGCAGCTTTACTTTTGGAGAAAATCAGCCAAGTTTGCAAATTTCACACCGGGAACGATGCAGATGGCCAGGGCGATTGGCCTCAAACTGACCCCATTTTCCATGGGGAAAATTAATTCATGTCCCCAGGGTCTGGGTGTCAGATGAAAGGTGGACTTTAGGGCTCTAAGGACTTGCAGGGTACTACTTATTGGCAGCTTTAGATTTGGAGAAATCCAGCAAAGTTGGCAAATTTCTTGCTGGGCACCACCCTATTGGTCAGGGCGAGAGGCCAGAAATGGAGGCCATTTTCCATGGGAAAAATGAAGTCATTGGCCCAGGGTCTGCGGATCAGATGAAAGGTGGCATCTGGGGCCCTAAGGAGTTGCAGGGTCCTCCTTGCCAGCAGCTTTACTTTTGGAGAAAATCAGCCAAGTTTGCAAATTTCACACCGGGAACGATGCAGATGGCCAGGGCGAGTGGCCTCATACTGATGCGATTTTCCATCCGGAAAATGAAGTCATGCCCCCAGGGTCTGGGTATCAATGAAAGGTGGACTTTGGGGCTCCAAGGACTTCCGGGGTCCTCGTTGCCAGCAGCTTTAATTTTGGAGAAAATCAGCCAAGTTTGCAAATTTCACACCGGGAACAATGCAGATTACCAGGGCGATTGGTCTCAAACTGACCCCATTTTCCCTGGGGAAAATTAATTCATATCCCCATGGTCTGGGTGTCAGATGAAAGGTGGCCTTTGGGGCTCTAAGGACTTGCAAGCTCCTAGTTGCCGATTGCTTTAGTTTTGGAGGAATCCAGCAAATTGTAAAAATTTCTCACTGGGCACTGCCCTGTTGGCCAGGGAAAATGGGTGCAAATGGAGGCCATTTCCCATGGGAAAAAGAAGTCCTTTCCCCAGGGTCTGGGTGTCAGATGAAAGGTGGCCTTTGGGGCTCTAAGGACTTGCAGGGTACTACTTATTGGCAGCTTTAGATTTGGAGAAATCCAGCAAAGATTGCATGTTTCTTGCTGGACACCGCCCTATTAGTCAAGGCGAGAGGCCACAAATGGAGGCCATTTTCCATGGGGAAAATGAAGTCATGTCTCCAGGGTCTGGGTATCAGATGAAAGGTGGCCTTTGGGGCTCAATGGACTTGCAAGCTCCTTGTTGCCAACAGCGTTAGTTCAGCAGGAATCCCGCAATGTTAAAAAATTTCTCACTGGGAACTGCGCTGTTGGCCAGGGCAAATGGCTGCAAAGAGAGGCCATTTTGCATGGGGAAAAGAAGTCCTTTCCCCAGGGTCTGGGTATCAGCTGGAAGTTGGCATCTGGGGCTCTAAGGACTTGCAGTGTCCTAGTTGCTGGCAGCTTTTGTTTTGGAAGAATCCAGCTGAGTTTGCAAATTGCTCGCTTGGCACTGCCCTGCCTGCTAGGCCAAGGGGCCACAAATGAAGGCCATTTTCCATGGGAAAAATGTCCTTTTCCCAGGGTCTCAGTAATATGTTCAAGGTGGCCTTTGAGCTTCTAAGTACTTACAGGATCCTACTTGCTGCCAGCTTTACTTTTGGAAAAATGAAGCAAAAATTTGGTAATTCTACCTTGTCTCCCCTCTTTCGGCCAGGGTGAGTGGCTGCAAACGGAGTCCATTTCCCATGGGAAAAAGAAGTCCTTTCCCCAGAGTCTGCGTATCAGATGAAAGGTGGCCATGGGGCTCCAAGGACTTCCAGGGTCCTCATTGCAAGCAGCTTTACTTTTGGAGAAAATCAGCCAAGTTTGCAAATTTCACACAGGGAACGATGCAGACGACAAGGGCGAGTGGCCTCAAACTGACGCCAATTTCCCTGGGGAAAATGAAATCATGTCCCCAGCGTCTGGGTGTCAGATGAAAGGTGGACTTTAGGGCTCTAAGGACTTGCAATCTCCTACTTGCTGTTAGCTTTAGTTGTGGTGGAATCCAGCAATTTTTGCAAATTTCTCACTGCTCACTGCCCTGTTGGCCAGAGCAAATGGCTGCAAAGAGAGGTTATTATGCATGGGAAAAAGAAGTCCTTTCCCCAGGGTCTGGGTGTCAGATGAAAGGTGGCCATGGGGCTCCAAGGACTTCCAGGGTCCTCGTTGCCAGCAGCTTTACTTTTGGTGAAAATCAGCCAAGTTTGCAAATTTCACACCGGGAACGATGCAGATGGCCAGGGCGAGTGGCCTCATACTGGTCCGATTTTCCATCCGGAAAATGAAGTCATGCCCCCAGGGTCTTGGTGTCAGATGAAAGGTGGCCTTTGGGGCTCTAAGGACTTAAAGCTCCTACTTGTTGGCAGCTTTCGTTGTGGAGGAATCCAGCAAAGTTTGCAAATTTCTCACTGGGCACTGCCCTGTTGGCCAGGGCAAATGGCTGCAAATGGAGGCCATTTTCCATGGGAAAAAGAAGTCCTTTCCACAGGGTCTGGGTGTCAGATGAAAGGTGGCCATGGGGCTCCAAGGACTTCCAGGGTCCTCGTTCCCAGCAGCTTTACTTTTGGAGAAAATCAGCCAAGTTTGCAAATTTCACACCGGGAACGATGCAGATGGCCAGGGCGAGTGGCCTCATACTGGTCCGATTTTCCATCCGGAAAATGAAGTCATGCCCCCAGGGTCTGGGTATCAATGGAAGGTGGACTTTGGGGCTCCAAGGACTTCCGGGGTCCTCGTTGCCAGCAGCTTTACTTTTGGAGAAAATCAGCCAAGTTCGCAAATTTCACACCGGGAACGATGCAGATGGCCAGGGCGAGTGGCCTCAAACTGACTCTATTTTCCATGGGGAAAAGAAGTCATGTCCCCAGCGTCTGGGTGTCAGATGAAAGGTGGCCTTTGGGGCTCTAAGGACTTGCAAGCTCCTAGTTGCCAACAGCGTTAGTTCTGCAGGAATCCAGCAATGTTAAAAAATTTCTCACTGGGAACTGCGCTGTTGGCCAGGGCAAATGGCTGCAAATGGAGGCCATTTTGCATGGGAAAAAGAAGTCCTTTCCCCAGGGTCTGGGTGTCAGATGAAAGGTGGTCTTTGGGGCTCCAAGGACTTCCAGGGTCCTCGTTGCCAGCAGCTTTACTTTTGGAGAAAATCAGCCAAGTTTGCAAATTTCACACCGGGAACGATGCAGATGGCCAGGGCGATTGGCCTCAAACTGACCCCATTTTCCATGGGGAAAATTAATTCATGTCCCCAGGGTCTGGGTGTCCGATGAAAGGTGGACTTTAGGGCTCTAAGGACTTGCAGGGCACTACTTATTGGCAGCTTTAGATTTGGAGAAATCCAGCAAAGTTGGCAAATTTCTTGCTGGGCACCACCCTATTGGTCAGGGCGAGAGGCCAGAAATGGAGGCCATTTTCCATGGGGAAAATGAAGTCATTGGCCCAGGGTCTGCGGATCAGATGAAAGGTGGCATCTGGGGCCCTAAGGAGTTGCAGGGTCCTCCTTGCCAGCAGCTTTACTTTTGGAGAAAATCAGCCAAGTTTGCAAATTTCACACCGGGAACGATGCAGATGGCCAGGGCGAGTGGCCTCAAACTGACCCCATTTTTCATGGGGAAAAGAAGTCATGTCCCCAGCGTCTGGGTGTCAGATGAAAGGTGGCCTTTGGGGCTCTAAGGACTTGCAAGCTCCTAGTTGCCAACAGCTTTAGCTGTGGAGGGATCCAGTAATGTTTAAAAATTTCTCACTGGGCACTGCCCTGTTGGCCAGGGCAAATGGCTGCAAAGAGAGGTTATTATGCATGGGAAAAAGAAGTCCTTTCCCCAGGGTCTGGGTGTCAGATGAAAGGTGGCCATGGGGCTCCAAGGACTTCCAGGGTCCTCGTTCCCAGCAGCTTTACTTTTGGAGAAAATCAGCCAAGTTTGCAAATTTCACACCGGGAACGATGCAGATGGCCAGGGCGAGTGGCCTCATACTGATGCGATTTTCCATCCGGAAAATGAAGTCATGCCCCCAGGGTCTGGGTATCAATGAAAGGTGGACTTTGGGGCTCCAAGGACTTCCGGGGTCCTCGTTGCCAGCAGCTTTAATTTTGGAGAAAATCAGCCAAGTTTGCAAATTTCACACCGGGAACAATGCAGATTACCAGGGCGATTGGTCTCAAACTGACCCCATTTTCCCTGGGGAAAATTAATTCATATCCCCATGGTCTGGGTGTCAGATGAAAGGTGGCCTTTGGGGCTCTAAGGACTTGCAAGCTCCTAGTTGCCGATTGCTTTAGTTTTGGAGGAATCCAGCAAATTGTAAAAATTTCTCACTGGGCACTGCCCTGTTGGCCAGGGAAAATGGGTGCAAATGGAGGCCATTTCCCATGGGAAAAAGAAGTCCTTTCCCCAGGTTCTGGGTGTCAGATGAAAGGTGGCCTTTGGGGCTCTAAGGACTTGCAGGGTACTACTTATTGGCAGCTTTAGATTTGGAGAAATCCAGCAAAGATTGCATGTTTCTTGCTGGACACCGCCCTATTAGTCAAGGCGAGAGGCCACAAATGGAGGCCATTTTCCATGGGGAAAATGAAGTCATGTCTCCAGGGTCTGGGTATCAGATGAAAGGTGGCCTTTGGGGCTCAATGGACTTGCAAGCTCCTTGTTGCCAACAGCGTTAGTTCAGCAGGAATCCCGCAATGTTAAAAAATTTCTCACTGGGAACTGCGCTGTTGGCCAGGGCAAATGGCTGCAAAGAGAGGCCATTTTGCATGGGGAAAAGAAGTCCTTTCCCCAGGGTCTGGGTATCAGCTGGAAGTTGGCATCTGGGGCTCTAAGGACTTGCAGTGTCCTAGTTGCTGGCAGCTTTTGTTTTGGAAGAATCCAGCTGAGTTTGCAAATTGCTCGCTTGGCACTGCCCTGCCTGCTAGGCCAAGGGGCCACAAATGAAGGCCATTTTCCATGGGAAAAATGTCCTTTTCCCAGGGTCTCAGTAATATGTTCAAGGTGGCCTTTGAGCTTCTAAGTACTTACAGGATCCTACTTGCTGCCAGCTTTACTTTTGGAAAAATGAAGCAAAAATTTGGTAATTCTACCTTGTCTCCCCTCTTTCGGCCAGGGTGAGTGGCTGCAAACGGAGTCCATTTCCCATGGGAAAAAGAAGTCCTTTCCCCAGAGTCTGCGTATCAGATGAAAGGTGGCCATGGGGCTCCAAGGACTTCCAGGGTCCTCATTGCAAGCAGCTTTACTTTTGGAGAAAATCAGCCAAGTTTGCAAATTTCACACAGGGAACGATGCAGACGACAAGGGCGAGTGGCCTCAAACTGACGCCAATTTCCCTGGGGAAAATGAAATCATGTCCCCAGCGTCTGGGTGTCAGATGAAAGGTGGACTTTAGGGCTCTAAGGACTTGCAATCTCCTACTTGCTGTTAGCTTTAGTTGTGGTGGAATCCAGCAATTTTTGCAAATTTCTCACTGCTCACTGCCCTGTTGGCCAGAGCAAATGGCTGCAAAGAGAGGTTATTATGCATGGGAAAAAGAAGTCCTTTCCCCAGGGTCTGGGTGTCAGATGAAAGGTGGCCATGGGGCTCCAAGGACTTCCAGGGTCCTCGTTGCCAGCAGCTTTACTTTTGGTGAAAATCAGCCAAGTTTGCAAATTTCACACCGGGAACGATGCAGATGGCCAGGGCGAGTGGCCTCATACTGGTCCGATTTTCCATCCGGAAAATGAAGTCATGCCCCCAGGGTCTTGGTGTCAGATGAAAGGTGGCCTTTGGGGCTCTAAGGACTTAAAGCTCCTAATTGTTGGCAGCTTTCGTTGTGGAGGAATCCAGCAAAGTTTGCAAATTTCTCACTGGGCACTGCCCTGTTGGCCAGGGCAAATGGCTGCAAATGGAGGCCATTTTCCATGGGAAAAAGAAGTCCTTTCCACAGGGTCTGGGTGTCAGATGAAAGGTGGCCATGGGGCTCCAAGGACTTCCAGGGTCCTCGTTCCCAGCAGCTTTACTTTTGGAGAAAATCAGCCAAGTTTGCAAATTTCACACCGGGAACGATGCAGATGGCCAGGGCGAGTGGCCTCATACTGGTCCGATTTTCCATCCGGAAAATGAAGTCATGCCCCCAGGGTCTGGGTATCAATGGAAGGTGGACTTTGGGGCTCCAAGGACTTCCGGGGTCCTCGTTGCCAGCAGCTTTACTTTTGGAGAAAATCAGCCAAGTTCGCAAATTTCACACCGGGAACGATGCAGATGGCCAGGGCGAGTGGCCTCAAACTGACTCTATTTTCCATGGGGAAAAGAAGTCATGTCCCCAGCGTCTGGGTGTCAGATGAAAGGTGGCCTTTGGGGCTCTAAGGACTTGCAAGCTCCTGGTTGCCAACAGCGTTAGATCTGCAGGAATCCAGCAATGTTAAAAAATTTCTCACTGGGAACTGCGCTGTTGGCCAGGGCAAATGGCTGCAAATGGAGGCCATTTTGCATGGGAAAAAGAAGTCCTTTCCCCAGGGTCTGGGTGTCAGATGAAAGGTGGTCTTTGGGGCTCCAAGGACTTCCAGGGTCCTCGTTGCCAGCAGCTTTACTTTTGGAGAAAATCAGCCAAGTTTGCAAATTTCACACCGGGAACGATGCAGATGGCCAGGGCGATTGGCCTCAAACTGACCCCATTTTCCATGGGGAAAATTAATTCATGTCCCCAGGGTCTGGGTGTCAGATGAAAGGTGGACTTTAGGGCTCTAAGGACTTGCAGGGCACTACTTATTGGCAGCTTTAGATTTGGAGAAATCCAGCAAAGTTGGCAAATTTCTTGCTGGGCACCACCCTATTGGTCAGGGCGAGAGGCCAGAAATGGAGGCCATTTTCCATGGGGAAAATGAAGTCATTGGCCCAGGGTCTGCGGATCAGATGAAAGGTGGCATCTGGGGCCCTAAGGAGTTGCAGGGTCCTCCTTGCCAGCAGCTTTACTTTTGGAGAAAATCAGCCAAGTTTGCAAATTTCACACCTGGAACGATGCAGATGGCCAGGGCGAGTGGCCTCAAACTGACCCCATTTTTCATGGGGAAAAGAAGTCATGTCCCCGGCGTCTGGGTGTCAGATGAAAGGTGGCCTTTGCGGCTCTAAGGACTTGCAAGCTCCTAGTTGCCAACAGCTTCAGCTGTGGAGGGATCCAGTAATGTTTAAAAATTTTTCACTGGGCACTGCCCTGTTGGCCAGGGCAAATGGCTGCAAAGAGAGGTTATTATGCATGGGAAAAAGAAGTCCTTTCCCCAGGGTCTGGGTGTCAGATGAAAGGTGGCCATGGGGCTCCAAGGACTTCCAGGGTCCTCGTTGCCAGCAGCTTTACTTTTGGTGAAAATCAGCCAAGTTTGCAAATTTCACACCGGGAACGATGCAGATGGCCAGGGCGAGTGGCCTCATACTGATGCGATTTTCCATCCGGAAAATGAAGTCATGCCCCCAGGGTCTGGGTATCAATGAAAGGTGGACTTTGGGGCTCCAAGGACTTCCGGGGTCCTCGTTGCCAGCAGCTTTAATTTTGGAGAAAATCAGCCAAGTTTGCAAATTTCACACCGGGAACAATGCAGATTACCAGGGCGATTGGTCTCAAACTGACCCCATTTTCCCTGGGGAAAATTAATTCATATCCCCATGGTCTGGGTGTCAGATGAAAGGTGGCCTTTGGGGCTCTAAGGACTTGCAAGCTCCTAGTTGCCGATTGCTTTAGTTTTGGAGGAATCCAGCAAATTGTAAAAATTTCTCACTGGGCACTGCCCTGTTGGCCAGGGAAAATGGGTGCAAATGGAGGCCATTTTGCATGGGAAAAAGAAGTCCTTTCCCCAGGTTCTGGGTGTCAGATGAAAGGTGGCCTTTGGGGCTCTAAGGACTTGCAGGGTACTACTTATTGGCAGCTTTAGATTTGGAGAAATCCAGCAAAGATTGCATGTTTCTTGCTGGACACCGCCCTATTAGTCAAGGCGAGAGGCCAGAAATGGAGGCCATTTTCCATGGGGAAAATGAAGTCATGTCTCCAGGGTCTGGGTATCAGATGAAAGGTGGCCTTTGGGGCTCAATGGACTTGCAAGCTCCTTGTTGCCAACAGCGTTAGTTCAGCAGGAATCCCGCAATGTTAAAAAATTTCTCACTGGGAACTGCGCTGTTGGCCAGGGCAAATGGCTGCAAAGAGAGGCCATTTTGCATGGGGAAAAGAAGTCCTTTCCCCAGGGTCTGGGTATCAGCTGGAAGTTGGCATCTGGGGCTCTAAGGACTTGCAGTGTCCTCGTTGCTGGCAGCTTTTGTTTTGGAAGAATCCAGCTGAGTTTGCAAATTGCTCGCTTGGCACTGCCCTGCCTGCTAGGCCAAGGGGCCACAAATGAAGGCCATTTTCCATGGGAAAAATGTCCTTTTCCCAGGGTCTCAGTAATATGTTCAAGGTGGCCTTTGAGCTTCTAAGTACTTACAGGATCCTACTTGCTGCCAGCTTTACTTTTGGAAAAATGAAGCAAAAATTTGGTAATTCTACCTTGTCTCCCCTCTTTCGGCCAGGGTGAGTGGCTGCAAACGGAGTCCATTTCCCATGGGAAAAAGAAGTCCTTTCCCCAGAGTCTGCGTATCAGATGAAAGGTGGCCATGGGGCTCCAAGGACTTCCAGGGTCCTCATTGCAAGCAGCTTTACTTTTGGAGAAAATCAGCCAAGTTTGCAAATTTCACACAGGGAACGATGCAGACGACAAGGGCGAGTGGCCTCAAACTGACGCCAATTTCCCTGGGGAAAATGAAATCATGTCCCCAGCGTCTGGGTGTCAGATGAAAGGTGGACTTTAGGGCTCTAAGGACTTGCAATCTCCTACTTGCTGTTAGCTTTAGTTGTGGTGGAATCCAGCAATTTTTGCAAATTTCTCACTGCTCACTGCCCTGTTGGCCAGAGCAAATGGCTGCAAAGAGAGGTTATTATGCATGGGAAAAAGAAGTCCTTTCCCCAGGGTCTGGGTGTCAGATGAAAGGTGGCCATGGGGCTCCAAGGACTTCCAGGGTCCTCGTTGCCAGCAGCTTTACTTTTGGTGAAAATCAGCCAAGTTTGCAAATTTCACACCGGGAACGATGCAGATGGCCAGGGCGAGTGGCCTCATACTGGTCCGATTTTCCATCCGGAAAATGAAGTCATGCCCCCAGCGTCTGGGTGTCAGATGAAAGGTGGCCTTTGGGGCTCTAAGGACTTAAAGCTCCTACTTGTTGGCAGCTTTCGTTGTGGAGGAATCCAGCAAAGTTTGCAAATTTCTCACTGGGCACTGCCCTGTTGGCCAGGGCAAATGGCTGCAAATGGAGGCCATTTTCCATGGGAAAAAGAAGTCCTTTCCCCAGCGTCTGGGTGTCAGATGAAAGCTGGCCTTTGGGGCTCTAAGGACTTGCAAGCTCCTAGTTGCCGGCAGCTTTAGTTGTGGAGGAATCCAGCAAAGTTTGCAAATTTCTCACTGGGCACTGCCCTGTTGGCCAGGGCAAATGGCTGCAAAGAGAGGTTATTTTGCAAGGGAAAAAGAAGTCCTTTCCACAGGTTCTGGGTGTCAGATGAAAGGTGGCCATGGGGCTCCAAGGACTTCCAGGGTCCTCGTTGCCAGCAGCTTTACTTTTGGAGAAAATCAGCCAAGTTTGCAAATTTCACACCGGGAACGATGCAGATGGCCAGGGCGAGTGGCCTCATACTGGTCCGATTTTCCATCCGGAAAATGAAGTCATGCCCCCAGGGTCTGGGTATCAATGGAAGGTGGACTTTGGGGCTCCAAGGACTTCCGGGGTCCTCGTTGCCAGCAGCTTTACTTTTGGAGAAAATCAGCCAAGTTCGCAAATTTCACACCGGGAACGATGCAGATGGCCAGGGCGAGTGGCCTCAAACTGACTCTATTTTCCATGGGGAAAAGAAGTCATGTCCCCAGCGTCTGGGTGTCAGATGAAAGATGGCCTTTGGGGCTCTAAGGACTTGCAAGCTCCTAGTTGCCAACAGCGTTAGTTCTGCAGGAATCCAGCAATGTTAAAAAATTTCTCACTGGGAACTGCGCTGTTGGCCAGGGCAAATGGCTGCAAATGGAGGCCATTTTGCATGGGAAAAAGAAGTCCTTTCCCCAGGGTCTGGGTGTCAGATGAAAGGTGGTCTTTGGGGCTCCAAGGACTTCCAGGGTCCTCGTTGCCAGCAGCTTTACTTTTGGAGAAAATCAGCCAAGTTTGCAAATTTCACACCGGGAACGATGCAGATGGCCAGGGCGATTGGCCTCAAACTGACCCCATTTTCCATGGGGAAAATTAATTCATGTCCCCAGGGTCTGGGTGTCAGATGAAAGGTGGACTTTAGGGCTCTAAGGACTTGCAGGGTACTACTTATTGGCAGCTTTAGATTTGGAGAAATCCAGCAAAGTTGGCAAATTTCTTGCTGGGCACCACCCTATTGGTCAGGGCGAGAGGCCAGAAATGGAGGCCATTTTCCATGGGAAAAATGAAGTCATTGGCCCAGGGTCTGCGGATCAGATGAAAGGTGGCATCTGGGGCCCTAAGGAGTTGCAGGGTCCTCCTTGCCAGCAGCTTTACTTTTGGAGAAAATCAGCCAAGTTTGCAAATTTCACACCGGGAACGATGCAGATGGCCAGGGCGAGTGGCCTCAAACTGACCCGATTTTTCATGGGGAAAAGAAGTCATGTCCCCAGCGTCTGGGTGTCAGATGAAAGGTGGCCTTTGGGGCTCTAAGGACTTGCAAGCTCCTAGTTGCCAACAGCTTTAGCTGTGGAGGGATCCAGTAATGTTTAAAAATTTCTCACTGGGCACTGCCCTGTTGGCCAGGGCAAATGGCTGCAAAGAGAGGTTATTATGCATGGGAAAAAGAAGTCCTTTCCCCAGGGTCTGGGTGTCAGATGAAAGGTGGCCATGGGGCTCCAAGGACTTCCAGGGTCCTCGTTGCCAGCAGCTTTACTTTTGGTGAAAATCAGCCAAGTTTGCAAATTTCACACCGGGAACGATGCAGATGGCCAGGGCGAGTGGCCTCATACTGATGCGATTTTCCATCCGGAAAATGAAGTCATGCCCCCAGGGTCTGGGTATCAATGAAAGGTGGACTTTGGGGCTCCAAGGACTTCCGGGGTCCTCGTTGCCAGCAGCTTTAATTTTGGAGAAAATCAGCCAAGTTTGCAAATTTCACACCGGGAACAATGCAGATTACCAGGGCGATTGGTCTCAAACTGACCCCATTTTCCCTGGGGAAAATTAATTCATATCCCCATGGTCTGGGTGTCAGATGAAAGGTGGCCTTTGGGGCTCTAAGGACTTGCAAGCTCCTAGTTGCCGATTGCTTTAGTTTTGGAGGAATCCAGCAAATTGTAAAAATTTCTCACTGGGCACTGCCCTGTTGGCCAGGGAAAATGGGTGCAAATGGAGGCCATTTTGCATGGGAAAAAGAAGTCCTTTCCCCAGGTTCTGGGTGTCAGATGAAAGGTGGCCTTTGGGGCTCTAAGGACTTGCAGGGTACTACTTATTGGCAGCTTTAGATTTGGAGAAATCCAGCAAAGATTGCATGTTTCTTGCTGGACACCGCCCTATTAGTCAAGGCGAGAGGCCAGAAATGGAGGCCATTTTCCATGGGGAAAATGAAGTCATGTCTCCAGGGTCTGGGTATCAGATGAAAGGTGGCCTTTGGGGCTCAATGGACTTGCAAGCTCCTTGTTGCCAACAGCGTTAGTTCAGCAGGAATCCCGCAATGTTAAAAAATTTCTCACTGGGAACTGCGCTGTTGGCCAGGGCAAATGGCTGCAAAGAGAGGCCATTTTGCATGGGGAAAAGAAGTCCTTTCCCCAGGGTCTGGGTATCAGCTGGAAGTTGGCATCTGGGGCTCTAAGGACTTGCAGTGTCCTAGTTGCTGGCAGCTTTTGTTTTGGAAGAATCCAGCTGAGTTTGCAAATTGCTCGCTTGGCACTGCCCTGCCTGCTAGGCCAAGGGGCCACAAATGAAGGCCATTTTCCATGGGAAAAATGTCCTTTTCCCAGGGTCTCAGTAATATGTTCAAGGTGGCCTTTGAGCTTCTAAGTACTTACAGGATCCTACTTGCTGCCAGCTTTACTTTTGGAAAAATGAAGCAAAAATTTGGTAATTCTACCTTGTCTCCCCTCTTTCGGCCAGGGTGAGTGGCTGCAAACGGAGTCCATTTCCCATGGGAAAAAGAAGTCCTTTCCCCAGAGTCTGCGTATCAGATGAAAGGTGGCCATGGGGCTCCAAGGACTTCCAGGGTCCTCATTGCAAGCAGCTTTACTTTTGGAGAAAATCAGCCAAGTTTGCAAATTTCACACAGGGAACGATGCAGACGACAAGGGCGAGTGGCCTCAAACTGACGCCAATTTCCCTGGGGAAAATGAAATCATGTCCCCAGCGTCTGGGTGTCAGATGAAAGGTGGACTTTAGGGCTCTAAGGACTTGCAATCTCCTACTTGCTGTTAGCTTTAGTTGTGGTGGAATCCAGCAATTTTTGCAAATTTCTCACTGCTCACTGCCCTGTTGGCCAGAGCAAATGGCTGCAAAGAGAGGTTATTATGCATGGGAAAAAGAAGTCCTTTCCCCAGGGTCTGGGTGTCAGATGAAAGGTGGCCATGGGGCTCCAAGGACTTCCAGGGTCCTCGTTGCCAGCAGCTTTACTTTTGGTGAAAATCAGCCAAGTTTGCAAATTTCACACCGGGAACGATGCAGATGGCCAGGGCGAGTGGCCTCATACTGGTCCGATTTTCCATCCGGAAAATGAAGTCATGCCCCCAGGGTCTTGGTGTCAGATGAAAGGTGGCCTTTGGGGCTCTAAGGACTTAAAGCTCCTACTTGTTGGCAGCTTTCGTTGTGGAGGAATCCAGCAAAGTTTGCAAATTTCTCACTGGGCACTGCCCTGTTGGCCAGGGCAAATGGCTGCAAATGGAGGCCATTTTCCATGGGAAAAAGAAGTCCTTTCCCCATCGTCTGGGTGTCAGATGAAAGCTGGCCTTTGGGGCTCTAAGGACTTGCAAGCTCCTAGTTGCCGGCAGCTTTAGTTGTGGAGGAATCCAGCAAAGTTTGCAAATTTCTCACTGGGCACTGCCCTGTTGGCCAGGGCAAATGGCTGCAAAGAGAGGTTATTTTGCAAGGGAAAAAGAAGTCCTTTCCACAGGTTCTGGGTGTCAGATGAAAGGTGGCCATGGGGCTCCAAGGACTTCCAGGGTCCTCGTTGCCAGCAGCTTTACTTTTGGAGAAAATCAGCCAAGTTTGCAAATTTCACACCGGGAACGATGCAGATGGCCAGGGCGAGTGGCCTCATACTGGTCCGATTTTCCATCCGGAAAATGAAGTCATGCCCCCAGGGTCTGGGTATCAATGGAAGGTGGACTTTGGGGCTCCAAGGACTTCCGGGGTCCTCGTTGCCAGCAGCTTTACTTTTGGAGAAAATCAGCCAAGTTCGCAAATTTCACACCGGGAACGATGCAGATGGCCAGGGCGAGTGGCCTCAAACTGACTCTATTTTCCATGGGGAAAAGAAGTCATGTCCCCAGCGTCTGGGTGTCAGATGAAAGGTGGCCTTTGGGGCTCTAAGGACTTGCAAGCTCCTAGTTGCCAACAGCGTTAGTTCTGCAGGAATCCAGCAATGTTAAAAAATTTCTCACTGGGAACTGCGCTGTTGGCCAGGGCAAATGGCTGCAAATGGAGGCCATTTTGCATGGGAAAAAGAAGTCCTTTCCCCAGGGTCTGGGTGTCAGATGAAAGGTGGTCTTTGGGGCTCCAAGGACTTCCAGGGTCCTCGTTGCCAGCAGCTTTACTTTTGGAGAAAATCAGCCAAGTTTGCAAATTTCACACCGGGAACGATGCAGATGGCCAGGGCGAGTGGCCTCATACTGGTCCGATTTTCCATCCGGAAAATGAAGTCATGCCCCCAGGGTCTTGGTGTCAGATGAAAGGTGGCCTTTGGGGCTCTAAGGACTTAAAGCTCCTAATTGTTGGCAGCTTTCGTTGTGGAGGAATCCAGCAAAGTTTGCAAATTTCTCACTGGGCACTGCCCTGTTGGCCAGGGCAAATGGCTGCAAATGGAGGCCATTTTCCATGGGAAAAAGAAGTCCTTTCCACAGGGTCTGGGTGTCAGATGAAAGGTGGCCATGGGGCTCCAAGGACTTCCAGGGTCCTCGTTCCCAGCAGCTTTACTTTTGGAGAAAATCAGCCAAGTTTGCAAATTTCACACCGGGAACGATGCAGATGGCCAGGGCGAGTGGCCTCATACTGGTCCGATTTTCCATCCGGAAAATGAAGTCATGCCCCCAGGGTCTGGGTATCAATGGAAGGTGGACTTTGGGGCTCCAAGGACTTCCGGGGTCCTCGTTGCCAGCAGCTTTACTTTTGGAGAAAATCAGCCAAGTTCGCAAATTTCACACCGGGAACGATGCAGATGGCCAGGGCGAGTGGCCTCAAACTGACTCTATTTTCCATGGGGAAAAGAAGTCATGTCCCCAGCGTCTGGGTGTCAGATGAAAGGTGGCCTTTGGGGCTCTAAGGACTTGCAAGCTCCTGGTTGCCAACAGCGTTAGATCTGCAGGAATCCAGCAATGTTAAAAAATTTCTCACTGGGAACTGCGCTGTTGGCCAGGGCAAATGGCTGCAAATGGAGGCCATTTTGCATGGGAAAAAGAAGTCCTTTCCCCAGGGTCTGGGTGTCAGATGAAAGGTGGTCTTTGGGGCTCCAAGGACTTCCAGGGTCCTCGTTGCCAGCAGCTTTACTTTTGGAGAAAATCAGCCAAGTTTGCAAATTTCACACCGGGAACGATGCAGATGGCCAGGGCGATTGGCCTCAAACTGACCCCATTTTCCATGGGGAAAATTAATTCATGTCCCCAGGGTCTGGGTGTCAGATGAAAGGTGGACTTTAGGGCTCTAAGGACTTGCAGGGCACTACTTATTGGCAGCTTTAGATTTGGAGAAATCCAGCAAAGTTGGCAAATTTCTTGCTGGGCACCACCCTATTGGTCAGGGCGAGAGGCCAGAAATGGAGGCCATTTTCCATGGGGAAAATGAAGTCATTGGCCCAGGGTCTGCGGATCAGATGAAAGGTGGCATCTGGGGCCCTAAGGAGTTGCAGGGTCCTCCTTGCCAGCAGCTTTACTTTTGGAGAAAATCAGCCAAGTTTGCAAATTTCACACCTGGAACGATGCAGATGGCCAGGGCGAGTGGCCTCAAACTGACCCCATTTTTCATGGGGAAAAGAAGTCATGTCCCCGGCGTCTGGGTGTCAGATGAAAGGTGGCCTTTGCGGCTCTAAGGACTTGCAAGCTCCTAGTTGCCAACAGCTTCAGCTGTGGAGGGATCCAGTAATGTTTAAAAATTTTTCACTGGGCACTGCCCTGTTGGCCAGGGCAAATGGCTGCAAAGAGAGGTTATTATGCATGGGAAAAAGAAGTCCTTTCCCCAGGGTCTGGGTGTCAGATGAAAGGTGGCCATGGGGCTCCAAGGACTTCCAGGGTCCTCGTTGCCAGCAGCTTTACTTTTGGTGAAAATCAGCCAAGTTTGCAAATTTCACACCGGGAACGATGCAGATGGCCAGGGCGAGTGGCCTCATACTGATGCGATTTTCCATCCGGAAAATGAAGTCATGCCCCCAGGGTCTGGGTATCAATGAAAGGTGGACTTTGGGGCTCCAAGGACTTCCGGGGTCCTCGTTGCCAGCAGCTTTAATTTTGGAGAAAATCAGCCAAGTTTGCAAATTTCACACCGGGAACAATGCAGATTACCAGGGCGATTGGTCTCAAACTGACCCCATTTTCCCTGGGGAAAATTAATTCATATCCCCATGGTCTGGGTGTCAGATGAAAGGTGGCCTTTGGGGCTCTAAGGACTTGCAAGCTCCTAGTTGCCGATTGCTTTAGTTTTGGAGGAATCCAGCAAATTGTAAAAATTTCTCACTGGGCACTGCCCTGTTGGCCAGGGAAAATGGGTGCAAATGGAGGCCATTTTGCATGGGAAAAAGAAGTCCTTTCCCCAGGTTCTGGGTGTCAGATGAAAGGTGGCCTTTGGGGCTCTAAGGACTTGCAGGGTACTACTTATTGGCAGCTTTAGATTTGGAGAAATCCAGCAAAGATTGCATGTTTCTTGCTGGACACCGCCCTATTAGTCAAGGCGAGAGGCCAGAAATGGAGGCCATTTTCCATGGGGAAAATGAAGTCATGTCTCCAGGGTCTGGGTATCAGATGAAAGGTGGCCTTTGGGGCTCAATGGACTTGCAAGCTCCTTGTTGCCAACAGCGTTAGTTCAGCAGGAATCCCGCAATGTTAAAAAATTTCTCACTGGGAACTGCGCTGTTGGCCAGGGCAAATGGCTGCAAAGAGAGGCCATTTTGCATGGGGAAAAGAAGTCCTTTCCCCAGGGTCTGGGTATCAGCTGGAAGTTGGCATCTGGGGCTCTAAGGACTTGCAGTGTCCTCGTTGCTGGCAGCTTTTGTTTTGGAAGAATCCAGCTGAGTTTGCAAATTGCTCGCTTGGCACTGCCCTGCCTGCTAGGCCAAGGGGCCACAAATGAAGGCCATTTTCCATGGGAAAAATGTCCTTTTCCCAGGGTCTCAGTAATATGTTCAAGGTGGCCTTTGAGCTTCTAAGTACTTACAGGATCCTACTTGCTGCCAGCTTTACTTTTGGAAAAATGAAGCAAAAATTTGGTAATTCTACCTTGTCTCCCCTCTTTCGGCCAGGGTGAGTGGCTGCAAACGGAGTCCATTTCCCATGGGAAAAAGAAGTCCTTTCCCCAGAGTCTGCGTATCAGATGAAAGGTGGCCATGGGGCTCCAAGGACTTCCAGGGTCCTCATTGCAAGCAGCTTTACTTTTGGAGAAAATCAGCCAAGTTTGCAAATTTCACACAGGGAACGATGCAGACGACAAGGGCGAGTGGCCTCAAACTGACGCCAATTTCCCTGGGGAAAATGAAATCATGTCCCCAGCGTCTGGGTGTCAGATGAAAGGTGGACTTTAGGGCTCTAAGGACTTGCAATCTCCTACTTGCTGTTAGCTTTAGTTGTGGTGGAATCCAGCAATTTTTGCAAATTTCTCACTGCTCACTGCCCTGTTGGCCAGAGCAAATGGCTGCAAAGAGAGGTTATTATGCATGGGAAAAAGAAGTCCTTTCCCCAGGGTCTGGGTGTCAGATGAAAGGTGGCCATGGGGCTCCAAGGACTTCCAGGGTCCTCGTTGCCAGCAGCTTTACTTTTGGTGAAAATCAGCCAAGTTTGCAAATTTCACACCGGGAACGATGCAGATGGCCAGGGCGAGTGGCCTCATACTGGTCCGATTTTCCATCCGGAAAATGAAGTCATGCCCCCAGCGTCTGGGTGTCAGATGAAAGGTGGCCTTTGGGGCTCTAAGGACTTAAAGCTCCTACTTGTTGGCAGCTTTCGTTGTGGAGGAATCCAGCAAAGTTTGCAAATTTCTCACTGGGCACTGCCCTGTTGGCCAGGGCAAATGGCTGCAAATGGAGGCCATTTTCCATGGGAAAAAGAAGTCCTTTCCCCAGCGTCTGGGTGTCAGATGAAAGCTGGCCTTTGGGGCTCTAAGGACTTGCAAGCTCCTAGTTGCCGGCAGCTTTAGTTGTGGAGGAATCCAGCAAAGTTTGCAAATTTCTCACTGGGCACTGCCCTGTTGGCCAGGGCAAATGGCTGCAAAGAGAGGTTATTTTGCAAGGGAAAAAGAAGTCCTTTCCACAGGTTCTGGGTGTCAGATGAAAGGTGGCCATGGGGCTCCAAGGACTTCCAGGGTCCTCGTTGCCAGCAGCTTTACTTTTGGAGAAAATCAGCCAAGTTTGCAAATTTCACACCGGGAACGATGCAGATGGCCAGGGCGAGTGGCCTCATACTGGTCCGATTTTCCATCCGGAAAATGAAGTCATGCCCCCAGGGTCTGGGTATCAATGGAAGGTGGACTTTGGGGCTCCAAGGACTTCCGGGGTCCTCGTTGCCAGCAGCTTTACTTTTGGAGAAAATCAGCCAAGTTCGCAAATTTCACACCGGGAACGATGCAGATGGCCAGGGCGAGTGGCCTCAAACTGACTCTATTTTCCATGGGGAAAAGAAGTCATGTCCCCAGCGTCTGGGTGTCAGATGAAAGATGGCCTTTGGGGCTCTAAGGACTTGCAAGCTCCTAGTTGCCAACAGCGTTAGTTCTGCAGGAATCCAGCAATGTTAAAAAATTTCTCACTGGGAACTGCGCTGTTGGCCAGGGCAAATGGCTGCAAATGGAGGCCATTTTGCATGGGAAAAAGAAGTCCTTTCCCCAGGGTCTGGGTGTCAGATGAAAGGTGGTCTTTGGGGCTCCAAGGACTTCCAGGGTCCTCGTTGCCAGCAGCTTTACTTTTGGAGAAAATCAGCCAAGTTTGCAAATTTCACACCGGGAACGATGCAGATGGCCAGGGCGATTGGCCTCAAACTGACCCCATTTTCCATGGGGAAAATTAATTCATGTCCCCAGGGTCTGGGTGTCAGATGAAAGGTGGACTTTAGGGCTCTAAGGACTTGCAGGGTACTACTTATTGGCAGCTTTAGATTTGGAGAAATCCAGCAAAGTTGGCAAATTTCTTGCTGGGCACCACCCTATTGGTCAGGGCGAGAGGCCAGAAATGGAGGCCATTTTCCATGGGAAAAATGAAGTCATTGGCCCAGGGTCTGCGGATCAGATGAAAGGTGGCATCTGGGGCCCTAAGGAGTTGCAGGGTCCTCCTTGCCAGCAGCTTTACTTTTGGAGAAAATCAGCCAAGTTTGCAAATTTCACACCGGGAACGATGCAGATGGCCAGGGCGAGTGGCCTCAAACTGACCCGATTTTTCATGGGGAAAAGAAGTCATGTCCCCAGCGTCTGGGTGTCAGATGAAAGGTGGCCTTTGGGGCTCTAAGGACTTGCAAGCTCCTAGTTGCCAACAGCTTTAGCTGTGGAGGGATCCAGTAATGTTTAAAAATTTCTCACTGGGCACTGCCCTGTTGGCCAGGGCAAATGGCTGCAAAGAGAGGTTATTATGCATGGGAAAAAGAAGTCCTTTCCCCAGGGTCTGGGTGTCAGATGAAAGGTGGCCATGGGGCTCCAAGGACTTCCAGGGTCCTCGTTGCCAGCAGCTTTACTTTTGGTGAAAATCAGCCAAGTTTGCAAATTTCACACCGGGAACGATGCAGATGGCCAGGGCGAGTGGCCTCATACTGATGCGATTTTCCATCCGGAAAATGAAGTCATGCCCCCAGGGTCTGGGTATCAATGAAAGGTGGACTTTGGGGCTCCAAGGACTTCCGGGGTCCTCGTTGCCAGCAGCTTTAATTTTGGAGAAAATCAGCCAAGTTTGCAAATTTCACACCGGGAACAATGCAGATTACCAGGGCGATTGGTCTCAAACTGACCCCATTTTCCCTGGGGAAAATTAATTCATATCCCCATGGTCTGGGTGTCAGATGAAAGGTGGCCTTTGGGGCTCTAAGGACTTGCAAGCTCCTAGTTGCCGATTGCTTTAGTTTTGGAGGAATCCAGCAAATTGTAAAAATTTCTCACTGGGCACTGCCCTGTTGGCCAGGGAAAATGGGTGCAAATGGAGGCCATTTTGCATGGGAAAAAGAAGTCCTTTCCCCAGGTTCTGGGTGTCAGATGAAAGGTGGCCTTTGGGGCTCTAAGGACTTGCAGGGTACTACTTATTGGCAGCTTTAGATTTGGAGAAATCCAGCAAAGATTGCATGTTTCTTGCTGGACACCGCCCTATTAGTCAAGGCGAGAGGCCAGAAATGGAGGCCATTTTCCATGGGGAAAATGAAGTCATGTCTCCAGGGTCTGGGTATCAGATGAAAGGTGGCCTTTGGGGCTCAATGGACTTGCAAGCTCCTTGTTGCCAACAGCGTTAGTTCAGCAGGAATCCCGCAATGTTAAAAAATTTCTCACTGGGAACTGCGCTGTTGGCCAGGGCAAATGGCTGCAAAGAGAGGCCATTTTGCATGGGGAAAAGAAGTCCTTTCCCCAGGGTCTGGGTATCAGCTGGAAGTTGGCATCTGGGGCTCTAAGGACTTGCAGTGTCCTAGTTGCTGGCAGCTTTTGTTTTGGAAGAATCCAGCTGAGTTTGCAAATTGCTCGCTTGGCACTGCCCTGCCTGCTAGGCCAAGGGGCCACAAATGAAGGCCATTTTCCATGGGAAAAATGTCCTTTTCCCAGGGTCTCAGTAATATGTTCAAGGTGGCCTTTGAGCTTCTAAGTACTTACAGGATCCTACTTGCTGCCAGCTTTACTTTTGGAAAAATGAAGCAAAAATTTGGTAATTCTACCTTGTCTCCCCTCTTTCGGCCAGGGTGAGTGGCTGCAAACGGAGTCCATTTCCCATGGGAAAAAGAAGTCCTTTCCCCAGAGTCTGCGTATCAGATGAAAGGTGGCCATGGGGCTCCAAGGACTTCCAGGGTCCTCATTGCAAGCAGCTTTACTTTTGGAGAAAATCAGCCAAGTTTGCAAATTTCACACAGGGAACGATGCAGACGACAAGGGCGAGTGGCCTCAAACTGACGCCAATTTCCCTGGGGAAAATGAAATCATGTCCCCAGCGTCTGGGTGTCAGATGAAAGGTGGACTTTAGGGCTCTAAGGACTTGCAATCTCCTACTTGCTGTTAGCTTTAGTTGTGGTGGAATCCAGCAATTTTTGCAAATTTCTCACTGCTCACTGCCCTGTTGGCCAGAGCAAATGGCTGCAAAGAGAGGTTATTATGCATGGGAAAAAGAAGTCCTTTCCCCAGGGTCTGGGTGTCAGATGAAAGGTGGCCATGGGGCTCCAAGGACTTCCAGGGTCCTCGTTGCCAGCAGCTTTACTTTTGGTGAAAATCAGCCAAGTTTGCAAATTTCACACCGGGAACGATGCAGATGGCCAGGGCGAGTGGCCTCATACTGGTCCGATTTTCCATCCGGAAAATGAAGTCATGCCCCCAGGGTCTTGGTGTCAGATGAAAGGTGGCCTTTGGGGCTCTAAGGACTTAAAGCTCCTACTTGTTGGCAGCTTTCGTTGTGGAGGAATCCAGCAAAGTTTGCAAATTTCTCACTGGGCACTGCCCTGTTGGCCAGGGCAAATGGCTGCAAATGGAGGCCATTTTCCATGGGAAAAAGAAGTCCTTTCCCCATCGTCTGGGTGTCAGATGAAAGCTGGCCTTTGGGGCTCTAAGGACTTGCAAGCTCCTAGTTGCCGGCAGCTTTAGTTGTGGAGGAATCCAGCAAAGTTTGCAAATTTCTCACTGGGCACTGCCCTGTTGGCCAGGGCAAATGGCTGCAAAGAGAGGTTATTTTGCAAGGGAAAAAGAAGTCCTTTCCACAGGTTCTGGGTGTCAGATGAAAGGTGGCCATGGGGCTCCAAGGACTTCCAGGGTCCTCGTTGCCAGCAGCTTTACTTTTGGAGAAAATCAGCCAAGTTTGCAAATTTCACACCGGGAACGATGCAGATGGCCAGGGCGAGTGGCCTCATACTGGTCCGATTTTCCATCCGGAAAATGAAGTCATGCCCCCAGGGTCTGGGTATCAATGGAAGGTGGACTTTGGGGCTCCAAGGACTTCCGGGGTCCTCGTTGCCAGCAGCTTTACTTTTGGAGAAAATCAGCCAAGTTCGCAAATTTCACACCGGGAACGATGCAGATGGCCAGGGCGAGTGGCCTCAAACTGACTCTATTTTCCATGGGGAAAAGAAGTCATGTCCCCAGCGTCTGGGTGTCAGATGAAAGGTGGCCTTTGGGGCTCTAAGGACTTGCAAGCTCCTAGTTGCCAACAGCGTTAGTTCTGCAGGAATCCAGCAATGTTAAAAAATTTCTCACTGGGAACTGCGCTGTTGGCCAGGGCAAATGGCTGCAAATGGAGGCCATTTTGCATGGGAAAAAGAAGTCCTTTCCCCAGGGTCTGGGTGTCAGATGAAAGGTGGTCTTTGGGGCTCCAAGGACTTCCAGGGTCCTCGTTGCCAGCAGCTTTACTTTTGGAGAAAATCAGCCAAGTTTGCAAATTTCACACCGGGAACGATGCAGATGGCCAGGGCGATTGGCCTCAAACTGACCCCATTTTCCATGGGGAAAATTAATTCATGTCCCCAGGGTCTGGGTGTCAGATGAAAGGTGGACTTTAGGGCTCTAAGGACTTGCAGGGTACTACTTATTGGCAGCTTTAGATTTGGAGAAATCCAGCAAAGTTGGCAAATTTCTTGCTGGGCACCACCCTATTGGTCAGGGCGAGAGGCCAGAAATGGAGGCCATTTTCCATGGGAAAAATGAAGTCATTGGCCCAGGGTCTGCGGATCAGATGAAAGGTGGCATCTGGGGCCCTAAGGAGTTGCAGGGTCCTCCTTGCCAGCAGCTTTACTTTTGGAGAAAATCAGCCAAGTTTGCAAATTTCACACCGGGAACGATGCAGATGGCCAGGGCGAGTGGCCTCATACTGATGCGATTTTCCATCCGGAAAATGAAGTCATGCCCCCAGGGTCTGGGTATCAATGAAAGGTGGACTTTGGGGCTCCAAGGACTTCCGGGGTCCTCGTTGCCAGCAGCTTTAATTTTGGAGAAAATCAGCCAAGTTTGCAAATTTCACACCGGGAACAATGCAGATTACCAGGGCGATTGGTCTCAAACTGACCCCATTTTCCCTGGGGAAAATTAATTCATATCCCCATGGTCTGGGTGTCAGATGAAAGGTGGCCTTTGGGGCTCTAAGGACTTGCAAGCTCCTAGTTGCCGATTGCTTTAGTTTTGGAGGAATCCAGCAAATTGTAAAAATTTCTCACTGGGCACTGCCCTGTTGGCCAGGGAAAATGGGTGCAAATGGAGGCCATTTCCCATGGGAAAAAGAAGTCCTTTCCCCAGGGTCTGGGTGTCAGATGAAAGGTGGCCTTTGGGGCTCTAAGGACTTGCAGGGTACTACTTATTGGCAGCTTTAGATTTGGAGAAATCCAGCAAAGATTGCATGTTTCTTGCTGGACACCGCCCTATTAGTCAAGGCGAGAGGCCACAAATGGAGGCCATTTTCCATGGGGAAAATGAAGTCATGTCTCCAGGGTCTGGGTATCAGATGAAAGGTGGCCTTTGGGGCTCAATGGACTTGCAAGCTCCTTGTTGCCAACAGCGTTAGTTCAGCAGGAATCCCGCAATGTTAAAAAATTTCTCACTGGGAACTGCGCTGTTGGCCAGGGCAAATGGCTGCAAAGAGAGGCCATTTTGCATGGGGAAAAGAAGTCCTTTCCCCAGGGTCTGGGTATCAGCTGGAAGTTGGCATCTGGGGCTCTAAGGACTTGCAGTGTCCTAGTTGCTGGCAGCTTTTGTTTTGGAAGAATCCAGCTGAGTTTGCAAATTGCTCGCTTGGCACTGCCCTGCCTGCTAGGCCAAGGGGCCACAAATGAAGGCCATTTTCCATGGGAAAAATGTCCTTTTCCCAGGGTCTCAGTAATATGTTCAAGGTGGCCTTTGAGCTTCTAAGTACTTACAGGATCCTACTTGCTGCCAGCTTTACTTTTGGAAAAATGAAGCAAAAATTTGGTAATTCTACCTTGTCTCCCCTCTTTCGGCCAGGGTGAGTGGCTGCAAACGGAGTCCATTTCCCATGGGAAAAAGAAGTCCTTTCCCCAGAGTCTGCGTATCAGATGAAAGGTGGCCATGGGGCTCCAAGGACTTCCAGGGTCCTCATTGCAAGCAGCTTTACTTTTGGAGAAAATCAGCCAAGTTTGCAAATTTCACACAGGGAACGATGCAGACGACAAGGGCGAGTGGCCTCAAACTGACGCCAATTTCCCTGGGGAAAATGAAATCATGTCCCCAGCGTCTGGGTGTCAGATGAAAGGTGGACTTTAGGGCTCTAAGGACTTGCAATCTCCTACTTGCTGTTAGCTTTAGTTGTGGTGGAATCCAGCAATTTTTGCAAATTTCTCACTACTCACTGCCCTGTTGGCCAGAGCAAATGGCTGCAAAGAGAGGTTATTATGCATGGGAAAAAGAAGTCCTTTCCCCAGGGTCTGGGTGTCAGATGAAAGGTGGCCATGGGGCTCCAAGGACTTCCAGGGTCCTCGTTGCCAGCAGCTTTACTTTTGGTGAAAATCAGCCAAGTTTGCAAATTTCACACAGGGAACGATGCAGATGGCCAGGGCGAGTGGCCTCATACTGGTCCGATTTTCCATCCGGAAAATGAAGTCATGCCCCCAGGGTCTTGGTGTCAGATGAAAGGTGGCCTTTGGGGCTCTAAGGACTTAAAGCTCCTACTTGTTGGCAGCTTTCGTTGTGGAGGAATCCAGCAAAGTTTGCAAATTTCTCACTGGGCACTGCCCTGTTGGCCAGGGCAAATGGCTGCAAATGGAGGCCATTTTCCATGGGAAAAAGAAGTCCTTTCCCCAGCGTCTGGGTGTCAGATGAAAGGTGGCCTTTGGGGCTCTAAGGACTTGCAAGCTCCTAGTTGCCGGCAGCTTTAGTTGTGGAGGAATCCAGCAAAGTTTAAAAATTTCTCACTGGGCACTGCCCTGTTGGCCAGGGCAAATGGCTGCAAAGAGAGGTTATTTTGCAAGGGAAAAAGAAGTCCTTTCCACAGGTTCTGGGTGTCAGATGAAAGGTGGCCATGGGGCTCCAAGGACTTCCAGGGTCCTCGTTGCCAGCAGCTTTACTTTTGGAGAAAATCAGCCAAGTTTGCAAATTTCACACCGGGAACGATGCAGATGGCCAGGGCGAGTGGCCTCATACTGGTCCGATTTTCCATCCGGAAAATGAAGTCATGCCCCCAGGGTCTGGGTATCAATGGAAGGTGGACTTTGGGGCTCCAAGGACTTCCGGGGTCCTCGTTGCCAGCAGCTTTACTTTTGGAGAAAATCAGCCAAGTTCGCAAATTTCACACCGGGAACGATGCAGATGGCCAGGGCGAGTGGCCTCAAACTGACTCTATTTTCCATGGGGAAAAGAAGTCATGTCCCCAGCGTCTGGGTGTCAGATGAAAGGTGGCCTTTGGGGCTCTAAGGACTTGCAAGCTCCTAGTTGCCAACAGCGTTAGTTCTGCAGGAATCCAGCAATGTTAAAAAATTTCTCACTGGGAACTGCGCTGTTGGCCAGGGCAAATGGCTGCAAATGGAGGCCATTTTGCATGGGAAAAAGAAGTCCTTTCCCCAGGGTCTGGGTGTCAGATGAAAGGTGGTCTTTGGGGCTCCAAGGACTTCCAGGGTCCTCGTTGCCAGCAGCTTTACTTTTGGAGAAAATCAGCCAAGTTTGCAAATTTCACACCGGGAACGATGCAGATGGCCAGGGCGATTGGCCTCAAACTGACCCCATTTTCCATGGGGAAAATTAATTCATGTCCCCAGGGTCTGGGTGTCAGATGAAAGGTGGACTTTAGGGCTCTAAGGACTTGCAGGGTACTACTTATTGGCAGCTTTAGATTTGGAGAAATCCAGCAAAGTTGGCAAATTTCTTGCTGGGCACCACCCTATTGGTCAGGGCGAGAGGCCAGAAATGGAGGCCATTTTCCATGGGAAAAATGAAGTCATTGGCCCAGGGTCTGCGGATCAGATGAAAGGTGGCATCTGGGGCCCTAAGGAGTTGCAGGGTCCTCCTTGCCAGCAGCTTTACTTTTGGAGAAAATCAGCCAAGTTTGCAAATTTCACACCGGGAACGATGCAGATGGCCAGGGCGAGTGGCCTCATACTGATGCGATTTTCCATCCGGAAAATGAAGTCATGCCCCCAGGGTCTGGGTATCAATGAAAGGTGGACTTTGGGGCTCCAAGGACTTCCGGGGTCCTCGTTGCCAGCAGCTTTAATTTTGGAGAAAATCAGCCAAGTTTGCAAATTTCACACCGGGAACAATGCAGATTACCAGGGCGATTGGTCTCAAACTGACCCCATTTTCCCTGGGGAAAATTAATTCATATCCCCATGGTCTGGGTGTCAGATGAAAGGTGGCCTTTGGGGCTCTAAGGACTTGCAAGCTCCTAGTTGCCGATTGCTTTAGTTTTGGAGGAATCCAGCAAATTGTAAAAATTTCTCACTGGGCACTGCCCTGTTGGCCAGGGAAAATGGGTGCAAATGGAGGCCATTTCCCATGGGAAAAAGAAGTCCTTTCCCCAGGGTCTGGGTGTCAGATGAAAGGTGGCCTTTGGGGCTCTAAGGACTTGCAGGGTACTACTTATTGGCAGCTTTAGATTTGGAGAAATCCAGCAAAGATTGCATGTTTCTTGCTGGACACCGCCCTATTAGTCAAGGCGAGAGGCCACAAATGGAGGCCATTTTCCATGGGGAAAATGAAGTCATGTCTCCAGGGTCTGGGTATCAGATGAAAGGTGGCCTTTGGGGCTCAATGGACTTGCAAGCTCCTTGTTGCCAACAGCGTTAGTTCAGCAGGAATCCCGCAATGTTAAAAAATTTCTCACTGGGAACTGCGCTGTTGGCCAGGGCAAATGGCTGCAAAGAGAGGCCATTTTGCATGGGGAAAAGAAGTCCTTTCCCCAGGGTCTGGGTATCAGCTGGAAGTTGGCATCTGGGGCTCTAAGGACTTGCAGTGTCCTAGTTGCTGGCAGCTTTTGTTTTGGAAGAATCCAGCTGAGTTTGCAAATTGCTCGCTTGGCACTGCCCTGCCTGCTAGGCCAAGGGGCCACAAATGAAGGCCATTTTCCATGGGAAAAATGTCCTTTTCCCAGGGTCTCAGTAATATGTTCAAGGTGGCCTTTGAGCTTCTAAGTACTTACAGGATCCTACTTGCTGCCAGCTTTACTTTTGGAAAAATGAAGCAAAAATTTGGTAATTCTACCTTGTCTCCCCTCTTTCGGCCAGGGTGAGTGGCTGCAAACGGAGTCCATTTCCCATGGGAAAAAGAAGTCCTTTCCCCAGAGTCTGCGTATCAGATGAAAGGTGGCCATGGGGCTCCAAGGACTTCCAGGGTCCTCATTGCAAGCAGCTTTACTTTTGGAGAAAATCAGCCAAGTTTGCAAATTTCACACAGGGAACGATGCAGACGACAAGGGCGAGTGGCCTCAAACTGACGCCAATTTCCCTGGGGAAAATGAAATCATGTCCCCAGCGTCTGGGTGTCAGATGAAAGGTGGACTTTAGGGCTCTAAGGACTTGCAATCTCCTACTTGCTGTTAGCTTTAGTTGTGGTGGAATCCAGCAATTTTTGCAAATTTCTCACTACTCACTGCCCTGTTGGCCAGAGCAAATGGCTGCAAAGAGAGGTTATTATGCATGGGAAAAAGAAGTCCTTTCCCCAGGGTCTGGGTGTCAGATGAAAGGTGGCCATGGGGCTCCAAGGACTTCCAGGGTCCTCGTTGCCAGCAGCTTTACTTTTGGTGAAAATCAGCCAAGTTTGCAAATTTCACACAGGGAACGATGCAGATGGCCAGGGCGAGTGGCCTCATACTGGTCCGATTTTCCATCCGGAAAATGAAGTCATGCCCCCAGGGTCTTGGTGTCAGATGAAAGGTGGCCTTTGGGGCTCTAAGGACTTAAAGCTCCTACTTGTTGGCAGCTTTCGTTGTGGAGGAATCCAGCAAAGTTTGCAAATTTCTCACTGGGCACTGCCCTGTTGGCCAGGGCAAATGGCTGCAAATGGAGGCCATTTTCCATGGGAAAAAGAAGTCCTTTCCCCAGCGTCTGGGTGTCAGATGAAAGGTGGCCTTTGGGGCTCTAAGGACTTGCAAGCTCCTAGTTGCCGGCAGCTTTAGTTGTGGAGGAATCCAGCAAAGTTTAAAAATTTCTCACTGGGCACTGCCCTGTTGGCCAGGGCAAATGGCTGCAAAGAGAGGTTATTTTGCAAGGGAAAAAGAAGTCCTTTCCACAGGTTCTGGGTGTCAGATGAAAGGTGGCCATGGGGCTCCAAGGACTTCCAGGGTCCTCGTTGCCAGCAGCTTTACTTTTGGAGAAAATCAGCCAAGTTTGCAAATTTCACACCGGGAACGATGCAGATGGCCAGGGCGAGTGGCCTCATACTGGTCCGATTTTCCATCCGGAAAATGAAGTCATGCCCCCAGGGTCTGGGTATCAATGGAAGGTGGACTTTGGGGCTCCAAGGACTTCCGGGGTCCTCGTTGCCAGCAGCTTTACTTTTGGAGAAAATCAGCCAAGTTCGCAAATTTCACACCGGGAACGATGCAGATGGCCAGGGCGAGTGGCCTCAAACTGACTCTATTTTCCATGGGGAAAAGAAGTCATGTCCCCAGCGTCTGGGTGTCAGATGAAAGGTGGCCTTTGGGGCTCTAAGGACTTGCAAGCTCCTAGTTGCCAACAGCGTTAGTTCTGCAGGAATCCAGCAATGTTAAAAAATTTCTCACTGGGAACTGCGCTGTTGGCCAGGGCAAATGGCTGCAAATGGAGGCCATTTTGCATGGGAAAAAGAAGTCCTTTCCCCAGGGTCTGGGTGTCAGATGAAAGGTGGTCTTTGGGGCTCCAAGGACTTCCAGGGTCCTCGTTGCCAGCAGCTTTACTTTTGGAGAAAATCAGCCAAGTTTGCAAATTTCACACCGGGAACGATGCAGATGGCCAGGGCGATTGGCCTCAAACTGACCCCATTTTCCATGGGGAAAATTAATTCATGTCCCCAGGGTCTGGGTGTCAGATGAAAGGTGGACTTTAGGGCTCTAAGGACTTGCAGGGTACTACTTATTGGCAGCTTTAGATTTGGAGAAATCCAGCAAAGTTGGCAAATTTCTTGCTGGGCACCACCCTATTGGTCAGGGCGAGAGGCCAGAAATGGAGGCCATTTTCCATGGGAAAAATGAAGTCATTGGCCCAGGGTCTGCGGATCAGATGAAAGGTGGCATCTGGGGCCCTAAGGAGTTGCAGGGTCCTCCTTGCCAGCAGCTTTACTTTTGGAGAAAATCAGCCAAGTTTGCAAATTTCACACCGGGAACGATGCAGATGGCCAGGGCGAGTGGCCTCATACTGATGCGATTTTCCATCCGGAAAATGAAGTCATGCCCCCAGGGTCTGGGTATCAATGAAAGGTGGACTTTGGGGCTCCAAGGACTTCCGGGGTCCTCGTTGCCAGCAGCTTTAATTTTGGAGAAAATCAGCCAAGTTTGCAAATTTCACACCGGGAACAATGCAGATTACCAGGGCGATTGGTCTCAAACTGACCCCATTTTCCCTGGGGAAAATTAATTCATATCCCCATGGTCTGGGTGTCAGATGAAAGGTGGCCTTTGGGGCTCTAAGGACTTGCAAGCTCCTAGTTGCCGATTGCTTTAGTTTTGGAGGAATCCAGCAAATTGTAAAAATTTCTCACTGGGCACTGCCCTGTTGGCCAGGGAAAATGGGTGCAAATGGAGGCCATTTCCCATGGGAAAAAGAAGTCCTTTCCCCAGGTTCTGGGTGTCAGATGAAAGGTGGCCTTTGGGGCTCTAAGGACTTGCAGGGTACTACTTATTGGCAGCTTTAGATTTGGAGAAATCCAGCAAAGATTGCATGTTTCTTGCTGGACACCGCCCTATTAGTCAAGGCGAGAGGCCACAAATGGAGGCCATTTTCCATGGGGAAAATGAAGTCATGTCTCCAGGGTCTGGGTATCAGATGAAAGGTGGCCTTTGGGGCTCAATGGACTTGCAAGCTCCTTGTTGCCAACAGCGTTAGTTCAGCAGGAATCCCGCAATGTTAAAAAATTTCTCACTGGGAACTGCGCTGTTGGCCAGGGCAAATGGCTGCAAAGAGAGGCCATTTTGCATGGGGAAAAGAAGTCCTTTCCCCAGGGTCTGGGTATCAGCTGGAAGTTGGCATCTGGGGCTCTAAGGACTTGCAGTGTCCTAGTTGCTGGCAGCTTTTGTTTTGGAAGAATCCAGCTGAGTTTGCAAATTGCTCGCTTGGCACTGCCCTGCCTGCTAGGCCAAGGGGCCACAAATGAAGGCCATTTTCCATGGGAAAAATGTCCTTTTCCCAGGGTCTCAGTAATATGTTCAAGGTGGCCTTTGAGCTTCTAAGTACTTACAGGATCCTACTTGCTGCCAGCTTTACTTTTGGAAAAATGAAGCAAAAATTTGGTAATTCTACCTTGTCTCCCCTCTTTCGGCCAGGGTGAGTGGCTGCAAACGGAGTCCATTTCCCATGGGAAAAAGAAGTCCTTTCCCCAGAGTCTGCGTATCAGATGAAAGGTGGCCATGGGGCTCCAAGGACTTCCAGGGTCCTCATTGCAAGCAGCTTTACTTTTGGAGAAAATCAGCCAAGTTTGCAAATTTCACACAGGGAACGATGCAGACGACAAGGGCGAGTGGCCTCAAACTGACGCCAATTTCCCTGGGGAAAATGAAATCATGTCCCCAGCGTCTGGGTGTCAGATGAAAGGTGGACTTTAGGGCTCTAAGGACTTGCAATCTCCTACTTGCTGTTAGCTTTAGTTGTGGAGGAATCCAGCAATTTTTGCAAATTTCTCACTGCTCACTGCACTGTTGGCCAGAGCAAATGGCTGCAAAGAGAGGTTATTATGCATGGGAAAAAGAAGTCCTTTCCCCAGGGTCTGGGTATCAATGAAAGGTGGCCTTTGGGGCTCTAAGGACTTAAAGCTCCTACTTGTTGGCAGCTTTCGTTGTGGAGGAATCCAGCAAAGTTTGCAAATTTCTCACTGGGCACTGCCCTGTTGGCCAGGGCAAATGGCTGCAAATGGAGGCCATTTTCCATGGGAAAAAGAAGTCCTTTCCACAGGGTCTGGGTGTCAGATGAAAGGTGGCCATGGGGCTCCAAGGACTTCCAGGGTCCTCGTTGCCAGCAGCTTTACTTTTGGAGAAAATCAGCCAAGTTTGCAAATTTCACACCGGGAACGATGCAGATGGCCAGGGCGAGTGGCCTCATACTGGTCCGATTTTCCATCCGGAAAATGAAGTCATGCCCCCAGGGTCTGGGTATCAATGGAAGGTGGACTTTGGGGCTCCAAGGACTTCCGGGGTCCTCGTTGCCAGCAGCTTTACTTTTGGAGAAAATCAGCCAAGTTCGCAAATTTCACACCGGGAACGATGCAGATGGCCAGGGCGAGTGGCCTCAAACTGACTCTATTTTCCATGGGGAAAAGAAGTCATGTCCCCAGCGTCTGGGTGTCAGATGAAAGGTGGCCTTTGGGGCTCTAAGGACTTGCAAGCTCCTAGTTGCCAACAGCGTTAGTTCTGCAGGAATCCAGCAATGTTAAAAAATTTCTCACTGGGAACTGCGCTGTTGGCCAGGGCAAATGGCTGCAAATGGAGGCCATTTTGCATGGGAAAAAGAAGTCCTTTCCCCAGGGTCTGGGTGTCAGATGAAAGGTGGTCTTTGGGGCTCCAAGGACTTCCAGGGTCCTCGTTGCCAGCAGCTTTACTTTTGGAGAAAATCAGCCAAGTTTGCAAATTTCACACCGGGAACGATGCAGATGGCCAGGGCGATTGGCCTCAAACTGACCCCATTTTCCATGGGGAAAATTAATTCATGTCCCCAGGGTCTGGGTGTCAGATGAAAGGTGGACTTTAGGGCTCTAAGGACTTGCAGGGTACTACTTATTGGCAGCTTTAGATTTGGAGAAATCCAGCAAAGTTGGCAAATTTCTTGCTGGGCACCACCCTATTGGTCAGGGCGAGAGGCCAGAAATGGAGGCCATTTTCCATGGGGAAAATGAAGTCATTGGCCCAGGGTCTGCGGATCAGATGAAAGGTGGCATCTGGGGCCCTAAGGAGTTGCAGGGTCCTCCTTGCCAGCAGCTTTACTTTTGGAGAAAATCAGCCAAGTTTGCAAATTTCACACCTGGAACGATGCAGATGGCCAGGGCGAGTGGCCTCAAACTGACCCCATTTTTCATGGGGAAAAGAAGTCATGTCCCCAGCGTCTGGGTGTCAGATGAAAGGTGGCCTTTGGGGCTCTAAGGACTTGCAAGCTCCTAGTTGCCAACAGCTTTAGCTGTGGAGGGATCCAGTAATGTTTAAAAATTTCTCACTGGGCACTGCCCTGTTGGCCAGGGCAAATGGCTGCAAAGAGAGGTTATTATGCATGGGAAAAAGAAGTCCTTTCCCCAGGGTCTGGGTGTCAGATGAAAGGTGGCCATGGGGCTCCAAGGACTTCCAGGGTCCTCGTTGCCAGCAGCTTTACTTTTGGTGAAAATCAGCCAAGTTCGCAAATTTCACACCGGGAACGATGCAGATGGCCAGGGCGAGTGGCCTCATACTGATGCGATTTTCCATCCGGAAAATGTAGTCATGCCCCCAGGGTCTGGGTATCAATGAAAGGTGGACTTTGGGGCTCCAAGGACTTCCGGGGTCCTCGTTGCCAGCAGCTTTAATTTTGGAGAAAATCAGCCAAGTTTGCAAATTTCACACCGGGAACAATGCAGATTACCAGGGCGATTGGTCTCAAACTGACCCCATTTTCCCTGGGGAAAATTAATTCATATCCCCATGGTCTGGGTGTCAGATGAAAGGTGGCCTTTGGGGCTCTAAGGACTTGCAAGCTCCTAGTTGCCGATTGCTTTAGTTTTGGAGGAATCCAGCAAATTGTAAAAATTTCTCACTGGGCACTGCCCTGTTGGCCAGGGAAAATGGGTGCAAATGGAGGCCATTTCCCATGGGAAAAAGAAGTCCTTTCCCCAGGTTCTGGGTGTCAGATGAAAGGTGGCCTTTGGGGCTCTAAGGACTTGCAGGGTACTACTTATTGGCAGCTTTAGATTTGGAGAAATCCAGCAAAGATTGCATGTTTCTTGCTGGACACCGCCCTTTTAGTCAAGGCGAGAGGCCACAAATGGAGGCCATTTTCCATGGGGAAAATGAAGTCATGTCTCCAGGGTCTGGGTATCAGATGAAAGGTGGCCTTTGGGGCTCAATGGACTTGCAAGCTCCTTGTTGCCAACAGCGTTAGTTCAGCAGGAATCCCGCAATGTTAAAAAATTTCTCACTGGGAACTGCGCTGTTGGCCAGGGCAAATGGCTGCAAAGAGAGGCCATTTTGCATGGGGAAAAGAAGTCCTTTCCCCAGGGTCTGGGTATCAGCTGGAAGTTGGCATCTGGGGCTCTAAGGACTTGCAGTGTCCTAGTTGCTGGCAGCTTTTGTTTTGGAAGAATCCAGCTGAGTTTGCAAATTGCTCGCTTGGCACTGCCCTGCCTGCTAGGCCAAGGGGCCACAAATGAAGGCCATTTTCCATGGGAAAAATGTCCTTTTCCCAGGGTCTCAGTAATATGTTCAAGGTGGCCTTTGAGCTTCTAAGTACTTACAGGATCCTACTTGCTGCCAGCTTTACTTTTGGAAAAATGAAGCAAAAATTTGGTAATTCTACCTTGTCTCCCCTCTTTCGGCCAGGGTGAGTGGCTGCAAACGGAGTCCATTTCCCATGGGAAAAAGAAGTCCTTTCCCCAGAGTCTGCGTATCAGATGAAAGGTGGCCATGGGGCTCCAAGGACTTCCAGGGTCCTCATTGCAAGCAGCTTTACTTTTGGAGAAAATCAGCCAAGTTTGCAAATTTCACACAGGGAACGATGCAGACGACAAGGGCGAGTGGCCTCAAACTGACGCCAATTTCCCTGGGGAAAATGAAATCATGTCCCCAGCGTCTGGGTGTCAGATGAAAGGTGGACTTTAGGGCTCTAAGGACTTGCAATCTCCTACTTGCTGTTAGCTTTAGTTGTGGTGGAATCCAGCAATTTTTGCAAATTTCTCACTGCTCACTGCCCTGTTGGCCAGAGCAAATGGCTGCAAAGAGAGGTTATTATGCATGGGAAAAAGAAGTCCTTTCCCCAGGGTCTGGGTGTCAGATGAAAGGTGGCCATGGGGCTCCAAGGACTTCCAGGGTCCTCGTTGCCAGCAGCTTTACTTTTGGAGAAAATCAGCCAAGTTTGCAAATTTCACACCGGGAACGATGCAGATGGCCAGGGCGAGTGGCCTCATACTGGTCCGATTTTCCATCCGGAAAATGAAGTCATGCCCCCAGGGTCTTGGTGTCAGATGAAAGGTGGCCTTTGGGGCTCTAAGGACTTAAAGCTCCTACTTGTTGGCAGCTTTCGTTGTGGAGGAATCCAGCAAAATTTGCAAATTTCTCACTGGGCACTGCCCTGTTGGCCAGGGCAAATGGCTGCAAATGGAGGCCATTTTCCATGGGAAAAAGAAGTCCTTTCCCCAGCGTCTGGGTGTCAGATGAAAGGTGGCCTTTGGGGCTCTAAGGACTTGCAAGCTCCTAGTTGCCGGCAGCTTTAGTTGTGGAGGAATCCAGCAAAGTTTAAAAATTTCTCACTGGGCACTGCCCTGTTGGCCAGGGCAAATGGCTGCAAAGAGAGGTTATTTTGCAAGGGAAAAAGAAGTCCTTTCCACAGGTTCTGGGTGTCAGATGAAAGGTGGCCATGGGGCTCCAAGGACTTCCAGGGTCCTCGTTGCCAGCAGCTTTACTTTTGGAGAAAATCAGCCAAGTTTGCAAATTTCACACCGGGAACGATGCAGATGGCCAGGGCGAGTGGCCTCATACTGGTCCGATTTTCCATCCGGAAAATGAAGTCATGCCCCCAGGGTCTGGGTATCAATGGAAGGTGGACTTTGGGGCTCCAAGGACTTCCGGGGTCCTCGTTGCCAGCAGCTTTACTTTTGGAGAAAATCAGCCAAGTTCGGAAATTTCACACCGGGAACGATGCAGATGGCCAGGGCGAGTGGCCTCAAACTGACTCTATTTTCCATGGGGAAAAGAAGTCATGTCCCCAGCGTCTGGGTGTCAGATGAAAGGTGGCCTTTGGGGCTCTAAGGACTTGCAAGCTCCTAGTTGCCAACAGCGTTAGTTCTGCAGGAATCCAGCAATGTTAAAAAATTTCTCACTGGGAACTGCGCTGTTGGCCAGGGCAAATGGCTGCAAATGGAGGCCATTTTGCATGGCAAAAAGAAGTCCTTTCCCCAGGGTCTGGGTGTCAGATGAAAGGTGGTCTTTGGGGCTCCAAGGACTTCCAGGGTCCTCGTTGCCAGCAGCTTTACTTTTGGAGAAAATCAGCCAAGTTTGCAAATTTCACACCGGGAACGATGCAGATGGCCAGGGCGATTGGCCTCAAACTGACCCCATTTTCCATGGGGAAAATTAATTCATGTCCCCAGGGTCTGGGTGTCAGATGAAAGGTGGACTTTAGGGCTCTAAGGACTTGCAGGGTACTACTTATTGGCAGCTTTAGATTTGGAGAAATCCAGCAAAGTTGGCAAATTTCTTGCTGGGCACCACCCTATTGGTCAGGGCGAGAGGCCAGAAATGGAGGCCATTTTCCATGGGAAAAATGAAGTCATTGGCCCAGGGTCTGCGGATCAGATGAAAGGTGGCATCTGGGGCCCTAAGGAGTTGCAGGGTCCTCCTTGCCAGCAGCTTTACTTTTGGAGAAAATCAGCCAAGTTTGCAAATTTCACACCGGGAACGATGCAGATGGCCAGGGCGAGTGGCCTCATACTGATGCGATTTTCCATCCGGAAAATGAAGTCATGCCCCCAGGGTCTGGGTATCAATGAAAGGTGGACTTTGGGGCTCCAAGGACTTCCGGGGTCCTCGTTGCCAGCAGCTTTAATTTTGGAGAAAATCAGCCAAGTTTGCAAATTTCACACCGGGAACAATGCAGATTACCAGGGCGATTGGTCTCAAACTGACCCCATTTTCCCTGGGGAAAATTAATTCATATCCCCATGGTCTGGGTGTCAGATGAAAGGTGGCCTTTGGGGCTCTAAGGACTTGCAAGCTCCTAGTTGCCGATTGCTTTAGTTTTGGAGGAATCCAGCAAATTGTAAAAATTTCTCACTGGGCACTGCCCTGTTGGCCAGGGAAAATGGGTGCAAATGGAGGCCATTTCCCATGGGAAAAAGAAGTCCTTTCCCCAGGTTCTGGGTGTCAGATGAAAGGTGGCCTTTGGGGCTCTAAGGACTTGCAGGGTACTACTTATTGGCAGCTTTAGATTTGGAGAAATCCAGCAAAGATTGCATGTTTCTTGCTGGACACCGCCCTATTAGTCAAGGCGAGAGGCCACAAATGGAGGCCATTTTCCATGGGGAAAATGAAGTCATGTCTCCAGGGTCTGGGTATCAGATGAAAGGTGGCCTTTGGGGCTCAATGGACTTGCAAGCTCCTTGTTGCCAACAGCGTTAGTTCAGCAGGAATCCCGCAATGTTAAAAAATTTCTCACTGGGAACTGCGCTGTTGGCCAGGGCAAATGGCTGCAAAGAGAGGCCATTTTGCATGGGGAAAAGAAGTCCTTTCCCCAGGGTCTGGGTATCAGCTGGAAGTTGGCATCTGGGGCTCTAAGGACTTGCAGTGTCCTAGTTGCTGGCAGCTTTTGTTTTGGAAGAATCCAGCTGAGTTTGCAAATTGCTCGCTTGGCACTGCCCTGCCTGCTAGGCCAAGGGGCCACAAATGAAGGCCATTTTCCATGGGAAAAATGTCCTTTTCCCAGGGTCTCAGTAATATGTTCAAGGTGGCCTTTGAGCTTCTAAGTACTTACAGGATCCTACTTGCTGCCAGCTTTACTTTTGGAAAAATGAAGCAAAAATTTGGTAATTCTACCTTGTCTCCCCTCTTTCGGCCAGGGTGAGTGGCTGCAAACGGAGTCCATTTCCCATGGGAAAAAGAAGTCCTTTCCCCAGAGTCTGCGTATCAGATGAAAGGTGGCCATGGGGCTCCAAGGACTTCCAGGGTCCTCATTGCAAGCAGCTTTACTTTTGGAGAAAATCAGCCAAGTTTGCAAATTTCACACAGGGAACGATGCAGACGACAAGGGCGAGTGGCCTCAAACTGACGCCAATTTCCCTGGGGAAAATGAAATCATGTCCCCAGCGTCTGGGTGTCAGATGAAAGGTGGACTTTAGGGCTCTAAGGACTTGCAATCTCCTACTTGCTGTTAGCTTTAGTTGTGGTGGAATCCAGCAATTTTTGCAAATTTCTCACTGCTCACTGCCCTGTTGGCCAGAGCAAATGGCTGCAAAGAGAGGTTATTATGCATGGGAAAAAGAAGTCCTTTCCCCAGGGTCTGGGTGTCAGATGAAAGGTGGCCATGGGGCTCCAAGGACTTCCAGGGTCCTCGTTGCCAGCAGCTTTACTTTTGGTGAAAATCAGCCAAGTTTGCAAATTTCACACAGGGAACGATGCAGATGGCCAGGGCGAGTGGCCTCATACTGGTCCGATTTTCCATCCGGAAAATGAAGTCATGCCCCCAGGGTCTTGGTGTCAGATGAAAGGTGGCCTTTGGGGCTCTAAGGACTTAAAGCTCCTACTTGTTGGCAGCTTTCGTTGTGGAGGAATCCAGCAAAGTTTGCAAATTTCTCACTGGGCACTGCCCTGTTGGCCAGGGCAAATGGCTGCAAATGGAGGCCATTTTCCATGGGAAAAAGAAGTCCTTTCCCCAGCGTCTGGGTGTCAGATGAAAGGTGGCCTTTGGGGCTCTAAGGACTTGCAAGCTCCTAGTTGCCGGCAGCTTTAGTTGTGGAGGAATCCAGCAAAGTTTAAAAATTTCTCACTGGGCACTGCCCTGTTGGCCAGGGCAAATGGCTGCAAAGAGAGGTTATTTTGCAAGGGAAAAAGAAGTCCTTTCCACAGGTTCTGGGTGTCAGATGAAAGGTGGCCATGGGGCTCCAAGGACTTCCAGGGTCCTCGTTGCCAGCAGCTTTACTTTTGGAGAAAATCAGCCAAGTTTGCAAATTTCACACCGGGAACGATGCAGATGGCCAGGGCGAGTGGCCTCATACTGGTCCGATTTTCCATCCGGAAAATGAAGTCATGCCCCCAGGGTCTGGGTATCAATGGAAGGTGGACTTTGGGGCTCCAAGGACTTCCGGGGTCCTCGTTGCCAGCAGCTTTACTTTTGGAGAAAATCAGCCAAGTTCGCAAATTTCACACCGGGAACGATGCAGATGGCCAGGGCGAGTGGCCTCAAACTGACTCTATTTTCCATGGGGAAAAGAAGTCATGTCCCCAGCGTCTGGGTGTCAGATGAAAGGTGGCCTTTGGGGCTCTAAGGACTTGCAAGCTCCTAGTTGCCAACAGCGTTAGTTCTGCAGGAATCCAGCAATGTTAAAAAATTTCTCACTGGGAACTGCGCTGTTGGCCAGGGCAAATGGCTGCAAATGGAGGCCATTTTGCATGGGAAAAAGAAGTCCTTTCCCCAGGGTCTGGGTGTCAGATGAAAGGTGGTCTTTGGGGCTCCAAGGACTTCCAGGGTCCTCGTTGCCAGCAGCTTTACTTTTGGAGAAAATCAGCCAAGTTTGCAAATTTCACACCGGGAACGATGCAGATGGCCAGGGCGATTGGCCTCAAACTGACCCCATTTTCCATGGGGAAAATTAATTCATGTCCCCAGGGTCTGGGTGTCAGATGAAAGGTGGACTTTAGGGCTCTAAGGACTTGCAGGGTACTACTTATTGGCAGCTTTAGATTTGGAGAAATCCAGCAAAGTTGGCAAATTTCTTGCTGGGCACCACCCTATTGGTCAGGGCGAGAGGCCAGAAATGGAGGCCATTTTCCATGGGAAAAATGAAGTCATTGGCCCAGGGTCTGCGGATCAGATGAAAGGTGGCATCTGGGGCCCTAAGGAGTTGCAGGGTCCTCCTTGCCAGCAGCTTTACTTTTGGAGAAAATCAGCCAAGTTTGCAAATTTCACACCGGGAACGATGCAGATGGCCAGGGCGAGTGGCCTCATACTGATGCGATTTTCCATCCGGAAAATGAAGTCATGCCCCCAGGGTCTGGGTATCAATGAAAGGTGGACTTTGGGGCTCCAAGGACTTCCGGGGTCCTCGTTGCCAGCAGCTTTAATTTTGGAGAAAATCAGCCAAGTTTGCAAATTTCACACCGGGAACAATGCAGATTACCAGGGCGATTGGTCTCAAACTGACCCCATTTTCCCTGGGGAAAATTAATTCATATCCCCATGGTCTGGGTGTCAGATGAAAGGTGGCCTTTGGGGCTCTAAGGACTTGCAAGCTCCTAGTTGCCGATTGCTTTAGTTTTGGAGGAATCCAGCAAATTGTAAAAATTTCTCACTGGGCACTGCCCTGTTGGCCAGGGAAAATGGGTGCAAATGGAGGCCATTTCCCATGGGAAAAAGAAGTCCTTTCCCCAGGTTCTGGGTGTCAGATGAAAGGTGGCCTTTGGGGCTCTAAGGACTTGCAGGGTACTACTTATTGGCAGCTTTAGATTTGGAGAAATCCAGCAAAGATTGCATGTTTCTTGCTGGACACCGCCCTATTAGTCAAGGCGAGAGGCCACAAATGGAGGCCATTTTCCATGGGGAAAATGAAGTCATGTCTCCAGGGTCTGGGTATCAGATGAAAGGTGGCCTTTGGGGCTCAATGGACTTGCAAGCTCCTTGTTGCCAACAGCGTTAGTTCAGCAGGAATCCCGCAATGTTAAAAAATTTCTCACTGGGAACTGCGCTGTTGGCCAGGGCAAATGGCTGCAAAGAGAGGCCATTTTGCATGGGGAAAAGAAGTCCTTTCCCCAGGGTCTGGGTATCAGCTGGAAGTTGGCATCTGGGGCTCTAAGGACTTGCAGTGTCCTAGTTGCTGGCAGCTTTTGTTTTGGAAGAATCCAGCTGAGTTTGCAAATTGCTCGCTTGGCACTGCCCTGCCTGCTAGGCCAAGGGGCCACAAATGAAGGCCATTTTCCATGGGAAAAATGTCCTTTTCCCAGGGTCTCAGTAATATGTTCAAGGTGGCCTTTGAGCTTCTAAGTACTTACAGGATCCTACTTGCTGCCAGCTTTACTTTTGGAAAAATGAAGCAAAAATTTGGTAATTCTACCTTGTCTCCCCTCTTTCGGCCAGGGTGAGTGGCTGCAAACGGAGTCCATTTCCCATGGGAAAAAGAAGTCCTTTCCCCAGAGTCTGCGTATCAGATGAAAGGTGGCCATGGGGCTCCAAGGACTTCCAGGGTCCTCATTGCAAGCAGCTTTACTTTTGGAGAAAATCAGCCAAGTTTGCAAATTTCACACAGGGAACGATGCAGACGACAAGGGCGAGTGGCCTCAAACTGACGCCAATTTCCCTGGGGAAAATGAAATCATGTCCCCAGCGTCTGGGTGTCAGATGAAAGGTGGACTTTAGGGCTCTAAGGACTTGCAATCTCCTACTTGCTGTTAGCTTTAGTTGTGGTGGAATCCAGCAATTTTTGCAAATTTCTCACTGCTCACTGCCCTGTTGGCCAGAGCAAATGGCTGCAAAGAGAGGTTATTATGCATGGGAAAAAGAAGTCCTTTCCCCAGGGTCTGGGTGTCAGATGAAAGGTGGCCATGGGGCTCCAAGGACTTCCAGGGTCCTCGTTGCCAGCAGCTTTACTTTTGGAGAAAATCAGCCAAGTTTGCAAATTTCACACCGGGAACGATGCAGATGGCCAGGGCGAGTGGCCTCATACTGGTCCGATTTTCCATCCGGAAAATGAAGTCATGCCCCCAGGGTCTTGGTGTCAGATGAAAGGTGGCCTTTGGGGCTCTAAGGACTTAAAGCTCCTACTTGTTGGCAGCTTTCGTTGTGGAGGAATCCAGCAAAATTTGCAAATTTCTCACTGGGCACTGCCCTGTTGGCCAGGGCAAATGGCTGCAAATGGAGGCCATTTTCCATGGGAAAAAGAAGTCCTTTCCCCAGCGTCTGGGTGTCAGATGAAAGGTGGCCTTTGGGGCTCTAAGGACTTGCAAGCTCCTAGTTGCCGGCAGCTTTAGTTGTGGAGGAATCCAGCAAAGTTTAAAAATTTCTCACTGGGCACTGCCCTGTTGGCCAGGGCAAATGGCTGCAAAGAGAGGTTATTTTGCAAGGGAAAAAGAAGTCCTTTCCACAGGTTCTGGGTGTCAGATGAAAGGTGGCCATGGGGCTCCAAGGACTTCCAGGGTCCTCGTTGCCAGCAGCTTTACTTTTGGAGAAAATCAGCCAAGTTTGCAAATTTCACACCGGGAACGATGCAGATGGCCAGGGCGAGTGGCCTCATACTGGTCCGATTTTCCATCCGGAAAATGAAGTCATGCCCCCAGGGTCTGGGTATCAATGGAAGGTGGACTTTGGGGCTCCAAGGACTTCCGGGGTCCTCGTTGCCAGCAGCTTTACTTTTGGAGAAAATCAGCCAAGTTCGGAAATTTCACACCGGGAACGATGCAGATGGCCAGGGCGAGTGGCCTCAAACTGACTCTATTTTCCATGGGGAAAAGAAGTCATGTCCCCAGCGTCTGGGTGTCAGATGAAAGGTGGCCTTTGGGGCTCTAAGGACTTGCAAGCTCCTAGTTGCCAACAGCGTTAGTTCTGCAGGAATCCAGCAATGTTAAAAAATTTCTCACTGGGAACTGCGCTGTTGGCCAGGGCAAATGGCTGCAAATGGAGGCCATTTTGCATGGCAAAAAGAAGTCCTTTCCCCAGGGTCTGGGTGTCAGATGAAAGGTGGTCTTTGGGGCTCCAAGGACTTCCAGGGTCCTCGTTGCCAGCAGCTTTACTTTTGGAGAAAATCAGCCAAGTTTGCAAATTTCACACCGGGAACGATGCAGATGGCCAGGGCGATTGGCCTCAAACTGACCCCATTTTCCATGGGGAAAATTAATTCATGTCCCCAGGGTCTGGGTGTCAGATGAAAGGTGGACTTTAGGGCTCTAAGGACTTGCAGGGTACTACTTATTGGCAGCTTTAGATTTGGAGAAATCCAGCAAAGTTGGCAAATTTCTTGCTGGGCACCACCCTATTGGTCAGGGCGAGAGGCCAGAAATGGAGGCCATTTTCCATGGGAAAAATGAAGTCATTGGCCCAGGGTCTGCGGATCAGATGAAAGGTGGCATCTGGGGCCCTAAGGAGTTGCAGGGTCCTCCTTGCCAGCAGCTTTACTTTTGGAGAAAATCAGCCAAGTTTGCAAATTTCACACCGGGAACGATGCAGATGGCCAGGGCGAGTGGCCTCATACTGATGCGATTTTCCATCCGGAAAATGAAGTCATGCCCCCAGGGTCTGGGTATCAATGAAAGGTGGACTTTGGGGCTCCAAGGACTTCCGGGGTCCTCGTTGCCAGCAGCTTTAATTTTGGAGAAAATCAGCCAAGTTTGCAAATTTCACACCGGGAACAATGCAGATTACCAGGGCGATTGGTCTCAAACTGACCCCATTTTCCCTGGGGAAAATTAATTCATATCCCCATGGTCTGGGTGTCAGATGAAAGGTGGCCTTTGGGGCTCTAAGGACTTGCAAGCTCCTAGTTGCCGATTGCTTTAGTTTTGGAGGAATCCAGCAAATTGTAAAAATTTCTCACTGGGCACTGCCCTGTTGGCCAGGGAAAATGGGTGCAAATGGAGGCCATTTCCCATGGGAAAAAGAAGTCCTTTCCCCAGGTTCTGGGTGTCAGATGAAAGGTGGCCTTTGGGGCTCTAAGGACTTGCAGGGTACTACTTATTGGCAGCTTTAGATTTGGAGAAATCCAGCAAAGATTGCATGTTTCTTGCTGGACACCGCCCTATTAGTCAAGGCGAGAGGCCAGAAATGGAGGCCATTTTCCATGGGGAAAATGAAGTCATGTCTCCAGGGTCTGGGTATCAGATGAAAGGTGGCCTTTGGGGCTCAATGGACTTGCAAGCTCCTTGTTGCCAACAGCGTTAGTTCAGCAGGAATCCCGCAATGTTAAAAAATTTCTCACTGGGAACTGCGCTGTTGGCCAGGGCAAATGGCTGCAAAGAGAGGCCATTTTGCATGGGGAAAAGAAGTCCTTTCCCCAGGGTCTGGGTATCAGCTGGAAGTTGGCATCTGGGGCTCTAAGGACTTGCAGTGTCCTAGTTGCTGGCAGCTTTTGTTTTGGAAGAATCCAGCTGAGTTTGCAAATTGCTCGCTTGGCACTGCCCTGCCTGCTAGGCCAAGGGGCCACAAATGAAGGCCATTTTCCATGGGAAAAATGTCCTTTTCCCAGGGTCTCAGTAATATGTTCAAGGTGGCCTTTGAGCTTCTAAGTACTTACAGGATCCTACTTGCTGCCAGCTTTACTTTTGGAAAAATGAAGCAAAAATTTGGTAATTCTACCTTGTCTCCCCTCTTTCGGCCAGGGTGAGTGGCTGCAAACGGAGTCCATTTCCCATGGGAAAAAGAAGTCCTTTCCCCAGAGTCTGCGTATCAGATGAAAGGTGGCCATGGGGCTCCAAGGACTTCCAGGGTCCTCATTGCAAGCAGCTTTACTTTTGGAGAAAATCAGCCAAGTTTGCAAATTTCACACAGGGAACGATGCAGACGACAAGGGCGAGTGGCCTCAAACTGACGCCAATTTCCCTGGGGAAAATGAAATCATGTCCCCAGCGTCTGGGTGTCAGATGAAAGGTGGACTTTAGGGCTCTAAGGACTTGCAATCTCCTACTTGCTGTTAGCTTTAGTTGTGGTGGAATCCAGCAATTTTTGCAAATTTCTCACTGCTCACTGCCCTGTTGGCCAGAGCAAATGGCTGCAAAGAGAGGTTATTATGCATGGGAAAAAGAAGTCCTTTCCCCAGGGTCTGGGTGTCAGATGAAAGGTGGCCATGGGGCTCCAAGGACTTCCAGGGTCCTCGTTGCCAGCAGCTTTACTTTTGGTGAAAATCAGCCAAGTTTGCAAATTTCACACAGGGAACGATGCAGATGGCCAGGGCGAGTGGCCTCATACTGGTCCGATTTTCCATCCGGAAAATGAAGTCATGCCCCCAGGGTCTTGGTGTCAGATGAAAGGTGGCCTTTGGGGCTCTAAGGACTTAAAGCTCCTACTTGTTGGCAGCTTTCGTTGTGGAGGAATCCAGCAAAGTTTGCAAATTTCTCACTGGGCACTGCCCTGTTGGCCAGGGCAAATGGCTGCAAATGGAGGCCATTTTCCATGGGAAAAAGAAGTCCTTTCCCCAGCGTCTGGGTGTCAGATGAAAGGTGGCCTTTGGGGCTCTAAGGACTTGCAAGCTCCTAGTTGCCGGCAGCTTTAGTTGTGGAGGAATCCAGCAAAGTTTAAAAATTTCTCACTGGGCACTGCCCTGTTGGCCAGGGCAAATGGCTGCAAAGAGAGGTTATTTTGCAAGGGAAAAAGAAGTCCTTTCCACAGGTTCTGGGTGTCAGATGAAAGGTGGCCATGGGGCTCCAAGGACTTCCAGGGTCCTCGTTGCCAGCAGCTTTACTTTTGGAGAAAATCAGCCAAGTTTGCAAATTTCACACCGGGAACGATGCAGATGGCCAGGGCGAGTGGCCTCATACTGGTCCGATTTTCCATCCGGAAAATGAAGTCATGCCCCCAGGGTCTGGGTATCAATGGAAGGTGGACTTTGGGGCTCCAAGGACTTCCGGGGTCCTCGTTGCCAGCAGCTTTACTTTTGGAGAAAATCAGCCAAGTTCGCAAATTTCACACCGGGAACGATGCAGATGGCCAGGGCGAGTGGCCTCAAACTGACTCTATTTTCCATGGGGAAAAGAAGTCATGTCCCCAGCGTCTGGGTGTCAGATGAAAGGTGGCCTTTGGGGCTCTAAGGACTTGCAAGCTCCTAGTTGCCAACAGCGTTAGTTCTGCAGGAATCCAGCAATGTTAAAAAATTTCTCACTGGGAACTGCGCTGTTGGCCAGGGCAAATGGCTGCAAATGGAGGCCATTTTGCATGGGAAAAAGAAGTCCTTTCCCCAGGGTCTGGGTGTCAGATGAAAGGTGGTCTTTGGGGCTCCAAGGACTTCCAGGGTCCTCGTTGCCAGCAGCTTTACTTTTGGAGAAAATCAGCCAAGTTTGCAAATTTCACACCGGGAACGATGCAGATGGCCAGGGCGATTGGCCTCAAACTGACCCCATTTTCCATGGGGAAAATTAATTCATGTCCCCAGGGTCTGGGTGTCAGATGAAAGGTGGACTTTAGGGCTCTAAGGACTTGCAGGGTACTACTTATTGGCAGCTTTAGATTTGGAGAAATCCAGCAAAGTTGGCAAATTTCTTGCTGGGCACCACCCTATTGGTCAGGGCGAGAGGCCAGAAATGGAGGCCATTTTCCATGGGAAAAATGAAGTCATTGGCCCAGGGTCTGCGGATCAGATGAAAGGTGGCATCTGGGGCCCTAAGGAGTTGCAGGGTCCTCCTTGCCAGCAGCTTTACTTTTGGAGAAAATCAGCCAAGTTTGCAAATTTCACACCGGGAACGATGCAGATGGCCAGGGCGAGTGGCCTCATACTGATGCGATTTTCCATCCGGAAAATGAAGTCATGCCCCCAGGGTCTGGGTATCAATGAAAGGTGGACTTTGGGGCTCCAAGGACTTCCGGGGTCCTCGTTGCCAGCAGCTTTAATTTTGGAGAAAATCAGCCAAGTTTGCAAATTTCACACCGGGAACAATGCAGATTACCAGGGCGATTGGTCTCAAACTGACCCCATTTTCCCTGGGGAAAATTAATTCATATCCCCATGGTCTGGGTGTCAGATGAAAGGTGGCCTTTGGGGCTCTAAGGACTTGCAAGCTCCTAGTTGCCGATTGCTTTAGTTTTGGAGGAATCCAGCAAATTGTAAAAATTTCTCACTGGGCACTGCCCTGTTGGCCAGGGAAAATGGGTGCAAATGGAGGCCATTTCCCATGGGAAAAAGAAGTCCTTTCCCCAGGTTCTGGGTGTCAGATGAAAGGTGGCCTTTGGGGCTCTAAGGACTTGCAGGGTACTACTTATTGGCAGCTTTAGATTTGGAGAAATCCAGCAAAGATTGCATGTTTCTTGCTGGACACCGCCCTATTAGTCAAGGCGAGAGGCCACAAATGGAGGCCATTTTCCATGGGGAAAATGAAGTCATGTCTCCAGGGTCTGGGTATCAGATGAAAGGTGGCCTTTGGGGCTCAATGGACTTGCAAGCTCCTTGTTGCCAACAGCGTTAGTTCAGCAGGAATCCCGCAATGTTAAAAAATTTCTCACTGGGAACTGCGCTGTTGGCCAGGGCAAATGGCTGCAAAGAGAGGCCATTTTGCATGGGGAAAAGAAGTCCTTTCCCCAGGGTCTGGGTATCAGCTGGAAGTTGGCATCTGGGGCTCTAAGGACTTGCAGTGTCCTAGTTGCTGGCAGCTTTTGTTTTGGAAGAATCCAGCTGAGTTTGCAAATTGCTCGCTTGGCACTGCCCTGCCTGCTAGGCCAAGGGGCCACAAATGAAGGCCATTTTCCATGGGAAAAATGTCCTTTTCCCAGGGTCTCAGTAATATGTTCAAGGTGGCCTTTGAGCTTCTAAGTACTTACAGGATCCTACTTGCTGCCAGCTTTACTTTTGGAAAAATGAAGCAAAAATTTGGTAATTCTACCTTGTCTCCCCTCTTTCGGCCAGGGTGAGTGGCTGCAAACGGAGTCCATTTCCCATGGGAAAAAGAAGTCCTTTCCCCAGAGTCTGCGTATCAGATGAAAGGTGGCCATGGGGCTCCAAGGACTTCCAGGGTCCTCATTGCAAGCAGCTTTACTTTTGGAGAAAATCAGCCAAGTTTGCAAATTTCACACAGGGAACGATGCAGACGACAAGGGCGAGTGGCCTCAAACTGACGCCAATTTCCCTGGGGAAAATGAAATCATGTCCCCAGCGTCTGGGTGTCAGATGAAAGGTGGACTTTAGGGCTCTAAGGACTTGCAATCTCCTACTTGCTGTTAGCTTTAGTTGTGGTGGAATCCAGCAATTTTTGCAAATTTCTCACTGCTCACTGCCCTGTTGGCCAGAGCAAATGGCTGCAAAGAGAGGTTATTATGCATGGGAAAAAGAAGTCCTTTCCCCAGGGTCTGGGTGTCAGATGAAAGGTGGCCATGGGGCTCCAAGGACTTCCAGGGTCCTCGTTGCCAGCAGCTTTACTTTTGGTGAAAATCAGCCAAGTTTGCAAATTTCACACCGGGAACGATGCAGATGGCCAGGGCGAGTGGCCTCATACTGGTCCGATTTTCCATCCGGAAAATGAAGTCATGCCCCCAGGGTCTTGGTGTCAGATGAAAGGTGGCCTTTGGGGCTCTAAGGACTTAAAGCTCCTACTTGTTGGCAGCTTTCGTTGTGGAGGAATCCAGCAAAGTTTGCAAATTTCTCACTGGGCACTGCCCTGTTGGCCAGGGCAAATGGCTGCAAATGGAGGCCATTTTCCATGGGAAAAAGAAGTCCTTTCCCCAGCGTCTGGGTGTCAGATGAAAGGTGGCCTTTGGGGCTCTAAGGACTTGCAAGCTCCTAGTTGCCGGCAGCTTTAGTTGTGGAGGAATCCAGCAAAGTTTAAAAATTTCTCACTGGGCACTGCCCTGTTGGCCAGGGCAAATGGCTGCAAAGAGAGGTTATTTTGCAAGGGAAAAAGAAGTCCTTTCCACAGGTTCTGGGTGTCAGATGAAAGGTGGCCATGGGGCTCCAAGGACTTCCAGGGTCCTCGTTGCCAGCAGCTTTACTTTTGGAGAAAATCAGCCAAGTTTGCAAATTTCACACCGGGAACGATGCAGATGGCCAGGGCGAGTGGCCTCATACTGGTCCGATTTTCCATCCGGAAAATGAAGTCATGCCCCCAGGGTCTGGGTATCAATGGAAGGTGGACTTTGGGGCTCCAAGGACTTCCGGGGTCCTCGTTGCCAGCAGCTTTACTTTTGGAGAAAATCAGCCAAGTTCGCAAATTTCACACCGGGAACGATGCAGATGGCCAGGGCGAGTGGCCTCAGACTGACTCTATTTTCCATGGGGAAAAGAAGTCCTTTCCCCAGGTTCTGGGTGTCAGATGAAAGGTGGCCTTTGGGGCTCTAAGGACTTGCAAGCTCCTAGTTGCCAACAGCGTTAGTTCTGCAGGAATCCAGCAATGTTAAAAAATTTCTCACTGGGAACTGCGCTGTTGGCCAGGGCAAATGGCTGCAAATGGAGGCCATTTTGCATGGGAAAAAGAAGTCCTTTCCCCAGGGTCTGGGTGTCAGATGAAAGGTGGTCTTTGGGGCTCCAAGGACTTCCAGGGTCCTCGTTGCCAGCAGCTTTACTTTTGGAGAAAATCAGCCAAGTTTGCAAATTTCACACCGGGAACGATGCAGATGGCCAGGGCGATTGGCCTCAAACTGACCCCATTTTCCATGGGGAAAATTAATTCATGTCCCCAGGGTCTGGGTGTCAGATGAAAGGTGGACTTTAGGGCTCTAAGGACTTGCAGGGTACTACTTATTGGCAGCTTTAGATTTGGAGAAATCCAGCAAAGTTGGCAAATTTCTTGCTGGGCACCACCCTATTGGTCAGGGCGAGAGGCCAGAAATGGAGGCCATTTTCCATGGGAAAAATGAAGTCATTGGCCCAGGGTCTGCGGATCAGATGAAAGGTGGCATCTGGGGCCCTAAGGAGTTGCAGGGTCCTCCTTGCCAGCAGCTTTACTTTTGGAGAAAATCAGCCAAGTTTGCAAATTTCACACCGGGAACGATGCAGATGGCCAGGGCGAGTGGCCTCATACTGATGCGATTTTCCATCCGGAAAATGAAGTCATGCCCCCAGGGTCTGGGTATCAATGAAAGGTGGACTTTGGGGCTCCAAGGACTTCCGGGGTCCTCGTTGCCAGCAGCTTTAATTTTGGAGAAAATCAGCCAAGTTTGCAAATTTCACACCGGGAACAATGCAGATTACCAGGGCGATTGGTCTCAAACTGACCCCATTTTCCCTGGGGAAAATTAATTCATATCCCCATGGTCTGGGTGTCAGATGAAAGGTGGCCTTTGGGGCTCTAAGGACTTGCAAGCTCCTAGTTGCCGATTGCTTTAGTTTTGGAGGAATCCAGCAAATTGTAAAAATTTCTCACTGGGCACTGCCCTGTTGGCCAGGGAAAATGGGTGCAAATGGAGGCCATTTCCCATGGGAAAAAGAAGTCCTTTCCCCAGGTTCTGGGTGTCAGATGAAAGGTGGCCTTTGGGGCTCTAAGGACTTGCAGGGTACTACTTATTGGCAGCTTTAGATTTGGAGAAATCCAGCAAAGATTGCATGTTTCTTGCTGGACACCGCCCTATTAGTCAAGGCGAGAGGCCACAAATGGAGGCCATTTTCCATGGGGAAAATGAAGTCATGTCTCCAGGGTCTGGGTATCAGATGAAAGGTGGCCTTTGGGGCTCAATGGACTTGCAAGCTCCTTGTTGCCAACAGCGTTAGTTCAGCAGGAATCCCGCAATGTTAAAAAATTTCTCACTGGGAACTGCGCTGTTGGCCAGGGCAAATGGCTGCAAAGAGAGGCCATTTTGCATGGGGAAAAGAAGTCCTTTCCCCAGGGTCTGGGTATCAGCTGGAAGTTGGCATCTGGGGCTCTAAGGACTTGCAGTGTCCTAGTTGCTGGCAGCTTTTGTTTTGGAAGAATCCAGCTGAGTTTGCAAATTGCTCGCTTGGCACTGCCCTGCCTGCTAGGCCAAGGGGCCACAAATGAAGGCCATTTTCCATGGGAAAAATGTCCTTTTCCCAGGGTCTCAGTAATATGTTCAAGGTGGCCTTTGAGCTTCTAAGTACTTACAGGATCCTACTTGCTGCCAGCTTTACTTTTGGAAAAATGAAGCAAAAATTTGGTAATTCTACCTTGTCTCCCCTCTTTCGGCCAGGGTGAGTGGCTGCAAACGGAGTCCATTTCCCATGGGAAAAAGAAGTCCTTTCCCCAGAGTCTGCGTATCAGATGAAAGGTGGCCATGGGGCTCCAAGGACTTCCAGGGTCCTCATTGCAAGCAGCTTTACTTTTGGAGAAAATCAGCCAAGTTTGCAAATTTCACACAGGGAACGATGCAGACGACAAGGGCGAGTGGCCTCAAACTGACGCCAATTTCCCTGGGGAAAATGAAATCATGTCCCCAGCGTCTGGGTGTCAGATGAAAGGTGGACTTTAGGGCTCTAAGGACTTGCAATCTCCTACTTGCTGTTAGCTTTAGTTGTGGTGGAATCCAGCAATTTTTGCAAATTTCTCACTGCTCACTGCCCTGTTGGCCAGAGCAAATGGCTGCAAAGAGAGGTTATTATGCATGGGAAAAAGAAGTCCTTTCCCCAGGGTCTGGGTGTCAGATGAAAGGTGGCCATGGGGCTCCAAGGACTTCCAGGGTCCTCGTTGCCAGCAGCTTTACTTTTGGTGAAAATCAGCCAAGTTTGCAAATTTCACACCGGGAACGATGCAGATGGCCAGGGCGAGTGGCCTCATACTGGTCCGATTTTCCATCCGGAAAATGAAGTCATGCCCCCAGGGTCTTGGTGTCAGATGAAAGGTGGCCTTTGGGGCTCTAAGGACTTAAAGCTCCTACTTGTTGGCAGCTTTCGTTGTGGAGGAATCCAGCAAAGTTTGCAAATTTCTCACTGGGCACTGCCCTGTTGGCCAGGGCAAATGGCTGCAAATGGAGGCCATTTTCCATGGGAAAAAGAAGTCCTTTCCCCAGCGTCTGGGTGTCAGATGAAAGGTGGCCTTTGGGGCTCTAAGGACTTGCAAGCTCCTAGTTGCCGGCAGCTTTAGTTGTGGAGGAATCCAGCAAAGTTTAAAAATTTCTCACTGGGCACTGCCCTGTTGGCCAGGGCAAATGGCTGCAAAGAGAGGTTATTTTGCAAGGGAAAAAGAAGTCCTTTCCACAGGTTCTGGGTGTCAGATGAAAGGTGGCCATGGGGCTCCAAGGACTTCCAGGGTCCTCGTTGCCAGCAGCTTTACTTTTGGAGAAAATCAGCCAAGTTTGCAAATTTCACACCGGGAACGATGCAGATGGCCAGGGCGAGTGGCCTCATACTGGTCCGATTTTCCATCCGGAAAATGAAGTCATGCCCCCAGGGTCTGGGTATCAATGGAAGGTGGACTTTGGGGCTCCAAGGACTTCCGGGGTCCTCGTTGCCAGCAGCTTTACTTTTGGAGAAAATCAGCCAAGTTCGCAAATTTCACACCGGGAACGATGCAGATGGCCAGGGCGAGTGGCCTCAGACTGACTCTATTTTCCATGGGGAAAAGAAGTCCTTTCCCCAGGTTCTGGGTGTCAGATGAAAGGTGGCCTTTGGGGCTCTAAGGACTTGCAAGCTCCTAGTTGCCAACAGCGTTAGTTCTGCAGGAATCCAGCAATGTTAAAAAATTTCTCACTGGGAACTGCGCTGTTGGCCAGGGCAAATGGCTGCAAATGGAGGCCATTTTGCATGGGAAAAAGAAGTCCTTTCCCCAGGGTCTGGGTGTCAGATGAAAGGTGGTCTTTGGGGCTCCAAGGACTTCCAGGGTCCTCGTTGCCAGCAGCTTTACTTTTGGAGAAAATCAGCCAAGTTTGCAAATTTCACACCGGGAACGATGCAGATGGCCAGGGCGATTGGCCTCAAACTGACCCCATTTTCCATGGGGAAAATTAATTCATGTCCCCAGGGTCTGGGTGTCAGATGAAAGGTGGACTTTAGGGCTCTAAGGACTTGCAGGGTACTACTTATTGGCAGCTTTAGATTTGGAGAAATCCAGCAAAGTTGGCAAATTTCTTGCTGGGCACCACCCTATTGGTCAGGGCGAGAGGCCAGAAATGGAGGCCATTTTCCATGGGAAAAATGAAGTCATTGGCCCAGGGTCTGCGGATCAGATGAAAGGTGGCATCTGGGGCCCTAAGGAGTTGCAGGGTCCTCCTTGCCAGCAGCTTTACTTTTGGAGAAAATCAGCCAAGTTTGCAAATTTCACACCGGGAACGATGCAGATGGCCAGGGCGAGTGGCCTCATACTGATGCGATTTTCCATCCGGAAAATGAAGTCATGCCCCCAGGGTCTGGGTATCAATGAAAGGTGGACTTTGGGGCTCCAAGGACTTCCGGGGTCCTCGTTGCCAGCAGCTTTAATTTTGGAGAAAATCAGCCAAGTTTGCAAATTTCACACCGGGAACAATGCAGATTACCAGGGCGATTGGTCTCAAACTGACCCCATTTTCCCTGGGGAAAATTAATTCATATCCCCATGGTCTGGGTGTCAGATGAAAGGTGGCCTTTGGGGCTCTAAGGACTTGCAAGCTCCTAGTTGCCGATTGCTTTAGTTTTGGAGGAATCCAGCAAATTGTAAAAATTTCTCACTGGGCACTGCCCTGTTGGCCAGGGAAAATGGGTGCAAATGGAGGCCATTTCCCATGGGAAAAAGAAGTCCTTTCCCCAGGTTCTGGGTGTCAGATGAAAGGTGGCCTTTGGGGCTCTAAGGACTTGCAGGGTACTACTTATTGGCAGCTTTAGATTTGGAGAAATCCAGCAAAGATTGCATGTTTCTTGCTGGACACCGCCCTATTAGTCAAGGCGAGAGGCCACAAATGGAGGCCATTTTCCATGGGGAAAATGAAGTCATGTCTCCAGGGTCTGGGTATCAGATGAAAGGTGGCCTTTGGGGCTCAATGGACTTGCAAGCTCCTTGTTGCCAACAGCGTTAGTTCAGCAGGAATCCCGCAATGTTAAAAAATTTCTCACTGGGAACTGCGCTGTTGGCCAGGGCAAATGGCTGCAAAGAGAGGCCATTTTGCATGGGGAAAAGAAGTCCTTTCCCCAGGGTCTGGGTATCAGCTGGAAGTTGGCATCTGGGGCTCTAAGGACTTGCAGTGTCCTAGTTGCTGGCAGCTTTTGTTTTGGAAGAATCCAGCTGAGTTTGCAAATTGCTCGCTTGGCACTGCCCTGCCTGCTAGGCCAAGGGGCCACAAATGAAGGCCATTTTCCATGGGAAAAATGTCCTTTTCCCAGGGTCTCAGTAATATGTTCAAGGTGGCCTTTGAGCTTCTAAGTACTTACAGGATCCTACTTGCTGCCAGCTTTACTTTTGGAAAAATGAAGCAAAAATTTGGTAATTCTACCTTGTCTCCCCTCTTTCGGCCAGGGTGAGTGGCTGCAAACGGAGTCCATTTCCCATGGGAAAAAGAAGTCCTTTCCCCAGAGTCTGCGTATCAGATGAAAGGTGGCCATGGGGCTCCAAGGACTTCCAGGGTCCTCATTGCAAGCAGCTTTACTTTTGGAGAAAATCAGCCAAGTTTGCAAATTTCACACAGGGAACGATGCAGACGACAAGGGCGAGTGGCCTCAAACTGACGCCAATTTCCCTGGGGAAAATGAAATCATGTCCCCAGCGTCTGGGTGTCAGATGAAAGGTGGACTTTAGGGCTCTAAGGACTTGCAATCTCCTACTTGCTGTTAGCTTTAGTTGTGGTGGAATCCAGCAATTTTTGCAAATTTCTCACTGCTCACTGCCCTGTTGGCCAGAGCAAATGGCTGCAAAGAGAGGTTATTATGCATGGGAAAAAGAAGTCCTTTCCCCAGGGTCTGGGTGTCAGATGAAAGGTGGCCATGGGGCTCCAAGGACTTCCAGGGTCCTCGTTGCCAGCAGCTTTACTTTTGGTGAAAATCAGCCAAGTTTGCAAATTTCACACAGGGAACGATGCAGATGGCCAGGGCGAGTGGCCTCATACTGGTCCGATTTTCCATCCGGAAAATGAAGTCATGCCCCCAGGGTCTTGGTGTCAGATGAAAGGTGGCCTTTGGGGCTCTAAGGACTTAAAGCTCCTACTTGTTGGCAGCTTTCGTTGTGGAGGAATCCAGCAAAGTTTGCAAATTTCTCACTGGGCACTGCCCTGTTGGCCAGGGCAAATGGCTGCAAATGGAGGCCATTTTCCATGGGAAAAAGAAGTCCTTTCCCCAGCGTCTGGGTGTCAGATGAAAGCTGGCCTTTGGGGCTCTAAGGACTTGCAAGCTCCTAGTTGCCGGCAGCTTTAGTTGTGGAGGAATCCAGCAAAGTTTAAAAATTTCTCACTGGGCACTGCCCTGTTGGCCAGGGCAAATGGCTGCAAAGAGAGGTTATTTTGCAAGGGAAAAAGAAGTCCTTTCCACAGGTTCTGGGTGTCAGATGAAAGGTGGCCATGGGGCTCCAAGGACTTCCAGGGTCCTCGTTGCCAGCAGCTTTACTTTTGGAGAAAATCAGCCAAGTTTGCAAATTTCACACCGGGAACGATGCAGATGGCCAGGGCGAGTGGCCTCATACTGGTCCGATTTTCCATCCGGAAAATGAAGTCATGCCCCCAGGGTCTGGGTATCAATGGAAGGTGGACTTTGGGGCTCCAAGGACTTCCGGGGTCCTCGTTGCCAGCAGCTTTACTTTTGGAGAAAATCAGCCAAGTTCGCAAATTTCACACCGGGAACGATGCAGATGGCCAGGGCGAGTGGCCTCAAACTGACTCTATTTTCCATGGGGAAAAGAAGTCATGTCCCCAGCGTCTGGGTGTCAGATGAAAGGTGGCCTTTGGGGCTCTAAGGACTTGCAAGCTCCTAGTTGCCAACAGCGTTAGTTCTGCAGGAATCCAGCAATGTTAAAAAATTTCTCACTGGGAACTGCGCTGTTGGCCAGGGCAAATGGCTGCAAATGGAGGCCATTTTGCATGGGAAAAAGAAGTCCTTTCCCCAGGGTCTGGGTGTCAGATGAAAGGTGGTCTTTGGGGCTCCAAGGACTTCCAGGGTCCTCGTTGCCAGCAGCTTTACTTTTGGAGAAAATCAGCCAAGTTTGCAAATTTCACACCGGGAACGATGCAGATGGCCAGGGCGATTGGCCTCAAACTGACCCCATTTTCCATGGGGAAAATTAATTCATGTCCCCAGGGTCTGGGTGTCAGATGAAAGGTGGACTTTAGGGCTCTAAGGACTTGCAGGGTACTACTTATTGGCAGCTTTAGATTTGGAGAAATCCAGCAAAGTTGGCAAATTTCTTGCTGGGCACCACCCTATTGGTCAGGGCGAGAGGCCAGAAATGGAGGCCATTTTCCATGGGAAAAATGAAGTCATTGGCCCAGGGTCTGCGGATCAGATGAAAGGTGGCATCTGGGGCCCTAAGGAGTTGCAGGGTCCTCCTTGCCAGCAGCTTTACTTTTGGAGAAAATCAGCCAAGTTTGCAAATTTCACACCGGGAACGATGCAGATGGCCAGGGCGAGTGGCCTCATACTGATGCGATTTTCCATCCGGAAAATGAAGTCATGCCCCCAGGGTCTGGGTATCAATGAAAGGTGGACTTTGGGGCTCCAAGGACTTCCGGGGTCCTCGTTGCCAGCAGCTTTAATTTTGGAGAAAATCAGCCAAGTTTGCAAATTTCACACCGGGAACAATGCAGATTACCAGGGCGATTGGTCTCAAACTGACCCCATTTTCCCTGGGGAAAATTAATTCATATCCCCATGGTCTGGGTGTCAGATGAAAGGTGGCCTTTGGGGCTCTAAGGACTTGCAAGCTCCTAGTTGCCGATTGCTTTAGTTTTGGAGGAATCCAGCAAATTGTAAAAATTTCTCACTGGGCACTGCCCTGTTGGCCAGGGAAAATGGGTGCAAATGGAGGCCATTTCCCATGGGAAAAAGAAGTCCTTTCCCCAGGTTCTGGGTGTCAGATGAAAGGTGGCCTTTGGGGCTCTAAGGACTTGCAGGGTACTACTTATTGGCAGCTTTAGATTTGGAGAAATCCAGCAAAGATTGCATGTTTCTTGCTGGACACCGCCCTATTAGTCAAGGCGAGAGGCCACAAATGGAGGCCATTTTCCATGGGGAAAATGAAGTCATGTCTCCAGGGTCTGGGTATCAGATGAAAGGTGGCCTTTGGGGCTCAATGGACTTGCAAGCTCCTTGTTGCCAACAGCGTTAGTTCAGCAGGAATCCCGCAATGTTAAAAAATTTCTCACTGGGAACTGCGCTGTTGGCCAGGGCAAATGGCTGCAAAGAGAGGCCATTTTGCATGGGGAAAAGAAGTCCTTTCCCCAGGGTCTGGGTATCAGCTGGAAGTTGGCATCTGGGGCTCTAAGGACTTGCAGTGTCCTAGTTGCTGGCAGCTTTTGTTTTGGAAGAATCCAGCTGAGTTTGCAAATTGCTCGCTTGGCACTGCCCTGCCTGCTAGGCCAAGGGGCCACAAATGAAGGCCATTTTCCATGGGAAAAATGTCCTTTTCCCAGGGTCTCAGTAATATGTTCAAGGTGGCCTTTGAGCTTCTAAGTACTTACAGGATCCTACTTGCTGCCAGCTTTACTTTTGGAAAAATGAAGCAAAAATTTGGTAATTCTACCTTGTCTCCCCTCTTTCGGCCAGGGTGAGTGGCTGCAAACGGAGTCCATTTCCCATGGGAAAAAGAAGTCCTTTCCCCAGAGTCTGCGTATCAGATGAAAGGTGGCCATGGGGCTCCAAGGACTTCCAGGGTCCTCATTGCAAGCAGCTTTACTTTTGGAGAAAATCAGCCAAGTTTGCAAATTTCACACAGGGAACGATGCAGACGACAAGGGCGAGTGGCCTCAAACTGACGCCAATTTCCCTGGGGAAAATGAAATCATGTCCCCAGCGTCTGGGTGTCAGATGAAAGGTGGACTTTAGGGCTCTAAGGACTTGCAATCTCCTACTTGCTGTTAGCTTTAGTTGTGGTGGAATCCAGCAATTTTTGCAAATTTCTCACTGCTCACTGCCCTGTTGGCCAGAGCAAATGGCTGCAAAGAGAGGTTATTATGCATGGGAAAAAGAAGTCCTTTCCCCAGGGTCTGGGTGTCAGATGAAAGGTGGCCATGGGGCTCCAAGGACTTCCAGGGTCCTCGTTGCCAGCAGCTTTACTTTTGGTGAAAATCAGCCAAGTTTGCAAATTTCACACAGGGAACGATGCAGATGGCCAGGGCGAGTGGCCTCATACTGGTCCGATTTTCCATCCGGAAAATGAAGTCATGCCCCCAGGGTCTTGGTGTCAGATGAAAGGTGGCCTTTGGGGCTCTAAGGACTTAAAGCTCCTACTTGTTGGCAGCTTTCGTTGTGGAGGAATCCAGCAAAGTTTGCAAATTTCTCACTGGGCACTGCCCTGTTGGCCAGGGCAAATGGCTGCAAATGGAGGCCATTTTCCATGGGAAAAAGAAGTCCTTTCCCCAGCGTCTGGGTGTCAGATGAAAGCTGGCCTTTGGGGCTCTAAGGACTTGCAAGCTCCTAGTTGCCGGCAGCTTTAGTTGTGGAGGAATCCAGCAAAGTTTAAAAATTTCTCACTGGGCACTGCCCTGTTGGCCAGGGCAAATGGCTGCAAAGAGAGGTTATTTTGCAAGGGAAAAAGAAGTCCTTTCCACAGGTTCTGGGTGTCAGATGAAAGGTGGCCATGGGGCTCCAAGGACTTCCAGGGTCCTCGTTCCCAGCAGCTTTACTTTTGGAGAAAATCAGCCAAGTTTGCAAATTTCACACCGGGAACGATGCAGATGGCCAGGGCGAGTGGCCTCATACTGGTCCGATTTTCCATCCGGAAAATGAAGTCATGCCCCCAGGGTCTGGGTATCAATGGAAGGTGGACTTTGGGGCTCCAAGGACTTCCGGGGTCCTCGTTGCCAGCAGCTTTACTTTTGGAGAAAATCAGCCAAGTTCGCAAATTTCACACCGGGAACGATGCAGATGGCCAGGGCGAGTGGCCTCAAACTGACTCTATTTTCCATGGGGAAAAGAAGTCATGTCCCCAGCGTCTGGGTGTCAGATGAAAGGTGGCCTTTGGGGCTCTAAGGACTTGCAAGCTCCTAGTTGCCAACAGCGTTAGTTCTGCAGGAATCCAGCAATGTTAAAAAATTTCTCACTGGGAACTGCGCTGTTGGCCAGGGCAAATGGCTGCAAATGGAGGCCATTTTGCATGGGAAAAAGAAGTCCTTTCCCCAGGGTCTGGGTGTCAGATGAAAGGTGGTCTTTGGGGCTCCAAGGACTTCCAGGGTCCTCGTTGCCAGCAGCTTTACTTTTGGAGAAAATCAGCCAAGTTTGCAAATTTCACACCGGGAACGATGCAGATGGCCAGGGCGATTGGCCTCAAACTGACCCCATTTTCCATGGGGAAAATTAATTCATGTCCCCAGGGTCTGGGTGTCAGATGAAAGGTGGACTTTAGGGCTCTAAGGACTTGCAGGGTACTACTTATTGGCAGCTTTAGATTTGGAGAAATCCAGCAAAGTTGGCAAATTTCTTGCTGGGCACCACCCTATTGGTCAGGGCGAGAGGCCAGAAATGGAGGCCATTTTCCATGGGAAAAATGAAGTCATTGGCCCAGGGTCTGCGGATCAGATGAAAGGTGGCATCTAGGGCCCTAAGGAGTTGCAGGGTCCTCCTTGCCAGCAGCTTTACTTTTGGAGAAAATCAGCCAAGTTTGCAAATTTCACACCGGGAACGATGCAGATGGCCAGGGCGAGTGGCCTCATACTGATGCGATTTTCCATCCGGAAAATGAAGTCATGCCCCCAGGGTCTGGGTATCAATGAAAGGTGGACTTTGGGGCTCCAAGGACTTCCGGGGTCCTCGTTGCCAGCAGCTTTAATTTTGGAGAAAATCAGCCAAGTTTGCAAATTTCACACCGGGAACAATGCAGATTACCAGGGCGATTGGTCTCAAACTGACCCCATTTTCCCTGGGGAAAATTAATTCATATCCCCATGGTCTGGGTGTCAGATGAAAGGTGGCCTTTGGGGCTCTAAGGACTTGCAAGCTCCTAGTTGCCGATTGCTTTAGTTTTGGAGGAATCCAGCAAATTGTAAAAATTTCTCACTGGGCACTGCCCTGTTGGCCAGGGAAAATGGGTGCAAATGGAGGCCATTTCCCATGGGAAAAAGAAGTCCTTTCCCCAGGTTCTGGGTGTCAGATGAAAGGTGGCCTTTGGGGCTCTAAGGACTTGCAGGGTACTACTTATTGGCAGCTTTAGATTTGGAGAAATCCAGCAAAGATTGCATGTTTCTTGCTGGACACCGCCCTATTAGTCAAGGCGAGAGGCCACAAATGGAGGCCATTTTCCATGGGGAAAATGAAGTCATGTCTCCAGGGTCTGGGTATCAGATGAAAGGTGGCCTTTGGGGCTCAATGGACTTGCAAGCTCCTTGTTGCCAACAGCGTTAGTTCAGCAGGAATCCCGCAATGTTAAAAAATTTCTCACTGGGAACTGCGCTGTTGGCCAGGGCAAATGGCTGCAAAGAGAGGCCATTTTGCATGGGGAAAAGAAGTCCTTTCCCCAGGGTCTGGGTATCAGCTGGAAGTTGGCATCTGGGGCTCTAAGGACTTGCAGTGTCCTAGTTGCTGGCAGCTTTTGTTTTGGAAGAATCCAGCTGAGTTTGCAAATTGCTCGCTTGGCACTGCCCTGCCTGCTAGGCCAAGGGGCCACAAATGAAGGCCATTTTCCATGGGAAAAATGTCCTTTTCCCAGGGTCTCAGTAATATGTTCAAGGTGGCCTTTGAGCTTCTAAGTACTTACAGGATCCTACTTGCTGCCAGCTTTACTTTTGGAAAAATGAAGCAAAAATTTGGTAATTCTACCTTGTCTCCCCTCTTTCGGCCAGGGTGAGTGGCTGCAAACGGAGTCCATTTCCCATGGGAAAAAGAAGTCCTTTCCCCAGAGTCTGCGTATCAGATGAAAGGTGGCCATGGGGCTCCAAGGACTTCCAGGGTCCTCATTGCAAGCAGCTTTACTTTTGGAGAAAATCAGCCAAGTTTGCAAATTTCACACAGGGAACGATGCAGACGACAAGGGCGAGTGGCCTCAAACTGACGCCAATTTCCCTGGGGAAAATGAAATCATGTCCCCAGCGTCTGGGTGTCAGATGAAAGGTGGACTTTAGGGCTCTAAGGACTTGCAATCTCCTACTTGCTGTTAGCTTTAGTTGTGGTGGAATCCAGCAATTTTTGCAAATTTCTCACTGCTCACTGCCCTGTTGGCCAGAGCAAATGGCTGAAAAGAGAGGTTATTATGCATGGGAAAAAGAAGTCCTTTCCCCAGGGTCTGGGTGTCAGATGAAAGGTGGCCATGGGGCTCCAAGGACTTCCAGGGTCCTTGTTCCCAGCAGCTTTACTTTTGGAGAAAATCAGCCAAGTTTGCAAATTTCACACCGGGAACGATGCAGATGGCCAGGGCGAGTGGCCTCATACTGGTCCGATTTTCCATCCGGAAAATGAAGTCATGCCCCCAGGGTCTTGGTGTCAGATGAAAGGTGGCCTTTGGGGCTCTAAGGACTTAAAGCTCCTACTTGTTGGCAGCTTTCGTTGTGGAGGAATCCAGCAAAGTTTGCAAATTTCTCACTGGGCACTGCCCTGTTGGCCAGGGCAAATGGCTGCAAATGGAGGCCATTTTCCATGGGAAAAAGAAGTCCTTTCCACAGGGTCTGGGTGTCAGATGAAAGGTGGCCATGGGGCTCCAAGGACTTCCAGGGTCCTCGTTCCCAGCAGCTTTACTTTTGGAGAAAATCAGCCAAGTTTGCAAATTTCACACCGGGAACGATGCAGATGGCCAGGGCGAGTGGCCTCATACTGGTCCGATTTTCCATCCGGAAAATGAAGTCATGCCCCCAGGGTCTGGGTATCAATGGAAGGTGGACTTTGGGGCTCCAAGGACTTCCGGGGTCCTCGTTGCCAGCAGCTTTACTTTTGGAGAAAATCAGCCAAGTTCGCAAATTTCACACCGGGAACGATGCAGATGGCCAGGGCGAGTGGCCTCAAACTGACTCTATTTTCCATGGGGAAAAGAAGTCATGTCCCCAGCGTCTGGGTGTCAGATGAAAGGTGGCCTTTGGGGCTCTAAGGACTTGCAAGCTCCTAGTTGCCAACAGCTTTAGCTGTGGAGGGATCCAGTAATGTTTAAAAATTTCTCACTGGGCACTGCCCTGTTGGCCAGGGCAAATGGCTGCAAAGAGAGGTTATTATGCATGGGAAAAAGAAGTCCTTTCCCCAGGGTCTGGGTGTCAGATGAAAGGTGGCCATGGGGCTCCAAGGACTTCCAGGGTCCTCGTTCCCAGCAGCTTTACTTTTGGAGAAAATCAGCCAAGTTTGCAAATTTCACACCGGGAACGATGCAGATGGCCAGGGCGAGTGGCCTCATACTGATGCGATTTTCCATCCGGAAAATGAAGTCATGCCCCCAGGGTCTGGGTATCAATGAAAGGTGGACTTTGGGGCTCCAAGGACTTCCGGGGTCCTCGTTGCCAGCAGCTTTAATTTTGGAGAAAATCAGCCAAGTTTGCAAATTTCACACCGGGAACAATGCAGATTACCAGGGCGATTGGTCTCAAACTGACCCCATTTTCCCTGGGGAAAATTAATTCATATCCCCATGGTCTGGGTGTCAGATGAAAGGTGGCCTTTGGGGCTCTAAGGACTTGCAAGCTCCTAGTTGCCGATTGCTTTAGTTTTGGAGGAATCCAGCAAATTGTAAAAATTTCTCACTGGGCACTGCCCTGTTGGCCAGGGAAAATGGGTGCAAATGGAGGCCATTTTGCATGGGAAAAAGAAGTCCTTTCCCCAGGGTCTGGGTGTCAGATGAAAGGTGGCCTTTGGGGCTCTAAGGACTTGCAGGGTACTACTTATTGGCAGCTTTAGATTTGGAGAAATCCAGCAAAGATTGCATGTTTCTTGCTGGACACCGCCCTATTAGTCAAGGCGAGAGGCCACAAATGGAGGCCATTTTCCATGGGGAAAATGAAGTCATGTCTCCAGGGTCTGGGTATCAGATGAAAGGTGGCCTTTGGGGCTCAATGGACTTGCAAGCTCCTTGTTGCCAACAGCGTTAGTTCAGCAGGAATCCCGCAATGTTAAAAAATTTCTCACTGGGAACTGCGCTGTTGGCCAGGGCAAATGGCTGCAAAGAGAGGCCATTTTGCATGGGGAAAAGAAGTCCTTTCCCCAGGGTCTGGGTATCAGCTGGAAGTTGGCATCTGGGGCTCTAAGGACTTGCAGTGTCCTAGTTGCTGGCAGCTTTTGTTTTGGAAGAATCCAGCTGAGTTTGCAAATTGCTCGCTTGGCACTGCCCTGCCTGCTAGGCCAAGGGGCCACAAATGAAGGCCATTTTCCATGGGAAAAATGTCCTTTTCCCAGGGTCTCAGTAATATGTTCAAGGTGGCCTTTGAGCTTCTAAGTACTTACAGGATCCTACTTGCTGCCAGCTTTACTTTTGGAAAAATGAAGCAAAAATTTGGTAATTCTACCTTGTCTCCCCTCTTTCGGCCAGGGTGAGTGGCTGCAAACGGAGTCCATTTCCCATGGGAAAAAGAAGTCCTTTCCCCAGAGTCTGCGTATCAGATGAAAGGTGGCCATGGGGCTCCAAGGACTTCCAGGGTCCTCATTGCAAGCAGCTTTACTTTTGGAGAAAATCAGCCAAGTTTGCAAATTTCACACAGGGAACGATGCAGACGACAAGGGCGAGTGGCCTCAAACTGACGCCAATTTCCCTGGGGAAAATGAAATCATGTCCCCAGCGTCTGGGTGTCAGATGAAAGGTGGACTTTAGGGCTCTAAGGACTTGCAATCTCCTACTTGCTGTTAGCTTTAGTTGTGGTGGAATCCAGCAATTTTTGCAAATTTCTCACTGCTCACTGCCCTGTTGGCCAGAGCAAATGGCTGAAAAGAGAGGTTATTATGCATGGGAAAAAGAAGTCCTTTCCCCAGGGTCTGGGTGTCAGATGAAAGGTGGCCATGGGGCTCCAAGGACTTCCAGGGTCCTCGTTGCCAGCAGCTTTACTTTTGGTGAAAATCAGCCAAGTTTGCAAATTTCACACCGGGAACGATGCAGATGGCCAGGGCGAGTGGCCTCATACTGGTCCGATTTTCCATCCGGAAAATGAAGTCATGCCCCCAGGGTCTTGGTGTCAGATGAAAGGTGGCCTTTGGGGCTCTAAGGACTTAAAGCTCCTACTTGTTGGCAGCTTTCGTTGTGGAGGAATCCAGCAAAGTTTGCAAATTTCTCACTGGGCACTGCCCTGTTGGCCAGGGCAAATGGCTGCAAATGGAGGCCATTTTCCATGGGAAAAAGAAGTCCTTTCCCCAGCGTCTGGGTGTCAGATGAAAGGTGGCCTTTGGGGCTCTAAGGACTTGCAAGCTCCTAGTTGCCGGCAGCTTTAGTTGTGGAGGAATCCAGCAAAGTTTAAAAATTTCTCACTGGGCACTGCCCTGTTGGCCAGGGCAAATGGCTGCAAAGAGAGGTTATTTTGCAAGGGAAAAAGAAGTCCTTTCCACAGGTTCTGGGTGTCAGATGAAAGGTGGCCATGGGGCTCCAAGGACTTCCAGGGTCCTCGTTCCCAGCAGCTTTACTTTTGGAGAAAATCAGCCAAGTTTGCAAATTTCATACCGGGAACGATGCAGATGGCCAGGGCGAGTGGCCTCATACTGGTCCGATTTTCCATCCGGAAAATGAAGTCATGCCCCCAGGGTCTGGGTATCAATGGAAGGTGGACTTTGGGGCTCCAAGGACTTCCGGGGTCCTCGTTGCCAGCAGCTTTACTTTTGGAGAAAATCAGCCAAGTTTGCAAATTTCACACCGGGAACGATGCAGATGGCCAGGGCGAGTGGCCTCAAACTGACTCTATTTTCCATGGGGAAAAGAAGTCATGTCCCCAGCGTCTGGGTGTCAGATGAAAGGTGGCCTTTGGGGCTCTAAGGACTTGCAAGCTCCTAGTTGCCAACAGCGTTAGTTCTGCAGGAATCCAGCAATGTTAAAAAATTTCTCACTGGGAACTGCGCTGTTGGCCAGGGCAAATGGCTGCAAATGGAGGCCATTTTGCATGGGAAAAAGAAGTCCTTTCCCCAGGGTCTGGGTGTCAGATGAAAGGTGGTCTTTGGGGCTCCAAGGACTTCCAGGGTCCTCGTTGCCAGCAGCTTTACTTTTGGAGAAAATCAGCCAAGTTTGCAAATTTCACACCGGGAACGATGCAGATGGCCAGGGCGAGTGGCCTCATACTGATGCGATTTTCCATCCGGAAAATGAAGTCATGCCCCCAGGGTCTGGGTATCAATGAAAGGTGGACTTTGGGGCTCCAAGGACTTCCGGGGTCCTCGTTGCCAGCAGCTTTAATTTTGGAGAAAATCAGCCAAGTTTGCAAATTTCACACCGGGAACAATGCAGATTACCAGGGCGATTGGTCTCAAACTGACCCCATTTTCCCTGGGGAAAATTAATTCATATCCCCATGGTCTGGGTGTCAGATGAAAGGTGGCCTTTGGGGCTCTAAGGACTTGCAAGCTCCTAGTTGCCGATTGCTTTAGTTTTGGAGGAATCCAGCAAATTGTAAAAATTTCTCACTGGGCACTGCCCTGTTGGCCAGGGAAAATGGGTGCAAATGGAGGCCATTTTGCATGGGAAAAAGAAGTCCTTTCCCCAGGTTCTGGGTGTCAGATGAAAGGTGGCCTTTGGGGCTCTAAGGACTTGCAGGGTACTACTTATTGGCAGCTTTAGATTTGGAGAAATCCAGCAAAGATTGCATGTTTCTTGCTGGACACCGCCCTATTAGTCAAGGCGAGAGGCCACAAATGGAGGCCATTTTCCATGGGGAAAATGAAGTCATGTCTCCAGGGTCTGGGTATCAGATGAAAGGTGGCCTTTGGGGCTCAATGGACTTGCAAGCTCCTTGTTGCCAACAGCGTTAGTTCAGCAGGAATCCCGCAATGTTAAAAAATTTCTCACTGGGAACTGCGCTGTTGGCCAGGGCAAATGGCTGCAAAGAGAGGCCATTTTGCATGGGGAAAAGAAGTCCTTTCCCCAGGGTCTGGGTATCAGCTGGAAGTTGGCATCTGGGGCTCTAAGGACTTGCAGTGTCCTAGTTGCTGGCAGCTTTTGTTTTGGAAGAATCCAGCTGAGTTTGCAAATTGCTCGCTTGGCACTGCCCTGCCTGCTAGGCCAAGGGGCCACAAATGAAGGCCATTTTCCATGGGAAAAATGTCCTTTTCCCAGGGTCTCAGTAATATGTTCAAGGTGGCCTTTGAGCTTCTAAGTACTTACAGGATCCTACTTGCTGCCAGCTTTACTTTTGGAAAAATGAAGCAAAAATTTGGTAATTCTACCTTGTCTCCCCTCTTTCGGCCAGGGTGAGTGGCTGCAAACGGAGTCCATTTCCCATGGGAAAAAGAAGTCCTTTCCCCAGAGTCTGCGTATCAGATGAAAGGTGGCCATGGGGCTCCAAGGACTTCCAGGGTCCTCATTGCAAGCAGCTTTACTTTTGGAGAAAATCAGCCAAGTTTGCAAATTTCACACAGGGAACGATGCAGACGACAAGGGCGAGTGGCCTCAAACTGACGCCAATTTCCCTGGGGAAAATGAAATCATGTCCCCAGCGTCTGGGTGTCAGATGAAAGGTGGACTTTAGGGCTCTAAGGACTTGCAATCTCCTACTTGCTGTTAGCTTTAGTTGTGGTGGAATCCAGCAATTTTTGCAAATTTCTCACTGCTCACTGCCCTGTTGGCCAGAGCAAATGGCTGAAAAGAGAGGTTATTATGCATGGGAAAAAGAAGTCCTTTCCCCAGGGTCTGGGTGTCAGATGAAAGGTGGCCATGGGGCTCCAAGGACTTCCAGGGTCCTCGTTGCCAGCAGCTTTACTTTTGGTGAAAATCAGCCAAGTTTGCAAATTTCACACCGGGAACGATGCAGATGGCCAGGGCGAGTGGCCTCATACTGGTCCGATTTTCCATCCGGAAAATGAAGTCATGCCCCCAGGGTCTTGGTGTCAGATGAAAGGTGGCCTTTGGGGCTCTAAGGACTTAAAGCTCCTACTTGTTGGCAGCTTTCGTTGTGGAGGAATCCAGCAAAGTTTGCAAATTTCTCACTGGGCACTGCCCTGTTGGCCAGGGCAAATGGCTGCAAATGGAGGCCATTTTCCATGGGAAAAAGAAGTCCTTTCCCCAGCGTCTGGGTGTCAGATGAAAGGTGGCCTTTGGGGCTCTAAGGACTTGCAAGCTCCTAGTTGCCGGCAGCTTTAGTTGTGGAGGAATCCAGCAAAGTTTAAAAATTTCTCACTGGGCACTGCCCTGTTGGCCAGGGCAAATGGCTGCAAAGAGAGGTTATTTTGCAAGGGAAAAAGAAGTCCTTTCCACAGGTTCTGGGTGTCAGATGAAAGGTGGCCATGGGGCTCCAAGGACTTCCAGGGTCCTCGTTCCCAGCAGCTTTACTTTTGGAGAAAATCAGCCAAGTTTGCAAATTTCATACCGGGAACGATGCAGATGGCCAGGGCGAGTGGCCTCATACTGGTCCGATTTTCCATCCGGAAAATGAAGTCATGCCCCCAGGGTCTGGGTATCAATGGAAGGTGGACTTTGGGGCTCCAAGGACTTCCGGGGTCCTCGTTGCCAGCAGCTTTACTTTTGGAGAAAATCAGCCAAGTTTGCAAATTTCACACCGGGAACGATGCAGATGGCCAGGGCGAGTGGCCTCAAACTGACTCTATTTTCCATGGGGAAAAGAAGTCATGTCCCCAGCGTCTGGGTGTCAGATGAAAGGTGGCCTTTGGGGCTCTAAGGACTTGCAAGCTCCTAGTTGCCAACAGCGTTAGTTCTGCAGGAATCCAGCAATGTTAAAAAATTTCTCACTGGGAACTGCGCTGTTGGCCAGGGCAAATGGCTGCAAATGGAGGCCATTTTGCATGGGAAAAAGAAGTCCTTTCCCCAGGGTCTGGGTGTCAGATGAAAGGTGGTCTTTGGGGCTCCAAGGACTTCCAGGGTCCTCGTTGCCAGCAGCTTTACTTTTGGAGAAAATCAGCCAAGTTTGCAAATTTCACACCGGGAACGATGCAGATGGCCAGGGCGATTGGCCTCAAACTGACCCCATTTTCCATGGGGAAAATTAATTCATGTCCCCAGGGTCTGGGTGTCAGATGAAAGGTGGACTTTAGGGCTCTAAGGACTTGCAGGGTACTACTTATTGGCAGCTTTAGATTTGGAGAAATCCAGCAAAGTTGGCAAATTTCTTGCTGGGCACCACCCTATTGGTCAGGGCGAGAGGCCAGAAATGGAGGCCATTTTCCATGGGAAAAATGAAGTCATTGGCCCAGGGTCTGCGGATCAGATGAAAGGTGGCATCTGGGGCCCTAAGGAGTTGCAGGGTCCTCCTTGCCAGCAGCTTTACTTTTGGAGAAAATCAGCCAAGTTTGCAAATTTCACACCGGGAACGATGCAGATGGCCAGGGCGAGTGGCCTCATACTGATGCGATTTTCCATCCGGAAAATGAAGTCATGCCCCCAGGGTCTGGGTATCAATGAAAGGTGGACTTTGGGGCTCCAAGGACTTCCGGGGTCCTCGTTGCCAGCAGCTTTAATTTTGGAGAAAATCAGCCAAGTTTGCAAATTTCACACCGGGAACAATGCAGATTACCAGGGCGATTGGTCTCAAACTGACCCCATTTTCCCTGGGGAAAATTAATTCATATCCCCATGGTCTGGGTGTCAGATGAAAGGTGGCCTTTGGGGCTCTAAGGACTTGCAAGCTCCTAGTTGCCGATTGCTTTAGTTTTGGAGGAATCCAGCAAATTGTAAAAATTTCTCACTGGGCACTGCCCTGTTGGCCAGGGAAAATGGGTGCAAATGGAGGCCATTTTGCATGGGAAAAAGAAGTCCTTTCCCCAGGTTCTGGGTGTCAGATGAAAGGTGGCCTTTGGGGCTCTAAGGACTTGCAGGGTACTACTTATTGGCAGCTTTAGATTTGGAGAAATCCAGCAAAGATTGCATGTTTCTTGCTGGACACCGCCCTATTAGTCAAGGCGAGAGGCCAGAAATGGAGGCCATTTTCCATGGGGAAAATGAAGTCATGTCTCCAGGGTCTGGGTATCAGATGAAAGGTGGCCTTTGGGGCTCAATGGACTTGCAAGCTCCTTGTTGCCAACAGCGTTAGTTCAGCAGGAATCCCGCAATGTTTAAAAATTTCTCACTGGGAACTGTGCTGTTGGCCAGGGCAAATGGCTGCAAAGAGAGGCCATTTTGCATGGGGAAAAGAAGTCCTTTCCCCAGGGTCTGGGTATCAGCTGGAAGTTGGCATCTGGGGCTCTAAGGACTTGCAGTGTCCTAGTTGCTGGCAGCTTTTGTTTTGGAAGAATCCAGCTGAGTTTGCAAATTGCTCGCTTGGCACTGCCCTGCCTGCTAGGCCAAGGGGCCACAAATGAAGGCCATTTTCCATGGGAAAAATGTCCTTTTCCCAGGGTCTCAGTAGTATGTTCAAGGTGGCCTTTGAGCTTCTAAGTACTTACAGGATCCTACTTGCTGCCAGCTTTACTTTTGGAAAAATGAAGCAAAAATTTGGTAATTCTACCTTGTCTCCCCTCTTTCGGCCAGGGTGAGTGGCTGCAAACGGAGTCCATTTCCCATGGGAAAAAGAAGTCCTTTCCCCAGAGTCTGCGTATCAGATGAAAGGTGGCCATGGGGCTCCAAGGACTTCCAGGGTCCTCATTGCAAGCAGCTTTACTTTTGGAGAAAATCAGCCAAGTTTGCAAATTTCACACAGGGAACGATGCAGACGACAAGGGCGAGTGGCCTCAAACTGACGCCAATTTCCCTGGGGAAAATGAAATCATGTCCCCAGCGTCTGGGTGTCAGATGAAAGGTGGACTTTAGGGCTCTAAGGACTTGCAATCTCCTACTTGCTGTTAGCTTTAGTTGTGGAGGAATCCAGCAATTTTTGCAAATTTCTCACTGCTCACTGCCCTGTTGGCCAGAGCAAATGGCTGCAAAGAGAGGTTATTATGCATGGGAAAAAGAAGTCCTTTCCCCAGGGTCTGGGTGTCAGATGAAAGGTGGCCATGGGGCTCCAAGGACTTCCAGGGTCCTCGTTGCCAGCAGCTTTACTTTTGGTGAAAATCAGCCAAGTTTGCAAATTTCACACAGGGAACGATGCAGATGGCCAGGGCGAGTGGCCTCATACTGGTCCGATTTTCCATCCGGAAAATGAAGTCATGCCCCCAGGGTCTTGGTGTCAGATGAAAGGTGGCCTTTGGGGCTCTAAGGACTTAAAGCTCCTACTTGTTGGCAGCTTTCGTTGTGGAGGAATCCAGCAAAGTTTGCAAATTTCTCACTGGGCACTGCCCTGTTGGCCAGGGCAAATGGCTGCAAATGGAGGCCATTTTCCATGGGAAAAAGAAGTCCTTTCCCCAGCGTCTGGGTGTCAGATGAAAGGTGGCCTTTGGGGCTCTAAGGACTTGCAAGCTCCTAGTTGCCGGCAGCTTTAGTTGTGGAGGAATCCAGCAAAGTTTAAAAATTTCTCACTGGGCACTGCCCTGTTGGCCAGGGCAAATGGCTGCAAAGAGAGGTTATTTTGCAAGGGAAAAAGAAGTCCTTTCCACAGGTTCTGGGTGTCAGATGAAAGGTGGCCATGGGGCTCCAAGGACTTCCAGGGTCCTCGTTCCCAGCAGCTTTACTTTTGGAGAAAATCAGCCAAGTTTGCAAATTTCACACCGGGAACGATGCAGATGGCCAGGGCGAGTGGCCTCATACTGGTCCGATTTTCCATCCGGAAAATGAAGTCATGCCCCCAGGGTCTGGGTATCAATGGAAGGTGGACTTTGGGGCTCCAAGGACTTCCGGGGTCCTCGTTGCCAGCAGCTTTACTTTTGGAGAAAATCAGCCAAGTTCGCAAATTTCACACCGGGAACGATGCAGATGGCCAGGGCGAGTGGCCTCAAACTGACTCTATTTTCCATGGGGAAAAGAAGTCATGTCCCCAGCGTCTGGGTGTCAGATGAAAGGTGGCCTTTGGGGCTCTAAGGACTTGCAAGCTCCTAGTTGCCAACAGCGTTAGTTCTGCAGGAATCCAGCAATGTTAAAAAATTTCTCACTGGGAACTGCGCTGTTGGCCAGGGCAAATGGCTGCAAATGGAGGCCATTTTGCATGGGAAAAAGAAGTCCTTTCCCCAGGGTCTGGGTGTCAGATGAAAGGTGGTCTTTGGGGCTCCAAGGACTTCCAGGGTCCTCGTTGCCAGCAGCTTTACTTTTGGAGAAAATCAGCCAAGTTTGCAAATTTCACACCGGGAACGATGCAGATGGCCAGGGCGATTGGCCTCAAACTGACCCCATTTTCCATGGGGAAAATTAATTCATGTCCCCAGGGTCTGGGTGTCAGATGAAAGGTGGACTTTAGGGCTCTAAGGACTTGCAGGGTACTACTTATTGGCAGCTTTAGATTTGGAGAAATCCAGCAAAGTTGGCAAATTTCTTGCTGGGCACCACCCTATTGGTCAGGGCGAGAGGCCAGAAATGGAGGCCATTTTCCATGGGAAAAATGAAGTCATTGGCCCAGGGTCTGCGGATCAGATGAAAGGTGGCATCTGGGGCCCTAAGGAGTTGCAGGGTCCTCCTTGCCAGCAGCTTTACTTTTGGAGAAAATCAGCCAAGTTTGCAAATTTCACACCGGGAACGATGCAGATGGCCAGGGCGAGTGGCCTCATACTGATGCGATTTTCCATCCGGAAAATGAAGTCATGCCCCCAGGGTCTGGGTATCAATGAAAGGTGGACTTTGGGGCTCCAAGGACTTCCGGGGTCCTCGTTGCCAGCAGCTTTAATTTTGGAGAAAATCAGCCAAGTTTGCAAATTTCACACCGGGAACAATGCAGATTACCAGGGCGATTGGTCTCAAACTGACCCCATTTTCCCTGGGGAAAATTAATTCATATCCCCATGGTCTGGGTGTCAGATGAAAGGTGGCCTTTGGGGCTCTAAGGACTTGCAAGCTCCTAGTTGCCGATTGCTTTAGTTTTGGAGGAATCCAGCAAATTGTAAAAATTTCTCACTGGGCACTGCCCTGTTGGCCAGGGAAAATGGGTGCAAATGGAGGCCATTTTGCATGGGAAAAAGAAGTCCTTTCCCCAGGTTCTGGGTGTCAGATGAAAGGTGGCCTTTGGGGCTCTAAGGACTTGCAGGGTACTACTTATTGGCAGCTTTAGATTTGGAGAAATCCAGCAAAGATTGCATGTTTCTTGCTGGACACCGCCCTATTAGTCAAGGCGAGAGGCCAGAAATGGAGGCCATTTTCCATGGGGAAAATGAAGTCATGTCTCCAGGGTCTGGGTATCAGATGAAAGGTGGCCTTTGGGGCTCAATGGACTTGCAAGCTCCTTGTTGCCAACAGCGTTAGTTCAGCAGGAATCCCGCAATGTTAAAAAATTTCTCACTGGGAACTGCGCTGTTGGCCAGGGCAAATGGCTGCAAAGAGAGGCCATTTTGCATGGGGAAAAGAAGTCCTTTCCCCAGGGTCTGGGTATCAGCTGGAAGTTGGCATCTGGGGCTCTAAGGACTTGCAGTGTCCTAGTTGCTGGCAGCTTTTGTTTTGGAAGAATCCAGCTGAGTTTGCAAATTGCTCGCTTGGCACTGCCCTGCCTGCTAGGCCAAGGGGCCACAAATGAAGGCCATTTTCCATGGGAAAAATGTCCTTTTCCCAGGGTCTCAGTAGTATGTTCAAGGTGGCCTTTGAGCTTCTAAGTACTTACAGGATCCTACTTGCTGCCAGCTTTACTTTTGGAAAAATGAAGCAAAAATTTGGTAATTCTACCTTGTCTCCCCTCTTTCGGCCAGGGTGAGTGGCTGCAAACGGAGTCCATTTCCCATGGGAAAAAGAAGTCCTTTCCCCAGAGTCTGCGTATCAGATGAAAGGTGGCCATGGGGCTCCAAGGACTTCCAGGGTCCTCATTGCAAGCAGCTTTACTTTTGGAGAAAATCAGCCAAGTTTGCAAATTTCACACAGGGAACGATGCAGACGACAAGGGCGAGTGGCCTCAAACTGACGCCAATTTCCCTGGGGAAAATGAAATCATGTCCCCAGCGTCTGGGTGTCAGATGAAAGGTGGACTTTAGGGCTCTAAGGACTTGCAATCTCCTACTTGCTGTTAGCTTTAGTTGTGGTGGAATCCAGCAATTTTTGCAAATTTCTCACTGCTCACTGCCCTGTTGGCCAGAGCAAATGGCTGCAAAGAGAGGTTATTATGCATGGGAAAAAGAAGTCCTTTCCCCAGGGTCTGGGTGTCAGATGAAAGGTGGCCATGGGGCTCCAAGGACTTCCAGGGTCCTCGTTGCCAGCAGCTTTACTTTTGGTGAAAATCAGCCAAGTTTGCAAATTTCACACAGGGAACGATGCAGATGGCCAGGGCGAGTGGCCTCATACTGGTCCGATTTTCCATCCGGAAAATGAAGTCATGCCCCCAGGGTCTTGGTGTCAGATGAAAGGTGGCCTTTGGGGCTCTAAGGACTTAAAGCTCCTACTTGTTGGCAGCTTTCGTTGTGGAGGAATCCAGCAAAGTTTGCAAATTTCTCACTGGGCACTGCCCTGTTGGCCAGGGCAAATGGCTGCAAATGGAGGCCATTTTGCATGGGAAAAAGAAGTCCTTTCCCCAGGGTCTGGGTGTCAGATGAAAGGTGGCCATGGGGCTCCAAGGACTTCCAGGGTCCTCGTTCCCAGCAGCTTTACTTTTGGTGAAAATCAGCCAAGTTTGCAAATTTCACACCGGGAACGATGCAGATGGCCAGGGCGAGTGGCCTCATACTGGTCCGATTTTCCATCCGGAAAATGAAGTCATGCCCCCAGGGTCTTGGTGTCAGATGAAAGGTGGCCTTTGGGGCTCTAAGGACTTAAAGCTCCTACTTGTTGGCAGCTTTCGTTGTGGAGGAATCCAGCAAAGTTTGCAAATTTCTCACTGGGCACTGCGCTGTTGGCCAGGGCAAATGGCTGCAAATGGAGGCCATTTTCCATGGGAAAAAGAAGTCCTTTCCCCAGCGTCTGGGTGTCAGATGAAAGGTGGCCTTTGGGGCTCTAAGGACTTGCAAGCTCCTAGTTGCCGGCAGCTTTAGTTGTGGAGGAATCCAGCAAAGTTTAAAAATTTCTCACTGGGCACTGCCCTGTTGGCCAGGGCAAATGGCTGCAAAGAGAGGTTATTTTGCAAGGGAAAAAGAAGTCCTTTCCACAGGTTCTGGGTGTCAGATGAAAGGTGGCCATGGGGCTCCAAGGACTTCCAGGGTCCTCGTTGCCAGCAGCTTTACTTTTGGAGAAAATCAGCCAAGTTTGCAAATTTCACACCGGGAACGATGCAGATGGCCAGGGCGAGTGGCCTCATACTGGTCCGATTTTCCATCCGGAAAATGAAGTCATGCCCCCAGGGTCTGGGTATCAATGGAAGGTGGACTTTGGGGCTCCAAGGACTTCCGGGGTCCTCGTTGCCAGCAGCTTTACTTTTGGAGAAAATCAGCCAAGTTCGCAAATTTCACACCGGGAACGATGCAGATGGCCAGGGCGAGTGGCCTCAAACTGACTCTATTTTCCATGGGGAAAAGAAGTCATGTCCCCAGCGTCTGGGTGTCAGATGAAAGGTGGCCTTTGGGGCTCTAAGGACTTGCAAGCTCCTAGTTGCCAACAGCGTTAGTTCTGCAGGAATCCAGCAATGTTAAAAAATTTCTCACTGGGAACTGCGCTGTTGGCCAGGGCAAATGGCTGCAAATGGAGGCCATTTTGCATGGGAAAAAGAAGTCCTTTCCCCAGGGTCTGGGTGTCAGATGAAAGGTGGTCTTTGGGGCTCCAAGGACTTCCAGGGTCCTCGTTGCCAGCAGCTTTACTTTTGGAGAAAATCAGCCAAGTTTGCAAATTTCACACCGGGAACGATGCAGATGGCCAGGGCGATTGGCCTCAAACTGACCCCATTTTCCATGGGGAAAATTAATTCATGTCCCCAGGGTCTGGGTGTCAGATGAAAGGTGGACTTTAGGGCTCTAAGGACTTGCAGGGTACTACTTATTGGCAGCTTTAGATTTGGAGAAATCCAGCAAAGTTGGCAAATTTCTTGCTGGGCACCACCCTATTGGTCAGGGCGAGAGGCCAGAAATGGAGGCCATTTTCCATGGGGAAAATGAAGTCATTGGCCCAGGGTCTGCGGATCAGATGAAAGGTGGCATCTGGGGCCCTAAGGAGTTGCAGGGTCCTCCTTGCCAGCAGCTTTACTTTTGGAGAAAATCAGCCAAGTTTGCAAATTTCACACCTGGAACGATGCAGATGGCCAGGGCGAGTGGCCTCAAACTGACCCCATTTTTCATGGGGAAAAGAAGTCATGTCCCCAGCGTCTGGGTGTCAGATGAAAGGTGGCCTTTGGGGCTCTAAGGACTTGCAAGCTCCTAGTTGCCAACAGCTTTAGCTGTGGAGGGATCCAGTAATGTTTAAAAATTTCTCACTGGGCACTGCCCTGTTGGCCAGGGCAAATGGCTGCAAAGAGAGGTTATTATGCATGGGAAAAAGAAGTCCTTTCCCCAGGGTCTGGGTGTCAGATGAAAGGTGGCCATGGGGCTCCAAGGACTTCCAGGGTCCTCGTTCCCAGCAGCTTTACTTTTGGAGAAAATCAGCCAAGTTTGCAAATTTCACACCGGGAACGATGCAGATGGCCAGGGCGAGTGGCCTCATACTGATGCGATTTTCCATCCGGAAAATGAAGTCATGCCCCCAGGGTCTGGGTATCAATGAAAGGTGGACTTTGGGGCTCCAAGGACTTCCGGGGTCCTCGTTGCCAGCAGCTTTAATTTTGGAGAAAATCAGCCAAGTTTGCAAATTTCACACCGGGAACAATGCAGATTACCAGGGCGATTGGTCTCAAACTGACCCCATTTTCCCTGGGGAAAATTAATTCATATCCCCATGGTCTGGGTGTCAGATGAAAGGTGGCCTTTGGGGCTCTAAGGACTTGCAAGCTCCTAGTTGCCGATTGCTTTAGTTTTGGAGGAATCCAGCAAATTGTAAAAATTTCTCACTGGGCACTGCCCTGTTGGCCAGGGAAAATGGGTGCAAATGGAGGCCATTTTGCATGGGAAAAAGAAGTCCTTTCCCCAGGTTCTGGGTGTCAGATGAAAGGTGGCCTTTGGGGCTCTAAGGACTTGCAGGGTACTACTTATTGGCAGCTTTAGATTTGGAGAAATCCAGCAAAGATTGCATGTTTCTTGCTGGACACCGCCCTATTAGTCAAGGCGAGAGGCCACAAATGGAGGCCATTTTCCATGGGGAAAATGAAGTCATGTCTCCAGGGTCTGGGTATCAGATGAAAGGTGGCCTTTGGGGCTCAATGGACTTGCAAGCTCCTTGTTGCCAACAGCGTTAGTTCAGCAGGAATCCCGCAATGTTAAAAAATTTCTCACTGGGAACTGCGCTGTTGGCCAGGGCAAATGGCTGCAAAGAGAGGCCATTTTGCATGGGGAAAAGAAGTCCTTTCCCCAGGGTCTGGGTATCAGCTGGAAGTTGGCATCTGGGGCTCTAAGGACTTGCAGTGTCCTAGTTGCTGGCAGCTTTTGTTTTGGAAGAATCCAGCTGAGTTTGCAAATTGCTCGCTTGGCACTGCCCTGCCTGCTAGGCCAAGGGGCCACAAATGAAGGCCATTTTCCATGGGAAAAATGTCCTTTTCCCAGGGTCTCAGTAATATGTTCAAGGTGGCCTTTGAGCTTCTAAGTACTTACAGGATCCTACTTGCTGCCAGCTTTACTTTTGGAAAAATGAAGCAAAAATTTGGTAATTCTACCTTGTCTCCCCTCTTTCGGCCAGGGTGAGTGGCTGCAAACGGAGTCCATTTCCCATGGGAAAAAGAAGTCCTTTCCCCAGAGTCTGCGTATCAGATGAAAGGTGGCCATGGGGCTCCAAGGACTTCCAGGGTCCTCATTGCAAGCAGCTTTACTTTTGGAGAAAATCAGCCAAGTTTGCAAATTTCACACAGGGAACGATGCAGACGACAAGGGCGAGTGGCCTCAAACTGACGCCAATTTCCCTGGGGAAAATGAAATCATGTCCCCAGCGTCTGGGTGTCAGATGAAAGGTGGACTTTAGGGCTCTAAGGACTTGCAATCTCCTACTTGCTGTTAGCTTTAGTTGTGGTGGAATCCAGCAATTTTTGCAAATTTCTCACTGCTCAATGCCCTGTTGGCCAGAGCAAATGGCTGCAAAGAGAGGTTATTATGCATGGGAAAAAGAAGTCCTTTCCCCAGGGTCTGGGTGTCAGATGAAAGGTGGCCATGGGGCTCCAAGGACTTCCAGGGTCCTCGTTGCCAGCAGCTTTACTTTTGGTGAAAATCAGCCAAGTTTGCAAATTTCACACCGGGAACGATGCAGATGGCCAGGGCGAGTGGCCTCATACTGGTCCGATTTTCCATCCGGAAAATGAAGTCATGCCCCCAGGGTCTTGGTGTCAGATGAAAGGTGGCCTTTGGGGCTCTAAGGACTTAAAGCTCCTACTTGTTGGCAGCTTTCGTTGTGGAGGAATCCAGCAAAGTTTGCAAATTTCTCACTGGGCACTGCCCTGTTGGCCAGGGCAAATGGCTGCAAATGGAGGCCATTTTCCATGGGAAAAAGAAGTCCTTTCCCCAGCGTCTGGGTGTCAGTTGAAAGGTGGCCTTTGGGGCTCTAAGGACTTGCAAGCTCCTAGTTGCCGGCAGCTTTAGTTGTGGAGGAATCCAGCAAAGTTTAAAAATTTCTCACTGGGCACTGCCCTGTTGGCCAGGGCAAATGGCTGCAAAGAGAGGTTATTTTGCAAGGGAAAAAGAAGTCCTTTCCACAGGTTCTGGGTGTCAGATGAAAGGTGGCCATGGGGCTCCAAGGACTTCCAGGGTCCTCGTTCCCAGCAGCTTTACTTTTGGAGAAAATCAGCCAAGTTTGCAAATTTCATACCGGGAACGATGCAGATGGCCAGGGCGAGTGGCCTCATACTGGTCCGATTTTCCATCCGGAAAATGAAGTCATGCCCCCAGGGTCTGGGTATCAATGGAAGGTGGACTTTGGGGCTCCAAGGACTTCCGGGGTCCTCGTTGCCAGCAGCTTTACTTTTGGAGAAAATCAGCCAAGTTTGCAAATTTCACACCGGGAACGATGCAGATGGCCAGGGCGAGTGGCCTCAAACTGACTCTATTTTCCATGGGGAAAAGAAGTCATGTCCCCAGCGTCTGGGTGTCAGATGAAAGGTGGCCTTTGGGGCTCTAAGGACTTGCAAGCTCCTAGTTGCCAACAGCGTTAGTTCTGCAGGAATCCAGCAATGTTAAAAAATTTCTCACTGGGAACTGCGCTGTTGGCCAGGGCAAATGGCTGCAAATGGAGGCCATTTTGCATGGGAAAAAGAAGTCCTTTCCCCAGGGTCTGGGTGTCAGATGAAAGGTGGTCTTTGGGGCTCCAAGGACTTCCAGGGTCCTCGTTGCCAGCAGCTTTACTTTTGGAGAAAATCAGCCAAGTTTGCAAATTTCACACCGGGAACGATGCAGATGGCCAGGGCGATTGGCCTCAAACTGACCCCATTTTCCATGGGGAAAATTAATTCATGTCCCCAGGGTCTGGGTGTCAGATGAAAGGTGGACTTTAGGGCTCTAAGGACTTGCAGGGTACTACTTATTGGCAGCTTTAGATTTGGAGAAATCCAGCAAAGTTGGCAAATTTCTTGCTGGGCACCACCCTATTGGTCAGGGCGAGAGGCCAGAAATGGAGGCCATTTTCCATGGGAAAAATGAAGTCATTGGCCCAGGGTCTGCGGATCAGATGAAAGGTGGCATCTGGGGCCCTAAGGAGTTGCAGGGTCCTCCTTGCCAGCAGCTTTACTTTTGGAGAAAATCAGCCAAGTTTGCAAATTTCACACCGGGAACGATGCAGATGGCCAGGGCGAGTGGCCTCATACTGATGCGATTTTCCATCCGGAAAATGAAGTCATGCCCCCAGGGTCTGGGTATCAATGAAAGGTGGACTTTGGGGCTCCAAGGACTTCCGGGGTCCTCGTTGCCAGCAGCTTTAATTTTGGAGAAAATCAGCCAAGTTTGCAAATTTCACACCGGGAACAATGCAGATTACCAGGGCGATTGGTCTCAAACTGACCCCATTTTCCCTGGGGAAAATTAATTCATATCCCCATGGTCTGGGTGTCAGATGAAAGGTGGCCTTTGGGGCTCTAAGGACTTGCAAGCTCCTAGTTGCCGATTGCTTTAGTTTTGGAGGAATCCAGCAAATTGTAAAAATTTCTCACTGGGCACTGCCCTGTTGGCCAGGGAAAATGGGTGCAAATGGAGGCCATTTTGCATGGGAAAAAGAAGTCCTTTCCCCAGGTTCTGGGTGTCAGATGAAAGGTGGCCTTTGGGGCTCTAAGGACTTGCAGGGTACTACTTATTGGCAGCTTTAGATTTGGAGAAATCCAGCAAAGATTGCATGTTTCTTGCTGGACACCGCCCTATTAGTCAAGGCGAGAGGCCACAAATGGAGGCCATTTTCCATGGGGAAAATGAAGTCATGTCTCCAGGGTCTGGGTATCAGATGAAAGGTGGCCTTTGGGGCTCAATGGACTTGCAAGCTCCTTGTTGCCAACAGCGTTAGTTCAGCAGGAATCCCGCAATGTTTAAAAATTTCTCACTGGGAACTGTGCTGTTGGCCAGGGCAAATGGCTGCAAAGAGAGGCCATTTTGCATGGGGAAAAGAAGTCCTTTCCCCAGGGTCTGGGTATCAGCTGGAAGTTGGCATCTGGGGCTCTAAGGACTTGCAGTGTCCTAGTTGCTGGCAGCTTTTGTTTTGGAAGAATCCAGCTGAGTTTGCAAATTGCTCGCTTGGCACTGCCCTGCCTGCTAGGCCAAGGGGCCACAAATGAAGGCCATTTTCCATGGGAAAAATGTCCTTTTCCCAGGGTCTCAGTAGTATGTTCAAGGTGGCCTTTGAGCTTCTAAGTACTTACAGGATCCTACTTGCTGCCAGCTTTACTTTTGGAAAAATGAAGCAAAAATTTGGTAATTCTACCTTGTCTCCCCTCTTTCGGCCAGGGTGAGTGGCTGCAAACGGAGTCCATTTCCCATGGGAAAAAGAAGTCCTTTCCCCAGAGTCTGCGTATCAGATGAAAGGTGGCCATGGGGCTCCAAGGACTTCCAGGGTCCTCATTGCAAGCAGCTTTACTTTTGGAGAAAATCAGCCAAGTTTGCAAATTTCACACAGGGAACGATGCAGACGACAAGGGCGAGTGGCCTCAAACTGACGCCAATTTCCCTGGGGAAAATGAAATCATGTCCCCAGCGTCTGGGTGTCAGATGAAAGGTGGACTTTAGGGCTCTAAGGACTTGCAATCTCCTACTTGCTGTTAGCTTTAGTTGTGGAGGAATCCAGCAATTTTTGCAAATTTCTCACTGCTCACTGCCCTGTTGGCCAGAGCAAATGGCTGCAAAGAGAGGTTATTATGCATGGGAAAAAGAAGTCCTTTCCCCAGGGTCTGGGTGTCAGATGAAAGGTGGCCATGGGGCTCCAAGGACTTCCAGGGTCCTCGTTGCCAGCAGCTTTACTTTTGGTGAAAATCAGCCAAGTTTGCAAATTTCACACAGGGAACGATGCAGATGGCCAGGGCGAGTGGCCTCATACTGGTCCGATTTTCCATCCGGAAAATGAAGTCATGCCCCCAGGGTCTTGGTGTCAGATGAAAGGTGGCCTTTGGGGCTCTAAGGACTTAAAGCTCCTACTTGTTGGCAGCTTTCGTTGTGGAGGAATCCAGCAAAGTTTGCAAATTTCTCACTGGGCACTGCCCTGTTGGCCAGGGCAAATGGCTGCAAATGGAGGCCATTTTCCATGGGAAAAAGAAGTCCTTTCCCCAGCGTCTGGGTGTCAGATGAAAGGTGGCCTTTGGGGCTCTAAGGACTTGCAAGCTCCTAGTTGCCGGCAGCTTTAGTTGTGGAGGAATCCAGCAAAGTTTAAAAATTTCTCACTGGGCACTGCCCTGTTGGCCAGGGCAAATGGCTGCAAAGAGAGGTTATTTTGCAAGGGAAAAAGAAGTCCTTTCCACAGGTTCTGGGTGTCAGATGAAAGGTGGCCATGGGGCTCCAAGGACTTCCAGGGTCCTCGTTGCCAGCAGCTTTACTTTTGGAGAAAATCAGCCAAGTTTGCAAATTTCACACCGGGAACGATGCAGATGGCCAGGGCGAGTGGCCTCATACTGGTCCGATTTTCCATCCGGAAAATGAAGTCATGCCCCCAGGGTCTGGGTATCAATGGAAGGTGGACTTTGGGGCTCCAAGGACTTCCGGGGTCCTCGTTGCCAGCAGCTTTACTTTTGGAGAAAATCAGCCAAGTTCGCAAATTTCACACCGGGAACGATGCAGATGGCCAGGGCGAGTGGCCTCAAACTGACTCTATTTTCCATGGGGAAAAGAAGTCATGTCCCCAGCGTCTGGGTGTCAGATGAAAGGTGGCCTTTGGGGCTCTAAGGACTTGCAAGCTCCTAGTTGCCAACAGCGTTAGTTCTGCAGGAATCCAGCAATGTTAAAAAATTTCTCACTGGGAACTGCGCTGTTGGCCAGGGCAAATGGCTGCAAATGGAGGCCATTTTGCATGGGAAAAAGAAGTCCTTTCCCCAGGGTCTGGGTGTCAGATGAAAGGTGGTCTTTGGGGCTCCAAGGACTTCCAGGGTCCTCGTTGCCAGCAGCTTTACTTTTGGAGAAAATCAGCCAAGTTTGCAAATTTCACACCGGGAACGATGCAGATGGCCAGGGCGAGTGGCCTCAAACTGACCCCATTTTCCATGGGGAAAATTAATTCATGTCCCCAGGGTCTGGGTGTCAGATGAAAGGTGGACTTTAGGGCTCTAAGGACTTGCAGGGTACTACTTATTGGCAGCTTTAGATTTGGAGAAATCCAGCAAAGTTGGCAAATTTCTTGCTGGGCACCACCCTATTGGTCAGGGCGAGAGGCCAGAAATGGAGGCCATTTTCCATGGGAAAAATGAAGTCATTGGCCCAGGGTCTGCGGATCAGATGAAAGGTGGCATCTGGGGCCCTAAGGAGTTGCAGGGTCCTCCTTGCCAGCAGCTTTACTTTTGGAGAAAATCAGCCAAGTTTGCAAATTTCACACCGGGAACGATGCAGATGGCCAGGGCGAGTGGCCTCATACTGATGCGATTTTCCATCCGGAAAATGAAGTCATGCCCCCAGGGTCTGGGTATCAATGAAAGGTGGACTTTGGGGCTCCAAGGACTTCCGGGGTCCTCGTTGCCAGCAGCTTTAATTTTGGAGAAAATCAGCCAAGTTTGCAAATTTCACACCGGGAACAATGCAGATTACCAGGGCGATTGGTCTCAAACTGACCCCATTTTCCCTGGGGAAAATTAATTCATATCCCCATGGTCTGGGTGTCAGATGAAAGGTGGCCTTTGGGGCTCTAAGGACTTGCAAGCTCCTAGTTGCCGATTGCTTTAGTTTTGGAGGAATCCAGCAAATTGTAAAAATTTCTCACTGGGCACTGCCCTGTTGGCCAGGGAAAATGGGTGCAAATGGAGGCCATTTTGCATGGGAAAAAGAAGTCCTTTCCCCAGGTTCTGGGTGTCAGATGAAAGGTGGCCTTTGGGGCTCTAAGGACTTGCAGGGTACTACTTATTGGCAGCTTTAGATTTGGAGAAATCCAGCAAAGATTGCATGTTTCTTGCTGGACACCGCCCTATTAGTCAAGGCGAGAGGCCACAAATGGAGGCCATTTTCCATGGGGAAAATGAAGTCATGTCTCCAGGGTCTGGGTATCAGATGAAAGGTGGCCTTTGGGGCTCAATGGACTTGCAAGCTCCTTGTTGCCAACAGCGTTAGTTCAGCAGGAATCCCGCAATGTTAAAAAATTTCTCACTGGGAACTGCGCTGTTGGCCAGGGCAAATGGCTGCAAAGAGAGGCCATTTTGCATGGGGAAAAGAAGTCCTTTCCCCAGGGTCTGGGTATCAGCTGGAAGTTGGCATCTGGGGCTCTAAGGACTTGCAGTGTCCTAGTTGCTGGCAGCTTTTGTTTTGGAAGAATCCAGCTGAGTTTGCAAATTGCTCGCTTGGCACTGCCCTGCCTGCTAGGCCAAGGGGCCACAAATGAAGGCCATTTTCCATGGGAAAAATGTCCTTTTCCCAGGGTCTCAGTAGTATGTTCAAGGTGGCCTTTGAGCTTCTAAGTACTTACAGGATCCTACTTGCTGCCAGCTTTACTTTTGGAAAAATGAAGCAAAAATTTGGTAATTCTACCTTGTCTCCCCTCTTTCGGCCAGGGTGAGTGGCTGCAAACGGAGTCCATTTCCCATGGGAAAAAGAAGTCCTTTCCCCAGAGTCTGCGTATCAGATGAAAGGTGGCCATGGGGCTCCAAGGACTTCCAGGGTCCTCATTGCAAGCAGCTTTACTTTTGGAGAAAATCAGCCAAGTTTGCAAATTTCACACAGGGAACGATGCAGACGACAAGGGCGAGTGGCCTCAAACTGACGCCAATTTCCCTGGGGAAAATGAAATCATGTCCCCAGCGTCTGGGTGTCAGATGAAAGGTGGACTTTAGGGCTCTAAGGACTTGCAATCTCCTACTTGCTGTTAGCTTTAGTTGTGGTGGAATCCAGCAATTTTTGCAAATTTCTCACTGCTCACTGCCCTGTTGGCCAGAGCAAATGGCTGCAAAGAGAGGTTATTATGCATGGGAAAAAGAAGTCCTTTCCCCAGGGTCTGGGTGTCAGATGAAAGGTGGCCATGGGGCTCCAAGGACTTCCAGGGTCCTCGTTGCCAGCAGCTTTACTTTTGGTGAAAATCAGCCAAGTTTGCAAATTTCACACAGGGAACGATGCAGATGGCCAGGGCGAGTGGCCTCATACTGGTCCGATTTTCCATCCGGAAAATGAAGTCATGCCCCCAGGGTCTTGGTGTCAGATGAAAGGTGGCCTTTGGGGCTCTAAGGACTTAAAGCTCCTACTTGTTGGCAGCTTTCGTTGTGGAGGAATCCAGCAAAGTTTGCAAATTTCTCACTGGGCACTGCCCTGTTGGCCAGGGCAAATGGCTGCAAATGGAGGCCATTTTCCATGGGAAAAAGAAGTCCTTTCCCCAGCGTCTGGGTGTCAGATGAAAGCTGGCCTTTGGGGCTCTAAGGACTTGCAAGCTCCTAGTTGCCGGCAGCTTTAGTTGTGGAGGAATCCAGCAAAGTTTAAAAATTTCTCACTGGGCACTGCCCTGTTGGCCAGGGCAAATGGCTGCAAAGAGAGGTTATTTTGCAAGGGAAAAAGAAGTCCTTTCCACAGGTTCTGGGTGTCAGATGAAAGGTGGCCATGGGGCTCCAAGGACTTCCAGGGTCCTCGTTGCCAGCAGCTTTACTTTTGGAGAAAATCAGCCAAGTTTGCAAATTTCACACCGGGAACGATGCAGATGGCCAGGGCGAGTGGCCTCATACTGGTCCGATTTTCCATCCGGAAAATGAAGTCATGCCCCCAGGGTCTGGGTATCAATGGAAGGTGGACTTTGGGGCTCCAAGGACTTCCGGGGTCCTCGTTGCCAGCAGCTTTACTTTTGGAGAAAATCAGCCAAGTTCGCAAATTTCACACCGGGAACGATGCAGATGGCCAGGGCGAGTGGCCTCAAACTGACTCTATTTTCCATGGGGAAAAGAAGTCATGTCCCCAGCGTCTGGGTGTCAGATGAAAGGTGGCCTTTGGGGCTCTAAGGACTTGCAAGCTCCTAGTTGCCAACAGCGTTAGTTCTGCAGGAATCCAGCAATGTTAAAAAATTTCTCACTGGGAACTGCGCTGTTGGCCAGGGCAAATGGCTGCAAATGGAGGCCATTTTGCATGGGAAAAAGAAGTCCTTTCCCCAGGGTCTGGGTGTCAGATGAAAGGTGGTCTTTGGGGCTCCAAGGACTTCCAGGGTCCTCGTTGCCAGCAGCTTTACTTTTGGAGAAAATCAGCCAAGTTTGCAAATTTCACACCGGGAACGATGCAGATGGCCAGGGCGATTGGCCTCAAACTGACCCCATTTTCCATGGGGAAAATTAATTCATGTCCCCAGGGTCTGGGTGTCAGATGAAAGGTGGACTTTAGGGCTCTAAGGACTTGCAGGGTACTACTTATTGGCAGCTTTAGATTTGGAGAAATCCAGCAAAGTTGGCAAATTTCTTGCTGGGCACCACCCTATTGGTCAGGGCGAGAGGCCAGAAATGGAGGCCATTTTCCATGGGAAAAATGAAGTCATTGGCCCAGGGTCTGCGGATCAGATGAAAGGTGGCATCTGGGGCCCTAAGGAGTTGCAGGGTCCTCCTTGCCAGCAGCTTTACTTTTGGAGAAAATCAGCCAAGTTTGCAAATTTCACACCGGGAACGATGCAGATGGCCAGGGCGAGTGGCCTCATACTGATGCGATTTTCCATCCGGAAAATGAAGTCATGCCCCCAGGGTCTGGGTATCAATGAAAGGTGGACTTTGGGGCTCCAAGGACTTCCGGGGTCCTCGTTGCCAGCAGCTTTAATTTTGGAGAAAATCAGCCAAGTTTGCAAATTTCACACCGGGAACAATGCAGATTACCAGGGCGATTGGTCTCAAACTGACCCCATTTTCCCTGGGGAAAATTAATTCATATCCCCATGGTCTGGGTGTCAGATGAAAGGTGGCCTTTGGGGCTCTAAGGACTTGCAAGCTCCTAGTTGCCGATTGCTTTAGTTTTGGAGGAATCCAGCAAATTGTAAAAATTTCTCACTGGGCACTGCCCTGTTGGCCAGGGAAAATGGGTGCAAATGGAGGCCATTTTGCATGGGAAAAAGAAGTCCTTTCCCCAGGTTCTGGGTGTCAGATGAAAGGTGGCCTTTGGGGCTCTAAGGACTTGCAGGGTACTACTTATTGGCAGCTTTAGATTTGGAGAAATCCAGCAAAGATTGCATGTTTCTTGCTGGACACCGCCCTATTAGTCAAGGCGAGAGGCCACAAATGGAGGCCATTTTCCATGGGGAAAATGAAGTCATGTCTCCAGGGTCTGGGTATCAGATGAAAGGTGGCCTTTGGGGCTCAATGGACTTGCAAGCTCCTTGTTGCCAACAGCGTTAGTTCAGCAGGAATCCCGCAATGTTAAAAAATTTCTCACTGGGAACTGCGCTGTTGGCCAGGGCAAATGGCTGCAAAGAGAGGCCATTTTGCATGGGGAAAAGAAGTCCTTTCCCCAGGGTCTGGGTATCAGCTGGAAGTTGGCATCTGGGGCTCTAAGGACTTGCAGTGTCCTAGTTGCTGGCAGCTTTTGTTTTGGAAGAATCCAGCTGAGTTTGCAAATTGCTCGCTTGGCACTGCCCTGCCTGCTAGGCCAAGGGGCCACAAATGAAGGCCATTTTCCATGGGAAAAATGTCCTTTTCCCAGGGTCTCAGTAATATGTTCAAGGTGGCCTTTGAGCTTCTAAGTACTTACAGGATCCTACTTGCTGCCAGCTTTACTTTTGGAAAAATGAAGCAAAAATTTGGTAATTCTACCTTGTCTCCCCTCTTTCGGCCAGGGTGAGTGGCTGCAAACGGAGTCCATTTCCCATGGGAAAAAGAAGTCCTTTCCCCAGAGTCTGCGTATCAGATGAAAGGTGGCCATGGGGCTCCAAGGACTTCCAGGGTCCTCATTGCAAGCAGCTTTACTTTTGGAGAAAATCAGCCAAGTTTGCAAATTTCACACAGGGAACGATGCAGACGACAAGGGCGAGTGGCCTCAAACTGACGCCAATTTCCCTGGGGAAAATGAAATCATGTCCCCAGCGTCTGGGTGTCAGATGAAAGGTGGACTTTAGGGCTCTAAGGACTTGCAATCTCCTACTTGCTGTTAGCTTTAGTTGTGGTGGAATCCAGCAATTTTTGCAAATTTCTCACTGCTCACTGCCCTGTTGGCCAGAGCAAATGGCTGCAAAGAGAGGTTATTATGCATGGGAAAAAGAAGTCCTTTCCCCAGGGTCTGGGTGTCAGATGAAAGGTGGCCATGGGGCTCCAAGGACTTCCAGGGTCCTCGTTGCCAGCAGCTTTACTTTTGGTGAAAATCAGCCAAGTTTGCAAATTTCACACCGGGAACGATGCAGATGGCCAGGGCGAGTGGCCTCATACTGGTCCGATTTTCCATCCGGAAAATGAAGTCATGCCCCCAGGGTCTTGGTGTCAGATGAAAGGTGGCCTTTGGGGCTCTAAGGACTTAAAGCTCCTACTTGTTGGCAGCTTTCGTTGTGGAGGAATCCAGCAAAGTTTGCAAATTTCTCACTGGGCACTGCCCTGTTGGCCAGGGCAAATGGCTGCAAATGGAGGCCATTTTCCATGGGAAAAAGAAGTCCTTTCCACAGGTTCTGGGTGTCAGATGAAAGGTGGCCATGGGGCTCCAAGGACTTCCAGGGTCCTCGTTGCCAGCAGCTTTACTTTTGGTGAAAATCAGCCAAGTTTGCAAATTTCATACCGGGAAAGATGCAGATGGCCAGGGCGAGTGGCCTCATACTGGTCCGATTTTCCATCCGGAAAATGAAGTCATTGGCCCAGGGTCTGCGGATCAGATGAAAGGTGGACTTTGGGGCTCCAAGGACTTCCGGGGTCCTCGTTGCCAGCAGCTTTAGTTTTGGAGAAAATCAGCCAAGTTCGCAAATTTCACACCGGGAACGATGCAGATGGCCAGGGCGAGTGGCCTCAAACTGACTCTATTTTCCATGGGGAAAAGAAGTCATGTCCCCAGCGTCTGGGTGTCAGATGAAAGGTGGCCTTTGGGGCTCTAAGGACTTGCAAGCTCCTAGTTGCCAACAGCGTTAGTTCTGCAGGAATCCAGCAATGTTAAAAAATTTCTCACTGGGAACTGCGCTGTTGGCCAGGGCAAATGGCTGCAAATGGAGGCCATTTTGCATGGGAAAAAGAAGTCCTTTCCCCAGGGTCTGGGTGTCAGATGAAAGGTGGTCTTTGGGGCTCCAAGGACTTCCAGGGTCCTCGTTGCCAGCAGCTTTACTTTTGGAGAAAATCAGCCAAGTTTGCAAATTTCACACCGGGAACGATGCAGATGGCCAGGGCGATTGGCCTCAAACTGACCCCATTTTCCATGGGGAAAATTAATTCATGTCCCCAGGGTCTGGGTGTCAGATGAAAGGTGGACTTTAGGGCTCTAAGGACTTGCAGGGTACTACTTATTGGCAGCTTTAGATTTGGAGAAATCCAGCAAAGTTGGCAAATTTCTTGCTGGGCACCACCCTATTGGTCAGGGCGAGAGGCCAGAAATGGAGGCCATTTTCCATGGGAAAAATGAAGTCATTGGCCCAGGGTCTGCGGATCAGATGAAAGGTGGCATCTGGGGCCCTAAGGAGTTGCAGGGTCCTCCTTGCCAGCAGCTTTACTTTTGGAGAAAATCAGCCAAGTTTGCAAATTTCACACCGGGAACGATGCAGATGGCCAGGGCGAGTGGCCTCATACTGATGCGATTTTCCATCCGGAAAATGAAGTCATGCCCCCAGGGTCTGGGTATCAATGAAAGGTGGACTTTGGGGCTCCAAGGACTTCCGGGGTCCTCGTTGCCAGCAGCTTTAATTTTGGAGAAAATCAGCCAAGTTTGCAAATTTCACACCGGGAACAATGCAGATTACCAGGGCGATTGGTCTCAAACTGACCCCATTTTCCCTGGGGAAAATTAATTCATATCCCCATGGTCTGGGTGTCAGATGAAAGGTGGCCTTTGGGGCTCTAAGGACTTGCAAGCTCCTAGTTGCCGATTGCTTTAGTTTTGGAGGAATCCAGCAAATTGTAAAAATTTCTCACTGGGCACTGCCCTGTTGGCCAGGGAAAATGGGTGCAAATGGAGGCCATTTTGCATGGGAAAAAGAAGTCCTTTCCCCAGGTTCTGGGTGTCAGATGAAAGGTGGCCTTTGGGGCTCTAAGGACTTGCAGGGTACTACTTATTGGCAGCTTTAGATTTGGAGAAATCCAGCAAAGATTGCATGTTTCTTGCTGGACACCGCCCTATTAGTCAAGGCGAGAGGCCACAAATGGAGGCCATTTTCCATGGGGAAAATGAAGTCATGTCTCCAGGGTCTGGGTATCAGATGAAAGGTGGCCTTTGGGGCTCAATGGACTTGCAAGCTCCTTGTTGCCAACAGCGTTAGTTCAGCAGGAATCCCGCAATGTTAAAAAATTTCTCACTGGGAACTGCGCTGTTGGCCAGGGCAAATGGCTGCAAAGAGAGGCCATTTTGCATGGGGAAAAGAAGTCCTTTCCCCAGGGTCTGGGTATCAGCTGGAAGTTGGCATCTGGGGCTCTAAGGACTTGCAGTGTCCTAGTTGCTGGCAGCTTTTGTTTTGGAAGAATCCAGCTGAGTTTGCAAATTGCTCGCTTGGCACTGCCCTGCCTGCTAGGCCAAGGGGCCACAAATGAAGGCCATTTTCCATGGGAAAAATGTCCTTTTCCCAGGGTCTCAGTAGTATGTTCAAGGTGGCCTTTGAGCTTCTAAGTACTTACAGGATCCTACTTGCTGCCAGCTTTACTTTTGGAAAAATGAAGCAAAAATTTGGTAATTCTACCTTGTCTCCCCTCTTTCGGCCAGGGTGAGTGGCTGCAAACGGAGTCCATTTCCCATGGGAAAAAGAAGTCCTTTCCCCAGAGTCTGCGTATCAGATGAAAGGTGGCCATGGGGCTCCAAGGACTTCCAGGGTCCTCATTGCAAGCAGCTTTACTTTTGGAGAAAATCAGCCAAGTTTGCAAATTTCACACAGGGAACGATGCAGACGACAAGGGCGAGTGGCCTCAAACTGACGCCAATTTCCCTGGGGAAAATGAAATCATGTCCCCAGCGTCTGGGTGTCAGATGAAAGGTGGACTTTAGGGCTCTAAGGACTTGCAATCTCCTACTTGCTGTTAGCTTTAGTTGTGGTGGAATCCAGCAATTTTTGCAAATTTCTCACTGCTCACTGCCCTGTTGGCCAGAGCAAATGGCTGCAAAGAGAGGTTATTATGCATGGGAAAAAGAAGTCCTTTCCCCAGGGTCTGGGTGTCAGATGAAAGGTGGCCATGGGGCTCCAAGGACTTCCAGGGTCCTCGTTGCCAGCAGCTTTACTTTTGGTGAAAATCAGCCAAGTTTGCAAATTTCACACAGGGAACGATGCAGATGGCCAGGGCGAGTGGCCTCATACTGGTCCGATTTTCCATCCGGAAAATGAAGTCATGCCCCCAGGGTCTTGGTGTCAGATGAAAGGTGGCCTTTGGGGCTCTAAGGACTTAAAGCTCCTACTTGTTGGCAGCTTTCGTTGTGGAGGAATCCAGCAAAGTTTGCAAATTTCTCACTGGGCACTGCCCTGTTGGCCAGGGCAAATGGCTGCAAATGGAGGCCATTTTCCATGGGAAAAAGAAGTCCTTTCCCCAGCGTCTGGGTGTCAGATGAAAGCTGGCCTTTGGGGCTCTAAGGACTTGCAAGCTCCTAGTTGCCGGCAGCTTTAGTTGTGGAGGAATCCAGCAAAGTTTAAAAATTTCTCACTGGGCACTGCCCTGTTGGCCAGGGCAAATGGCTGCAAAGAGAGGTTATTTTGCAAGGGAAAAAGAAGTCCTTTCCACAGGTTCTGGGTGTCAGATGAAAGGTGGCCATGGGGCTCCAAGGACTTCCAGGGTCCTCGTTGCCAGCAGCTTTACTTTTGGAGAAAATCAGCCAAGTTTGCAAATTTCACACCGGGAACGATGCAGATGGCCAGGGCGAGTGGCCTCATACTGGTCCGATTTTCCATCCGGAAAATGAAGTCATGCCCCCAGGGTCTGGGTATCAATGGAAGGTGGACTTTGGGGCTCCAAGGACTTCCGGGGTCCTCGTTGCCAGCAGCTTTACTTTTGGAGAAAATCAGCCAAGTTCGCAAATTTCACACCGGGAACGATGCAGATGGCCAGGGCGAGTGGCCTCAAACTGACTCTATTTTCCATGGGGAAAAGAAGTCATGTCCCCAGCGTCTGGGTGTCAGATGAAAGGTGGCCTTTGGGGCTCTAAGGACTTGCAAGCTCCTAGTTGCCAACAGCGTTAGTTCTGCAGGAATCCAGCAATGTTAAAAAATTTCTCACTGGGAACTGCGCTGTTGGCCAGGGCAAATGGCTGCAAATGGAGGCCATTTTGCATGGGAAAAAGAAGTCCTTTCCCCAGGGTCTGGGTGTCAGATGAAAGGTGGTCTTTGGGGCTCCAAGGACTTCCAGGGTCCTCGTTGCCAGCAGCTTTACTTTTGGAGAAAATCAGCCAAGTTTGCAAATTTCACACCGGGAACGATGCAGATGGCCAGGGCGATTGGCCTCAAACTGACCCCATTTTCCATGGGGAAAATTAATTCATGTCCCCAGGGTCTGGGTGTCAGATGAAAGGTGGACTTTAGGGCTCTAAGGACTTGCAGGGTACTACTTATTGGCAGCTTTAGATTTGGAGAAATCCAGCAAAGTTGGCAAATTTCTTGCTGGGCACCACCCTATTGGTCAGGGCGAGAGGCCAGAAATGGAGGCCATTTTCCATGGGAAAAATGAAGTCATTGGCCCAGGGTCTGCGGATCAGATGAAAGGTGGCATCTGGGGCCCTAAGGAGTTGCAGGGTCCTCCTTGCCAGCAGCTTTACTTTTGGAGAAAATCAGCCAAGTTTGCAAATTTCACACCGGGAACGATGCAGATGGCCAGGGCGAGTGGCCTCATACTGATGCGATTTTCCATCCGGAAAATGAAGTCATGCCCCCAGGGTCTGGGTATCAATGAAAGGTGGACTTTGGGGCTCCAAGGACTTCCGGGGTCCTCGTTGCCAGCAGCTTTAATTTTGGAGAAAATCAGCCAAGTTTGCAAATTTCACACCGGGAACAATGCAGATTACCAGGGCGATTGGTCTCAAACTGACCCCATTTTCCCTGGGGAAAATTAATTCATATCCCCATGGTCTGGGTGTCAGATGAAAGGTGGCCTTTGGGGCTCTAAGGACTTGCAAGCTCCTAGTTGCCGATTGCTTTAGTTTTGGAGGAATCCAGCAAATTGTAAAAATTTCTCACTGGGCACTGCCCTGTTGGCCAGGGAAAATGGGTGCAAATGGAGGCCATTTTGCATGGGAAAAAGAAGTCCTTTCCCCAGGTTCTGGGTGTCAGATGAAAGGTGGCCTTTGGGGCTCTAAGGACTTGCAGGGTACTACTTATTGGCAGCTTTAGATTTGGAGAAATCCAGCAAAGATTGCATGTTTCTTGCTGGACACCGCCCTATTAGTCAAGGCGAGAGGCCACAAATGGAGGCCATTTTCCATGGGGAAAATGAAGTCATGTCTCCAGGGTCTGGGTATCAGATGAAAGGTGGCCTTTGGGGCTCAATGGACTTGCAAGCTCCTTGTTGCCAACAGCGTTAGTTCAGCAGGAATCCCGCAATGTTAAAAAATTTCTCACTGGGAACTGCGCTGTTGGCCAGGGCAAATGGCTGCAAAGAGAGGCCATTTTGCATGGGGAAAAGAAGTCCTTTCCCCAGGGTCTGGGTATCAGCTGGAAGTTGGCATCTGGGGCTCTAAGGACTTGCAGTGTCCTAGTTGCTGGCAGCTTTTGTTTTGGAAGAATCCAGCTGAGTTTGCAAATTGCTCGCTTGGCACTGCCCTGCCTGCTAGGCCAAGGGGCCACAAATGAAGGCCATTTTCCATGGGAAAAATGTCCTTTTCCCAGGGTCTCAGTAATATGTTCAAGGTGGCCTTTGAGCTTCTAAGTACTTACAGGATCCTACTTGCTGCCAGCTTTACTTTTGGAAAAATGAAGCAAAAATTTGGTAATTCTACCTTGTCTCCCCTCTTTCGGCCAGGGTGAGTGGCTGCAAACGGAGTCCATTTCCCATGGGAAAAAGAAGTCCTTTCCCCAGAGTCTGCGTATCAGATGAAAGGTGGCCATGGGGCTCCAAGGACTTCCAGGGTCCTCATTGCAAGCAGCTTTACTTTTGGAGAAAATCAGCCAAGTTTGCAAATTTCACACAGGGAACGATGCAGACGACAAGGGCGAGTGGCCTCAAACTGACGCCAATTTCCCTGGGGAAAATGAAATCATGTCCCCAGCGTCTGGGTGTCAGATGAAAGGTGGACTTTAGGGCTCTAAGGACTTGCAATCTCCTACTTGCTGTTAGCTTTAGTTGTGGTGGAATCCAGCAATTTTTGCAAATTTCTCACTGCTCACTGCCCTGTTGGCCAGAGCAAATGGCTGCAAAGAGAGGTTATTATGCATGGGAAAAAGAAGTCCTTTCCCCAGGGTCTGGGTGTCAGATGAAAGGTGGCCATGGGGCTCCAAGGACTTCCAGGGTCCTCGTTGCCAGCAGCTTTACTTTTGGTGAAAATCAGCCAAGTTTGCAAATTTCACACCGGGAACGATGCAGATGGCCAGGGCGAGTGGCCTCATACTGGTCCGATTTTCCATCCGGAAAATGAAGTCATGCCCCCAGGGTCTTGGTGTCAGATGAAAGGTGGCCTTTGGGGCTCTAAGGACTTAAAGCTCCTACTTGTTGGCAGCTTTCGTTGTGGAGGAATCCAGCAAAGTTTGCAAATTTCTCACTGGGCACTGCCCTGTTGGCCAGGGCAAATGGCTGCAAATGGAGGCCATTTTCCATGGGAAAAAGAAGTCCTTTCCCCAGGGTCTGGGTGTCAGATGAAAGGTGGCCATGGGGCTCCAAGGACTTCCAGGGTCCTCGTTGCCAGCAGCTTTACTTTTGGTGAAAATCAGCCAAGTTTGCAAATTTCACACCGGGAAAGATGCAGATGGCCAGGGCGAGTGGCCTCATACTGGTCCGATTTTCCATCCGGAAAATGAAGTCATTGGCCCAGGGTCTGCGGATCAGATGAAAGGTGGACTTTGGGGCTCCAAGGACTTCCGGGGTCCTCGTTGCCAGCAGCTTTAGTTTTGGAGAAAATCAGCCAAGTTCGCAAATTTCACACCGGGAACGATGCAGATGGCCAGGGCGAGTGGCCTCAAACTGACTCTATTTTCCATGGGGAAAAGAAGTCATGTCCCCAGCGTCTGGGTGTCAGATGAAAGGTGGCCTTTGGGGCTCTAAGGACTTGCAAGCTCCTAGTTGCCAACAGCGTTAGTTCTGCAGGAATCCAGCAATGTTAAAAAATTTCTCACTGGGAACTGCGCTGTTGGCCAGGGCAAATGGCTGCAAATGGAGGCCATTTTGCATGGGAAAAAGAAGTCCTTTCCCCAGGGTCTGGGTGTCAGATGAAAGGTGGTCTTTGGGGCTCCAAGGACTTCCAGGGTCCTCGTTGCCAGCAGCTTTACTTTTGGAGAAAATCAGCCAAGTTTGCAAATTTCACACCGGGAACGATGCAGATGGCCAGGGCGATTGGCCTCAAACTGACCCCATTTTCCATGGGGAAAATTAATTCATGTCCCCAGGGTCTGGGTGTCAGATGAAAGGTGGACTTTAGGGCTCTAAGGACTTGCAGGGTACTACTTATTGGCAGCTTTAGATTTGGAGAAATCCAGCAAAGTTGGCAAATTTCTTGCTGGGCACCACCCTATTGGTCAGGGCGAGAGGCCAGAAATGGAGGCCATTTTCCATGGGGAAAATGAAGTCATTGGCCCAGGGTCTGCGGATCAGATGAAAGGTGGCATCTGGAGCCCTAAGGAGTTGCAGGGTCCTCCTTGCCAGCAGCTTTACTTTTGGAGAAAATCAGCCAAGTTTGCAAATTTCACACCTGGAACGATGCAGATGGCCAGGGCGAGTGGCCTCAAACTGACCCCATTTTTCATGGGGAAAAGAAGTCATGTCCCCAGCGTCTGGGTGTCAGATGAAAGGTGGCCTTTGGGGCTCTAAGGACTTGCAAGCTCCTAGTTGCCAACAGCTTTAGCTGTGGAGGGATCCAGTAATGTTTAAAAATTTCTCACTGGGCACTGCCCTGTTGGCCAGGGCAAATGGCTGCAAAGAGAGGTTATTATGCATGGGAAAAAGAAGTCCTTTCCCCAGGGTCTGGGTGTCAGATGAAAGGTGGCCATGGGGCTCCAAGGACTTCCAGGGTCCTCGTTCCCAGCAGCTTTACTTTTGGAGAAAATCAGCCAAGTTTGCAAATTTCACACCGGGAACGATGCAGATGGCCAGGGCGAGTGGCCTCATACTGATGCGATTTTCCATCCGGAAAATGAAGTCATGCCCCCAGGGTCTGGGTATCAATGAAAGGTGGACTTTGGGGCTCCAAGGACTTCCGGGGTCCTCGTTGCCAGCAGCTTTAATTTTGGAGAAAATCAGCCAAGTTTGCAAATTTCACACCGGGAACAATGCAGATTACCAGGGCGATTGGTCTCAAACTGACCCCATTTTCCCTGGGGAAAATTAATTCATATCCCCATGGTCTGGGTGTCAGATGAAAGGTGGCCTTTGGGGCTCTAAGGACTTGCAAGCTCCTAGTTGCCGATTGCTTTAGTTTTGGAGGAATCCAGCAAATTGTAAAAATTTCTCACTGGGCACTGCCCTGTTGGCCAGGGAAAATGGGTGCAAATGGAGGCCATTTTGCATGGGAAAAAGAAGTCCTTTCCCCAGGTTCTGGGTGTCAGATGAAAGGTGGCCTTTGGGGCTCTAAGGACTTGCAGGGTACTACTTATTGGCAGCTTTAGATTTGGAGAAATCCAGCAAAGATTGCATGTTTCTTGCTGGACACCGCCCTATTAGTCAAGGCGAGAGGCCACAAATGGAGGCCATTTTCCATGGGGAAAATGAAGTCATGTCTCCAGGGTCTGGGTATCAGATGAAAGGTGGCCTTTGGGGCTCAATGGACTTGCAAGCTCCTTGTTGCCAACAGCGTTAGTTCAGCAGGAATCCCGCAATGTTAAAAAATTTCTCACTGGGAACTGCGCTGTTGGCCAGGGCAAATGGCTGCAAAGAGAGGCCATTTTGCATGGGGAAAAGAAGTCCTTTCCCCAGGGTCTGGGTATCAGCTGGAAGTTGGCATCTGGGGCTCTAAGGACTTGCAGTGTCCTAGTTGCTGGCAGCTTTTGTTTTGGAAGAATCCAGCTGAGTTTGCAAATTGCTCGCTTGGCACTGCCCTGCCTGCTAGGCCAAGGGGCCACAAATGAAGGCCATTTTCCATGGGAAAAATGTCCTTTTCCCAGGGTCTCAGTAATATGTTCAAGGTGGCCTTTGAGCTTCTAAGTACTTACAGGATCCTACTTGCTGCCAGCTTTACTTTTGGAAAAATGAAGCAAAAATTTGGTAATTCTACCTTGTCTCCCCTCTTTCGGCCAGGGTGAGTGGCTGCAAACGGAGTCCATTTCCCATGGGAAAAAGAAGTCCTTTCCCCAGAGTCTGCGTATCAGATGAAAGGTGGCCATGGGGCTCCAAGGACTTCCAGGGTCCTCATTGCAAGCAGCTTTACTTTTGGAGAAAATCAGCCAAGTTTGCAAATTTCACACAGGGAACGATGCAGACGACAAGGGCGAGTGGCCTCAAACTGACGCCAATTTCCCTGGGGAAAATGAAATCATGTCCCCAGCGTCTGGGTGTCAGATGAAAGGTGGACTTTAGGGCTCTAAGGACTTGCAATCTCCTACTTGCTGTTAGCTTTAGTTGTGGTGGAATCCAGCAATTTTTGCAAATTTCTCACTGCTCACTGCCCTGTTGGCCAGAGCAAATGGCTGCAAAGAGAGGTTATTATGCATGGGAAAAAGAAGTCCTTTCCCCAGGGTCAGGGTGTCAGATGAAAGGTGGCCATGGGGCTCCAAGGACTTCCAGGGTCCTCGTTGCCAGCAGCTTTACTTTTGGTGAAAATCAGCCAAGTTTGCAAATTTCACACCGGGAACGATGCAGATGGCCAGGGCGAGTGGCCTCATACTGGTCCGATTTTCCATCCGGAAAATGAAGTCATGCCCCCAGGGTCTTGGTGTCAGATGAAAGGTGGCCTTTGGGGCTCTAAGGACTTAAAGCTCCTACTTGTTGGCAGCTTTCGTTGTGGAGGAATCCAGCAAAGTTTGCAAATTTCTCACTGGGCACTGCCCTGTTGGCCAGGGCAAATGGCTGCAAATGGAGGCCATTTTGCATGGGAAAAAGAAGTCCTTTCCCCAGGGTCTGGGTGTCAGATGAAAGGTGGCCATGGGGCTCCAAGGACTTCCAGGGTCCTCGTTCCCAGCAGCTTTACTTTTGGTGAAAATCAGCCAAGTTTGCAAATTTCACACCGGGAACGATGCAGATGGCCAGGGCGAGTGGCCTCATACTGGTCCGATTTTCCATCCGGAAAATGAAGTCATGCCCCCAGGGTCTTGGTGTCAGATGAAAGGTGGCCTTTGGGGCTCTAAGGACTTAAAGCTCCTACTTGTTGGCAGCTTTCGTTGTGGAGGAATCCAGCAAAGTTTGCAAATTTCTCACTGGGCACTGCGCTGTTGGCCAGGGCAAATGGCTGCAAATGGAGGCCATTTTGCATGGGAAAAAGAAGTCCTTTCCCCAGGGTCTGGGTGTCAGATGAAAGGTGGTCTTTGGGGCTCCAAGGACTTCCAGGGTCCTCGTTGCCAGCAGCTTTACTTTTGGAGAAAATCAGCCAAGTTTGCAAATTTCACACCGGGAACGATGCAGATGGCCAGGGCGATTGGCCTCAAACTGACCCCATTTTCCATGGGGAAAATTAATTCATGTCCCCAGGGTCTGGGTGTCAGATGAAAGGTGGACTTTAGGGCTCTAAGGACTTGCAGGGTACTACTTATTGGCAGCTTTAGATTTGGAGAAATCCAGCAAAGTTGGCAAATTTCTTGCTGGGCACCACCCTATTGGTCAGGGCGAGAGGCCAGAAATGGAGGCCATTTTCCATGGGGAAAATGAAGTCATTGGCCCAGGGTCTGCGGATCAGATGAAAGGTGGCATCTGGAGCCCTAAGGAGTTGCAGGGTCCTCCTTGCCAGCAGCTTTACTTTTGGAGAAAATCAGCCAAGTTTGCAAATTTCACACCTGGAACGATGCAGATGGCCAGGGCGAGTGGCCTCAAACTGACCCCATTTTTCATGGGGAAAAGAAGTCATGTCCCCAGCGTCTGGGTGTCAGATGAAAGGTGGCCTTTGGGGCTCTAAGGACTTGCAAGCTCCTAGTTGCCAACAGCTTTAGCTGTGGAGGGATCCAGTAATGTTTAAAAATTTCTCACTGGGCACTGCCCTGTTGGCCAGGGCAAATGGCTGCAAAGAGAGGTTATTATGCATGGGAAAAAGAAGTCCTTTCCCCAGGGTCTGGGTGTCAGATGAAAGGTGGCCATGGGGCTCCAAGGACTTCCAGGGTCCTCGTTCCCAGCAGCTTTACTTTTGGAGAAAATCAGCCAAGTTTGCAAATTTCACACCGGGAACGATGCAGATGGCCAGGGCGAGTGGCCTCATACTGATGCGATTTTCCATCCGGAAAATGAAGTCATGCCCCCAGGGTCTGGGTATCAATGAAAGGTGGACTTTGGGGCTCCAAGGACTTCCGGGGTCCTCGTTGCCAGCAGCTTTAATTTTGGAGAAAATCAGCCAAGTTTGCAAATTTCACACCGGGAACAATGCAGATTACCAGGGCGATTGGTCTCAAACTGACCCCATTTTCCCTGGGGAAAATTAATTCATATCCCCATGGTCTGGGTGTCAGATGAAAGGTGGCCTTTGGGGCTCTAAGGACTTGCAAGCTCCTAGTTGCCGATTGCTTTAGTTTTGGAGGAATCCAGCAAATTGTAAAAATTTCTCACTGGGCACTGCCCTGTTGGCCAGGGAAAATGGGTGCAAATGGAGGCCATTTTGCATGGGAAAAAGAAGTCCTTTCCCCAGGTTCTGGGTGTCAGATGAAAGGTGGCCTTTGGGGCTCTAAGGACTTGCAGGGTACTACTTATTGGCAGCTTTAGATTTGGAGAAATCCAGCAAAGATTGCATGTTTCTTGCTGGACACCGCCCTATTAGTCAAGGCGAGAGGCCACAAATGGAGGCCATTTTCCATGGGGAAAATGAAGTCATGTCTCCAGGGTCTGGGTATCAGATGAAAGGTGGCCTTTGGGGCTCAATGGACTTGCAAGCTCCTTGTTGCCAACAGCGTTAGTTCAGCAGGAATCCCGCAATGTTAAAAAATTTCTCACTGGGAACTGCGCTGTTGGCCAGGGCAAATGGCTGCAAAGAGAGGCCATTTTGCATGGGGAAAAGAAGTCCTTTCCCCAGGGTCTGGGTATCAGCTGGAAGTTGGCATCTGGGGCTCTAAGGACTTGCAGTGTCCTAGTTGCTGGCAGCTTTTGTTTTGGAAGAATCCAGCTGAGTTTGCAAATTGCTCGCTTGGCACTGCCCTGCCTGCTAGGCCAAGGGGCCACAAATGAAGGCCATTTTCCATGGGAAAAATGTCCTTTTCCCAGGGTCTCAGTAATATGTTCAAGGTGGCCTTTGAGCTTCTAAGTACTTACAGGATCCTACTTGCTGCCAGCTTTACTTTTGGAAAAATGAAGCAAAAATTTGGTAATTCTACCTTGTCTCCCCTCTTTCGGCCAGGGTGAGTGGCTGCAAACGGAGTCCATTTCCCATGGGAAAAAGAAGTCCTTTCCCCAGAGTCTGCGTATCAGATGAAAGGTGGCCATGGGGCTCCAAGGACTTCCAGGGTCCTCATTGCAAGCAGCTTTACTTTTGGAGAAAATCAGCCAAGTTTGCAAATTTCACACAGGGAACGATGCAGACGACAAGGGCGAGTGGCCTCAAACTGACGCCAATTTCCCTGGGGAAAATGAAATCATGTCCCCAGCGTCTGGGTGTCAGATGAAAGGTGGACTTTAGGGCTCTAAGGACTTGCAATCTCCTACTTGCTGTTAGCTTTAGTTGTGGTGGAATCCAGCAATTTTTGCAAATTTCTCACTGCTCACTGCCCTGTTGGCCAGAGCAAATGGCTGCAAAGAGAGGTTATTATGCATGGGAAAAAGAAGTCCTTTCCCCAGGGTCTGGGTGTCAGATGAAAGGTGGCCATGGGGCTCCAAGGACTTCCAGGGTCCTCGTTGCCAGCAGCTTTACTTTTGGTGAAAATCAGCCAAGTTTGCAAATTTCACACAGGGAACGATGCAGATGGCCAGGGCGAGTGGCCTCATACTGGTCCGATTTTCCATCCGGAAAATGAAGTCATGCCCCCAGGGTCTTGGTGTCAGATGAAAGGTGGCCTTTGGGGCTCTAAGGACTTAAAGCTCCTACTTGTTGGCAGCTTTCGTTGTGGAGGAATCCAGCAAAGTTTGCAAATTTCTCACTGGGCACTGCCCTGTTGGCCAGGGCAAATGGCTGCAAATGGAGGCCATTTTGCATGGGAAAAAGAAGTCCTTTCCCCAGGGTCTGGGTGTCAGATGAAAGGTGGCCATGGGGCTCCAAGGACTTCCAGGGTCCTCGTTCCCAGCAGCTTTACTTTTGGTGAAAATCAGCCAAGTTTGCAAATTTCACACCGGGAACGATGCAGATGGCCAGGGCGAGTGGCCTCATACTGGTCCGATTTTCCATCCGGAAAATGAAGTCATGCCCCCAGGGTCTTGGTGTCAGATGAAAGGTGGCCTTTGGGGCTCTAAGGACTTAAAGCTCCTACTTGTTGGCAGCTTTCGTTGTGGAGGAATCCAGCAAAGTTTGCAAATTTCTCACTGGGCACTGCGCTGTTGGCCAGGGCAAATGGCTGCAAATGGAGGCCATTTTGCATGGGAAAAAGAAGTCCTTTCCCCAGGGTCTGGGTGTCAGATGAAAGGTGGTCTTTGGGGCTCCAAGGACTTCCAGGGTCCTCGTTGCCAGCAGCTTTACTTTTGGAGAAAATCAGCCAAGTTTGCAAATTTCACACCGGGAACGATGCAGATGGCCAGGGCGATTGGCCTCAAACTGACCCCATTTTCCATGGGGAAAATTAATTCATGTCCCCAGGGTCTGGGTGTCAGATGAAAGGTGGACTTTAGGGCTCTAAGGACTTGCAGGGTACTACTTATTGGCAGCTTTAGATTTGGAGAAATCCAGCAAAGTTGGCAAATTTCTTGCTGGGCACCACCCTATTGGTCAGGGCGAGAGGCCAGAAATGGAGGCCATTTTCCATGGGGAAAATGAAGTCATTGGCCCAGGGTCTGCGGATCAGATGAAAGGTTGCATCTGGAGCCCTAAGGAGTTGCAGGGTCCTCCTTGCCAGCAGCTTTACTTTTGGAGAAAATCAGCCAAGTTTGCAAATTTCACACCTGGAACGATGCAGATGGCCAGGGCGAGTGGCCTCAAACTGACCCCATTTTTCATGGGGAAAAGAAGTCATGTCCCCAGCGTCTGGGTGTCAGATGAAAGGTGGCCTTTGGGGCTCTAAGGACTTGCAAGCTCCTAGTTGCCAACAGCTTTAGCTGTGGAGGGATCCAGTAATGTTTAAAAATTTCTCACTGGGCACTGCCCTGTTGGCCAGGGCAAATGGCTGCAAAGAGAGGTTATTATGCATGGGAAAAAGAAGTCCTTTCCCCAGGGTCTGGGTGTCAGATGAAAGGTGGCCATGGGGCTCCAAGGACTTCCAGGGTCCTCGTTCCCAGCAGCTTTACTTTTGGAGAAAATCAGCCAAGTTTGCAAATTTCACACCGGGAACGATGCAGATGGCCAGGGCGAGTGGCCTCATACTGATGCGATTTTCCATCCGGAAAATGAAGTCATGCCCCCAGGGTCTGGGTATCAATGAAAGGTGGACTTTGGGGCTCCAAGGACTTCCGGGGTCCTCGTTGCCAGCAGCTTTAATTTTGGAGAAAATCAGCCAAGTTTGCAAATTTCACACCGGGAACAATGCAGATTACCAGGGCGATTGGTCTCAAACTGACCCCATTTTCCCTGGGGAAAATTAATTCATATCCCCATGGTCTGGGTGTCAGATGAAAGGTGGCCTTTGGGGCTCTAAGGACTTGCAAGCTCCTAGTTGCCGATTGCTTTAGTTTTGGAGGAATCCAGCAAATTGTAAAAATTTCTCACTGGGCACTGCCCTGTTGGCCAGGGAAAATGGGTGCAAATGGAGGCCATTTTGCATGGGAAAAAGAAGTCCTTTCCCCAGGTTCTGGGTGTCAGATGAAAGGTGGCCTTTGGGGCTCTAAGGACTTGCAGGGTACTACTTATTGGCAGCTTTAGATTTGGAGAAATCCAGCAAAGATTGCATGTTTCTTGCTGGACACCGCCCTATTAGTCAAGGCGAGAGGCCACAAATGGAGGCCATTTTCCATGGGGAAAATGAAGTCATGTCTCCAGGGTCTGGGTATCAGATGAAAGGTGGCCTTTGGGGCTCAATGGACTTGCAAGCTCCTTGTTGCCAACAGCGTTAGTTCAGCAGGAATCCCGCAATGTTAAAAAATTTCTCACTGGGAACTGCGCTGTTGGCCAGGGCAAATGGCTGCAAAGAGAGGCCATTTTGCATGGGGAAAAGAAGTCCTTTCCCCAGGGTCTGGGTATCAGCTGGAAGTTGGCATCTGGGGCTCTAAGGACTTGCAGTGTCCTAGTTGCTGGCAGCTTTTGTTTTGGAAGAATCCAGCTGAGTTTGCAAATTGCTCGCTTGGCACTGCCCTGCCTGCTAGGCCAAGGGGCCACAAATGAAGGCCATTTTCCATGGGAAAAATGTCCTTTTCCCAGGGTCTCAGTAATATGTTCAAGGTGGCCTTTGAGCTTCTAAGTACTTACAGGATCCTACTTGCTGCCAGCTTTACTTTTGGAAAAATGAAGCAAAAATTTGGTAATTCTACCTTGTCTCCCCTCTTTCGGCCAGGGTGAGTGGCTGCAAACGGAGTCCATTTCCCATGGGAAAAAGAAGTCCTTTCCCCAGAGTCTGCGTATCAGATGAAAGGTGGCCATGGGGCTCCAAGGACTTCCAGGGTCCTCATTGCAAGCAGCTTTACTTTTGGAGAAAATCAGCCAAGTTTGCAAATTTCACACAGGGAACGATGCAGACGACAAGGGCGAGTGGCCTCAAACTGACGCCAATTTCCCTGGGGAAAATGAAATCATGTCCCCAGCGTCTGGGTGTCAGATGAAAGGTGGACTTTAGGGCTCTAAGGACTTGCAATCTCCTACTTGCTGTTAGCTTTAGTTGTGGTGGAATCCAGCAATTTTTGCAAATTTCTCACTGCTCACTGCCCTGTTGGCCAGAGCAAATGGCTGCAAAGAGAGGTTATTATGCATGGGAAAAAGAAGTCCTTTCCCCAGGGTCTGGGTGTCAGATGAAAGGTGGCCATGGGGCTCCAAGGACTTCCAGGGTCCTCGTTGCCAGCAGCTTTACTTTTGGTGAAAATCAGCCAAGTTTGCAAATTTCACACAGGGAACGATGCAGATGGCCAGGGCGAGTGGCCTCATACTGGTCCGATTTTCCATCCGGAAAATGAAGTCATGCCCCCAGGGTCTTGGTGTCAGATGAAAGGTGGCCTTTGGGGCTCTAAGGACTTAAAGCTCCTACTTGTTGGCAGCTTTCGTTGTGGAGGAATCCAGCAAAGTTTGCAAATTTCTCACTGGGCACTGCCCTGTTGGCCAGGGCAAATGGCTGCAAATGGAGGCCATTTTGCATGGGAAAAAGAAGTCCTTTCCCCAGGGTCTGGGTGTCAGATGAAAGGTGGCCATGGGGCTCCAAGGACTTCCAGGGTCCTCGTTCCCAGCAGCTTTACTTTTGGTGAAAATCAGCCAAGTTTGCAAATTTCACACCGGGAACGATGCAGATGGCCAGGGCGAGTGGCCTCATACTGGTCCGATTTTCCATCCGGAAAATGAAGTCATGCCCCCAGGGTCTTGGTGTCAGATGAAAGGTGGCCTTTGGGGCTCTAAGGACTTAAAGCTCCTACTTGTTGGCAGCTTTCGTTGTGGAGGAATCCAGCAAAGTTTGCAAATTTCTCACTGGGCACTGCGCTGTTGGCCAGGGCAAATGGCTGCAAATGGAGGCCATTTTGCATGGGAAAAAGAAGTCCTTTCCCCAGGGTCTGGGTGTCAGATGAAAGGTGGTCTTTGGGGCTCCAAGGACTTCCAGGGTCCTCGTTGCCAGCAGCTTTACTTTTGGAGAAAATCAGCCAAGTTTGCAAATTTCACACCGGGAACGATGCAGATGGCCAGGGCGATTGGCCTCAAACTGACCCCATTTTCCATGGGGAAAATTAATTCATGTCCCCAGGGTCTGGGTGTCAGATGAAAGGTGGACTTTAGGGCTCTAAGGACTTGCAGGGTACTACTTATTGGCAGCTTTAGATTTGGAGAAATCCAGCAAAGTTGGCAAATTTCTTGCTGGGCACCACCCTATTGGTCAGGGCGAGAGGCCAGAAATGGAGGCCATTTTCCATGGGGAAAATGAAGTCATTGGCCCAGGGTCTGCGGATCAGATGAAAGGTGGCATCTGGAGCCCTAAGGAGTTGCAGGGTCCTCCTTGCCAGCAGCTTTACTTTTGGAGAAAATCAGCCAAGTTTGCAAATTTCACACCTGGAACGATGCAGATGGCCAGGGCGAGTGGCCTCAAACTGACCCCATTTTTCATGGGGAAAAGAAGTCATGTCCCCAGCGTCTGGGTGTCAGATGAAAGGTGGCCTTTGGGGCTCTAAGGACTTGCAAGCTCCTAGTTGCCAACAGCTTTAGCTGTGGAGGGATCCAGTAATGTTTAAAAATTTCTCACTGGGCACTGCCCTGTTGGCCAGGGCAAATGGCTGCAAAGAGAGGTTATTATGCATGGGAAAAAGAAGTCCTTTCCCCAGGGTCTGGGTGTCAGATGAAAGGTGGCCATGGGGCTCCAAGGACTTCCAGGGTCCTCGTTCCCAGCAGCTTTACTTTTGGAGAAAATCAGCCAAGTTTGCAAATTTCACACCGGGAACGATGCAGATGGCCAGGGCGAGTGGCCTCATACTGATGCGATTTTCCATCCGGAAAATGAAGTCATGCCCCCAGGGTCTGGGTATCAATGAAAGGTGGACTTTGGGGCTCCAAGGACTTCCGGGGTCCTCGTTGCCAGCAGCTTTAATTTTGGAGAAAATCAGCCAAGTTTGCAAATTTCACACCGGGAACAATGCAGATTACCAGGGCGATTGGTCTCAAACTGACCCCATTTTCCCTGGGGAAAATTAATTCATATCCCCATGGTCTGGGTGTCAGATGAAAGGTGGCCTTTGGGGCTCTAAGGACTTGCAAGCTCCTAGTTGCCGATTGCTTTAGTTTTGGAGGAATCCAGCAAATTGTAAAAATTTCTCACTGGGCACTGCCCTGTTGGCCAGGGAAAATGGGTGCAAATGGAGGCCATTTTGCATGGGAAAAAGAAGTCCTTTCCCCAGGTTCTGGGTGTCAGATGAAAGGTGGCCTTTGGGGCTCTAAGGACTTGCAGGGTACTACTTATTGGCAGCTTTAGATTTGGAGAAATCCAGCAAAGATTGCATGTTTCTTGCTGGACACCGCCCTATTAGTCAAGGCGAGAGGCCACAAATGGAGGCCATTTTCCATGGGGAAAATGAAGTCATGTCTCCAGGGTCTGGGTATCAGATGAAAGGTGGCCTTTGGGGCTCAATGGACTTGCAAGCTCCTTGTTGCCAACAGCGTTAGTTCAGCAGGAATCCCGCAATGTTAAAAAATTTCTCACTGGGAACTGCGCTGTTGGCCAGGGCAAATGGCTGCAAAGAGAGGCCATTTTGCATGGGGAAAAGAAGTCCTTTCCCCAGGGTCTGGGTATCAGCTGGAAGTTGGCATCTGGGGCTCTAAGGACTTGCAGTGTCCTAGTTGCTGGCAGCTTTTGTTTTGGAAGAATCCAGCTGAGTTTGCAAATTGCTCGCTTGGCACTGCCCTGCCTGCTAGGCCAAGGGGCCACAAATGAAGGCCATTTTCCATGGGAAAAATGTCCTTTTCCCAGGGTCTCAGTAATATGTTCAAGGTGGCCTTTGAGCTTCTAAGTACTTACAGGATCCTACTTGCTGCCAGCTTTACTTTTGGAAAAATGAAGCAAAAATTTGGTAATTCTACCTTGTCTCCCCTCTTTCGGCCAGGGTGAGTGGCTGCAAACGGAGTCCATTTCCCATGGGAAAAAGAAGTCCTTTCCCCAGAGTCTGCGTATCAGATGAAAGGTGGCCATGGGGCTCCAAGGACTTCCAGGGTCCTCATTGCAAGCAGCTTTACTTTTGGAGAAAATCAGCCAAGTTTGCAAATTTCACACAGGGAACGATGCAGACGACAAGGGCGAGTGGCCTCAAACTGACGCCAATTTCCCTGGGGAAAATGAAATCATGTCCCCAGCGTCTGGGTGTCAGATGAAAGGTGGACTTTAGGGCTCTAAGGACTTGCAATCTCCTACTTGCTGTTAGCTTTAGTTGTGGTGGAATCCAGCAATTTTTGCAAATTTCTCACTGCTCACTGCCCTGTTGGCCAGAGCAAATGGCTGCAAAGAGAGGTTATTATGCATGGGAAAAAGAAGTCCTTTCCCCAGGGTCTGGGTGTCAGATGAAAGGTGGCCATGGGGCTCCAAGGACTTCCAGGGTCCTCGTTGCCAGCAGCTTTACTTTTGGTGAAAATCAGCCAAGTTTGCAAATTTCACACAGGGAACGATGCAGATGGCCAGGGCGAGTGGCCTCATACTGGTCCGATTTTCCATCCGGAAAATGAAGTCATGCCCCCAGGGTCTTGGTGTCAGATGAAAGGTGGCCTTTGGGGCTCTAAGGACTTAAAGCTCCTACTTGTTGGCAGCTTTCGTTGTGGAGGAATCCAGCAAAGTTTGCAAATTTCTCACTGGGCACTGCCCTGTTGGCCAGGGCAAATGGCTGCAAATGGAGGCCATTTTGCATGGGAAAAAGAAGTCCTTTCCCCAGGGTCTGGGTGTCAGATGAAAGGTGGCCATGGGGCTCCAAGGACTTCCAGGGTCCTCGTTCCCAGCAGCTTTACTTTTGGTGAAAATCAGCCAAGTTTGCAAATTTCACACCGGGAACGATGCAGATGGCCAGGGCGAGTGGCCTCATACTGGTCCGATTTTCCATCCGGAAAATGAAGTCATGCCCCCAGGGTCTTGGTGTCAGATGAAAGGTGGCCTTTGGGGCTCTAAGGACTTAAAGCTCCTACTTGTTGGCAGCTTTCGTTGTGGAGGAATCCAGCAAAGTTTGCAAATTTCTCACTGGGCACTGCGCTGTTGGCCAGGGCAAATGGCTGCAAATGGAGGCCATTTTGCATGGGAAAAAGAAGTCCTTTCCCCAGGGTCTGGGTGTCAGATGAAAGGTGGTCTTTGGGGCTCCAAGGACTTCCAGGGTCCTCGTTGCCAGCAGCTTTACTTTTGGAGAAAATCAGCCAAGTTTGCAAATTTCACACCGGGAACGATGCAGATGGCCAGGGCGATTGGCCTCAAACTGACCCCATTTTCCATGGGGAAAATTAATTCATGTCCCCAGGGTCTGGGTGTCAGATGAAAGGTGGACTTTAGGGCTCTAAGGACTTGCAGGGTACTACTTATTGGCAGCTTTAGATTTGGAGAAATCCAGCAAAGTTGGCAAATTTCTTGCTGGGCACCACCCTATTGGTCAGGGCGAGAGGCCAGAAATGGAGGCCATTTTCCATGGGGAAAATGAAGTCATTGGCCCAGGGTCTGCGGATCAGATGAAAGGTGGCATCTGGAGCCCTAAGGAGTTGCAGGGTCCTCCTTGCCAGCAGCTTTACTTTTGGAGAAAATCAGCCAAGTTTGCAAATTTCACACCTGGAACGATGCAGATGGCCAGGGCGAGTGGCCTCAAACTGACCCCATTTTTCATGGGGAAAAGAAGTCATGTCCCCAGCGTCTGGGTGTCAGATGAAAGGTGGCCTTTGGGGCTCTAAGGACTTGCAAGCTCCTAGTTGCCAACAGCTTTAGCTGTGGAGGGATCCAGTAATGTTTAAAAATTTCTCACTGGGCACTGCCCTGTTGGCCAGGGCAAATGGCTGCAAAGAGAGGTTATTATGCATGGGAAAAAGAAGTCCTTTCCCCAGGGTCTGGGTGTCAGATGAAAGGTGGCCATGGGGCTCCAAGGACTTCCAGGGTCCTCGTTCCCAGCAGCTTTACTTTTGGAGAAAATCAGCCAAGTTTGCAAATTTCACACCGGGAACGATGCAGATGGCCAGGGCGAGTGGCCTCATACTGATGCGATTTTCCATCCGGAAAATGAAGTCATGCCCCCAGGGTCTGGGTATCAATGAAAGGTGGACTTTGGGGCTCCAAGGACTTCCGGGGTCCTCGTTGCCAGCAGCTTTAATTTTGGAGAAAATCAGCCAAGTTTGCAAATTTCACACCGGGAACAATGCAGATTACCAGGGCGATTGGTCTCAAACTGACCCCATTTTCCCTGGGGAAAATTAATTCATATCCCCATGGTCTGGGTGTCAGATGAAAGGTGGCCTTTGGGGCTCTAAGGACTTGCAAGCTCCTAGTTGCCGATTGCTTTAGTTTTGGAGGAATCCAGCAAATTGTAAAAATTTCTCACTGGGCACTGCCCTGTTGGCCAGGGAAAATGGGTGCAAATGGAGGCCATTTCCCATGGGAAAAAGAAGTCCTTTCCCCAGGTTCTGGGTGTCAGATGAAAGGTGGCCTTTGGGGCTCTAAGGACTTGCAGGGTACTACTTATTGGCAGCTTTAGATTTGGAGAAATCCAGCAAAGATTGCATGTTTCTTGCTGGACACCGCCCTATTAGTCAAGGCGAGAGGCCACAAATGGAGGCCATTTTCCATGGGGAAAATGAAGTCATGTCTCCAGGGTCTGGGTATCAGATGAAAGGTGGCCTTTGGGGCTCAATGGACTTGCAAGCTCCTTGTTGCCAACAGCGTTAGTTCAGCAGGAATCCCGCAATGTTAAAAAATTTCTCACTGGGAACTGCGCTGTTGGCCAGGGCAAATGGCTGCAAAGAGAGGCCATTTTGCATGGGGAAAAGAAGTCCTTTCCCCAGGGTCTGGGTATCAGCTGGAAGTTGGCATCTGGGGCTCTAAGGACTTGCAGTGTCCTAGTTGCTGGCAGCTTTTGTTTTGGAAGAATCCAGCTGAGTTTGCAAATTGCTCGCTTGGCACTGCCCTGCCTGCTAGGCCAAGGGGCCACAAATGAAGGCCATTTTCCATGGGAAAAATGTCCTTTTCCCAGGGTCTCAGTAATATGTTCAAGGTGGCCTTTGAGCTTCTAAGTACTTACAGGATCCTACTTGCTGCCAGCTTTACTTTTGGAAAAATGAAGCAAAAATTTGGTAATTCTACCTTGTCTCCCCTCTTTCAGCCAGGGTGAGTGGCTGCAAACGGAGTCCATTTCCCATGGGAAAAAGAAGTCCTTTCCCCAGAGTCTGCGTATCAGATGAAAGGTGGCCATGGGGCTCCAAGGACTTCCAGGGTCCTCATTGCAAGCAGCTTTACTTTTGGAGAAAATCAGCCAAGTTTGCAAATTTCACACAGGGAACGATGCAGACGACAAGGGCAAGTGGCCTCAAACTGACGCCAATTTCCCTGGGGAAAATGAAATCATGTCCCCAGCGTCTGGGTGTCAGATGAAAGGTGGACTTTAGGGCTCTAAGGACTTGCAATCTCCTACTTGCTGTTAGCTTTAGTTGTGGTGGAATCCAGCAATTTTTGCAAATTTCTCACTGCTCACTGCCCTGTTGGCCAGAGCAAATGGCTGAAAAGAGAGGTTATTATGCATGGGAAAAAGAAGTCCTTTCCCCAGGGTCTGGGTGTCAGATGAAAGGTGGCCATGGGGCTCCAAGGACTTCCAGGGTCCTCGTTGCCAGCAGCTTTACTTTTGGTGAAAATCAGCCAAGTTTGCAAATTTCACACCGGGAACGATGCAGATGGCCAGGGCGAGTGGCCTCATACTGGTCCGATTTTCCATCCGGAAAATGAAGTCATGCCCCCAGGGTCTTGGTGTCAGATGAAAGGTGGCCTTTGGGGCTCTAAGGACTTAAAGCTCCTACTTGTTGGCAGCTTTCGTTGTGGAGGAATCCAGCAAAGTTTGCAAATTTCTCACTGGGCACTGCCCTGTTGGCCAGGGCAAATGGCTGCAAATGGAGGCCATTTTGCATGGGAAAAAGAAGTCCTTTCCCCAGGGTCTGGGTGTCAGATGAAAGGTGGCCATGGGGCTCCAAGGACTTCCAGGGTCCTCGTTGCCAGCAGCTTTACTTTTGGTGAAAATCAGCCAAGTTTGCAAATTTCACACCGGGAACGATGCAGATGGCCAGGGCGAGTGGCCTCATACTGGTCCGATTTTCCATCCGGAAAATGAAGTCATTGGCCCAGGGTCTGCGGATCAGATGAAAGGTGGACTTTGGGGCTCCAAGGACTTCCGGGGTCCTCGTTGCCAGCAGCTTTACTTTTGGAGAAAATCAGCCAAGTTCGCAAATTTCACACTGGGAACGATGCAGATGGCCAGGGCGAGTGGCCTCAAACTGACTCTATTTTCCATGGGGAAAAGAAGTCATGTCCCCAGCGTCTGGGTGTCAGATGAAAGGTGGCCTTTGGGGCTCTAAGGACTTGCAAGCTCCTAGTTGCCAACAGCGTTAGTTCTGCAGGAATCCAGCAATGTTAAAAAATTTCTCACTGGGAACTGCGCTGTTGGCCAGGGCAAATGGCTGCAAATGGAGGCCATTTTGCATGGGAAAAAGAAGTCCTTTCCCCAGGGTCTGGGTGTCAGATGAAAGGTGGTCTTTGGGGCTCCAAGGACTTCCAGGGTCCTCGTTGCCAGCAGCTTTACTTTTGGAGAAAATCAGCCAAGTTTGCAAATTTCACACCGGGAACGATGCAGATGGCCAGGGCGATTGGCCTCAAACTGACCCCATTTTCCATGGGGAAAATTAATTCATGTCCCCAGGGTCTGGGTGTCAGATGAAAGGTGGACTTTAGGGCTCTAAGGACTTGCAGGGTACTACTTATTGGCAGCTTTAGATTTGGAGAAATCCAGCAAAGTTGGCAAATTTCTTGCTGGGCACCACCCTATTGGTCAGGGCGAGAGGCCAGAAATGGAGGCCATTTTCCATGGGGAAAATGAAGTCATTGGCCCAGGGTCTGCGGATCAGATGAAAGGTGGCATCTGGAGCCCTAAGGAGTTGCAGGGTCCTCCTTGCCAGCAGCTTTACTTTTGGAGAAAATCAGCCAAGTTTGCAAATTTCACACCTGGAACGATGCAGATGGCCAGGGCGAGTGGCCTCAAACTGACCCCATTTTTCATGGGGAAAAGAAGTCATGTCCCCAGCGTCTGGGTGTCAGATGAAAGGTGGCCTTTGGGGCTCTAAGGACTTGCAAGCTCCTAGTTGCCAACAGCTTTAGCTGTGGAGGGATCCAGTAATGTTTAAAAATTTCTCACTGGGCACTGCCCTGTTGGCCAGGGCAAATGGCTGCAAAGAGAGGTTATTATGCATGGGAAAAAGAAGTCCTTTCCCCAGGGTCTGGGTGTCAGATGAAAGGTGGCCATGGGGCTCCAAGGACTTCCAGGGTCCTCGTTCCCAGCAGCTTTACTTTTGGAGAAAATCAGCCAAGTTTGCAAATTTCACACCGGGAACGATGCAGATGGCCAGGGCGAGTGGCCTCATACTGATGCGATTTTCCATCCGGAAAATGAAGTCATGCCCCCAGGGTCTGGGTATCAATGAAAGGTGGACTTTGGGGCTCCAAGGACTTCCGGGGTCCTCGTTGCCAGCAGCTTTAATTTTGGAGAAAATCAGCCAAGTTTGCAAATTTCACACCGGGAACAATGCAGATTACCAGGGCGATTGGTCTCAAACTGACCCCATTTTCCCTGGGGAAAATTAATTCATATCCCCATGGTCTGGGTGTCAGATGAAAGGTGGCCTTTGGGGCTCTAAGGACTTGCAAGCTCCTAGTTGCCGATTGCTTTAGTTTTGGAGGAATCCAGCAAATTGTAAAAATTTCTCACTGGGCACTGCCCTGTTGGCCAGGGAAAATGGGTGCAAATGGAGGCCATTTTGCATGGGAAAAAGAAGTCCTTTCCCCAGGTTCTGGGTGTCAGATGAAAGGTGGCCTTTGGGGCTCTAAGGACTTGCAGGGTACTACTTATTGGCAGCTTTAGATTTGGAGAAATCCAGCAAAGATTGCATGTTTCTTGCTGGACACCGCCCTATTAGTCAAGGCGAGAGGCCACAAATGGAGGCCATTTTCCATGGGGAAAATGAAGTCATGTCTCCAGGGTCTGGGTATCAGATGAAAGGTGGCCTTTGGGGCTCAATGGACTTGCAAGCTCCTTGTTGCCAACAGCGTTAGTTCAGCAGGAATCCCGCAATGTTAAAAAATTTCTCACTGGGAACTGCGCTGTTGGCCAGGGCAAATGGCTGCAAAGAGAGGCCATTTTGCATGGGGAAAAGAAGTCCTTTCCCCAGGGTCTGGGTATCAGCTGGAAGTTGGCATCTGGGGCTCTAAGGACTTGCAGTGTCCTAGTTGCTGGCAGCTTTTGTTTTGGAAGAATCCAGCTGAGTTTGCAAATTGCTCGCTTGGCACTGCCCTGCCTGCTAGGCCAAGGGGCCACAAATGAAGGCCATTTTCCATGGGAAAAATGTCCTTTTCCCAGGGTCTCAGTAATATGTTCAAGGTGGCCTTTGAGCTTCTAAGTACTTACAGGATCCTACTTGCTGCCAGCTTTACTTTTGGAAAAATGAAGCAAAAATTTGGTAATTCTACCTTGTCTCCCCTCTTTCGGCCAGGGTGAGTGGCTGCAAACGGAGTCCATTTCCCATGGGAAAAAGAAGTCCTTTCCCCAGAGTCTGCGTATCAGATGAAAGGTGGCCATGGGGCTCCAAGGACTTCCAGGGTCCTCATTGCAAGCAGCTTTACTTTTGGAGAAAATCAGCCAAGTTTGCAAATTTCACACAGGGAACGATGCAGACGACAAGGGCGAGTGGCCTCAAACTGACGCCAATTTCCCTGGGGAAAATGAAATCATGTCCCCAGCGTCTGGGTGTCAGATGAAAGGTGGACTTTAGGGCTCTAAGGACTTGCAATCTCCTACTTGCTGTTAGCTTTAGTTGTGGTGGAATCCAGCAATTTTTGCAAATTTCTCACTGCTCACTGCCCTGTTGGCCAGAGCAAATGGCTGCAAAGAGAGGTTATTATGCATGGGAAAAAGAAGTCCTTTCCCCAGGGTCTGGGTGTCAGATGAAAGGTGGCCATGGGGCTCCAAGGACTTCCAGGGTCCTCGTTGCCAGCAGCTTTACTTTTGGTGAAAATCAGCCAAGTTTGCAAATTTCACACAGGGAACGATGCAGATGGCCAGGGCGAGTGGCCTCATACTGGTCCGATTTTCCATCCGGAAAATGAAGTCATGCCCCCAGGGTCTTGGTGTCAGATGAAAGGTGGCCTTTGGGGCTCTAAGGACTTAAAGCTCCTACTTGTTGGCAGCTTTCATTGTGGAGGAATCCAGCAAAGTTTGCAAATTTCTCACTGGGCACTGCCCTGTTGGCCAGGGCAAATGGCTGCAAATGGAGGCCATTTTGCATGGGAAAAAGAAGTCCTTTCCCCAGGGTCTGGGTGTCAGATGAAAGGTGGCCATGGGGCTCCAAGGACTTCCAGGGTCCTCGTTGCCAGCAGCTTTACTTTTGGTGAAAATCAGCCAAGTTTGCAAATTTCACACCGGGAACGATGCAGATGGCCAGGGCGAGTGGCCTCATACTGGTCCGATTTTCCATCCGGAAAATGAAGTCATGCCCCCAGGGTCTTGGTGTCAGATGAAAGGTGGCCTTTGGGGCTCTAAGGACTTAAAGCTCCTACTTGTTGGCAGCTTTCGTTGTGGAGGAATCCAGCAAAGTTTGCAAATTTCTCACTGGGCACTGCGCTGTTGGCCAGGGCAAATGGCTGCAAATGGAGGCCATTTTGCATGGGAAAAAGAAGTCCTTTCCCCAGGGTCTGGGTGTCAGATGAAAGGTGGTCTTTGGGGCTCCAAGGACTTCCAGGGTCCTCGTTGCCAGCAGCTTTACTTTTGGAGAAAATCAGCCAAGTTTGCAAATTTCACACCGGGAACGATGCAGATGGCCAGGGCGATTGGCCTCAAACTGACCCCATTTTCCATGGGGAAAATTAATTCATGTCCCCAGGGTCTGGGTGTCAGATGAAAGGTGGACTTTAGGGCTCTAAGGACTTGCAGGGTACTACTTATTGGCAGCTTTAGATTTGGAGAAATCCAGCAAAGTTGGCAAATTTCTTGCTGGGCACCACCCTATTGGTCAGGGCGAGAGGCCAGAAATGGAGGCCATTTTCCATGGGGAAAATGAAGTCATTGGCCCAGGGTCTGCGGATCAGATGAAAGGTGGCATCTGGAGCCCTAAGGAGTTGCAGGGTCCTCCTTGCCAGCAGCTTTACTTTTGGAGAAAATCAGCCAAGTTTGCAAATTTCACACCTGGAACGATGCAGATGGCCAGGGCGAGTGGCCTCAAACTGACCCCATTTTTCATGGGGAAAAGAAGTCATGTCCCCAGCGTCTGGGTGTCAGATGAAAGGTGGCCTTTGGGGCTCTAAGGACTTGCAAGCTCCTAGTTGCCAACAGCTTTAGCTGTGGAGGGATCCAGTAATGTTTAAAAATTTCTCACTGGGCACTGCCCTGTTGGCCAGGGCAAATGGCTGCAAAGAGAGGTTATTATGCATGGGAAAAAGAAGTCCTTTCCCCAGGGTCTGGGTGTCAGATGAAAGGTGGCCATGGGGCTCCAAGGACTTCCAGGGTCCTCGTTCCCAGCAGCTTTACTTTTGGAGAAAATCAGCCAAGTTTGCAAATTTCACACCGGGAACGATGCAGATGGCCAGGGCGAGTGGCCTCATACTGATGCGATTTTCCATCCGGAAAATGAAGTCATGCCCCCAGGGTCTGGGTATCAATGAAAGGTGGACTTTGGGGCTCCAAGGACTTCCGGGGTCCTCGTTGCCAGCAGCTTTAATTTTGGAGAAAATCAGCCAAGTTTGCAAATTTCACACCGGGAACAATGCAGATTACCAGGGCGATTGGTCTCAAACTGACCCCATTTTCCCTGGGGAAAATTAATTCATATCCCCATGGTCTGGGTGTCAGATGAAAGGTGGCCTTTGGGGCTCTAAGGACTTGCAAGCTCCTAGTTGCCGATTGCTTTAGTTTTGGAGGAATCCAGCAAATTGTAAAAATTTCTCACTGGGCACTGCCCTGTTGGCCAGGGAAAATGGGTGCAAATGGAGGCCATTTCCCATGGGAAAAAGAAGTCCTTTCCCCAGGTTCTGGGTGTCAGATGAAAGGTGGCCTTTGGGGCTCTAAGGACTTGCAGGGTACTACTTATTGGCAGCTTTAGATTTGGAGAAATCCAGCAAAGATTGCATGTTTCTTGCTGGACACCGCCCTATTAGTCAAGGCGAGAGGCCACAAATGGAGGCCATTTTCCATGGGGAAAATGAAGTCATGTCTCCAGGGTCTGGGTATCAGATGAAAGGTGGCCTTTGGGGCTCAATGGACTTGCAAGCTCCTTGTTGCCAACAGCGTTAGTTCAGCAGGAATCCCGCAATGTTAAAAAATTTCTCACTGGGAACTGCGCTGTTGGCCAGGGCAAATGGCTGCAAAGAGAGGCCATTTTGCATGGGGAAAAGAAGTCCTTTCCCCAGGGTCTGGGTATCAGCTGGAAGTTGGCATCTGGGGCTCTAAGGACTTGCAGTGTCCTAGTTGCTGGCAGCTTTTGTTTTGGAAGAATCCAGCTGAGTTTGCAAATTGCTCGCTTGGCACTGCCCTGCCTGCTAGGCCAAGGGGCCACAAATGAAGGCCATTTTCCATGGGAAAAATGTCCTTTTCCCAGGGTCTCAGTAATATGTTCAAGGTGGCCTTTGAGCTTCTAAGTACTTACAGGATCCTACTTGCTGCCAGCTTTACTTTTGGAAAAATGAAGCAAAAATTTGGTAATTCTACCTTGTCTCCCCTCTTTCGGCCAGGGTGAGTGGCTGCAAACGGAGTCCATTTCCCATGGGAAAAAGAAGTCCTTTCCCCAGAGTCTGCGTATCAGATGAAAGGTGGCCATGGGGCTCCAAGGACTTCCAGGGTCCTCATTGCAAGCAGCTTTACTTTTGGAGAAAATCAGCCAAGTTTGCAAATTTCACACAGGGAACGATGCAGACGACAAGGGCAAGTGGCCTCAAACTGACGCCAATTTCCCTGGGGAAAATGAAATCATGTCCCCAGCGTCTGGGTGTCAGATGAAAGGTGGACTTTAGGGCTCTAAGGACTTGCAATCTCCTACTTGCTGTTAGCTTTAGTTGTGGTGGAATCCAGCAATTTTTGCAAATTTCTCACTGCTCACTGCCCTGTTGGCCAGAGCAAATGGCTGCAAAGAGAGGTTATTATGCATGGGAAAAAGAAGTCCTTTCCCCAGGGTCTGGGTGTCAGATGAAAGGTGGCCATGGGGCTCCAAGGACTTCCAGGGTCCTCGTTGCCAGCAGCTTTACTTTTGGTGAAAATCAGCCAAGTTTGCAAATTTCACACCGGGAACGATGCAGATGGCCAGGGCGAGTGGCCTCATACTGGTCCGATTTTCCATCCGGAAAATGAAGTCATGCCCCCAGGGTCTTGGTGTCAGATGAAAGGTGGCCTTTGGGGCTCTAAGGACTTAAAGCTCCTACTTGTTGGCAGCTTTCGTTGTGGAGGAATCCAGCAAAGTTTGCAAATTTCTCACTGGGCACTGCCCTGTTGGCCAGGGCAAATGGCTGCAAATGGAGGCCATTTTGCATGGGAAAAAGAAGTCCTTTCCCCAGGGTCTGGGTGTCAGATGAAAGGTGGCCATGGGGCTCCAAGGACTTCCAGGGTCCTCGTTGCCAGCAGCTTTACTTTTGGTGAAAATCAGCCAAGTTTGCAAATTTCACACTGGGAAAGATGCAGATGGCCAGGGCGAGTGGCCTCATACTGGTCCGATTTTCCATCCGGAAAATGAAGTCATTGGCCCAGGGTCTGCGGATCAGATGAAAGGTGGACTTTGGGGCTCCAAGGACTTCCGGGGTCCTCGTTGCCAGCAGCTTTAGTTTTGGAGAAAATCAGCCAAGTTCGCAAATTTCACACCGGGAACGATGCAGATGGCCAGGGCGAGTGGCCTCAAACTGACTCTATTTTCCATGGGGAAAAGAAGTCATGTCCCCATGGTCTGGGTGTCAGATGAAAGGTGGCCTTTGGGGCTCTAAGGACTTGCAAGCTCCTAGTTGCCAACAGCGTTAGTTCTGCAGGAATCCAGCAAAGTTTGCAAATTTCTCACTGGGCACTGCGCTGTTGGCCAGGGCAAATGGCTGCAAATGGAGGCCATTTTGCATGGGAAAAAGAAGTCCTTTCCCCAGGGTCTGGGTGTCAGATGAAAGGTGGTCTTTGGGGCTCCAAGGACTTCCAGGGTCCTCGTTGCCAGCAGCTTTACTTTTGGAGAAAATCAGCCAAGTTTGCAAATTTCACACCGGGAACGATGCAGATGGCCAGGGCGATTGGCCTCAAACTGACCCCATTTTCCATGGGGAAAATTAATTCATGTCCCCAGGGTCTGGGTGTCAGATGAAAGGTGGACTTTAGGGCTCTAAGGACTTGCAGGGTACTACTTATTGGCAGCTTTAGATTTGGAGAAATCCAGCAAAGTTGGCAAATTTCTTGCTGGGCACCACCCTATTGGTCAGGGCGAGAGGCCAGAAATGGAGGCCATTTTCCATGGGGAAAATGAAGTCATTGGCCCAGGGTCTGCGGATCAGATGAAAGGTGGCATCTGGAGCCCTAAGGAGTTGCAGGGTCCTCCTTGCCAGCAGCTTTACTTTTGGAGAAAATCAGCCAAGTTTGCAAATTTCACACCTGGAACGATGCAGATGGCCAGGGCGAGTGGCCTCAAACTGACCCCATTTTTCATGGGGAAAAGAAGTCATGTCCCCAGCGTCTGGGTGTCAGATGAAAGGTGGCCTTTGGGGCTCTAAGGACTTGCAAGCTCCTAGTTGCCAACAGCTTTAGCTGTGGAGGGATCCAGTAATGTTTAAAAATTTCTCACTGGGCACTGCCCTGTTGGCCAGGGCAAATGGCTGCAAAGAGAGGTTATTATGCATGGGAAAAAGAAGTCCTTTCCCCAGGGTCTGGGTGTCAGATGAAAGGTGGCCATGGGGCTCCAAGGACTTCCAGGGTCCTCGTTCCCAGCAGCTTTACTTTTGGAGAAAATCAGCCAAGTTTGCAAATTTCACACCGGGAACGATGCAGATGGCCAGGGCGAGTGGCCTCATACTGATGCGATTTTCCATCCGGAAAATGAAGTCATGCCCCCAGGGTCTGGGTATCAATGAAAGGTGGACTTTGGGGCTCCAAGGACTTCCGGGGTCCTCGTTGCCAGCAGCTTTAATTTTGGAGAAAATCAGCCAAGTTTGCAAATTTCACACCGGGAACAATGCAGATTACCAGGGCGATTGGTCTCAAACTGACCCCATTTTCCCTGGGGAAAATTAATTCATATCCCCATGGTCTGGGTGTCAGATGAAAGGTGGCCTTTGGGGCTCTAAGGACTTGCAAGCTCCTAGTTGCCGATTGCTTTAGTTTTGGAGGAATCCAGCAAATTGTAAAAATTTCTCACTGGGCACTGCCCTGTTGGCCAGGGAAAATGGGTGCAAATGGAGGCCATTTTGCATGGGAAAAAGAAGTCCTTTCCCCAGGTTCTGGGTGTCAGATGAAAGGTGGCCTTTGGGGCTCTAAGGACTTGCAGGGTACTACTTATTGGCAGCTTTAGATTTGGAGAAATCCAGCAAAGATTGCATGTTTCTTGCTGGACACCGCCCTATTAGTCAAGGCGAGAGGCCACAAATGGAGGCCATTTTCCATGGGGAAAATGAAGTCATGTCTCCAGGGTCTGGGTATCAGATGAAAGGTGGCCTTTGGGGCTCAATGGACTTGCAAGCTCCTTGTTGCCAACAGCGTTAGTTCAGCAGGAATCCCGCAATGTTAAAAAATTTCTCACTGGGAACTGCGCTGTTGGCCAGGGCAAATGGCTGCAAAGAGAGGCCATTTTGCATGGGGAAAAGAAGTCCTTTCCCCAGGGTCTGGGTATCAGCTGGAAGTTGGCATCTGGGGCTCTAAGGACTTGCAGTGTCCTAGTTGCTGGCAGCTTTTGTTTTGGAAGAATCCAGCTGAGTTTGCAAATTGCTCGCTTGGCACTGCCCTGCCTGCTAGGCCAAGGGGCCACAAATGAAGGCCATTTTCCATGGGAAAAATGTCCTTTTCCCAGGGTCTCAGTAATATGTTCAAGGTGGCCTTTGAGCTTCTAAGTACTTACAGGATCCTACTTGCTGCCAGCTTTACTTTTGGAAAAATGAAGCAAAAATTTGGTAATTCTACCTTGTCTCCCCTCTTTCGGCCAGGGTGAGTGGCTGCAAACGGAGTCCATTTCCCATGGGAAAAAGAAGTCCTTTCCCCAGAGTCTGCGTATCAGATGAAAGGTGGCCATGGGGCTCCAAGGACTTCCAGGGTCCTCATTGCAAGCAGCTTTACTTTTGGAGAAAATCAGCCAAGTTTGCAAATTTCACACAGGGAACGATGCAGACGACAAGGGCGAGTGGCCTCAAACTGACGCCAATTTCCCTGGGGAAAATGAAATCATGTCCCCAGCGTCTGGGTGTCAGATGAAAGGTGGACTTTAGGGCTCTAAGGACTTGCAATCTCCTACTTGCTGTTAGCTTTAGTTGTGGTGGAATCCAGCAATTTTTGCAAATTTCTCACTGCTCACTGCCCTGTTGGCCAGAGCAAATGGCTGCAAAGAGAGGTTATTATGCATGGGAAAAAGAAGTCCTTTCCCCAGGGTCTGGGTGTCAGATGAAAGGTGGCCATGGGGCTCCAAGGACTTCCAGGGTCCTCGTTGCCAGCAGCTTTACTTTTGGTGAAAATCAGCCAAGTTTGCAAATTTCACACAGGGAACGATGCAGATGGCCAGGGCGAGTGGCCTCATACTGGTCCGATTTTCCATCCGGAAAATGAAGTCATGCCCCCAGGGTCTTGGTGTCAGATGAAAGGTGGCCTTTGGGGCTCTAAGGACTTAAAGCTCCTACTTGTTGGCAGCTTTCGTTGTGGAGGAATCCAGCAAAGTTTGCAAATTTCTCACTGGGCACTGCCCTGTTGGCCAGGGCAAATGGCTGCAAATGGAGGCCATTTTGCATGGGAAAAAGAAGTCCTTTCCCCAGGGTCTGGGTGTCAGATGAAAGGTGGCCATGGGGCTCCAAGGACTTCCAGGGTCCTCGTTCCCAGCAGCTTTACTTTTGGTGAAAATCAGCCAAGTTTGCAAATTTCACACCGGGAACGATGCAGATGGCCAGGGCGAGTGGCCTCATACTGGTCCGATTTTCCATCCGGAAAATGAAGTCATGCCCCCAGGGTCTTGGTGTCAGATGAAAGGTGGCCTTTGGGGCTCTAAGGACTTAAAGCTCCTACTTGTTGGCAGCTTTCGTTGTGGAGGAATCCAGCAAAGTTTGCAAATTTCTCACTGGGCACTGCGCTGTTGGCCAGGGCAAATGGCTGCAAATGGAGGCCATTTTGCATGGGAAAAAGAAGTCCTTTCCCCAGGGTCTGGGTGTCAGATGAAAGGTGGTCTTTGGGGCTCCAAGGACTTCCAGGGTCCTCGTTGCCAGCAGCTTTACTTTTGGAGAAAATCAGCCAAGTTTGCAAATTTCACACCGGGAACGATGCAGATGGCCAGGGCGATTGGCCTCAAACTGACCCCATTTTCCATGGGGAAAATTAATTCATGTCCCCAGGGTCTGGGTGTCAGATGAAAGGTGGACTTTAGGGCTCTAAGGACTTGCAGGGTACTACTTATTGGCAGCTTTAGATTTGGAGAAATCCAGCAAAGTTGGCAAATTTCTTGCTGGGCACCACCCTATTGGTCAGGGCGAGAGGCCAGAAATGGAGGCCATTTTCCATGGGGAAAATGAAGTCATTGGCCCAGGGTCTGCGGATCAGATGAAAGGTGGCATCTGGAGCCCTAAGGAGTTGCAGGGTCCTCCTTGCCAGCAGCTTTACTTTTGGAGAAAATCAGCCAAGTTTGCAAATTTCACACCTGGAACGATGCAGATGGCCAGGGCGAGTGGCCTCAAACTGACCCCATTTTTCATGGGGAAAAGAAGTCATGTCCCCAGCGTCTGGGTGTCAGATGAAAGGTGGCCTTTGGGGCTCTAAGGACTTGCAAGCTCCTAGTTGCCAACAGCTTTAGCTGTGGAGGGATCCAGTAATGTTTAAAAATTTCTCACTGGGCACTGCCCTGTTGGCCAGGGCAAATGGCTGCAAAGAGAGGTTATTATGCATGGGAAAAAGAAGTCCTTTCCCCAGGGTCTGGGTGTCAGATGAAAGGTGGCCATGGGGCTCCAAGGACTTCCAGGGTCCTCGTTCCCAGCAGCTTTACTTTTGGAGAAAATCAGCCAAGTTTGCAAATTTCACACCGGGAACGATGCAGATGGCCAGGGCGAGTGGCCTCATACTGATGCGATTTTCCATCCGGAAAATGAAGTCATGCCCCCAGGGTCTGGGTATCAATGAAAGGTGGACTTTGGGGCTCCAAGGACTTCCGGGGTCCTCGTTGCCAGCAGCTTTAATTTTGGAGAAAATCAGCCAAGTTTGCAAATTTCACACCGGGAACAATGCAGATTACCAGGGCGATTGGTCTCAAACTGACCCCATTTTCCCTGGGGAAAATTAATTCATATCCCCATGGTCTGGGTGTCAGATGAAAGGTGGCCTTTGGGGCTCTAAGGACTTGCAAGCTCCTAGTTGCCGATTGCTTTAGTTTTGGAGGAATCCAGCAAATTGTAAAAATTTCTCACTGGGCACTGCCCTGTTGGCCAGGGAAAATGGGTGCAAATGGAGGCCATTTCCCATGGGAAAAAGAAGTCCTTTCCCCAGGTTCTGGGTGTCAGATGAAAGGTGGCCTTTGGGGCTCTAAGGACTTGCAGGGTACTACTTATTGGCAGCTTTAGATTTGGAGAAATCCAGCAAAGATTGCATGTTTCTTGCTGGACACCGCCCTATTAGTCAAGGCGAGAGGCCACAAATGGAGGCCATTTTCCATGGGGAAAATGAAGTCATGTCTCCAGGGTCTGGGTATCAGATGAAAGGTGGCCTTTGGGGCTCAATGGACTTGCAAGCTCCTTGTTGCCAACAGCGTTAGTTCAGCAGGAATCCCGCAATGTTAAAAAATTTCTCACTGGGAACTGCGCTGTTGGCCAGGGCAAATGGCTGCAAAGAGAGGCCATTTTGCATGGGGAAAAGAAGTCCTTTCCCCAGGGTCTGGGTATCAGCTGGAAGTTGGCATCTGGGGCTCTAAGGACTTGCAGTGTCCTAGTTGCTGGCAGCTTTTGTTTTGGAAGAATCCAGCTGAGTTTGCAAATTGCTCGCTTGGCACTGCCCTGCCTGCTAGGCCAAGGGGCCACAAATGAAGGCCATTTTCCATGGGAAAAATGTCCTTTTCCCAGGGTCTCAGTAATATGTTCAAGGTGGCCTTTGAGCTTCTAAGTACTTACAGGATCCTACTTGCTGCCAGCTTTACTTTTGGAAAAATGAAGCAAAAATTTGGTAATTCTACCTTGTCTCCCCTCTTTCAGCCAGGGTGAGTGGCTGCAAACGGAGTCCATTTCCCATGGGAAAAAGAAGTCCTTTCCCCAGAGTCTGCGTATCAGATGAAAGGTGGCCATGGGGCTCCAAGGACTTCCAGGGTCCTCATTGCAAGCAGCTTTACTTTTGGAGAAAATCAGCCAAGTTTGCAAATTTCACACAGGGAACGATGCAGACGACAAGGGCAAGTGGCCTCAAACTGACGCCAATTTCCCTGGGGAAAATGAAATCATGTCCCCAGCGTCTGGGTGTCAGATGAAAGGTGGACTTTAGGGCTCTAAGGACTTGCAATCTCCTACTTGCTGTTAGCTTTAGTTGTGGTGGAATCCAGCAATTTTTGCAAATTTCTCACTGCTCACTGCCCTGTTGGCCAGAGCAAATGGCTGAAAAGAGAGGTTATTATGCATGGGAAAAAGAAGTCCTTTCCCCAGGGTCTGGGTGTCAGATGAAAGGTGGCCATGGGGCTCCAAGGACTTCCAGGGTCCTCGTTGCCAGCAGCTTTACTTTTGGTGAAAATCAGCCAAGTTTGCAAATTTCACACCGGGAACGATGCAGATGGCCAGGGCGAGTGGCCTCATACTGGTCCGATTTTCCATCCGGAAAATGAAGTCATGCCCCCAGGGTCTTGGTGTCAGATGAAAGGTGGCCTTTGGGGCTCTAAGGACTTAAAGCTCCTACTTGTTGGCAGCTTTCGTTGTGGAGGAATCCAGCAAAGTTTGCAAATTTCTCACTGGGCACTGCCCTGTTGGCCAGGGCAAATGGCTGCAAATGGAGGCCATTTTGCATGGGAAAAAGAAGTCCTTTCCCCAGGGTCTGGGTGTCAGATGAAAGGTGGCCATGGGGCTCCAAGGACTTCCAGGGTCCTCGTTGCCAGCAGCTTTACTTTTGGTGAAAATCAGCCAAGTTTGCAAATTTCACACCGGGAACGATGCAGATGGCCAGGGCGAGTGGCCTCATACTGGTCCGATTTTCCATCCGGAAAATGAAGTCATTGGCCCAGGGTCTGCGGATCAGATGAAAGGTGGACTTTGGGGCTCCAAGGACTTCCGGGGTCCTCGTTGCCAGCAGCTTTACTTTTGGAGAAAATCAGCCAAGTTCGCAAATTTCACACTGGGAACGATGCAGATGGCCAGGGCGAGTGGCCTCAAACTGACTCTATTTTCCATGGGGAAAAGAAGTCATGTCCCCAGCGTCTGGGTGTCAGATGAAAGGTGGCCTTTGGGGCTCTAAGGACTTGCAAGCTCCTAGTTGCCAACAGCGTTAGTTCTGCAGGAATCCAGCAATGTTAAAAAATTTCTCACTGGGAACTGCGCTGTTGGCCAGGGCAAATGGCTGCAAATGGAGGCCATTTTGCATGGGAAAAAGAAGTCCTTTCCCCAGGGTCTGGGTGTCAGATGAAAGGTGGTCTTTGGGGCTCCAAGGACTTCCAGGGTCCTCGTTGCCAGCAGCTTTACTTTTGGAGAAAATCAGCCAAGTTTGCAAATTTCACACCGGGAACGATGCAGATGGCCAGGGCGATTGGCCTCAAACTGACCCCATTTTCCATGGGGAAAATTAATTCATGTCCCCAGGGTCTGGGTGTCAGATGAAAGGTGGACTTTAGGGCTCTAAGGACTTGCAGGGTACTACTTATTGGCAGCTTTAGATTTGGAGAAATCCAGCAAAGTTGGCAAATTTCTTGCTGGGCACCACCCTATTGGTCAGGGCGAGAGGCCAGAAATGGAGGCCATTTTCCATGGGGAAAATGAAGTCATTGGCCCAGGGTCTGCGGATCAGATGAAAGGTGGCATCTGGAGCCCTAAGGAGTTGCAGGGTCCTCCTTGCCAGCAGCTTTACTTTTGGAGAAAATCAGCCAAGTTTGCAAATTTCACACCTGGAACGATGCAGATGGCCAGGGCGAGTGGCCTCAAACTGACCCCATTTTTCATGGGGAAAAGAAGTCATGTCCCCAGCGTCTGGGTGTCAGATGAAAGGTGGCCTTTGGGGCTCTAAGGACTTGCAAGCTCCTAGTTGCCAACAGCTTTAGCTGTGGAGGGATCCAGTAATGTTTAAAAATTTCTCACTGGGCACTGCCCTGTTGGCCAGGGCAAATGGCTGCAAAGAGAGGTTATTATGCATGGGAAAAAGAAGTCCTTTCCCCAGGGTCTGGGTGTCAGATGAAAGGTGGCCATGGGGCTCCAAGGACTTCCAGGGTCCTCGTTCCCAGCAGCTTTACTTTTGGAGAAAATCAGCCAAGTTTGCAAATTTCACACCGGGAACGATGCAGATGGCCAGGGCGAGTGGCCTCATACTGATGCGATTTTCCATCCGGAAAATGAAGTCATGCCCCCAGGGTCTGGGTATCAATGAAAGGTGGACTTTGGGGCTCCAAGGACTTCCGGGGTCCTCGTTGCCAGCAGCTTTAATTTTGGAGAAAATCAGCCAAGTTTGCAAATTTCACACCGGGAACAATGCAGATTACCAGGGCGATTGGTCTCAAACTGACCCCATTTTCCCTGGGGAAAATTAATTCATATCCCCATGGTCTGGGTGTCAGATGAAAGGTGGCCTTTGGGGCTCTAAGGACTTGCAAGCTCCTAGTTGCCGATTGCTTTAGTTTTGGAGGAATCCAGCAAATTGTAAAAATTTCTCACTGGGCACTGCCCTGTTGGCCAGGGAAAATGGGTGCAAATGGAGGCCATTTTGCATGGGAAAAAGAAGTCCTTTCCCCAGGTTCTGGGTGTCAGATGAAAGGTGGCCTTTGGGGCTCTAAGGACTTGCAGGGTACTACTTATTGGCAGCTTTAGATTTGGAGAAATCCAGCAAAGATTGCATGTTTCTTGCTGGACACCGCCCTATTAGTCAAGGCGAGAGGCCACAAATGGAGGCCATTTTCCATGGGGAAAATGAAGTCATGTCTCCAGGGTCTGGGTATCAGATGAAAGGTGGCCTTTGGGGCTCAATGGACTTGCAAGCTCCTTGTTGCCAACAGCGTTAGTTCAGCAGGAATCCCGCAATGTTAAAAAATTTCTCACTGGGAACTGCGCTGTTGGCCAGGGCAAATGGCTGCAAAGAGAGGCCATTTTGCATGGGGAAAAGAAGTCCTTTCCCCAGGGTCTGGGTATCAGCTGGAAGTTGGCATCTGGGGCTCTAAGGACTTGCAGTGTCCTAGTTGCTGGCAGCTTTTGTTTTGGAAGAATCCAGCTGAGTTTGCAAATTGCTCGCTTGGCACTGCCCTGCCTGCTAGGCCAAGGGGCCACAAATGAAGGCCATTTTCCATGGGAAAAATGTCCTTTTCCCAGGGTCTCAGTAATATGTTCAAGGTGGCCTTTGAGCTTCTAAGTACTTACAGGATCCTACTTGCTGCCAGCTTTACTTTTGGAAAAATGAAGCAAAAATTTGGTAATTCTACCTTGTCTCCCCTCTTTCGGCCAGGGTGAGTGGCTGCAAACGGAGTCCATTTCCCATGGGAAAAAGAAGTCCTTTCCCCAGAGTCTGCGTATCAGATGAAAGGTGGCCATGGGGCTCCAAGGACTTCCAGGGTCCTCATTGCAAGCAGCTTTACTTTTGGAGAAAATCAGCCAAGTTTGCAAATTTCACACAGGGAACGATGCAGACGACAAGGGCGAGTGGCCTCAAACTGACGCCAATTTCCCTGGGGAAAATGAAATCATGTCCCCAGCGTCTGGGTGTCAGATGAAAGGTGGACTTTAGGGCTCTAAGGACTTGCAATCTCCTACTTGCTGTTAGCTTTAGTTGTGGTGGAATCCAGCAATTTTTGCAAATTTCTCACTGCTCACTGCCCTGTTGGCCAGAGCAAATGGCTGCAAAGAGAGGTTATTATGCATGGGAAAAAGAAGTCCTTTCCCCAGGGTCTGGGTGTCAGATGAAAGGTGGCCATGGGGCTCCAAGGACTTCCAGGGTCCTCGTTGCCAGCAGCTTTACTTTTGGTGAAAATCAGCCAAGTTTGCAAATTTCACACAGGGAACGATGCAGATGGCCAGGGCGAGTGGCCTCATACTGGTCCGATTTTCCATCCGGAAAATGAAGTCATGCCCCCAGGGTCTTGGTGTCAGATGAAAGGTGGCCTTTGGGGCTCTAAGGACTTAAAGCTCCTACTTGTTGGCAGCTTTCGTTGTGGAGGAATCCAGCAAAGTTTGCAAATTTCTCACTGGGCACTGCCCTGTTGGCCAGGGCAAATGGCTGCAAATGGAGGCCATTTTGCATGGGAAAAAGAAGTCCTTTCCCCAGGGTCTGGGTGTCAGATGAAAGGTGGCCATGGGGCTCCAAGGACTTCCAGGGTCCTCGTTCCCAGCAGCTTTACTTTTGGTGAAAATCAGCCAAGTTTGCAAATTTCACACCGGGAACGATGCAGATGGCCAGGGCGAGTGGCCTCATACTGGTCCGATTTTCCATCCGGAAAATGAAGTCATGCCCCCAGGGTCTTGGTGTCAGATGAAAGGTGGCCTTTGGGGCTCTAAGGACTTAAAGCTCCTACTTGTTGGCAGCTTTCGTTGTGGAGGAATCCAGCAAAGTTTGCAAATTTCTCACTGGGCACTGCGCTGTTGGCCAGGGCAAATGGCTGCAAATGGAGGCCATTTTCCATGGGAAAAAGAAGTCCTTTCCCCAGGGTCTGGGTGTCAGATGAAAGGTGGTCTTTGGGGCTCCAAGGACTTCCAGGGTCCTCGTTGCCAGCAGCTTTACTTTTGGAGAAAATCAGCCAAGTTTGCAAATTTCACACCGGGAACGATGCAGATGGCCAGGGCGATTGGCCTCAAACTGACCCCATTTTCCATGGGGAAAATTAATTCATGTCCCCAGGGTCTGGGTGTCAGATGAAAGGTGGACTTTAGGGCTCTAAGGACTTGCAGGGTACTACTTATTGGCAGCTTTAGATTTGGAGAAATCCAGCAAAGTTGGCAAATTTCTTGCTGGGCACCACCCTATTGGTCAGGGCGAGAGGCCAGAAATGGAGGCCATTTTCCATGGGGAAAATGAAGTCATTGGCCCAGGGTCTGCGGATCAGATGAAAGGTGGCATCTGGAGCCCTAAGGAGTTGCAGGGTCCTCCTTGCCAGCAGCTTTACTTTTGGAGAAAATCAGCCAAGTTTGCAAATTTCACACCTGGAACGATGCAGATGGCCAGGGCGAGTGGCCTCAAACTGACCCCATTTTTCATGGGGAAAAGAAGTCATGTCCCCAGCGTCTGGGTGTCAGATGAAAGGTGGCCTTTGGGGCTCTAAGGACTTGCAAGCTCCTAGTTGCCAACAGCTTTAGCTGTGGAGGGATCCAGTAATGTTTAAAAATTTCTCACTGGGCACTGCCCTGTTGGCCAGGGCAAATGGCTGCAAAGAGAGGTTATTATGCATGGGAAAAAGAAGTCCTTTCCCCAGGGTCTGGGTGTCAGATGAAAGGTGGCCATGGGGCTCCAAGGACTTCCAGGGTCCTCGTTCCCAGCAGCTTTACTTTTGGAGAAAATCAGCCAAGTTTGCAAATTTCACACCGGGAACGATGCAGATGGCCAGGGCGAGTGGCCTCATACTGATGCGATTTTCCATCCGGAAAATGAAGTCATGCCCCCAGGGTCTGGGTATCAATGAAAGGTGGACTTTGGGGCTCCAAGGACTTCCGGGGTCCTCGTTGCCAGCAGCTTTAATTTTGGAGAAAATCAGCCAAGTTTGCAAATTTCACACCGGGAACAATGCAGATTACCAGGGCGATTGGTCTCAAACTGACCCCATTTTCCCTGGGGAAAATTAATTCATATCCCCATGGTCTGGGTGTCAGATGAAAGGTGGCCTTTGGGGCTCTAAGGACTTGCAAGCTCCTAGTTGCCGATTGCTTTAGTTTTGGAGGAATCCAGCAAATTGTAAAAATTTCTCACTGGGCACTGCCCTGTTGGCCAGGGAAAATGGGTGCAAATGGAGGCCATTTTGCATGGGAAAAAGAAGTCCTTTCCCCAGGTTCTGGGTGTCAGATGAAAGGTGGCCTTTGGGGCTCTAAGGACTTGCAGGGTACTACTTATTGGCAGCTTTAGATTTGGAGAAATCCAGCAAAGATTGCATGTTTCTTGCTGGACACCGCCCTATTAGTCAAGGCGAGAGGCCACAAATGGAGGCCATTTTCCATGGGGAAAATGAAGTCATGTCTCCAGGGTCTGGGTATCAGATGAAAGGTGGCCTTTGGGGCTCAATGGACTTGCAAGCTCCTTGTTGCCAACAGCGTTAGTTCAGCAGGAATCCCGCAATGTTAAAAAATTTCTCACTGGGAACTGCGCTGTTGGCCAGGGCAAATGGCTGCAAAGAGAGGCCATTTTGCATGGGGAAAAGAAGTCCTTTCCCCAGGGTCTGGGTATCAGCTGGAAGTTGGCATCTGGGGCTCTAAGGACTTGCAGTGTCCTAGTTGCTGGCAGCTTTTGTTTTGGAAGAATCCAGCTGAGTTTGCAAATTGCTCGCTTGGCACTGCCCTGCCTGCTAGGCCAAGGGGCCACAAATGAAGGCCATTTTCCATGGGAAAAATGTCCTTTTCCCAGGGTCTCAGTAATATGTTCAAGGTGGCCTTTGAGCTTCTAAGTACTTACAGGATCCTACTTGCTGCCAGCTTTACTTTTGGAAAAATGAAGCAAAAATTTGGTAATTCTACCTTGTCTCCCCTCTTTCGGCCAGGGTGAGTGGCTGCAAACGGAGTCCATTTCCCATGGGAAAAAGAAGTCCTTTCCCCAGAGTCTGCGTATCAGATGAAAGGTGGCCATGGGGCTCCAAGGACTTCCAGGGTCCTCATTGCAAGCAGCTTTACTTTTGGAGAAAATCAGCCAAGTTTGCAAATTTCACACAGGGAACGATGCAGACGACAAGGGCGAGTGGCCTCAAACTGACGCCAATTTCCCTGGGGAAAATGAAATCATGTCCCCAGCGTCTGGGTGTCAGATGAAAGGTGGACTTTAGGGCTCTAAGGACTTGCAATCTCCTACTTGCTGTTAGCTTTAGTTGTGGTGGAATCCAGCAATTTTTGCAAATTTCTCACTGCTCACTGCCCTGTTGGCCAGAGCAAATGGCTGCAAAGAGAGGTTATTATGCATGGGAAAAAGAAGTCCTTTCCCCAGGGTCTGGGTGTCAGATGAAAGGTGGCCATGGGGCTCCAAGGACTTCCAGGGTCCTCGTTGCCAGCAGCTTTACTTTTGGTGAAAATCAGCCAAGTTTGCAAATTTCACACAGGGAACGATGCAGATGGCCAGGGCGAGTGGCCTCATACTGGTCCGATTTTCCATCCGGAAAATGAAGTCATGCCCCCAGGGTCTTGGTGTCAGATGAAAGGTGGCCTTTGGGGCTCTAAGGACTTAAAGCTCCTACTTGTTGGCAGCTTTCGTTGTGGAGGAATCCAGCAAAGTTTGCAAATTTCTCACTGGGCACTGCCCTGTTGGCCAGGGCAAATGGCTGCAAATGGAGGCCATTTTGCATGGGAAAAAGAAGTCCTTTCCCCAGGGTCTGGGTGTCAGATGAAAGGTGGCCATGGGGCTCCAAGGACTTCCAGGGTCCTCGTTCCCAGCAGCTTTACTTTTGGTGAAAATCAGCCAAGTTTGCAAATTTCACACCGGGAACGATGCAGATGGCCAGGGCGAGTGGCCTCATACTGGTCCGATTTTCCATCCGGAAAATGAAGTCATGCCCCCAGGGTCTTGGTGTCAGATGAAAGGTGGCCTTTGGGGCTCTAAGGACTTAAAGCTCCTACTTGTTGGCAGCTTTCGTTGTGGAGGAATCCAGCAAAGTTTGCAAATTTCTCACTGGGCACTGCGCTGTTGGCCAGGGCAAATGGCTGCAAATGGAGGCCATTTTGCATGGGAAAAAGAAGTCCTTTCCCCAGGGTCTGGGTGTCAGATGAAAGGTGGTCTTTGGGGCTCCAAGGACTTCCAGGGTCCTCGTTGCCAGCAGCTTTACTTTTGGAGAAAATCAGCCAAGTTTGCAAATTTCACACCGGGAACGATGCAGATGGCCAGGGCGATTGGCCTCAAACTGACCCCATTTTCCATGGGGAAAATTAATTCATGTCCCCAGGGTCTGGGTGTCAGATGAAAGGTGGACTTTAGGGCTCTAAGGACTTGCAGGGTACTACTTATTGGCAGCTTTAGATTTGGAGAAATCCAGCAAAGTTGGCAAATTTCTTGCTGGGCACCACCCTATTGGTCAGGGCGAGAGGCCAGAAATGGAGGCCATTTTCCATGGGGAAAATGAAGTCATTGGCCCAGGGTCTGCGGATCAGATGAAAGGTGGCATCTGGAGCCCTAAGGAGTTGCAGGGTCCTCCTTGCCAGCAGCTTTACTTTTGGAGAAAATCAGCCAAGTTTGCAAATTTCACACCTGGAACGATGCAGATGGCCAGGGCGAGTGGCCTCAAACTGACCCCATTTTTCATGGGGAAAAGAAGTCATGTCCCCAGCGTCTGGGTGTCAGATGAAAGGTGGCCTTTGGGGCTCTAAGGACTTGCAAGCTCCTAGTTGCCAACAGCTTTAGCTGTGGAGGGATCCAGTAATGTTTAAAAATTTCTCACTGGGCACTGCCCTGTTGGCCAGGGCAAATGGCTGCAAAGAGAGGTTATTATGCATGGGAAAAAGAAGTCCTTTCCCCAGGGTCTGGGTGTCAGATGAAAGGTGGCCATGGGGCTCCAAGGACTTCCAGGGTCCTCGTTCCCAGCAGCTTTACTTTTGGAGAAAATCAGCCAAGTTTGCAAATTTCACACCGGGAACGATGCAGATGGCCAGGGCGAGTGGCCTCATACTGATGCGATTTTCCATCCGGAAAATGAAGTCATGCCCCCAGGGTCTGGGTATCAATGAAAGGTGGACTTTGGGGCTCCAAGGACTTCCGGGGTCCTCGTTGCCAGCAGCTTTAATTTTGGAGAAAATCAGCCAAGTTTGCAAATTTCACACCGGGAACAATGCAGATTACCAGGGCGATTGGTCTCAAACTGACCCCATTTTCCCTGGGGAAAATTAATTCATATCCCCATGGTCTGGGTGTCAGATGAAAGGTGGCCTTTGGGGCTCTAAGGACTTGCAAGCTCCTAGTTGCCGATTGCTTTAGTTTTGGAGGAATCCAGCAAATTGTAAAAATTTCTCACTGGGCACTGCCCTGTTGGCCAGGGAAAATGGGTGCAAATGGAGGCCATTTCCCATGGGAAAAAGAAGTCCTTTCCCCAGGTTCTGGGTGTCAGATGAAAGGTGGCCTTTGGGGCTCTAAGGACTTGCAGGGTACTACTTATTGGCAGCTTTAGATTTGGAGAAATCCAGCAAAGATTGCATGTTTCTTGCTGGACACCGCCCTATTAGTCAAGGCGAGAGGCCACAAATGGAGGCCATTTTCCATGGGGAAAATGAAGTCATGTCTCCAGGGTCTGGGTATCAGATGAAAGGTGGCCTTTGGGGCTCAATGGACTTGCAAGCTCCTTGTTGCCAACAGCGTTAGTTCAGCAGGAATCCCGCAATGTTAAAAAATTTCTCACTGGGAACTGCGCTGTTGGCCAGGGCAAATGGCTGCAAAGAGAGGCCATTTTGCATGGGGAAAAGAAGTCCTTTCCCCAGGGTCTGGGTATCAGCTGGAAGTTGGCATCTGGGGCTCTAAGGACTTGCAGTGTCCTAGTTGCTGGCAGCTTTTGTTTTGGAAGAATCCAGCTGAGTTTGCAAATTGCTCGCTTGGCACTGCCCTGCCTGCTAGGCCAAGGGGCCACAAATGAAGGCCATTTTCCATGGGAAAAATGTCCTTTTCCCAGGGTCTCAGTAATATGTTCAAGGTGGCCTTTGAGCTTCTAAGTACTTACAGGATCCTACTTGCTGCCAGCTTTACTTTTGGAAAAATGAAGCAAAAATTTGGTAATTCTACCTTGTCTCCCCTCTTTCAGCCAGGGTGAGTGGCTGCAAACGGAGTCCATTTCCCATGGGAAAAAGAAGTCCTTTCCCCAGAGTCTGCGTATCAGATGAAAGGTGGCCATGGGGCTCCAAGGACTTCCAGGGTCCTCATTGCAAGCAGCTTTACTTTTGGAGAAAATCAGCCAAGTTTGCAAATTTCACACAGGGAACGATGCAGACGACAAGGGCAAGTGGCCTCAAACTGACGCCAATTTCCCTGGGGAAAATGAAATCATGTCCCCAGCGTCTGGGTGTCAGATGAAAGGTGGACTTTAGGGCTCTAAGGACTTGCAATCTCCTACTTGCTGTTAGCTTTAGTTGTGGTGGAATCCAGCAATTTTTGCAAATTTCTCACTGCTCACTGCCCTGTTGGCCAGAGCAAATGGCTGCAAAGAGAGGTTATTATGCATGGGAAAAAGAAGTCCTTTCCCCAGGGTCTGGGTGTCAGATGAAAGGTGGCCATGGGGCTCCAAGGACTTCCAGGGTCCTCGTTGCCAGCAGCTTTACTTTTGGTGAAAATCAGCCAAGTTTGCAAATTTCACACCGGGAACGATGCAGATGGCCAGGGCGAGTGGCCTCATACTGGTCCGATTTTCCATCCGGAAAATGAAGTCATGCCCCCAGGGTCTTGGTGTCAGATGAAAGGTGGCCTTTGGGGCTCTAAGGACTTAAAGCTCCTACTTGTTGGCAGCTTTCGTTGTGGAGGAATCCAGCAAAGTTTGCAAATTTCTCACTGGGCACTGCCCTGTTGGCCAGGGCAAATGGCTGCAAATGGAGGCCATTTTGCATGGGAAAAAGAAGTCCTTTCCCCAGGGTCTGGGTGTCAGATGAAAGGTGGCCATGGGGCTCCAAGGACTTCCAGGGTCCTCGTTGCCAGCAGCTTTACTTTTGGTGAAAATCAGCCAAGTTTGCAAATTTCACACCGGGAACGATGCAGATGGCCAGGGCGAGTGGCCTCATACTGGTCCGATTTTCCATCCGGAAAATGAAGTCATTGGCCCAGGGTCTGCGGATCAGATGAAAGGTGGACTTTGGGGCTCCAAGGACTTCCGGGGTCCTCGTTGCCAGCAGCTTTACTTTTGGAGAAAATCAGCCAAGTTCGCAAATTTCACACTGGGAACGATGCAGATGGCCAGGGCGAGTGGCCTCAAACTGACTCTATTTTCCATGGGGAAAAGAAGTCATGTCCCCAGCGTCTGGGTGTCAGATGAAAGGTGGCCTTTGGGGCTCTAAGGACTTGCAAGCTCCTAGTTGCCAACAGCGTTAGTTCTGCAGGAATCCAGCAATGTTAAAAAATTTCTCACTGGGAACTGCGCTGTTGGCCAGGGCAAATGGCTGCAAATGGAGGCCATTTTGCATGGGAAAAAGAAGTCCTTTCCCCAGGGTCTGGGTGTCAGATGAAAGGTGGTCTTTGGGGCTCCAAGGACTTCCAGGGTCCTCGTTGCCAGCAGCTTTACTTTTGGAGAAAATCAGCCAAGTTTGCAAATTTCACACCGGGAACGATGCAGATGGCCAGGGCGATTGGCCTCAAACTGACCCCATTTTCCATGGGGAAAATTAATTCATGTCCCCAGGGTCTGGGTGTCAGATGAAAGGTGGACTTTAGGGCTCTAAGGACTTGCAGGGTACTACTTATTGGCAGCTTTAGATTTGGAGAAATCCAGCAAAGTTGGCAAATTTCTTGCTGGGCACCACCCTATTGGTCAGGGCGAGAGGCCAGAAATGGAGGCCATTTTCCATGGGGAAAATGAAGTCATTGGCCCAGGGTCTGCGGATCAGATGAAAGGTGGCATCTGGAGCCCTAAGGAGTTGCAGGGTCCTCCTTGCCAGCAGCTTTACTTTTGGAGAAAATCAGCCAAGTTTGCAAATTTCACACCTGGAACGATGCAGATGGCCAGGGCGAGTGGCCTCAAACTGACCCCATTTTTCATGGGGAAAAGAAGTCATGTCCCCAGCGTCTGGGTGTCAGATGAAAGGTGGCCTTTGGGGCTCTAAGGACTTGCAAGCTCCTAGTTGCCAACAGCTTTAGCTGTGGAGGGATCCAGTAATGTTTAAAAATTTCTCACTGGGCACTGCCCTGTTGGCCAGGGCAAATGGCTGCAAAGAGAGGTTATTATGCATGGGAAAAAGAAGTCCTTTCCCCAGGGTCTGGGTGTCAGATGAAAGGTGGCCATGGGGCTCCAAGGACTTCCAGGGTCCTCGTTCCCAGCAGCTTTACTTTTGGAGAAAATCAGCCAAGTTTGCAAATTTCACACCGGGAACGATGCAGATGGCCAGGGCGAGTGGCCTCATACTGATGCGATTTTCCATCCGGAAAATGAAGTCATGCCCCCAGGGTCTGGGTATCAATGAAAGGTGGACTTTGGGGCTCCAAGGACTTCCGGGGTCCTCGTTGCCAGCAGCTTTAATTTTGGAGAAAATCAGCCAAGTTTGCAAATTTCACACCGGGAACAATGCAGATTACCAGGGCGATTGGTCTCAAACTGACCCCATTTTCCCTGGGGAAAATTAATTCATATCCCCATGGTCTGGGTGTCAGATGAAAGGTGGCCTTTGGGGCTCTAAGGACTTGCAAGCTCCTAGTTGCCGATTGCTTTAGTTTTGGAGGAATCCAGCAAATTGTAAAAATTTCTCACTGGGCACTGCCCTGTTGGCCAGGGAAAATGGGTGCAAATGGAGGCCATTTTGCATGGGAAAAAGAAGTCCTTTCCCCAGGTTCTGGGTGTCAGATGAAAGGTGGCCTTTGGGGCTCTAAGGACTTGCAGGGTACTACTTATTGGCAGCTTTAGATTTGGAGAAATCCAGCAAAGATTGCATGTTTCTTGCTGGACACCGCCCTATTAGTCAAGGCGAGAGGCCAGAAATGGAGGCCATTTTCCATGGGGAAAATGAAGTCATGTCTCCAGGGTCTGGGTATCAGATGAAAGGTGGCCTTTGGGGCTCAATGGACTTGCAAGCTCCTTGTTGCCAACAGCGTTAGTTCAGCAGGAATCCCGCAATGTTAAAAAATTTCTCACTGGGAACTGCGCTGTTGGCCAGGGCAAATGGCTGCAAAGAGAGGCCATTTTGCATGGGGAAAAGAAGTCCTTTCCCCAGGGTCTGGGTATCAGCTGGAAGTTGGCATCTGGGGCTCTAAGGACTTGCAGTGTCCTAGTTGCTGGCAGCTTTTGTTTTGGAAGAATCCAGCTGAGTTTGCAAATTGCTCGCTTGGCACTGCCCTGCCTGCTAGGCCAAGGGGCCACAAATGAAGGCCATTTTCCATGGGAAAAATGTCCTTTTCCCAGGGTCTCAGTAATATGTTCAAGGTGGCCTTTGAGCTTCTAAGTACTTACAGGATCCTACTTGCTGCCAGCTTTACTTTTGGAAAAATGAAGCAAAAATTTGGTAATTCTACCTTGTCTCCCCTCTTTCGGCCAGGGTGAGTGGCTGCAAACGGAGTCCATTTCCCATGGGAAAAAGAAGTCCTTTCCCCAGAGTCTGCGTATCAGATGAAAGGTGGCCATGGGGCTCCAAGGACTTCCAGGGTCCTCATTGCAAGCAGCTTTACTTTTGGAGAAAATCAGCCAAGTTTGCAAATTTCACACAGGGAACGATGCAGACGACAAGGGCGAGTGGCCTCAAACTGACGCCAATTTCCCTGGGGAAAATGAAATCATGTCCCCAGCGTCTGGGTGTCAGATGAAAGGTGGACTTTAGGGCTCTAAGGACTTGCAATCTCCTACTTGCTGTTAGCTTTAGTTGTGGTGGAATCCAGCAATTTTTGCAAATTTCTCACTGCTCACTGCCCTGTTGGCCAGAGCAAATGGCTGCAAAGAGAGGTTATTATGCATGGGAAAAAGAAGTCCTTTCCCCAGGGTCTGGGTGTCAGATGAAAGGTGGCCATGGGGCTCCAAGGACTTCCAGGGTCCTCGTTGCCAGCAGCTTTACTTTTGGTGAAAATCAGCCAAGTTTGCAAATTTCACACCGGGAACGATGCAGATGGCCAGGGCGAGTGGCCTCATACTGGTCCGATTTTCCATCCGGAAAATGAAGTCATGCCCCCAGGGTCTTGGTGTCAGATGAAAGGTGGCCTTTGGGGCTCTAAGGACTTAAAGCTCCTACTTGTTGGCAGCTTTCGTTGTGGAGGAATCCAGCAAAGTTTGCAAATTTCTCACTGGGCACTGCCCTGTTGGCCAGGGCAAATGGCTGCAAATGGAGGCCATTTTGCATGGGAAAAAGAAGTCCTTTCCCCAGGGTCTGGGTGTCAGATGAAAGGTGGCCATGGGGCTCCAAGGACTTCCAGGGTCCTCGTTCCCAGCAGCTTTACTTTTGGTGAAAATCAGCCAAGTTTGCAAATTTCACACCGGGAACGATGCAGATGGCCAGGGCGAGTGGCCTCATACTGGTCCGATTTTCCATCCGGAAAATGAAGTCATGCCCCCAGGGTCTTGGTGTCAGATGAAAGGTGGCCTTTGGGGCTCTAAGGACTTAAAGCTCCTACTTGTTGGCAGCTTTCGTTGTGGAGGAATCCAGCAAAGTTTGCAAATTTCTCACTGGGCACTGCGCTGTTGGCCAGGGCAAATGGCTGCAAATGGAGGCCATTTTGCATGGGAAAAAGAAGTCCTTTCCCCAGGGTCTGGGTGTCAGATGAAAGGTGGTCTTTGGGGCTCCAAGGACTTCCAGGGTCCTCGTTGCCAGCAGCTTTACTTTTGGAGAAAATCAGCCAAGTTTGCAAATTTCACACCGGGAACGATGCAGATGGCCAGGGCGATTGGCCTCAAACTGACCCCATTTTCCATGGGGAAAATTAATTCATGTCCCCAGGGTCTGGGTGTCAGATGAAAGGTGGACTTTAGGGCTCTAAGGACTTGCAGGGTACTACTTATTGGCAGCTTTAGATTTGGAGAAATCCAGCAAAGTTGGCAAATTTCTTGCTGGGCACCACCCTATTGGTCAGGGCGAGAGGCCAGAAATGGAGGCCATTTTCCATGGGGAAAATGAAGTCATTGGCCCAGGGTCTGCGGATCAGATGAAAGGTGGCATCTGGAGCCCTAAGGAGTTGCAGGGTCCTCCTTGCCAGCAGCTTTACTTTTGGAGAAAATCAGCCAAGTTTGCAAATTTCACACCTGGAACGATGCAGATGGCCAGGGCGAGTGGCCTCAAACTGACCCCATTTTTCATGGGGAAAAGAAGTCATGTCCCCAGCGTCTGGGTGTCAGATGAAAGGTGGCCTTTGGGGCTCTAAGGACTTGCAAGCTCCTAGTTGCCAACAGCTTTAGCTGTGGAGGGATCCAGTAATGTTTAAAAATTTCTCACTGGGCACTGCCCTGTTGGCCAGGGCAAATGGCTGCAAAGAGAGGTTATTATGCATGGGAAAAAGAAGTCCTTTCCCCAGGGTCTGGGTGTCAGATGAAAGGTGGCCATGGGGCTCCAAGGACTTCCAGGGTCCTCGTTCCCAGCAGCTTTACTTTTGGAGAAAATCAGCCAAGTTTGCAAATTTCACACCGGGAACGATGCAGATGGCCAGGGCGAGTGGCCTCATACTGATGCGATTTTCCATCCGGAAAATGAAGTCATGCCCCCAGGGTCTGGGTATCAATGAAAGGTGGACTTTGGGGCTCCAAGGACTTCCGGGGTCCTCGTTGCCAGCAGCTTTAATTTTGGAGAAAATCAGCCAAGTTTGCAAATTTCACACCGGGAACAATGCAGATTACCAGGGCGATTGGTCTCAAACTGACCCCATTTTCCCTGGGGAAAATTAATTCATATCCCCATGGTCTGGGTGTCAGATGAAAGGTGGCCTTTGGGGCTCTAAGGACTTGCAAGCTCCTAGTTGCCGATTGCTTTAGTTTTGGAGGAATCCAGCAAATTGTAAAAATTTCTCACTGGGCACTGCCCTGTTGGCCAGGGAAAATGGGTGCAAATGGAGGCCATTTCCCATGGGAAAAAGAAGTCCTTTCCCCAGGTTCTGGGTGTCAGATGAAAGGTGGCCTTTGGGGCTCTAAGGACTTGCAGGGTACTACTTATTGGCAGCTTTAGATTTGGAGAAATCCAGCAAAGATTGCATGTTTCTTGCTGAACACCGCCCTATTAGTCAAGGCGAGAGGCCAGAAATGGAGGCCATTTTCCATGGGGAAAATGAAGTCATGTCTCCAGGGTCTGGGTATCAGATGAAAGGTGGCCTTTGGGGCTCAATGGACTTGCAAGCTCCTTGTTGCCAACAGCGTTAGTTCAGCAGGAATCCCGCAATGTTAAAAAATTTCTCACTGGGAACTGCGCTGTTGGCCAGGGCAAATGGCTGCAAAGAGAGGCCATTTTGCATGGGGAAAAGAAGTCCTTTCCCCAGGGTCTGGGTATCAGCTGGAAGTTGGCATCTGGGGCTCTAAGGACTTGCAGTGTCCTAGTTGCTGGCAGCTTTTGTTTTGGAAGAATCCAGCTGAGTTTGCAAATTGCTCGCTTGGCACTGCCCTGCCTGCTAGGCCAAGGGGCCACAAATGAAGGCCATTTTCCATGGGAAAAATGTCCTTTTCCCAGGGTCTCAGTAATATGTTCAAGGTGGCCTTTGAGCTTCTAAGTACTTACAGGATCCTACTTGCTGCCAGCTTTACTTTTGGAAAAATGAAGCAAAAATTTGGTAATTCTACCTTGTCTCCCCTCTTTCAGCCAGGGTGAGTGGCTGCAAACGGAGTCCATTTCCCATGGGAAAAAGAAGTCCTTTCCCCAGAGTCTGCGTATCAGATGAAAGGTGGCCATGGGGCTCCAAGGACTTCCAGGGTCCTCATTGCAAGCAGCTTTACTTTTGGAGAAAATCAGCCAAGTTTGCAAATTTCACACAGGGAACGATGCAGACGACAAGGGCAAGTGGCCTCAAACTGACGCCAATTTCCCTGGGGAAAATGAAATCATGTCCCCAGCGTCTGGGTGTCAGATGAAAGGTGGACTTTAGGGCTCTAAGGACTTGCAATCTCCTACTTGCTGTTAGCTTTAGTTGTGGTGGAATCCAGCAATTTTTGCAAATTTCTCACTGCTCACTGCCCTGTTGGCCAGAGCAAATGGCTGCAAAGAGAGGTTATTATGCATGGGAAAAAGAAGTCCTTTCCCCAGGGTCTGGGTGTCAGATGAAAGGTGGCCATGGGGCTCCAAGGACTTCCAGGGTCCTCGTTGCCAGCAGCTTTACTTTTGGTGAAAATCAGCCAAGTTTGCAAATTTCACACCGGGAACGATGCAGATGGCCAGGGCGAGTGGCCTCATACTGGTCCGATTTTCCATCCGGAAAATGAAGTCATGCCCCCAGGGTCTTGGTGTCAGATGAAAGGTGGCCTTTGGGGCTCTAAGGACTTAAAGCTCCTACTTGTTGGCAGCTTTCGTTGTGGAGGAATCCAGCAAAGTTTGCAAATTTCTCACTGGGCACTGCCCTGTTGGCCAGGGCAAATGGCTGCAAATGGAGGCCATTTTCCATGGGAAAAAGAAGTCCTTTCCCCAGGGTCTGGGTGTCAGATGAAAGGTGGCCATGGGGCTCCAAGGACTTCCAGGGTCCTCGTTGCCAGCAGCTTTACTTTTGGTGAAAATCAGCCAAGTTTGCAAATTTCACACCGGGAACGATGCAGATGGCCAGGGCGAGTGGCCTCATACTGGTCCGATTTTCCATCCGGAAAATGAAGTCATTGGCCCAGGGTCTGCGGATCAGATGAAAGGTGGACTTTGGGGCTCCAAGGACTTCCGGGGTCCTCGTTGCCAGCAGCTTTACTTTTGGAGAAAATCAGCCAAGTTCGCAAATTTCACACTGGGAACGATGCAGATGGCCAGGGCGAGTGGCCTCAAACTGACTCTATTTTCCATGGGGAAAAGAAGTCATGTCCCCAGCGTCTGGGTGTCAGATGAAAGGTGGCCTTTGGGGCTCTAAGGACTTGCAAGCTCCTAGTTGCCAACAGCGTTAGTTCTGCAGGAATCCAGCAATGTTAAAAAATTTCTCACTGGGAACTGCGCTGTTGGCCAGGGCAAATGGCTGCAAATGGAGGCCATTTTGCATGGGAAAAAGAAGTCCTTTCCCCAGGGTCTGGGTGTCAGATGAAAGGTGGTCTTTGGGGCTCCAAGGACTTCCAGGGTCCTCGTTGCCAGCAGCTTTACTTTTGGAGAAAATCAGCCAAGTTTGCAAATTTCACACCGGGAACGATGCAGATGGCCAGGGCGATTGGCCTCAAACTGACCCCATTTTCCATGGGGAAAATTAATTCATGTCCCCAGGGTCTGGGTGTCAGATGAAAGGTGGACTTTAGGGCTCTAAGGACTTGCAGGGTACTACTTATTGGCAGCTTTAGATTTGGAGAAATCCAGCAAAGTTGGCAAATTTCTTGCTGGGCACCACCCTATTGGTCAGGGCGAGAGGCCAGAAATGGAGGCCATTTTCCATGGGAAAAATGAAGTCATTGGCCCAGGGTCTGCGGATCAGATGAAAGGTGGCATCTGGGGCCCTAAGGAGTTGCAGGGTCCTCCTTGCCAGCAGCTTTACTTTTGGAGAAAATCAGCCAAGTTTGCAAATTTCACACCTGGAACGATGCAGATGGCCAGGGCGAGTGGCCTCAAACTGACCCCATTTTTCATGGGGAAAAGAAGTCATGTCCCCAGCGTCTGGGTGTCAGATGAAAGGTGGCCTTTGGGGCTCTAAGGACTTGCAAGCTCCTAGTTGCCAACAGCTTTAGCTGTGGAGGGATCCAGTAATGTTTAAAAATTTCTCACTGGGCACTGCCCTGTTGGCCAGGGCAAATGGCTGCAAAGAGAGGTTATTATGCATGGGAAAAAGAAGTCCTTTCCCCAGGGTCTGGGTGTCAGATGAAAGGTGGCCATGGGGCTCCAAGGACTTCCAGGGTCCTCGTTCCCAGCAGCTTTACTTTTGGAGAAAATCAGCCAAGTTTGCAAATTTCACACCGGGAACGATGCAGATGGCCAGGGCGAGTGGCCTCATACTGATGCGATTTTCCATCCGGAAAATGAAGTCATGCCCCCAGGGTCTGGGTATCAATGGAAGGTGGACTTTGGGGCTCCAAGGACTTCCGGGGTCCTCGTTGCCAGCAGCTTTAATTTTGGAGAAAATCAGCCAAGTTTGCAAATTTCACACCGGGAACAATGCAGATTACCAGGGCGATTGGTCTCAAACTGACCCCATTTTCCCTGGGGAAAATTAATTCATATCCCCATGGTCTGGGTGTCAGATGAAAGGTGGCCTTTGGGGCTCTAAGGACTTGCAAGCTCCTAGTTGCCGATTGCTTTAGTTTTGGAGGAATCCAGCAAATTGTAAAAATTTCTCACTGGGCACTGCCCTGTTGGCCAGGGAAAATGGGTGCAAATGGAGGCCATTTTGCATGGGAAAAAGAAGTCCTTTCCCCAGGTTCTGGGTGTCAGATGAAAGGTGGCCTTTGGGGCTCTAAGGACTTGCAGGGTACTACTTATTGGCAGCTTTAGATTTGGAGAAATCCAGCAAAGATTGCATGTTTCTTGCTGGACACCGCCCTATTAGTCAAGGCGAGAGGCCACAAATGGAGGCCATTTTCCATGGGGAAAATGAAGTCATGTCTCCAGGGTCTGGGTATCAGATGAAAGGTGGCCTTTGGGGCTCAATGGACTTGCAAGCTCCTTGTTGCCAACAGCGTTAGTTCAGCAGGAATCCCGCAATGTTAAAAAATTTCTCACTGGGAACTGCGCTGTTGGCCAGGGCAAATGGCTGCAAAGAGAGGCCATTTTGCATGGGGAAAAGAAGTCCTTTCCCCAGGGTCTGGGTATCAGCTGGAAGTTGGCATCTGGGGCTCTAAGGACTTGCAGTGTCCTAGTTGCTGGCAGCTTTTGTTTTGGAAGAATCCAGCTGAGTTTGCAAATTGCTCGCTTGGCACTGCCCTGCCTGCTAGGCCAAGGGGCCACAAATGAAGGCCATTTTCCATGGGAAAAATGTCCTTTTCCCAGGGTCTCAGTAATATGTTCAAGGTGGCCTTTGAGCTTCTAAGTACTTACAGGATCCTACTTGCTGCCAGCTTTACTTTTGGAAAAATGAAGCAAAAATTTGGTAATTCTACCTTGTCTCCCCTCTTTCGGCCAGGGTGAGTGGCTGCAAACGGAGTCCATTTCCCATGGGAAAAAGAAGTCCTTTCCCCAGAGTCTGCGTATCAGATGAAAGGTGGCCATGGGGCTCCAAGGACTTCCAGGGTCCTCATTGCAAGCAGCTTTACTTTTGGAGAAAATCAGCCAAGTTTGCAAATTTCACACAGGGAACGATGCAGACGACAAGGGCGAGTGGCCTCAAACTGACGCCAATTTCCCTGGGGAAAATGAAATCATGTCCCCAGCGTCTGGGTGTCAGATGAAAGGTGGACTTTAGGGCTCTAAGGACTTGCAATCTCCTACTTGCTGTTAGCTTTAGTTGTGGTGGAATCCAGCAATTTTTGCAAATTTCTCACTGCTCACTGCCCTGTTGGCCAGAGCAAATGGCTGAAAAGAGAGGTTATTATGCATGGGAAAAAGAAGTCCTTTCCCCAGAGTCTGGGTGTCAGATGAAAGGTGGACTTTGGGGCTCCAAGGACTTCCAGGGTCCTCGTTGCCAGCAGCTTTACTTTTGGAGAAAATCAGCCAAGTTTGCAAATTTCACACAGGGAACGATGCAGACGACAAGGGCGAGTGGCCTCAAACTGACGCCAATTTCCCTGGGGAAAATGAAATCATGTCCCCAGCATCTGGGTGTCAGATGAAAGGTGGCCTTTGGGGCTCTAAGGACTTGCAAGCTCCTAGTTGCCAACAGCGTTAGTTCTGCAGGAATCCAGCAATGTTAAAAAATTTCTCACTGGGAACTGCGCTGTTGGCCAGGGCAAATGGCTGCAAATGGAGTCCATTTTGCATGGGAAAAAGAAGTCCTTTCCCCAGGGTCTGCGGATCAGATGAAAGGTGGCATCTGGAGCCCTAAGGAGTTGCAGGGTCCTCGTTGCCAGCAGCTTTACTTTTGGAGAAAATCAGCCAAGTTTGCAAATTTCACACCGGGAACGATGCAGATGGCCAGGGCGATTGGCCTCAAACTGACCCCATTTTCCATGGGGAAAATTAATTCATGTCCCCAGGGTCTGGGTGTCAGATGAAAGGTGGACTTTAGGGCTCTAAGGACTTGCAGGGTACTACTTATTGGCAGCTTTAGATTTGGAGAAATCCAGCAAAGTTGGCAAATTTCTTGCTGGGCACCACCCTATTGGTCAGGGCGAGAGGCCAGAAATGGAGGCCATTTTCCATGGGGAAAATGAAGTCATTGGCCCAGGGTCTGCGGATCAGATGAAAGGTGGCATCTGGAGCCCTAAGGAGTTGCAGGGTCCTCCTTGCCAGCAGCTTTACTTTTGGAGAAAATCAGCCAAGTTTGCAAATTTCACACCTGGAACGATGCAGATGGCCAGGGCGAGTGGCCTCAAACTGACCCCATTTTTCATGGGGAAAAGAAGTCATGTCCCCAGCGTCTGGGTGTCAGATGAAAGGTGGCCTTTGGGGCTCTAAGGACTTGCAAGCTCCTAGTTGCCAACAGCTTTAGCTGTGGAGGGATCCAGTAATGTTTAAAAATTTCTCACTGGGCACTGCCCTGTTGGCCAGGGCAAATGGCTGCAAAGAGAGGTTATTATGCATGGGAAAAAGAAGTCCTTTCCCCAGGGTCTGGGTGTCAGATGAAAGGTGGCCATGGGGCTCCAAGGACTTCCAGGGTCCTCGTTCCCAGCAGCTTTACTTTTGGAGAAAATCAGCCAAGTTTGCAAATTTCACACCGGGAACGATGCAGATGGCCAGGGCGAGTGGCCTCATACTGATGCGATTTTCCATCCGGAAAATGAAGTCATGCCCCCAGGGTCTGGGTATCAATGAAAGGTGGACTTTGGGGCTCCAAGGACTTCCGGGGTCCTCGTTGCCAGCAGCTTTAATTTTGGAGAAAATCAGCCAAGTTTGCAAATTTCACACCGGGAACAATGCAGATTACCAGGGCGATTGGTCTCAAACTGACCCCATTTTCCCTGGGGAAAATTAATTCATATCCCCATGGTCTGGGTGTCAGATGAAAGGTGGCCTTTGGGGCTCTAAGGACTTGCAAGCTCCTAGTTGCCGATTGCTTTAGTTTTGGAGGAATCCAGCAAATTGTAAAAATTTCTCACTGGGCACTGCCCTGTTGGCCAGGGAAAATGGGTGCAAATGGAGGCCATTTCCCATGGGAAAAAGAAGTCCTTTCCCCAGGTTCTGGGTGTCAGATGAAAGGTGGCCTTTGGGGCTCTAAGGACTTGCAGGGTACTACTTATTGGCAGCTTTAGATTTGGAGAAATCCAGCAAAGATTGCATGTTTCTTGCTGGACACCGCCCTATTAGTCAAGGCGAGAGGCCACAAAGGGAGGCCATTTTCCATGGGGAAAATGAAGTCATGTCTCCAGGGTCTGGGTATCAGATGAAAGGTGGCCTTTGGGGCTCAATGGACTTGCAAGCTCCTTGTTGCCAACAGCGTTAGTTCAGCAGGAATCCCGCAATGTTAAAAAATTTCTCACTGGGAACTGCGCTGTTGGCCAGGGCAAATGGCTGCAAAGAGAGGCCATTTTGCATGGGGAAAAGAAGTCCTTTCCCCAGGGTCTGGGTATCAGCTGGAAGTTGGCATCTGGGGCTCTAAGGACTTGCAGTGTCCTAGTTGCTGGCAGCTTTTGTTTTGGAAGAATCCAGCTGAGTTTGCAAATTGCTCGCTTGGCACTGCCCTGCCTGCTAGGCCAAGGGGCCACAAATGAAGGCCATTTTCCATGGGAAAAATGTCCTTTTCCCAGGGTCTCAGTAATATGTTCAAGGTGGCCTTTGAGCTTCTAAGTACTTACAGGATCCTACTTGCTGCCAGCTTTACTTTTGGAAAAATGAAGCAAAAATTTGGTAATTCTACCTTGTCTCCCCTCTTTCGGCCAGGGTGAGTGGCTGCAAACGGAGTCCATTTCCCATGGGAAAAAGAAGTCCTTTCCCCAGAGTCTGCGTATCAGATGAAAGGTGGCCATGGGGCTCCAAGGACTTCCAGGGTCCTCATTGCAAGCAGCTTTACTTTTGGAGAAAATCAGCCAAGTTTGCAAATTTCACACAGGGAACGATGCAGACGACAAGGGCGAGTGGCCTCAAACTGACGCCAATTTCCCTGGGGAAAATGAAATCATGTCCCCAGCGTCTGGGTGTCAGATGAAAGGTGGACTTTAGGGCTCTAAGGACTTGCAATCTCCTACTTGCTGTTAGCTTTAGTTGTGGTGGAATCCAGCAATTTTTGCAAATTTCTCACTGCTCACTGCCCTGTTGGCCAGAGCAAATGGCTGCAAAGAGAGGTTATTATGCATGGGAAAAAGAAGTCCTTTCCCCAGGGTCTGGGTGTCAGATGAAAGGTGGCCATGGGGCTCCAAGGACTTCCAGGGTCCTCGTTGCCAGCAGCTTTACTTTTGGTGAAAATCAGCCAAGTTTGCAAATTTCACACAGGGAACGATGCAGATGGCCAGGGCGAGTGGCCTCATACTGGTCCGATTTTCCATCCGGAAAATGAAGTCATGCCCCCAGGGTCTTGGTGTCAGATGAAAGGTGGCCTTTGGGGCTCTAAGGACTTAAAGCTCCTACTTGTTGGCAGCTTTCGTTGTGGAGGAATCCAGCAAAGTTTGCAAATTTCTCACTGGGCACTGCCCTGTTGGCCAGGGCAAATGGCTGCAAATGGAGGCCATTTTGCATGGGAAAAAGAAGTCCTTTCCCCAGGGTCTGGGTGTCAGATGAAAGGTGGCCATGGGGCTCCAAGGACTTCCAGGGTCCTCGTTCCCAGCAGCTTTACTTTTGGTGAAAATCAGCCAAGTTTGCAAATTTCACACCGGGAACGATGCAGATGGCCAGGGCGAGTGGCCTCATACTGGTCCGATTTTCCATCCGGAAAATGAAGTCATGCCCCCAGGGTCTTGGTGTCAGATGAAAGGTGGCCTTTGGGGCTCTAAGGACTTAAAGCTCCTACTTGTTGGCAGCTTTCGTTGTGGAGGAATCCAGCAAAGTTTGCAAATTTCTCACTGGGCACTGCGCTGTTGGCCAGGGCAAATGGCTGCAAATGGAGGCCATTTTGCATGGGAAAAAGAAGTCCTTTCCCCAGGGTCTGGGTGTCAGATGAAAGGTGGTCTTTGGGGCTCCAAGGACTTCCAGGGTCCTCGTTGCCAGCAGCTTTACTTTTGGAGAAAATCAGCCAAGTTTGCAAATTTCACACCGGGAACGATGCAGATGGCCAGGGCGATTGGCCTCAAACTGACCCCATTTTCCATGGGGAAAATTAATTCATGTCCCCAGGGTCTGGGTGTCAGATGAAAGGTGGACTTTAGGGCTCTAAGGACTTGCAGGGTACTACTTATTGGCAGCTTTAGATTTGGAGAAATCCAGCAAAGTTGGCAAATTTCTTGCTGGGCACCACCCTATTGGTCAGGGCGAGAGGCCAGAAATGGAGGCCATTTTCCATGGGGAAAATGAAGTCATTGGCCCAGGGTCTGCGGATCAGATGAAAGGTGGCATCTGGAGCCCTAAGGAGTTGCAGGGTCCTCCTTGCCAGCAGCTTTACTTTTGGAGAAAATCAGCCAAGTTTGCAAATTTCACACCTGGAACGATGCAGATGGCCAGGGCGAGTGGCCTCAAACTGACCCCATTTTTCATGGGGAAAAGAAGTCATGTCCCCAGCGTCTGGGTGTCAGATGAAAGGTGGCCTTTGGGGCTCTAAGGACTTGCAAGCTCCTAGTTGCCAACAGCTTTAGCTGTGGAGGGATCCAGTAATGTTTAAAAATTTCTCACTGGGCACTGCCCTGTTGGCCAGGGCAAATGGCTGCAAAGAGAGGTTATTATGCATGGGAAAAAGAAGTCCTTTCCCCAGGGTCTGGGTGTCAGATGAAAGGTGGCCATGGGGCTCCAAGGACTTCCAGGGTCCTCGTTCCCAGCAGCTTTACTTTTGGAGAAAATCAGCCAAGTTTGCAAATTTCACACCGGGAACGATGCAGATGGCCAGGGCGAGTGGCCTCATACTGATGCGATTTTCCATCCGGAAAATGAAGTCATGCCCCCAGGGTCTGGGTATCAATGGAAGGTGGACTTTGGGGCTCCAAGGACTTCCGGGGTCCTCGTTGCCAGCAGCTTTAATTTTGGAGAAAATCAGCCAAGTTTGCAAATTTCACACCGGGAACAATGCAGATTACCAGGGCGATTGGTCTCAAACTGACCCCATTTTCCCTGGGGAAAATTAATTCATATCCCCATGGTCTGGGTGTCAGATGAAAGGTGGCCTTTGGGGCTCTAAGGACTTGCAAGCTCCTAGTTGCCGATTGCTTTAGTTTTGGAGGAATCCAGCAAATTGTAAAAATTTCTCACTGGGCACTGCCCTGTTGGCCAGGGAAAATGGGTGCAAATGGAGGCCATTTTGCATGGGAAAAAGAAGTCCTTTCCCCAGGTTCTGGGTGTCAGATGAAAGGTGGCCTTTGGGGCTCTAAGGACTTGCAGGGTACTACTTATTGGCAGCTTTAGATTTGGAGAAATCCAGCAAAGATTGCATGTTTCTTGCTGGACACCGCCCTATTAGTCAAGGCGAGAGGCCACAAATGGAGGCCATTTTCCATGGGGAAAATGAAGTCATGTCTCCAGGGTCTGGGTATCAGATGAAAGGTGGCCTTTGGGGCTCAATGGACTTGCAAGCTCCTTGTTGCCAACAGCGTTAGTTCAGCAGGAATCCCGCAATGTTAAAAAATTTCTCACTGGGAACTGCGCTGTTGGCCAGGGCAAATGGCTGCAAAGAGAGGCCATTTTGCATGGGGAAAAGAAGTCCTTTCCCCAGGGTCTGGGTATCAGCTGGAAGTTGGCATCTGGGGCTCTAAGGACTTGCAGTGTCCTAGTTGCTGGCAGCTTTTGTTTTGGAAGAATCCAGCTGAGTTTGCAAATTGCTCGCTTGGCACTGCCCTGCCTGCTAGGCCAAGGGGCCACAAATGAAGGCCATTTTCCATGGGAAAAATGTCCTTTTCCCAGGGTCTCAGTAATATGTTCAAGGTGGCCTTTGAGCTTCTAAGTACTTACAGGATCCTACTTGCTGCCAGCTTTACTTTTGGAAAAATGAAGCAAAAATTTGGTAATTCTACCTTGTCTCCCCTCTTTCGGCCAGGGTGAGTGGCTGCAAACGGAGTCCATTTCCCATGGGAAAAAGAAGTCCTTTCCCCAGAGTCTGCGTATCAGATGAAAGGTGGCCATGGGGCTCCAAGGACTTCCAGGGTCCTCATTGCAAGCAGCTTTACTTTTGGAGAAAATCAGCCAAGTTTGCAAATTTCACACAGGGAACGATGCAGACGACAAGGGCGAGTGGCCTCAAACTGACGCCAATTTCCCTGGGGAAAATGAAATCATGTCCCCAGCGTCTGGGTGTCAGATGAAAGGTGGACTTTAGGGCTCTAAGGACTTGCAATCTCCTACTTGCTGTTAGCTTTAGTTGTGGTGGAATCCAGCAATTTTTGCAAATTTCTCACTGCTCACTGCCCTGTTGGCCAGAGCAAATGGCTGAAAAGAGAGGTTATTATGCATGGGAAAAAGAAGTCCTTTCCCCAGAGTCTGGGTGTCAGATGAAAGGTGGACTTTGGGGCTCCAAGGACTTCCAGGGTCCTCGTTGCCAGCAGCTTTACTTTTGGAGAAAATCAGCCAAGTTTGCAAATTTCACACAGGGAACGATGCAGACGACAAGGGCGAGTGGCCTCAAACTGACGCCAATTTCCCTGGGGAAAATGAAATCATGTCCCCAGCATCTGGGTGTCAGATGAAAGGTGGCCTTTGGGGCTCTAAGGACTTGCAAGCTCCTAGTTGCCAACAGCGTTAGTTCTGCAGGAATCCAGCAATGTTAAAAAATTTCTCACTGGGAACTGCGCTGTTGGCCAGGGCAAATGGCTGCAAATGGAGTCCATTTTGCATGGGAAAAAGAAGTCCTTTCCCCAGGGTCTGCGGATCAGATGAAAGGTGGCATCTGGAGCCCTAAGGAGTTGCAGGGTCCTCGTTGCCAGCAGCTTTACTTTTGGAGAAAATCAGCCAAGTTTGCAAATTTCACACCGGGAACGATGCAGATGGCCAGGGCGATTGGCCTCAAACTGACCCCATTTTCCATGGGGAAAATTAATTCATGTCCCCAGGGTCTGGGTGTCAGATGAAAGGTGGACTTTAGGGCTCTAAGGACTTGCAGGGTACTACTTATTGGCAGCTTTAGATTTGGAGAAATCCAGCAAAGTTGGCAAATTTCTTGCTGGGCACCACCCTATTGGTCAGGGCGAGAGGCCAGAAATGGAGGCCATTTTCCATGGGGAAAATGAAGTCATTGGCCCAGGGTCTGCGGATCAGATGAAAGGTGGCATCTGGAGCCCTAAGGAGTTGCAGGGTCCTCCTTGCCAGCAGCTTTACTTTTGGAGAAAATCAGCCAAGTTTGCAAATTTCACACCTGGAACGATGCAGATGGCCAGGGCGAGTGGCCTCAAACTGACCCCATTTTTCATGGGGAAAAGAAGTCATGTCCCCAGCGTCTGGGTGTCAGATGAAAGGTGGCCTTTGGGGCTCTAAGGACTTGCAAGCTCCTAGTTGCCAACAGCTTTAGCTGTGGAGGGATCCAGTAATGTTTAAAAATTTCTCACTGGGCACTGCCCTGTTGGCCAGGGCAAATGGCTGCAAAGAGAGGTTATTATGCATGGGAAAAAGAAGTCCTTTCCCCAGGGTCTGGGTGTCAGATGAAAGGTGGCCATGGGGCTCCAAGGACTTCCAGGGTCCTCGTTCCCAGCAGCTTTACTTTTGGAGAAAATCAGCCAAGTTTGCAAATTTCACACCGGGAACGATGCAGATGGCCAGGGCGAGTGGCCTCATACTGATGCGATTTTCCATCCGGAAAATGAAGTCATGCCCCCAGGGTCTGGGTATCAATGAAAGGTGGACTTTGGGGCTCCAAGGACTTCCGGGGTCCTCGTTGCCAGCAGCTTTAATTTTGGAGAAAATCAGCCAAGTTTGCAAATTTCACACCGGGAACAATGCAGATTACCAGGGCGATTGGTCTCAAACTGACCCCATTTTCCCTGGGGAAAATTAATTCATATCCCCATGGTCTGGGTGTCAGATGAAAGGTGGCCTTTGGGGCTCTAAGGACTTGCAAGCTCCTAGTTGCCGATTGCTTTAGTTTTGGAGGAATCCAGCAAATTGTAAAAATTTCTCACTGGGCACTGCCCTGTTGGCCAGGGAAAATGGGTGCAAATGGAGGCCATTTCCCATGGGAAAAAGAAGTCCTTTCCCCAGGTTCTGGGTGTCAGATGAAAGGTGGCCTTTGGGGCTCTAAGGACTTGCAGGGTACTACTTATTGGCAGCTTTAGATTTGGAGAAATCCAGCAAAGATTGCATGTTTCTTGCTGGACACCGCCCTATTAGTCAAGGCGAGAGGCCACAAAGGGAGGCCATTTTCCATGGGGAAAATGAAGTCATGTCTCCAGGGTCTGGGTATCAGATGAAAGGTGGCCTTTGGGGCTCAATGGACTTGCAAGCTCCTTGTTGCCAACAGCGTTAGTTCAGCAGGAATCCCGCAATGTTAAAAAATTTCTCACTGGGAACTGCGCTGTTGGCCAGGGCAAATGGCTGCAAAGAGAGGCCATTTTGCATGGGGAAAAGAAGTCCTTTCCCCAGGGTCTGGGTATCAGCTGGAAGTTGGCATCTGGGGCTCTAAGGACTTGCAGTGTCCTAGTTGCTGGCAGCTTTTGTTTTGGAAGAATCCAGCTGAGTTTGCAAATTGCTCGCTTGGCACTGCCCTGCCTGCTAGGCCAAGGGGCCACAAATGAAGGCCATTTTCCATGGGAAAAATGTCCTTTTCCCAGGGTCTCAGTAATATGTTCAAGGTGGCCTTTGAGCTTCTAAGTACTTACAGGATCCTACTTGCTGCCAGCTTTACTTTTGGAAAAATGAAGCAAAAATTTGGTAATTCTACCTTGTCTCCCCTCTTTCGGCCAGGGTGAGTGGCTGCAAACGGAGTCCATTTCCCATGGGAAAAAGAAGTCCTTTCCCCAGAGTCTGCGTATCAGATGAAAGGTGGCCATGGGGCTCCAAGGACTTCCAGGGTCCTCATTGCAAGCAGCTTTACTTTTGGAGAAAATCAGCCAAGTTTGCAAATTTCACACAGGGAACGATGCAGACGACAAGGGCGAGTGGCCTCAAACTGACGCCAATTTCCCTGGGGAAAATGAAATCATGTCCCCAGCGTCTGGGTGTCAGATGAAAGGTGGACTTTAGGGCTCTAAGGACTTGCAATCTCCTACTTGCTGTTAGCTTTAGTTGTGGTGGAATCCAGCAATTTTTGCAAATTTCTCACTGCTCACTGCCCTGTTGGCCAGAGCAAATGGCTGCAAAGAGAGGTTATTATGCATGGGAAAAAGAAGTCCTTTCCCCAGGGTCTGGGTGTCAGATGAAAGGTGGCCATGGGGCTCCAAGGACTTCCAGGGTCCTCGTTGCCAGCAGCTTTACTTTTGGTGAAAATCAGCCAAGTTTGCAAATTTCACACCGGGAACGATGCAGATGGCCAGGGCGAGTGGCCTCATACTGGTCCGATTTTCCATCCGGAAAATGAAGTCATGCCCCCAGGGTCTTGGTGTCAGATGAAAGGTGGCCTTTGGGGCTCTAAGGACTTAAAGCTCCTACTTGTTGGCAGCTTTCGTTGTGGAGGAATCCAGCAAAGTTTGCAAATTTCTCACTGGGCACTGCCCTGTTGGCCAGGGCAAATGGCTGCAAATGGAGGCCATTTTGCATGGGAAAAAGAAGTCCTTTCCCCAGGGTCTGGGTGTCAGATGAAAGGTGGCCATGGGGCTCCAAGGACTTCCAGGGTCCTCGTTCCCAGCAGCTTTACTTTTGGTGAAAATCAGCCAAGTTTGCAAATTTCACACCGGGAACGATGCAGATGGCCAGGGCGAGTGGCCTCATACTGGTCCGATTTTCCATCCGGAAAATGAAGTCATGCCCCCAGGGTCTTGGTGTCAGATGAAAGGTGGCCTTTGGGGCTCTAAGGACTTAAAGCTCCTACTTGTTGGCAGCTTTCGTTGTGGAGGAATCCAGCAAAGTTTGCAAATTTCTCACTGGGCACTGCGCTGTTGGCCAGGGCAAATGGCTGCAAATGGAGGCCATTTTGCATGGGAAAAAGAAGTCCTTTCCCCAGGGTCTGGGTGTCAGATGAAAGGTGGTCTTTGGGGCTCCAAGGACTTCCAGGGTCCTCGTTGCCAGCAGCTTTACTTTTGGAGAAAATCAGCCAAGTTTGCAAATTTCACACCGGGAACGATGCAGATGGCCAGGGCGATTGGCCTCAAACTGACCCCATTTTCCATGGGGAAAATTAATTCATGTCCCCAGGGTCTGGGTGTCAGATGAAAGGTGGACTTTAGGGCTCTAAGGACTTGCAGGGTACTACTTATTGGCAGCTTTAGATTTGGAGAAATCCAGCAAAGTTGGCAAATTTCTTGCTGGGCACCACCCTATTGGTCAGGGCGAGAGGCCAGAAATGGAGGCCATTTTCCATGGGGAAAATGAAGTCATTGGCCCAGGGTCTGCGGATCAGATGAAAGGTGGCATCTGGAGCCCTAAGGAGTTGCAGGGTCCTCCTTGCCAGCAGCTTTACTTTTGGAGAAAATCAGCCAAGTTTGCAAATTTCACACCTGGAACGATGCAGATGGCCAGGGCGAGTGGCCTCAAACTGACCCCATTTTTCATGGGGAAAAGAAGTCATGTCCCCAGCGTCTGGGTGTCAGATGAAAGGTGGCCTTTGGGGCTCTAAGGACTTGCAAGCTCCTAGTTGCCAACAGCTTTAGCTGTGGAGGGATCCAGTAATATTTAAAAATTTCTCACTGGGCACTGCCCTGTTGGCCAGGGCAAATGGCTGCAAAGAGAGGTTATTATGCATGGGAAAAAGAAGTCCTTTCCCCAGGGTCTGGGTGTCAGATGAAAGGTGGCCATGGGGCTCCAAGGACTTCCAGGGTCCTCGTTCCCAGCAGCTTTACTTTTGGAGAAAATCAGCCAAGTTTGCAAATTTCACACCGGGAACGATGCAGATGGCCAGGGCGAGTGGCCTCATACTGATGCGATTTTCCATCCGGAAAATGAAGTCATGCCCCCAGGGTCTGGGTATCAATGAAAGGTGGACTTTGGGGCTCCAAGGACTTCCGGGGTCCTCGTTGCCAGCAGCTTTAATTTTGGAGAAAATCAGCCAAGTTTGCAAATTTCACACCGGGAACAATGCAGATTACCAGGGCGATTGGTCTCAAACTGACCCCATTTTCCCTGGGGAAAATTAATTCATATCCCCATGGTCTGGGTGTCAGATGAAAGGTGGCCTTTGGGGCTCTAAGGACTTGCAAGCTCCTAGTTGCCGATTGCTTTAGTTTTGGAGGAATCCAGCAAATTGTAAAAATTTCTCACTGGGCACTGCCCTGTTGGCCAGGGAAAATGGGTGCAAATGGAGGCCATTTCCCATGGGAAAAAGAAGTCCTTTCCCCAGGTTCTGGGTGTCAGATGAAAGGTGGCCTTTGGGGCTCTAAGGACTTGCAGGGTACTACTTATTGGCAGCTTTAGATTTGGAGAAATCCAGCAAAGATTGCATGTTTCTTGCTGGACACCGCCCTATTAGTCAAGGCGAGAGGCCACAAAGGGAGGCCATTTTCCATGGGGAAAATGAAGTCATGTCTCCAGGGTCTGGGTATCAGATGAAAGGTGGCCTTTGGGGCTCAATGGACTTGCAAGCTCCTTGTTGCCAACAGCGTTAGTTCAGCAGGAATCCCGCAATGTTAAAAAATTTCTCACTGGGAACTGCGCTGTTGGCCAGGGCAAATGGCTGCAAAGAGAGGCCATTTTGCATGGGGAAAAGAAGTCCTTTCCCCAGGGTCTGGGTATCAGCTGGAAGTTGGCATCTGGGGCTCTAAGGACTTGCAGTGTCCTAGTTGCTGGCAGCTTTTGTTTTGGAAGAATCCAGCTGAGTTTGCAAATTGCTCGCTTGGCACTGCCCTGCCTGCTAGGCCAAGGGGCCACAAATGAAGGCCATTTTCCATGGGAAAAATGTCCTTTTCCCAGGGTCTCAGTAATATGTTCAAGGTGGCCTTTGAGCTTCTAAGTACTTACAGGATCCTACTTGCTGCCAGCTTTACTTTTGGAAAAATGAAGCAAAAATTTGGTAATTCTACCTTGTCTCCCCTCTTTCGGCCAGGGTGAGTGGCTGCAAACGGAGTCCATTTCCCATGGGAAAAAGAAGTCCTTTCCCCAGAGTCTGCGTATCAGATGAAAGGTGGCCATGGGGCTCCAAGGACTTCCAGGGTCCTCATTGCAAGCAGCTTTACTTTTGGAGAAAATCAGCCAAGTTTGCAAATTTCACACAGGGAACGATGCAGACGACAAGGGCGAGTGGCCTCAAACTGACGCCAATTTCCCTGGGGAAAATGAAATCATGTCCCCAGCGTCTGGGTGTCAGATGAAAGGTGGACTTTAGGGCTCTAAGGACTTGCAATCTCCTACTTGCTGTTAGCTTTAGTTGTGGTGGAATCCAGCAATTTTTGCAAATTTCTCACTGCTCACTGCCCTGTTGGCCAGAGCAAATGGCTGCAAAGAGAGGTTATTATGCATGGGAAAAAGAAGTCCTTTCCCCAGGGTCTGGGTGTCAGATGAAAGGTGGCCATGGGGCTCCAAGGACTTCCAGGGTCCTCGTTGCCAGCAGCTTTACTTTTGGTGAAAATCAGCCAAGTTTGCAAATTTCACACAGGGAACGATGCAGATGGCCAGGGCGAGTGGCCTCATACTGGTCCGATTTTCCATCCGGAAAATGAAGTCATGCCCCCAGGGTCTTGGTGTCAGATGAAAGGTGGCCTTTGGGGCTCTAAGGACTTAAAGCTCCTACTTGTTGGCAGCTTTCGTTGTGGAGGAATCCAGCAAAGTTTGCAAATTTCTCACTGGGCACTGCCCTGTTGGCCAGGGCAAATGGCTGCAAATGGAGGCCATTTTGCATGGGAAAAAGAAGTCCTTTCCCCAGGGTCTGGGTGTCAGATGAAAGGTGGCCATGGGGCTCCAAGGACTTCCAGGGTCCTCGTTCCCAGCAGCTTTACTTTTGGTGAAAATCAGCCAAGTTTGCAAATTTCACACCGGGAACGATGCAGATGGCCAGGGCGAGTGGCCTCATACTGGTCCGATTTTCCATCCGGAAAATGAAGTCATGCCCCCAGGGTCTTGGTGTCAGATGAAAGGTGGCCTTTGGGGCTCTAAGGACTTAAAGCTCCTACTTGTTGGCAGCTTTCGTTGTGGAGGAATCCAGCAAAGTTTGCAAATTTCTCACTGGGCACTGCGCTGTTGGCCAGGGCAAATGGCTGCAAATGGAGGCCATTTTGCATGGGAAAAAGAAGTCCTTTCCCCAGGGTCTGGGTGTCAGATGAAAGGTGGTCTTTGGGGCTCCAAGGACTTCCAGGGTCCTCGTTGCCAGCAGCTTTACTTTTGGAGAAAATCAGCCAAGTTTGCAAATTTCACACCGGGAACGATGCAGATGGCCAGGGCGATTGGCCTCAAACTGACCCCATTTTCCATGGGGAAAATTAATTCATGTCCCCAGGGTCTGGGTGTCAGATGAAAGGTGGACTTTAGGGCTCTAAGGACTTGCAGGGTACTACTTATTGGCAGCTTTAGATTTGGAGAAATCCAGCAAAGTTGGCAAATTTCTTGCTGGGCACCACCCTATTGGTCAGGGCGAGAGGCCAGAAATGGAGGCCATTTTCCATGGGGAAAATGAAGTCATTGGCCCAGGGTCTGCGGATCAGATGAAAGGTGGCATCTGGAGCCCTAAGGAGTTGCAGGGTCCTCCTTGCCAGCAGCTTTACTTTTGGAGAAAATCAGCCAAGTTTGCAAATTTCACACCTGGAACGATGCAGATGGCCAGGGCGAGTGGCCTCAAACTGACCCCATTTTTCATGGGGAAAAGAAGTCATGTCCCCAGCGTCTGGGTGTCAGATGAAAGGTGGCCTTTGGGGCTCTAAGGACTTGCAAGCTCCTAGTTGCCAACAGCTTTAGCTGTGGAGGGATCCAGTAATGTTTAAAAATTTCTCACTGGGCACTGCCCTGTTGGCCAGGGCAAATGGCTGCAAAGAGAGGTTATTATGCATGGGAAAAAGAAGTCCTTTCCCCAGGGTCTGGGTGTCAGATGAAAGGTGGCCATGGGGCTCCAAGGACTTCCAGGGTCCTCGTTCCCAGCAGCTTTACTTTTGGAGAAAATCAGCCAAGTTTGCAAATTTCACACCGGGAACGATGCAGATGGCCAGGGCGAGTGGCCTCATACTGATGCGATTTTCCATCCGGAAAATGAAGTCATGCCCCCAGGGTCTGGGTATCAATGAAAGGTGGACTTTGGGGCTCCAAGGACTTCCGGGGTCCTCGTTGCCAGCAGCTTTAATTTTGGAGAAAATCAGCCAAGTTTGCAAATTTCACACCGGGAACAATGCAGATTACCAGGGCGATTGGTCTCAAACTGACCCCATTTTCCCTGGGGAAAATTAATTCATATCCCCATGGTCTGGGTGTCAGATGAAAGGTGGCCTTTGGGGCTCTAAGGACTTGCAAGCTCCTAGTTGCCGATTGCTTTAGTTTTGGAGGAATCCAGCAAATTGTAAAAATTTCTCACTGGGCACTGCCCTGTTGGCCAGGGAAAATGGGTGCAAATGGAGGCCATTTCCCATGGGAAAAAGAAGTCCTTTCCCCAGGTTCTGGGTGTCAGATGAAAGGTGGCCTTTGGGGCTCTAAGGACTTGCAGGGTACTACTTATTGGCAGCTTTAGATTTGGAGAAATCCAGCAAAGATTGCATGTTTCTTGCTGGACACCGCCCTATTAGTCAAGGCGAGAGGCCACAAATGGAGGCCATTTTCCATGGGGAAAATGAAGTCATGTCTCCAGGGTCTGGGTATCAGATGAAAGGTGGCCTTTGGGGCTCAATGGACTTGCAAGCTCCTTGTTGCCAACAGCGTTAGTTCAGCAGGAATCCCGCAATGTTAAAAAATTTCTCACTGGGAACTGCGCTGTTGGCCAGGGCAAATGGCTGCAAAGAGAGGCCATTTTGCATGGGGAAAAGAAGTCCTTTCCCCAGGGTCTGGGTATCAGCTGGAAGTTGGCATCTGGGGCTCTAAGGACTTGCAGTGTCCTAGTTGCTGGCAGCTTTTGTTTTGGAAGAATCCAGCTGAGTTTGCAAATTGCTCGCTTGGCACTGCCCTGCCTGCTAGGCCAAGGGGCCACAAATGAAGGTCATTTTCCATGGGAAAAATGTCCTTTTCCCAGGGTCTCAGTAATATGTTCAAGGTGGCCTTTGAGCTTCTAAGTACTTACAGGATCCTACTTGCTGCCAGCTTTACTTTTGGAAAAATGAAGCAAAAATTTGGTAATTCTACCTTGTCTCCCCTCTTTCAGCCAGGGTGAGTGGCTGCAAACGGAGTCCATTTCCCATGGGAAAAAGAAGTCCTTTCCCCAGAGTCTGCGTATCAGATGAAAGGTGGCCATGGGGCTCCAAGGACTTCCAGGGTCCTCATTGCAAGCAGCTTTACTTTTGGAGAAAATCAGCCAAGTTTGCAAATTTCACACAGGGAACGATGCAGACGACAAGGGCAAGTGGCCTCAAACTGACGCCAATTTCCCTGGGGAAAATGAAATCATGTCCCCAGCGTCTGGGTGTCAGATGAAAGGTGGACTTTAGGGCTCTAAGGACTTGCAATCTCCTACTTGCTGTTAGCTTTAGTTGTGGTGGAATCCAGCAATTTTTGCAAATTTCTCACTGCTCACTGCCCTGTTGGCCAGAGCAAATGGCTGAAAAGAGAGGTTATTATGCATGGGAAAAAGAAGTCCTTTCCCCAGGGTCTGGGTGTCAGATGAAAGGTGGCCATGGGGCTCCAAGGACTTCCAGGGTCCTCGTTGCCAGCAGCTTTACTTTTGGTGAAAATCAGCCAAGTTTGCAAATTTCACACCGGGAACGATGCAGATGGCCAGGGCGAGTGGCCTCATACTGGTCCGATTTTCCATCCGGAAAATGAAGTCATGCCCCCAGGGTCTTGGTGTCAGATGAAAGGTGGCCTTTGGGGCTCTAAGGACTTAAAGCTCCTACTTGTTGGCAGCTTTCGTTGTGGAGGAATCCAGCAAAGTTTGCAAATTTCTCACTGGGCACTGCCCTGTTGGCCAGGGCAAATGGCTGCAAATGGAGGCCATTTTCCATGGGAAAAAGAAGTCCTTTCCCCAGGGTCTGGGTGTCAGATGAAAGGTGGCCATGGGGCTCCAAGGACTTCCAGGGTCCTCGTTGCCAGCAGCTTTACTTTTGGTGAAAATCAGCCAAGTTTGCAAATTTCACACCGGGAACGATGCAGATGGCCAGGGCGAGTGGCCTCATACTGGTCCGATTTTCCATCCGGAAAATGAAGTCATTGGCCCAGGGTCTGCGGATCAGATGAAAGGTGGACTTTGGGGCTCCAAGGACTTCCGGGGTCCTCGTTGCCAGCAGCTTTAGTTTTGGAGAAAATCAGCCAAGTTCGCAAATTTCACACTGGGAACGATGCAGATGGCCAGGGCGAGTGGCCTCAAACTGACTCTATTTTCCATGGGGAAAAGAAGTCATGTCCCCAGCGTCTGGGTGTCAGATGAAAGGTGGCCTTTGGGGCTCTAAGGACTTGCAAGCTCCTTGTTGCCAACAGCGTTAGTTCTGCAGGAATCCAGCAATGTTAAAAAATTTCTCACTGGGAACTGCGCTGTTGGCCAGGGCAAATGGCTGCAAATGGAGGCCATTTTGCATGGGAAAAAGAAGTCCTTTCCCCAGGGTCTGGGTGTCAGATGAAAGGTGGTCTTTGGGGCTCCAAGGACTTCCAGGGTCCTCGTTGCCAGCAGCTTTACTTTTGGAGAAAATCAGCCAAGTTTGCAAATTTCACACCGGGAACGATGCAGATGGCCAGGGCGATTGGCCTCAAACTGACCCCATTTTCCATGGGGAAAATTAATTCATGTCCCCAGGGTCTGGGTGTCAGATGAAAGGTGGACTTTAGGGCTCTAAGGACTTGCAGGGTACTACTTATTGGCAGCTTTAGATTTGGAGAAATCCAGCAAAGTTGGCAAATTTCTTGCTGGGCACCACCCTATTGGTCAGGGCGAGAGGCCAGAAATGGAGGCCATTTTCCATGGGAAAAATGAAGTCATTGGCCCAGGGTCTGCGGATCAGATGAAAGGTGGCATCTGGGGCCCTAAGGAGTTGCAGGGTCCTCCTTGCCAGCAGCTTTACTTTTGGAGAAAATCAGCCAAGTTTGCAAATTTCACACCTGGAACGATGCAGATGGCCAGGGCGAGTGGCCTCAAACTGACCCCATTTTTCATGGGGAAAAGAAGTCATGTCCCCAGCGTCTGGGTGTCAGATGAAAGGTGGCCTTTGGGGCTCTAAGGACTTGCAAGCTCCTAGTTGCCAACAGCTTTAGCTGTGGAGGGATCCAGTAATGTTTAAAAATTTCTCACTGGGCACTGCCCTGTTGGCCAGGGCAAATGGCTGCAAAGAGAGGTTATTATGCATGGGAAAAAGAAGTCCTTTCCCCAGGGTCTGGGTGTCAGATGAAAGGTGGCCATGGGGCTCCAAGGACTTCCAGGGTCCTCGTTCCCAGCAGCTTTACTTTTGGAGAAAATCAGCCAAGTTTGCAAATTTCACACCGGGAACGATGCAGATGGCCAGGGCGAGTGGCCTCATACTGATGCGATTTTCCATCCGGAAAATGAAGTCATGCCCCCAGGGTCTGGGTATCAATGAAAGGTGGACTTTGGGGCTCCAAGGACTTCCGGGGTCCTCGTTGCCAGCAGCTTTAATTTTGGAGAAAATCAGCCAAGTTTGCAAATTTCACACCGGGAACAATGCAGATTACCAGGGCGATTGGTCTCAAACTGACCCCATTTTCCCTGGGGAAAATTAATTCATATCCCCATGGTCTGGGTGTCAGATGAAAGGTGGCCTTTGGGGCTCTAAGGACTTGCAAGCTCCTAGTTGCCGATTGCTTTAGTTTTGGAGGAATCCAGCAAATTGTAAAAATTTCTCACTGGGCACTGCCCTGTTGGCCAGGGCAAATGGGTGCAAATGGAGGCCATTTCCCATGGGAAAAAGAAGTCCTTTCCCCAGGTTCTGGGTGTCAGATGAAAGGTGGCCTTTGGGGCTCTAAGGACTTGCAGGGTACTACTTATTGGCAGCTTTAGATTTGGAGAAATCCAGCAAAGATTGCATGTTTCTTGCTGGACACCGCCCTATTAGTCAAGGCGAGAGGCCACAAATGGAGGCCATTTTCCATGGGGAAAATGAAGTCATGTCTCCAGGGTCTGGGTATCAGATGAAAGGTGGCCTTTGGGGCTCAATGGACTTGCAAGCTCCTTGTTGCCAACAGCGTTAGTTCAGCAGGAATCCCGCAATGTTAAAAAATTTCTCACTGGGAACTGCGCTGTTGGCCAGGGCAAATGGCTGCAAAGAGAGGCCATTTTGCATGGGGAAAAGAAGTCCTTTCCCCAGGGTCTGGGTATCAGCTGGAAGTTGGCATCTGGGGCTCTAAGGACTTGCAGTGTCCTAGTTGCTGGCAGCTTTTGTTTTGGAAGAATCCAGCTGAGTTTGCAAATTGCTCGCTTGGCACTGCCCTGCCTGCTAGGCCAAGGGGCCACAAATGAAGGCCATTTTCCATGGGAAAAATGTCCTTTTCCCAGGGTCTCAGTAATATGTTCAAGGTGGCCTTTGAGCTTCTAAGTACTTACAGGATCCTACTTGCTGCCAGCTTTACTTTTGGAAAAATGAAGCAAAAATTTGGTAATTCTACCTTGTCTCCCCTCTTTCGGCCAGGGTGAGTGGCTGCAAACGGAGTCCATTTCCCATGGGAAAAAGAAGTCCTTTCCCCAGAGTCTGCGTATCAGATGAAAGGTGGCCATGGGGCTCCAAGGACTTCCAGGGTCCTCATTGCAAGCAGCTTTACTTTTGGAGAAAATCAGCCAAGTTTGCAAATTTCACACAGGGAACGATGCAGACGACAAGGGCGAGTGGCCTCAAACTGACGCCAATTTCCCTGGGGAAAATGAAATCATGTCCCCAGCGTCTGGGTGTCAGATGAAAGGTGGACTTTAGGGCTCTAAGGACTTGCAATCTCCTACTTGCTGTTAGCTTTAGTTGTGGTGGAATCCAGCAATTTTTGCAAATTTCTCACTGCTCACTGCCCTGTTGGCCAGAGCAAATGGCTGCAAAGAGAGGTTATTATGCATGGGAAAAAGAAGTCCTTTCCCCAGGGTCTGGGTGTCAGATGAAAGGTGGCCATGGGGCTCCAAGGACTTCCAGGGTCCTCGTTGCCAGCAGCTTTACTTTTGGTGAAAATCAGCCAAGTTTGCAAATTTCACACAGGGAACGATGCAGATGGCCAGGGCGAGTGGCCTCATACTGGTCCGATTTTCCATCCGGAAAATGAAGTCATGCCCCCAGGGTCTTGGTGTCAGATGAAAGGTGGCCTTTGGGGCTCTAAGGACTTAAAGCTCCTACTTGTTGGCAGCTTTCGTTGTGGAGGAATCCAGCAAAGTTTGCAAATTTCTCACTGGGCACTGCCCTGTTGGCCAGGGCAAATGGCTGCAAATGGAGGCCATTTTCCATGGGAAAAAGAAGTCCTTTCCACAGGGTCTGGGTGTCAGATGAAAGGTGGCCATGGGGCTCCAAGGACTTCCAGGGTCCTCGTTCCCAGCAGCTTTACTTTTGGAGAAAATCAGCCAAGTTTGCAAATTTCACACCGGGAACGATGCAGATGGCCAGGGCGAGTGGCCTCATACTGGTCCGATTTTCCATCCGGAAAATGAAGTCATGCCCCCAGGGTCTGGGTATCAATGGAAGGTGGACTTTGGGGCTCCAAGGACTTCCGGGGTCCTCGTTGCCAGCAGCTTTACTTTTGGAGAAAATCAGCCAAGTTCGCAAATTTCACACCGGGAACGATGCAGATGGCCAGGGCGAGTGGCCTCAAACTGACTCTATTTTCCATGGGGAAAAGAAGTCATGTCCCCAGCGTCTGGGTGTCAGATGAAAGGTGGCCTTTGGGGCTCTAAGGACTTGCAAGCTCCTAGTTGCCAACAGCGTTAGTTCTGCAGGAATCCAGCAATGTTAAAAAATTTCTCACTGGGAACTGCGCTGTTGGCCAGGGCAAATGGCTGCAAATGGAGGCCATTTTGCATGGGAAAAAGAAGTCCTTTCCCCAGGGTCTGGGTGTCAGATGAAAGGTGGTCTTTGGGGCTCCAAGGACTTCCAGGGTCCTCGTTGCCAGCAGCTTTACTTTTGGAGAAAATCAGCCAAGTTTGCAAATTTCACACCGGGAACGATGCAGATGGCCAGGGCGATTGGCCTCAAACTGACCCCATTTTCCATGGGGAAAATTAATTCATGTCCCCAGGGTCTGGGTGTCAGATGAAAGGTGGACTTTAGGGCTCTAAGGACTTGCAGGGTACTACTTATTGGCAGCTTTAGATTTGGAGAAATCCAGCAAAGTTTGCAAATTTCTTGCTGGGCACCACCCTATTGGTCAGGGCGAGAGGCCAGAAATGGAGGCCATTTTCCATGGGAAAAATGAAGTCATTGGCCCAGGGTCTGCGGATCAGATGAAAGGTGGCATCTGGGGCCCTAAGGAGTTGCAGGGTCCTCCTTGCCAGCAGCTTTACTTTTGGAGAAAATCAGCCAAGTTTGCAAATTTCACACCTGGAACGATGCAGATGGCCAGGGCGAGTGGCCTCAAACTGACCCCATTTTTCATGGGGAAAAGAAGTCATGTCCCCAGCGTCTGGGTGTCAGATGAAAGGTGGCCTTTGGGGCTCTAAGGACTTGCAAGCTCCTAGTTGCCAACAGCTTTAGCTGTGGAGGGATCCAGTAATGTTTAAAAATTTCTCACTGGGCACTGCCCTGTTGGCCAGGGCAAATGGCTGCAAAGAGAGGTTATTATGCATGGGAAAAAGAAGTCCTTTCCCCAGGGTCTGGGTGTCAGATGAAAGGTGGCCATGGGGCTCCAAGGACTTCCAGGGTCCTCGTTCCCAGCAGCTTTACTTTTGGAGAAAATCAGCCAAGTTTGCAAATTTCACACCGGGAACGATGCAGATGGCCAGGGCGAGTGGCCTCATACTGATGCGATTTTCCATCCGGAAAATGAAGTCATGCCCCCAGGGTCTGGGTATCAATGAAAGGTGGACTTTGGGGCTCCAAGGACTTCCGGGGTCCTCGTTGCCAGCAGCTTTAATTTTGGAGAAAATCAGCCAAGTTTGCAAATTTCACACCGGGAACAATGCAGATTACCAGGGCGATTGGTCTCAAACTGACCCCATTTTCCCTGGGGAAAATTAATTCATATCCCCATGGTCTGGGTGTCAGATGAAAGGTGGCCTTTGGGGCTCTAAGGACTTGCAAGCTCCTAGTTGCCGATTGCTTTAGTTTTGGAGGAATCCAGCAAATTGTAAAAATTTCTCACTGGGCACTGCCCTGTTGGCCAGGGAAAATGGGTGCAAATGGAGGCCATTTCCCATGGGAAAAAGAAGTCCTTTCCCCAGGTTCTGGGTGTCAGATGAAAGGTGGCCTTTGGGGCTCTAAGGACTTGCAGGGTACTACTTATTGGCAGCTTTAGATTTGGAGAAATCCAGCAAAGATTGCATGTTTCTTGCTGGACACCGCCCTATTAGTCAAGGCAAGAGGCCACAAAGGGAGGCCATTTTCCATGGGGAAAATGAAGTCATGTCTCCAGGGTCTGGGTATCAGATGAAAGGTGGCCTTTGGGGCTCAATGGACTTGCAAGCTCCTTGTTGCCAACAGCGTTAGTTCAGCAGGAATCCCGCAATGTTAAAAAATTTCTCACTGGGAACTGCGCTGTTGGCCAGGGCAAATGGCTGCAAAGAGAGGCCATTTTGCATGGGGAAAAGAAGTCCTTTCCCCAGGGTCTGGGTATCAGCTGGAAGTTGGCATCTGGGGCTCTAAGGACTTGCAGTGTCCTAGTTGCTGGCAGCTTTTGTTTTGGAAGAATCCAGCTGAGTTTGCAAATTGCTCGCTTGGCACTGCCCTGCCTGCTAGGCCAAGGGGCCACAAATGAAGGCCATTTTCCATGGGAAAAATGTCCTTTTCCCAGGGTCTCAGTAATATGTTCAAGGTGGCCTTTGAGCTTCTAAGTACTTACAGGATCCTACTTGCTGCCAGCTTTACTTTTGGAAAAATGAAGCAAAAATTTGGTAATTCTACCTTGTCTCCCCTCTTTCGGCCAGGGTGAGTGGCTGCAAACGGAGTCCATTTCCCATGGGAAAAAGAAGTCCTTTCCCCAGAGTCTGCGTATCAGATGAAAGGTGGCCATGGGGCTCCAAGGACTTCCAGGGTCCTCATTGCAAGCAGCTTTACTTTTGGAGAAAATCAGCCAAGTTTGCAAATTTCACACAGGGAACGATGCAGACGACAAGGGCGAGTGGCCTCAAACTGACGCCAATTTCCCTGGGGAAAATGAAATCATGTCCCCAGCGTCTGGGTGTCAGATGAAAGGTGGACTTTAGGGCTCTAAGGACTTGCAATCTCCTACTTGCTGTTAGCTTTAGTTGTGGTGGAATCCAGCAATTTTTGCAAATTTCTCACTGCTCACTGCCCTGTTGGCCAGAGCAAATGGCTGCAAAGAGAGGTTATTATGCATGGGAAAAAGAAGTCCTTTCCCCAGGGTCTGGGTGTCAGATGAAAGGTGGCCATGGGGCTCCAAGGACTTCCAGGGTCCTCGTTGCCAGCAGCTTTACTTTTGGTGAAAATCAGCCAAGTTTGCAAATTTCACACAGGGAACGATGCAGATGGCCAGGGCGAGTGGCCTCATACTGGTCCGATTTTCCATCCGGAAAATGAAGTCATGCCCCCAGGGTCTTGGTGTCAGATGAAAGGTGGCCTTTGGGGCTCTAAGGACTTAAAGCTCCTACTTGTTGGCAGCTTTCGTTGTGGAGGAATCCAGCAAAGTTTGCAAATTTCTCACTGGGCACTGCCCTGTTGGCCAGGGCAAATGGCTGCAAATGGAGGCCATTTTGCATGGGAAAAAGAAGTCCTTTCCCCAGGGTCTGGGTGTCAGATGAAAGGTGGCCATGGGGCTCCAAGGACTTCCAGGGTCCTCGTTCCCAGCAGCTTTACTTTTGGTGAAAATCAGCCAAGTTTGCAAATTTCACACCGGGAACGATGCAGATGGCCAGGGCGAGTGGCCTCATACTGGTCCGATTTTCCATCCGGAAAATGAAGTCATGCCCCCAGGGTCTTGGTGTCAGATGAAAGGTGGCCTTTGGGGCTCTAAGGACTTAAAGCTCCTACTTGTTGGCAGCTTTCGTTGTGGAGGAATCCAGCAAAGTTTGCAAATTTCTCACTGGGCACTGCGCTGTTGGCCAGGGCAAATGGCTGCAAATGGAGGCCATTTTGCATGGGAAAAAGAAGTCCTTTCCCCAGGGTCTGGGTGTCAGATGAAAGGTGGTCTTTGGGGCTCCAAGGACTTCCAGGGTCCTCGTTGCCAGCAGCTTTACTTTTGGAGAAAATCAGCCAAGTTTGCAAATTTCACACCGGGAACGATGCAGATGGCCAGGGCGATTGGCCTCAAACTGACCCCATTTTCCATGGGGAAAATTAATTCATGTCCCCAGGGTCTGGGTGTCAGATGAAAGGTGGACTTTAGGGCTCTAAGGACTTGCAGGGTACTACTTATTGGCAGCTTTAGATTTGGAGAAATCCAGCAAAGTTGGCAAATTTCTTGCTGGGCACCACCCTATTGGTCAGGGCGAGAGGCCAGAAATGGAGGCCATTTTCCATGGGGAAAATGAAGTCATTGGCCCAGGGTCTGCGGATCAGATGAAAGGTGGCATCTGGAGCCCTAAGGAGTTGCAGGGTCCTCCTTGCCAGCAGCTTTACTTTTGGAGAAAATCAGCCAAGTTTGCAAATTTCACACCTGGAACGATGCAGATGGCCAGGGCGAGTGGCCTCAAACTGACCCCATTTTTCATGGGGAAAAGAAGTCATGTCCCCAGCGTCTGGGTGTCAGATGAAAGGTGGCCTTTGGGGCTCTAAGGACTTGCAAGCTCCTAGTTGCCAACAGCTTTAGCTGTGGAGGGATCCAGTAATGTTTAAAAATTTCTCACTGGGCACTGCCCTGTTGGCCAGGGCAAATGGCTGCAAAGAGAGGTTATTATGCATGGGAAAAAGAAGTCCTTTCCCCAGGGTCTGGGTGTCAGATGAAAGGTGGCCATGGGGCTCCAAGGACTTCCAGGGTCCTCGTTCCCAGCAGCTTTACTTTTGGAGAAAATCAGCCAAGTTTGCAAATTTCACACCGGGAACGATGCAGATGGCCAGGGCGAGTGGCCTCATACTGATGCGATTTTCCATCCGGAAAATGAAGTCATGCCCCCAGGGTCTGGGTATCAATGAAAGGTGGACTTTGGGGCTCCAAGGACTTCCGGGGTCCTCGTTGCCAGCAGCTTTAATTTTGGAGAAAATCAGCCAAGTTTGCAAATTTCACACCGGGAACAATGCAGATTACCAGGGCGATTGGTCTCAAACTGACCCCATTTTCCCTGGGGAAAATTAATTCATATCCCCATGGTCTGGGTGTCAGATGAAAGGTGGCCTTTGGGGCTCTAAGGACTTGCAAGCTCCTAGTTGCCGATTGCTTTAGTTTTGGAGGAATCCAGCAAATTGTAAAAATTTCTCACTGGGCACTGCCCTGTTGGCCAGGGAAAATGGGTGCAAATGGAGGCCATTTCCCATGGGAAAAAGAAGTCCTTTCCCCAGGTTCTGGGTGTCAGATGAAAGGTGGCCTTTGGGGCTCTAAGGACTTGCAGGGTACTACTTATTGGCAGCTTTAGATTTGGAGAAATCCAGCAAAGATTGCATGTTTCTTGCTGGACACCGCCCTATTAGTCAAGGCGAGAGGCCACAAATGGAGGCCATTTTCCATGGGGAAAATGAAGTCATGTCTCCAGGGTCTGGGTATCAGATGAAAGGTGGCCTTTGGGGCTCAATGGACTTGCAAGCTCCTTGTTGCCAACAGCGTTAGTTCAGCAGGAATCCCGCAATGTTAAAAAATTTCTCACTGGGAACTGCGCTGTTGGCCAGGGCAAATGGCTGCAAAGAGAGGCCATTTTGCATGGGGAAAAGAAGTCCTTTCCCCAGGGTCTGGGTATCAGCTGGAAGTTGGCATCTGGGGCTCTAAGGACTTGCAGTGTCCTAGTTGCTGGCAGCTTTTGTTTTGGAAGAATCCAGCTGAGTTTGCAAATTGCTCGCTTGGCACTGCCCTGCCTGCTAGGCCAAGGGGCCACAAATGAAGGTCATTTTCCATGGGAAAAATGTCCTTTTCCCAGGGTCTCAGTAATATGTTCAAGGTGGCCTTTGAGCTTCTAAGTACTTACAGGATCCTACTTGCTGCCAGCTTTACTTTTGGAAAAATGAAGCAAAAATTTGGTAATTCTACCTTGTCTCCCCTCTTTCAGCCAGGGTGAGTGGCTGCAAACGGAGTCCATTTCCCATGGGAAAAAGAAGTCCTTTCCCCAGAGTCTGCGTATCAGATGAAAGGTGGCCATGGGGCTCCAAGGACTTCCAGGGTCCTCATTGCAAGCAGCTTTACTTTTGGAGAAAATCAGCCAAGTTTGCAAATTTCACACAGGGAACGATGCAGACGACAAGGGCAAGTGGCCTCAAACTGACGCCAATTTCCCTGGGGAAAATGAAATCATGTCCCCAGCGTCTGGGTGTCAGATGAAAGGTGGACTTTAGGGCTCTAAGGACTTGCAATCTCCTACTTGCTGTTAGCTTTAGTTGTGGTGGAATCCAGCAATTTTTGCAAATTTCTCACTGCTCACTGCCCTGTTGGCCAGAGCAAATGGCTGAAAAGAGAGGTTATTATGCATGGGAAAAAGAAGTCCTTTCCCCAGGGTCTGGGTGTCAGATGAAAGGTGGCCATGGGGCTCCAAGGACTTCCAGGGTCCTCGTTGCCAGCAGCTTTACTTTTGGTGAAAATCAGCCAAGTTTGCAAATTTCACACCGGGAACGATGCAGATGGCCAGGGCGAGTGGCCTCATACTGGTCCGATTTTCCATCCGGAAAATGAAGTCATGCCCCCAGGGTCTTGGTGTCAGATGAAAGGTGGCCTTTGGGGCTCTAAGGACTTAAAGCTCCTACTTGTTGGCAGCTTTCGTTGTGGAGGAATCCAGCAAAGTTTGCAAATTTCTCACTGGGCACTGCCCTGTTGGCCAGGGCAAATGGCTGCAAATGGAGGCCATTTTCCATGGGAAAAAGAAGTCCTTTCCCCAGGGTCTGGGTGTCAGATGAAAGGTGGCCATGGGGCTCCAAGGACTTCCAGGGTCCTCGTTGCCAGCAGCTTTACTTTTGGTGAAAATCAGCCAAGTTTGCAAATTTCACACCGGGAACGATGCAGATGGCCAGGGCGAGTGGCCTCATACTGGTCCGATTTTCCATCCGGAAAATGAAGTCATTGGCCCAGGGTCTGCGGATCAGATGAAAGGTGGACTTTGGGGCTCCAAGGACTTCCGGGGTCCTCGTTGCCAGCAGCTTTAGTTTTGGAGAAAATCAGCCAAGTTCGCAAATTTCACACTGGGAACGATGCAGATGGCCAGGGCGAGTGGCCTCAAACTGACTCTATTTTCCATGGGGAAAAGAAGTCATGTCCCCAGCGTCTGGGTGTCAGATGAAAGGTGGCCTTTGGGGCTCTAAGGACTTGCAAGCTCCTTGTTGCCAACAGCGTTAGTTCTGCAGGAATCCAGCAATGTTAAAAAATTTCTCACTGGGAACTGCGCTGTTGGCCAGGGCAAATGGCTGCAAATGGAGGCCATTTTGCATGGGAAAAAGAAGTCCTTTCCCCAGGGTCTGGGTGTCAGATGAAAGGTGGTCTTTGGGGCTCCAAGGACTTCCAGGGTCCTCGTTGCCAGCAGCTTTACTTTTGGAGAAAATCAGCCAAGTTTGCAAATTTCACACCGGGAACGATGCAGATGGCCAGGGCGATTGGCCTCAAACTGACCCCATTTTCCATGGGGAAAATTAATTCATGTCCCCAGGGTCTGGGTGTCAGATGAAAGGTGGACTTTAGGGCTCTAAGGACTTGCAGGGTACTACTTATTGGCAGCTTTAGATTTGGAGAAATCCAGCAAAGTTGGCAAATTTCTTGCTGGGCACCACCCTATTGGTCAGGGCGAGAGGCCAGAAATGGAGGCCATTTTCCATGGGAAAAATGAAGTCATTGGCCCAGGGTCTGCGGATCAGATGAAAGGTGGCATCTGGGGCCCTAAGGAGTTGCAGGGTCCTCCTTGCCAGCAGCTTTACTTTTGGAGAAAATCAGCCAAGTTTGCAAATTTCACACCTGGAACGATGCAGATGGCCAGGGCGAGTGGCCTCAAACTGACCCCATTTTTCATGGGGAAAAGAAGTCATGTCCCCAGCGTCTGGGTGTCAGATGAAAGGTGGCCTTTGGGGCTCTAAGGACTTGCAAGCTCCTAGTTGCCAACAGCTTTAGCTGTGGAGGGATCCAGTAATGTTTAAAAATTTCTCACTGGGCACTGCCCTGTTGGCCAGGGCAAATGGCTGCAAAGAGAGGTTATTATGCATGGGAAAAAGAAGTCCTTTCCCCAGGGTCTGGGTGTCAGATGAAAGGTGGCCATGGGGCTCCAAGGACTTCCAGGGTCCTCGTTCCCAGCAGCTTTACTTTTGGAGAAAATCAGCCAAGTTTGCAAATTTCACACCGGGAACGATGCAGATGGCCAGGGCGAGTGGCCTCATACTGATGCGATTTTCCATCCGGAAAATGAAGTCATGCCCCCAGGGTCTGGGTATCAATGAAAGGTGGACTTTGGGGCTCCAAGGACTTCCGGGGTCCTCGTTGCCAGCAGCTTTAATTTTGGAGAAAATCAGCCAAGTTTGCAAATTTCACACCGGGAACAATGCAGATTACCAGGGCGATTGGTCTCAAACTGACCCCATTTTCCCTGGGGAAAATTAATTCATATCCCCATGGTCTGGGTGTCAGATGAAAGGTGGCCTTTGGGGCTCTAAGGACTTGCAAGCTCCTAGTTGCCGATTGCTTTAGTTTTGGAGGAATCCAGCAAATTGTAAAAATTTCTCACTGGGCACTGCCCTGTTGGCCAGGGCAAATGGGTGCAAATGGAGGCCATTTCCCATGGGAAAAAGAAGTCCTTTCCCCAGGTTCTGGGTGTCAGATGAAAGGTGGCCTTTGGGGCTCTAAGGACTTGCAGGGTACTACTTATTGGCAGCTTTAGATTTGGAGAAATCCAGCAAAGATTGCATGTTTCTTGCTGGACACCGCCCTATTAGTCAAGGCGAGAGGCCACAAATGGAGGCCATTTTCCATGGGGAAAATGAAGTCATGTCTCCAGGGTCTGGGTATCAGATGAAAGGTGGCCTTTGGGGCTCAATGGACTTGCAAGCTCCTTGTTGCCAACAGCGTTAGTTCAGCAGGAATCCCGCAATGTTAAAAAATTTCTCACTGGGAACTGCGCTGTTGGCCAGGGCAAATGGCTGCAAAGAGAGGCCATTTTGCATGGGGAAAAGAAGTCCTTTCCCCAGGGTCTGGGTATCAGCTGGAAGTTGGCATCTGGGGCTCTAAGGACTTGCAGTGTCCTAGTTGCTGGCAGCTTTTGTTTTGGAAGAATCCAGCTGAGTTTGCAAATTGCTCGCTTGGCACTGCCCTGCCTGCTAGGCCAAGGGGCCACAAATGAAGGCCATTTTCCATGGGAAAAATGTCCTTTTCCCAGGGTCTCAGTAATATGTTCAAGGTGGCCTTTGAGCTTCTAAGTACTTACAGGATCCTACTTGCTGCCAGCTTTACTTTTGGAAAAATGAAGCAAAAATTTGGTAATTCTACCTTGTCTCCCCTCTTTCGGCCAGGGTGAGTGGCTGCAAACGGAGTCCATTTCCCATGGGAAAAAGAAGTCCTTTCCCCAGAGTCTGCGTATCAGATGAAAGGTGGCCATGGGGCTCCAAGGACTTCCAGGGTCCTCATTGCAAGCAGCTTTACTTTTGGAGAAAATCAGCCAAGTTTGCAAATTTCACACAGGGAACGATGCAGACGACAAGGGCGAGTGGCCTCAAACTGACGCCAATTTCCCTGGGGAAAATGAAATCATGTCCCCAGCGTCTGGGTGTCAGATGAAAGGTGGACTTTAGGGCTCTAAGGACTTGCAATCTCCTACTTGCTGTTAGCTTTAGTTGTGGTGGAATCCAGCAATTTTTGCAAATTTCTCACTGCTCACTGCCCTGTTGGCCAGAGCAAATGGCTGCAAAGAGAGGTTATTATGCATGGGAAAAAGAAGTCCTTTCCCCAGGGTCTGGGTGTCAGATGAAAGGTGGCCATGGGGCTCCAAGGACTTCCAGGGTCCTCGTTGCCAGCAGCTTTACTTTTGGTGAAAATCAGCCAAGTTTGCAAATTTCACACAGGGAACGATGCAGATGGCCAGGGCGAGTGGCCTCATACTGGTCCGATTTTCCATCCGGAAAATGAAGTCATGCCCCCAGGGTCTTGGTGTCAGATGAAAGGTGGCCTTTGGGGCTCTAAGGACTTAAAGCTCCTACTTGTTGGCAGCTTTCGTTGTGGAGGAATCCAGCAAAGTTTGCAAATTTCTCACTGGGCACTGCCCTGTTGGCCAGGGCAAATGGCTGCAAATGGAGGCCATTTTCCATGGGAAAAAGAAGTCCTTTCCACAGGGTCTGGGTGTCAGATGAAAGGTGGCCATGGGGCTCCAAGGACTTCCAGGGTCCTCGTTCCCAGCAGCTTTACTTTTGGAGAAAATCAGCCAAGTTTGCAAATTTCACACCGGGAACGATGCAGATGGCCAGGGCGAGTGGCCTCATACTGGTCCGATTTTCCATCCGGAAAATGAAGTCATGCCCCCAGGGTCTGGGTATCAATGGAAGGTGGACTTTGGGGCTCCAAGGACTTCCGGGGTCCTCGTTGCCAGCAGCTTTACTTTTGGAGAAAATCAGCCAAGTTCGCAAATTTCACACCGGGAACGATGCAGATGGCCAGGGCGAGTGGCCTCAAACTGACTCTATTTTCCATGGGGAAAAGAAGTCATGTCCCCAGCGTCTGGGTGTCAGATGAAAGGTGGCCTTTGGGGCTCTAAGGACTTGCAAGCTCCTAGTTGCCAACAGCGTTAGTTCTGCAGGAATCCAGCAATGTTAAAAAATTTCTCACTGGGAACTGCGCTGTTGGCCAGGGCAAATGGCTGCAAATGGAGGCCATTTTGCATGGGAAAAAGAAGTCCTTTCCCCAGGGTCTGGGTGTCAGATGAAAGGTGGTCTTTGGGGCTCCAAGGACTTCCAGGGTCCTCGTTGCCAGCAGCTTTACTTTTGGAGAAAATCAGCCAAGTTTGCAAATTTCACACCGGGAACGATGCAGATGGCCAGGGCGATTGGCCTCAAACTGACCCCATTTTCCATGGGGAAAATTAATTCATGTCCCCAGGGTCTGGGTGTCAGATGAAAGGTGGACTTTAGGGCTCTAAGGACTTGCAGGGTACTACTTATTGGCAGCTTTAGATTTGGAGAAATCCAGCAAAGTTTGCAAATTTCTTGCTGGGCACCACCCTATTGGTCAGGGCGAGAGGCCAGAAATGGAGGCCATTTTCCATGGGAAAAATGAAGTCATTGGCCCAGGGTCTGCGGATCAGATGAAAGGTGGCATCTGGGGCCCTAAGGAGTTGCAGGGTCCTCCTTGCCAGCAGCTTTACTTTTGGAGAAAATCAGCCAAGTTTGCAAATTTCACACCTGGAACGATGCAGATGGCCAGGGCGAGTGGCCTCAAACTGACCCCATTTTTCATGGGGAAAAGAAGTCATGTCCCCAGCGTCTGGGTGTCAGATGAAAGGTGGCCTTTGGGGCTCTAAGGACTTGCAAGCTCCTAGTTGCCAACAGCTTTAGCTGTGGAGGGATCCAGTAATGTTTAAAAATTTCTCACTGGGCACTGCCCTGTTGGCCAGGGCAAATGGCTGCAAAGAGAGGTTATTATGCATGGGAAAAAGAAGTCCTTTCCCCAGGGTCTGGGTGTCAGATGAAAGGTGGCCATGGGGCTCCAAGGACTTCCAGGGTCCTCGTTCCCAGCAGCTTTACTTTTGGAGAAAATCAGCCAAGTTTGCAAATTTCACACCGGGAACGATGCAGATGGCCAGGGCGAGTGGCCTCATACTGATGCGATTTTCCATCCGGAAAATGAAGTCATGCCCCCAGGGTCTGGGTATCAATGAAAGGTGGACTTTGGGGCTCCAAGGACTTCCGGGGTCCTCGTTGCCAGCAGCTTTAATTTTGGAGAAAATCAGCCAAGTTTGCAAATTTCACACCGGGAACAATGCAGATTACCAGGGCGATTGGTCTCAAACTGACCCCATTTTCCCTGGGGAAAATTAATTCATATCCCCATGGTCTGGGTGTCAGATGAAAGGTGGCCTTTGGGGCTCTAAGGACTTGCAAGCTCCTAGTTGCCGATTGCTTTAGTTTTGGAGGAATCCAGCAAATTGTAAAAATTTCTCACTGGGCACTGCCCTGTTGGCCAGGGAAAATGGGTGCAAATGGAGGCCATTTCCCATGGGAAAAAGAAGTCCTTTCCCCAGGTTCTGGGTGTCAGATGAAAGGTGGCCTTTGGGGCTCTAAGGACTTGCAGGGTACTACTTATTGGCAGCTTTAGATTTGGAGAAATCCAGCAAAGATTGCATGTTTCTTGCTGGACACCGCCCTATTAGTCAAGGCAAGAGGCCACAAAGGGAGGCCATTTTCCATGGGGAAAATGAAGTCATGTCTCCAGGGTCTGGGTATCAGATGAAAGGTGGCCTTTGGGGCTCAATGGACTTGCAAGCTCCTTGTTGCCAACAGCGTTAGTTCAGCAGGAATCCCGCAATGTTAAAAAATTTCTCACTGGGAACTGCGCTGTTGGCCAGGGCAAATGGCTGCAAAGAGAGGCCATTTTGCATGGGGAAAAGAAGTCCTTTCCCCAGGGTCTGGGTATCAGCTGGAAGTTGGCATCTGGGGCTCTAAGGACTTGCAGTGTCCTAGTTGCTGGCAGCTTTTGTTTTGGAAGAATCCAGCTGAGTTTGCAAATTGCTCGCTTGGCACTGCCCTGCCTGCTAGGCCAAGGGGCCACAAATGAAGGCCATTTTCCATGGGAAAAATGTCCTTTTCCCAGGGTCTCAGTAATATGTTCAAGGTGGCCTTTGAGCTTCTAAGTACTTACAGGATCCTACTTGCTGCCAGCTTTACTTTTGGAAAAATGAAGCAAAAATTTGGTAATTCTACCTTGTCTCCCCTCTTTCGGCCAGGGTGAGTGGCTGCAAACGGAGTCCATTTCCCATGGGAAAAAGAAGTCCTTTCCCCAGAGTCTGCGTATCAGATGAAAGGTGGCCATGGGGCTCCAAGGACTTCCAGGGTCCTCATTGCAAGCAGCTTTACTTTTGGAGAAAATCAGCCAAGTTTGCAAATTTCACACAGGGAACGATGCAGACGACAAGGGCGAGTGGCCTCAAACTGACGCCAATTTCCCTGGGGAAAATGAAATCATGTCCCCAGCGTCTGGGTGTCAGATGAAAGGTGGACTTTAGGGCTCTAAGGACTTGCAATCTCCTACTTGCTGTTAGCTTTAGTTGTGGTGGAATCCAGCAATTTTTGCAAATTTCTCACTGCTCACTGCCCTGTTGGCCAGAGCAAATGGCTGCAAAGAGAGGTTATTATGCATGGGAAAAAGAAGTCCTTTCCCCAGGGTCTGGGTGTCAGATGAAAGGTGGCCATGGGGCTCCAAGGACTTCCAGGGTCCTCGTTGCCAGCAGCTTTACTTTTGGTGAAAATCAGCCAAGTTTGCAAATTTCACACCGGGAACGATGCAGATGGCCAGGGCGAGTGGCCTCATACTGGTCCGATTTTCCATCCGGAAAATGAAGTCATGCCCCCAGGGTCTTGGTGTCAGATGAAAGGTGGCCTTTGGGGCTCTAAGGACTTAAAGCTCCTACTTGTTGGCAGCTTTCGTTGTGGAGGAATCCAGCAAAGTTTGCAAATTTCTCACTGGGCACTGCCCTGTTGGCCAGGGCAAATGGCTGCAAATGGAGGCCATTTTCCATGGGAAAAAGAAGTCCTTTCCACAGGGTCTGGGTGTCAGATGAAAGGTGGCCATGGGGCTCCAAGGACTTCCAGGGTCCTCGTTCCCAGCAGCTTTACTTTTGGAGAAAATCAGCCAAGTTTGCAAATTTCACACCGGGAACGATGCAGATGGCCAGGGCGAGTGGCCTCATACTGGTCCGATTTTCCATCCGGAAAATGAAGTCATGCCCCCAGGGTCTGGGTATCAATGGAAGGTGGACTTTGGGGCTCCAAGGACTTCCGGGGTCCTCGTTGCCAGCAGCTTTACTTTTGGAGAAAATCAGCCAAGTTCGCAAATTTCACACCGGGAACGATGCAGATGGCCAGGGCGAGTGGCCTCAAACTGACTCTATTTTCCATGGGGAAAAGAAGTCATGTCCCCAGCGTCTGGGTGTCAGATGAAAGGTGGCCTTTGGGGCTCTAAGGACTTGCAAGCTCCTAGTTGCCAACAGCGTTAGTTCTGCAGGAATCCAGCAATGTTAAAAAATTTCTCACTGGGAACTGCGCTGTTGGCCAGGGCAAATGGCTGCAAATGGAGTCCATTTTGCATGGGAAAAAGAAGTCCTTTCCCCAGGGTCTGGGTGTCAGATGAAAGGTGGCCATGGGGCTCCAAGGACTTCCAGGGTCCTCGTTGCCAGCAGCTTTACTTTTGGAGAAAATCAGCCAAGTTCGCAAATTTCACACCGGGAACGATGCAGATGGCCAGGGCGATTGGCCTCAAACTGACCCCATTTTCCATGGGGAAAATTAATTCATGTCCCCAGGGTCTGGGTGTCAGATGAAAGGTGGACTTTAGGGCTCTAAGGACTTGCAGGGTACTACTTATTGGCAGCTTTAGATTTGGAGAAATCCAGCAAAGTTGGCAAATTTCTTGCTGGGCACCACCCTATTGGTCAGGGCGAGAGGCCAGAAATGGAGGCCATTTTCCATGGGAAAAATGAAGTCATTGGCCCAGGGTCTGCGGATCAGATGAAAGGTGGCATCTGGGGCCCTAAGGAGTTGCAGGGTCCTCCTTGCCAGCAGCTTTACTTTTGGAGAAAATCAGCCAAGTTTGCAAATTTCACACCTGGAACGATGCAGATGGCCAGGGCGAGTGGCCTCAAACTGACCCCATTTTTCATGGGGAAAAGAAGTCATGTCCCCAGCGTCTGGGTGTCAGATGAAAGGTGGCCTTTGGGGCTCTAAGGACTTGCAAGCTCCTAGTTGCCAACAGCTTTAGCTGTGGAGGGATCCAGTAATGTTTAAAAATTTCTCACTGGGCACTGCCCTGTTGGCCAGGGCAAATGGCTGCAAAGAGAGGTTATTATGCATGGGAAAAAGAAGTCCTTTCCCCAGGGTCTGGGTGTCAGATGAAAGGTGGCCATGGGGCTCCAAGGACTTCCAGGGTCCTCGTTCCCAGCAGCTTTACTTTTGGAGAAAATCAGCCAAGTTTGCAAATTTCACACCGGGAACGATGCAGATGGCCAGGGCGAGTGGCCTCATACTGATGCGATTTTCCATCCGGAAAATGAAGTCATGCCCCCAGGGTCTGGGTATCAATGAAAGGTGGACTTTGGGGCTCCAAGGACTTCCGGGGTCCTCGTTGCCAGCAGCTTTAATTTTGGAGAAAATCAGCCAAGTTTGCAAATTTCACACCGGGAACAATGCAGATTACCAGGGCGATTGGTCTCAAACTGACCCCATTTTCCCTGGGGAAAATTAATTCATATCCCCATGGTCTGGGTGTCAGATGAAAGGTGGCCTTTGGGGCTCTAAGGACTTGCAAGCTCCTAGTTGCCGATTGCTTTAGTTTTGGAGGAATCCAGCAAATTGTAAAAATTTCTCACTGGGCACTGCCCTGTTGGCCAGGGAAAATGGGTGCAAATGGAGGCCATTTCCCATGGGAAAAAGAAGTCCTTTCCCCAGGTTCTGGGTGTCAGATGAAAGGTGGCCTTTGGGGCTCTAAGGACTTGCAGGGTACTACTTATTGGCAGCTTTAGATTTGGAGAAATCCAGCAAAGATTGCATGTTTCTTGCTGGACACCGCCCTATTAGTCAAGGCAAGAGGCCACAAAGGGAGGCCATTTTCCATGGGGAAAATGAAGTCATGTCTCCAGGGTCTGGGTATCAGATGAAAGGTGGCCTTTGGGGCTCAATGGACTTGCAAGCTCCTTGTTGCCAACAGCGTTAGTTCAGCAGGAATCCCGCAATGTTAAAAAATTTCTCACTGGGAACTGCGCTGTTGGCCAGGGCAAATGGCTGCAAAGAGAGGCCATTTTGCATGGGGAAAAGAAGTCCTTTCCCCAGGGTCTGGGTATCAGCTGGAAGTTGGCATCTGGGGCTCTAAGGACTTGCAGTGTCCTAGTTGCTGGCAGCTTTTGTTTTGGAAGAATCCAGCTGAGTTTGCAAATTGCTCGCTTGGCACTGCCCTGCCTGCTAGGCCAAGGGGCCACAAATGAAGGCCATTTTCCATGGGAAAAATGTCCTTTTCCCAGGGTCTCAGTAATATGTTCAAGGTGGCCTTTGAGCTTCTAAGTACTTACAGGATCCTACTTGCTGCCAGCTTTACTTTTGGAAAAATGAAGCAAAAATTTGGTAATTCTACCTTGTCTCCCCTCTTTCGGCCAGGGTGAGTGGCTGCAAACGGAGTCCATTTCCCATGGGAAAAAGAAGTCCTTTCCCCAGAGTCTGCGTATCAGATGAAAGGTGGCCATGGGGCTCCAAGGACTTCCAGGGTCCTCATTGCAAGCAGCTTTACTTTTGGAGAAAATCAGCCAAGTTTGCAAATTTCACACAGGGAACGATGCAGACGACAAGGGCGAGTGGCCTCAAACTGACGCCAATTTCCCTGGGGAAAATGAAATCATGTCCCCAGCGTCTGGGTGTCAGATGAAAGGTGGACTTTAGGGCTCTAAGGACTTGCAATCTCCTACTTGCTGTTAGCTTTAGTTGTGGTGGAATCCAGCAATTTTTGCAAATTTCTCACTGCTCACTGCCCTGTTGGCCAGAGCAAATGGCTGCAAAGAGAGGTTATTATGCATGGGAAAAAGAAGTCCTTTCCCCAGGGTCTGGGTGTCAGATGAAAGGTGGCCATGGGGCTCCAAGGACTTCCAGGGTCCTCGTTGCCAGCAGCTTTACTTTTGGTGAAAATCAGCCAAGTTTGCAAATTTCACACCGGGAACGATGCAGATGGCCAGGGCGAGTGGCCTCATACTGGTCCGATTTTCCATCCGGAAAATGAAGTCATGCCCCCAGGGTCTTGGTGTCAGATGAAAGGTGGCCTTTGGGGCTCTAAGGACTTAAAGCTCCTACTTGTTGGCAGCTTTCGTTGTGGAGGAATCCAGCAAAGTTTGCAAATTTCTCACTGGGCACTGCCCTGTTGGCCAGGGCAAATGGCTGCAAATGGAGGCCATTTTCCATGGGAAAAAGAAGTCCTTTCCCCAGGGTCTGGGTGTCAGATGAAAGGTGGCCATGGGGCTCCAAGGACTTCCAGGGTCCTCGTTCCCAGCAGCTTTACTTTTGGAGAAAATCAGCCAAGTTTGCAAATTTCACACCGGGAACGATGCAGATGGCCAGGGCGAGTGGCCTCATACTGGTCCGATTTTCCATCCGGAAAATGAAGTCATGCCCCCAGGGTCTGGGTATCAATGGAAGGTGGACTTTGGGGCTCCAAGGACTTCCGGGGTCCTCGTTGCCAGCAGCTTTACTTTTGGAGAAAATCAGCCAAGTTCGCAAATTTCACACCGGGAACGATGCAGATGGCCAGGGCGAGTGGCCTCAAACTGACTCTATTTTCCATGGGGAAAAGAAGTCATGTCCCCAGCGTCTGGGTGTCAGATGAAAGGTGGCCTTTGGGGCTCTAAGGACTTGCAAGCTCCTAGTTGCCAACAGCGTTAGATCTGCAGGAATCCAGCAATGTTAAAAAATTTCTCACTGGGAACTGCGCTGTTGGCCAGGGCAAATGGCTGCAAATGGAGGCCATTTTGCATGGGAAAAAGAAGTCCTTTCCCCAGGGTCTGGGTGTCAGATGAAAGGTGGTCTTTGGGGCTCCAAGGACTTCCGGGGTCCTCGTTGCCAGCAGCTTTACTTTTGGAGAAAATCAGCCAAGTTCGCAAATTTCACACCGGGAACGATGCAGATGGCCAGGGCGAGTGGCCTCAAACTGACTCTATTTTCCATGGGGAAAAGAAGTCATGTCCCCAGCGTCTGGGTGTCAGATGAAAGGTGGCCTTTGGGGCTCTAAGGACTTGCAAGCTCCTAGTTGCCAACAGCGTTAGTTCTGCAGGAATCCAGCAATGTTAAAAAATTTCTCACTGGGAACTGCGCTGTTGGCCAGGGCAAATGGCTGCAAATGGAGTCCATTTTGCATGGGAAAAAGAAGTCCTTTCCCCAGGGTCTGGGTGTCAGATGAAAGGTGGTCTTTGGGGCTCCAAGGACTTCCAGGGTCCTCGTTGCCAGCAGCTTTACTTTTGGAGAAAATCAGCCAAGTTTGCAAATTTCACACCGGGAACGATGCAGATGGCCAGGGCGATTGGCCTCAAACTGACCCCATTTTCCATGGGGAAAATTAATTCATGTCCCCAGGGTCTGGGTGTCAGATGAAAGGTGGACTTTAGGGCTCTAAGGACTTGCAGGGTACTACTTATTGGCAGCTTTAGATTTGGAGAAATCCAGCAAAGTTGGCAAATTTCTTGCTGGGCACCACCCTATTGGTCAGGGCGAGAGGCCAGAAATGGAGGCCATTTTCCATGGGAAAAATGAAGTCATTGGCCCAGGGTCTGCGGATCAGATGAAAGGTGGCATCTGGGGCCCTAAGGAGTTGCAGGGTCCTCCTTGCCAGCAGCTTTACTTTTGGAGAAAATCAGCCAAGTTTGCAAATTTCACACCTGGAACGATGCAGATGGCCAGGGCGAGTGGCCTCAAACTGACCCCATTTTTCATGGGGAAAAGAAGTCATGTCCCCAGCGTCTGGGTGTCAGATGAAAGGTGGCCTTTGGGGCTCTAAGGACTTGCAAGCTCCTAGTTGCCAACAGCTTTAGCTGTGGAGGGATCCAGTAATGTTTAAAAATTTCTCACTGGGCACTGCCCTGTTGGCCAGGGCAAATGGCTGCAAAGAGAGGTTATTATGCATGGGAAAAAGAAGTCCTTTCCCCAGGGTCTGGGTGTCAGATGAAAGGTGGCCATGGGGCTCCAAGGACTTCCAGGGTCCTCGTTCCCAGCAGCTTTACTTTTGGAGAAAATCAGCCAAGTTTGCAAATTTCACACCGGGAACGATGCAGATGGCCAGGGCGAGTGGCCTCATACTGATGCGATTTTCCATCCGGAAAATGAAGTCATGCCCCCAGGGTCTGGGTATCAATGAAAGGTGGACTTTGGGGCTCCAAGGACTTCCGGGGTCCTCGTTGCCAGCAGCTTTAATTTTGGAGAAAATCAGCCAAGTTTGCAAATTTCACACCGGGAACAATGCAGATTACCAGGGCGATTGGTCTCAAACTGACCCCATTTTCCCTGGGGAAAATTAATTCATATCCCCATGGTCTGGGTGTCAGATGAAAGGTGGCCTTTGGGGCTCTAAGGACTTGCAAGCTCCTAGTTGCCGATTGCTTTAGTTTTGGAGGAATCCAGCAAATTGTAAAAATTTCTCACTGGGCACTGCCCTGTTGGCCAGGGAAAATGGGTGCAAATGGAGGCCATTTCCCATGGGAAAAAGAAGTCCTTTCCCCAGGTTCTGGGTGTCAGATGAAAGGTGGCCTTTGGGGCTCTAAGGACTTGCAGGGTACTACTTATTGGCAGCTTTAGATTTGGAGAAATCCAGCAAAGATTGCATGTTTCTTGCTGGACACCGCCCTATTAGTCAAGGCGAGAGGCCACAAATGGAGGCCATTTTCCATGGGGAAAATGAAGTCATGTCTCCAGGGTCTGGGTATCAGATGAAAGGTGGCCTTTGGGGCTCAATGGACTTGCAAGCTCCTTGTTGCCAACAGCGTTAGTTCAGCAGGAATCCCGCAATGTTAAAAAATTTCTCACTGGGAACTGCGCTGTTGGCCAGGGCAAATGGCTGCAAAGAGAGGCCATTTTGCATGGGGAAAAGAAGTCCTTTCCCCAGGGTCTGGGTATCAGCTGGAAGTTGGCATCTGGGGCTCTAAGGACTTGCAGTGTCCTAGTTGCTGGCAGCTTTTGTTTTGGAAGAATCCAGCTGAGTTTGCAAATTGCTCGCTTGGCACTGCCCTGCCTGCTAGGCCAAGGGGCCACAAATGAAGGCCATTTTCCATGGGAAAAATGTCCTTTTCCCAGGGTCTCAGTAATATGTTCAAGGTGGCCTTTGAGCTTCTAAGTACTTACAGGATCCTACTTGCTGCCAGCTTTACTTTTGGAAAAATGAAGCAAAAATTTGGTAATTCTACCTTGTCTCCCCTCTTTCGGCCAGGGTGAGTGGCTGCAAACGGAGTCCATTTCCCATGGGAAAAAGAAGTCCTTTCCCCAGAGTCTGCGTATCAGATGAAAGGTGGCCATGGGGCTCCAAGGACTTCCAGGGTCCTCATTGCAAGCAGCTTTACTTTTGGAGAAAATCAGCCAAGTTTGCAAATTTCACACAGGGAACGATGCAGACGACAAGGGCGAGTGGCCTCAAACTGACGCCAATTTCCCTGGGGAAAATGAAATCATGTCCCCAGCGTCTGGGTGTCAGATGAAAGGTGGACTTTAGGGCTCTAAGGACTTGCAATCTCCTACTTGCTGTTAGCTTTAGTTGTGGTGGAATCCAGCAATTTTTGCAAATTTCTCACTGCTCACTGCCCTGTTGGCCAGAGCAAATGGCTGCAAAGAGAGGTTATTATGCATGGGAAAAAGAAGTCCTTTCCCCAGGGTCTGGGTGTCAGATGAAAGGTGGCCATGGGGCTCCAAGGACTTCCAGGGTCCTCGTTGCCAGCAGCTTTACTTTTGGTGAAAATCAGCCAAGTTTGCAAATTTCACACCGGGAACGATGCAGATGGCCAGGGCGAGTGGCCTCATACTGGTCCGATTTTCCATCCGGAAAATGAAGTCATGCCCCCAGGGTCTTGGTGTCAGATGAAAGGTGGCCTTTGGGGCTCTAAGGACTTAAAGCTCCTACTTGTTGGCAGCTTTCGTTGTGGAGGAATCCAGCAAAGTTTGCAAATTTCTCACTGGGCACTGCGCTGTTGGCCAGGGCAAATGGCTGCAAATGGAGGCCATTTTGCATGGGAAAAAGAAGTCCTTTCCACAGGGTCTGGGTGTCAGATGAAAGGTGGCCATGGGGCTCCAAGGACTTCCAGGGTCCTCGTTCCCAGCAGCTTTACTTTTGGTGAAAATCAGCCAAGTTTGCAAATTTCACACCGGGAACGATGCAGATGGCCAGGGCGAGTGGCCTCATACTGGTCCGATTTTCCATCCGGAAAATGAAGTCATTGGCCCAGGGTCTGCGGATCAGATGAAAGGTGGACTTTGGGGCTCCAAGGACTTCCGGGGTCCTCGTTGCCAGCAGCTTTAGTTTTGGAGAAAATCAGCCAAGTTCGCAAATTTCACACCGGGAACGATGCAGATGGCCAGGGCGAGTGGCCTCAAACTGACTCTATTTTCCATGGGGAAAAGAAGTCATGTCCCCAGCGTCTGGGTGTCAGATGAAAGGTGGCCTTTGGGGCTCTAAGGACTTGCAAGCTCCTAGTTGCCAACAGCGTTAGTTCTGCAGGAATCCAGCAATGTTAAAAAATTTCTCACTGGGAACTGCGCTGTTGGCCAGGGCAAATGGCTGCAAATGGAGTCCATTTTGCATGGGAAAAAGAAGTCCTTTCCCCAGGGTCTGGGTGTCAGATGAAAGGTGGTCTTTGGGGCTCCAAGGACTTCCAGGGTCCTCGTTGCCAGCAGCTTTACTTTTGGAGAAAATCAGCCAAGTTTGCAAATTTCACACCGGGAACGATGCAGATGGCCAGGGCGATTGGCCTCAAACTGAGCCCATTTTCCCTGGGGAAAATTAATTCATGTCCCCAGGGTCTGGGTGTCAGATGAAAGGTGGACTTTAGGGCTCTAAGGACTTGCAGGGTACTACTTATTGGCAGCTTTAGATTTGGAGAAATCCAGCAAAGTTGGCAAATTTCTTGCTGGGCACCACCCTATTGGTCAGGGCGAGAGGCCAGAAATGGAGGCCATTTTCCATGGGGAAAATGAAGTCATTGGCCCAGGGTCTGCGGATCAGATGAAAGGTGGCATCTGGGGCCCTAAGGAGTTGCAGGGTCCTCCTTGCCAGCAGCTTTACTTTTGGAGAAAATCAGCCAAGTTTGCAAATTTCACACCTGGAACGATGCAGATGGCCAGGGCGAGTGGCCTCAAACTGACCCCATTTTTCATGGGGAAAAGAAGTCATGTCCCCAGCGTCTGGGTGTCAGATGAAAGGTGGCCTTTGGGGCTCTAAGGACTTGCAAGCTCCTAGTTGCCAACAGCTTTAGCTGTGGAGGGATCCAGTAATGTTTAAAAATTTCTCACTGGGCACTGCCCTGTTGGCCAGGGCAAATGGCTGCAAAGAGAGGTTATTATGCATGGGAAAAAGAAGTCCTTTCCCCAGGGTCTGGGTGTCAGATGAAAGGTGGCCATGGGGCTCCAAGGACTTCCAGGGTCCTCGTTGCCAGCAGCTTTACTTTTGGAGAAAATCAGCCAAGTTTGCAAATTTCACACCGGGAACGATGCAGATGGCCAGGGCGAGTGGCCTCATACTGATGCGATTTTCCATCCGGAAAATGAAGTCATGCCCCCAGGGTCTGGGTATCAATGAAAGGTGGCCTTTGGGGCTCCAAGGACTTCCGGGGTCCTCGTTGCCAGCAGCTTTAATTTTGGAGAAAATCAGCCAAGTTTGCAAATTTCACACCGGGAACAATGCAGATTACCAGGGCGATTGGTCTCAAACTGACCCCATTTTCCCTGGGGAAAATTAATTCATATCCCCATGGTCTGGGTGTCAGATGAAAGGTGGCCTTTGGGGCTCTAAGGACTTGCAAGCTCCTAGTTGCCGATTGCTTTAGTTTTGGAGGAATCCAGCAAATTGTAAAAATTTCTCACTGGGCACTGCCCTGTTGGCCAGGGCAAATGGGTGCAAATGGAGGCCATTTCCCATGGGAAAAAGAAGTCCTTTCCCCAGGTTCTGGGTGTCAGATGAAAGGTGGCCTTTGGGGCTCTAAGGACTTGCAGGGTACTACTTATTGGCAGCTTTAGATTTGGAGAAATCCAGCAAAGATTGCATGTTTCTTGCTGGACACCGCCCTATTAGTCAAGGCGAGAGGCCACAAATGGAGGCCATTTTCCATGGGGAAAATGAAGTCATGTCTCCAGGGTCTGGGTATCAGATGAAAGGTGGCCTTTGGGGCTCAATGGACTTGCAAGCTCCTTGTTGCCAACAGCGTTAGTTCAGCAGGAATCCCGCAATGTTAAAAAATTTCTCACTGGGAACTGCGCTGTTGGCCAGGGCAAATGGCTGCAAAGAGAGGCCATTTTGCATGGGGAAAAGAAGTCCTTTCCCCAGGGTCTGGGTATCAGCTGGAAGTTGGCATCTGGGGCTCTAAGGACTTGCAGTGTCCTAGTTGCTGGCAGCTTTTGTTTTGGAAGAATCCAGCTGAGTTTGCAAATTGCTCGCTTGGCACTGCCCTGCCTGCTAGGCCAAGGGGCCACAAATGAAGGCCATTTTCCATGGGAAAAATGTCCTTTTCCCAGGGTCTCAGTAATATGTTCAAGGTGGCCTTTGAGCTTCTAAGTACTTACAGGATCCTACTTGCTGCCAGCTTTACTTTTGGAAAAATGAAGCAAAAATTTGGTAATTCTACCTTGTCTCCCCTCTTTCGGCCAGGGTGAGTGGCTGCAAACGGAGTCCATTTCCCATGGGAAAAAGAAGTCCTTTCCCCAGAGTCTGCGTATCAGATGAAAGGTGGCCATGGGGCTCCAAGGACTTCCAGGGTCCTCATTGCAAGCAGCTTTACTTTTGGAGAAAATCAGCCAAGTTTGCAAATTTCACACAGGGAACGATGCAGACGACAAGGGCGAGTGGCCTCAAACTGACGCCAATTTCCCTGGGGAAAATGAAATCATGTCCCCAGCGTCTGGGTGTCAGATGAAAGGTGGACTTTAGGGCTCTAAGGACTTGCAATCTCCTACTTGCTGTTAGCTTTAGTTGTGGTGGAATCCAGCAATTTTTGCAAATTTCTCACTGCTCACTGCCCTGTTGGCCAGAGCAAATGGCTGCAAAGAGAGGTTATTATGCATGGGAAAAAGAAGTCCTTTCCCCAGGGTCTGGGTGTCAGATGAAAGGTGGCCATGGGGCTCCAAGGACTTCCAGGGTCCTCGTTCCCAGCAGCTTTACTTTTGGTGAAAATCAGCCAAGTTTGCAAATTTCACACCGGGAACGATGCAGATGGCCAGGGCGAGTGGCCTCATACTGGTCCGATTTTCCATCCGGAAAATGAAGTCATGCCCCCAGGGTCTTGGTGTCAGATGAAAGGTGGCCTTTGGGGCTCTAAGGACTTGCAAGCTCCTAGTTGCCGGCAGCTTTAGTTGTGGAGGAATCCAGCAAAGTTTAAAAATTTCTCACTGGGCACTGCCCTGTTGGCCAGGGCAAATGGCTGCAAAGAGAGGTTATTTTGCAAGGGAAAAAGAAGTCCTTTCCACAGGTTCTGGGTGTCAGATGAAAGGTGGCCATGGGGCTCCAAGGACTTCCAGGGTCCTCGTTCCCAGCAGCTTTACTTTTGGAGAAAATCAGCCAAGTTTGCAAATTTCACACCGGGAACGATGCAGATGGCCAGGGCGAGTGGCCTCATACTGGTCCGATTTTCCATCCGGAAAATGAAGTCATGCCCCCAGGGTCTGGGTATCAATGGAAGGTGGACTTTGGGGCTCCAAGGTCTTCCGGGGTCCTCGTTGCCAGCAGCTTTACTTTTGGAGAAAATCAGCCAAGTTCACAAATTTCACACCGGGAACGATGCAGATGGCCAGGGCGAGTGGCCTCAAACTGACTCTATTTTCCATGGGGAAAAGAAGTCATGTCCCCAGCGTCTGGGTGTCAGATGAAAGGTGGCCTTTGGGGCTCTAAGGACTTGCAAGCTCCTAGTTGCCAACAGCGTTAGTTCTGCAGGAATCCAGCAATGTTAAAAAATTTCTCACTGGGAACTGCGCTGTTGGCCAGGGCAAATGGCTGCAAATGGAGGCCATTTTGCATGGGAAAAAGAAGTCCTTTCCCCAGGGTCTGGGTGTCAGATGAAAGGTGGTCTTTGGGGCTCCAAGGACTTCCAGGGTCCTCGTTGCCAGCAGCTTTACTTTTGGAGAAAATCAGCCAAGTTTGCAAATTTCACACCGGGAACGATGCAGATGGCCAGGGCGATTGGCCTCAAACTGACCCCATTTTCCATGGGGAAAATTAATTCATGTCCCCAGGGTCTGGGTGTCAGATGAAAGGTGGACTTTAGGGCTCTAAGGACTTGCAGGGTACTACTTATTGGCAGCTTTAGATTTGGAGAAATCCAGCAAAGTTGGCAAATTTCTTGCTGGGCACCACCCTATTGGTCAGGGCAAGAGGCCAGAAATGGAGGCCATTTTCCATGGTGAAAATGAAGTCATTGGCCCAGGGTCTGTGGATCAGATGAAAGGTGGCATCTGGGGCCCTAAGGAGTTGCAGGGTCCTCCTTGCCAGCAGCTTTACTTTTGGAGAAAATCAGCCAAGTTTGCAAATTTCACACCTGGAACGATGCAGATGGCCAGGGCGAGTGGCCTCAAACTGACCCCATTTTTCATGGGGAAAAGAAGTCATGTCCCCAGCGTCTGGGTGTCAGATGAAAGCTGGCCTTTGGGGCTCTAAGGACTTGTAAGCTCCTAGTTGCCAAAAGCTTTAGCTGTGGAGGGATCCAGTAATGTTTAAAAATTTCTCACTGGGCACTGCCCTGTTGGCCAGGGCAAATGGCTGCAAAGAGAGGTTATTATGCATGGGAAAAAGAAGTCCTTTCCCCAGGGTCTGGGTGTCAGATGAAAGGTGGCCATGGGGCTCCAAGGACTTCCAGGGTCCTCGTTCCCAGCAGCTTTACTTTTGGTGAAAATCAGCCAAGTTTGCAAATTTCACACCGGGAACGATGCAGATGGCCAGGGCGATTGGTCTCAAACTGACCCCATTTTCCCTGGGGAAAATTAATTCATATCCCCATGGTCTGGGTGTCAGATGAAAGGTGGCCTTTGGGGCTCTAAGGACTTGCAAGCTCCTAGTTGCCGATTGCTTTAGTTTTGGAGGAATCCAGCAAATTGTAAAAATTTCTCACTGGGCACTGCCCTGTTGGCCAGGGAAAATGGGTGCAAATGGAGGCCATTTCCCATGGGAAAAAGAAGTCCTTTCCCCAGGGTCTGGGTGTCAGATGAAAGGTGGCCTTTGGGGCTCTAAGGACTTGCAGGGTACTACTTATTGGCAGCTTTAGATTTGGAGAAATCCAGCAAAGATTGCATGTTTCTTGCTGGACACCGCCCTATTAGTCAAGGCGAGAGGCCACAAATGGAGGCCATTTTCCATGGGGAAAATGAAGTCATGTCTCCAGGGTCTGGGTATCAGATGAAAGGTGGCCTTTGGGGCTCAATGGACTTGCAAGCTTCTTGTTGCCAACAGCAGGAATCCCGCAGTTAGTTCAGCAGGAATCCCGCAATGTTAAAAAATTTCTCACTGGGAACTGCGCTGTTGGCCAGGGCAAATGGCTGCAAAGAGAGGCCATTTTGCATGGGGAAAAGAAGTCCTTTCCCCAGGGTCTGGGTATCAGCTGGAAGTTGGCATCTGGGGCTCTAAGGACTTGCAGTGTCCTAGTTGCTGGCAGCTTTTGTTTTGGAAGAATCCAGCTGAGTTTGCAAATTGCTCGCTTGGCACTGCCCTGCCTGCTAGGCCAAGGGGCCACAAATGAAGGCCATTTTCCATGGGAAAAATGTCCTTTTCCCAGGGTCTCAGTAATATGTTCAAGGTGGCCTTTGAGCTTCTAAGTACTTACAGGATCCTACTTGCTGCCAGCTTTACTTTTGGAAAAATGAAGCAAAAATTTGGTAATTCTACCTTGTCTCCCCTCTTTCGGCCAGGGTGAGTGGCTGCAAACGGAGTCCATTTCCCATGGGAAAAAGAAGTCCTTTCCCCAGAGTCTGCGTATCAGATGAAAGGTGGCCATGGGGCTCCAAGGACTTCCAGTGTCCTCGTTGCCAGCAGCTTTACTTTTGGTGAAAATCAGCCAAGTTTGCAAATTTCACACCGGGAACGATGCAGATGGCCAGGGCGAGTGGCCTCATACTGGTCCGATTTTCCATCCGGAAAATGAAGTCATGCCCCCAGGGTCTGGGTATCAATGAAAGGTGGACTTTGGGGCTCCAAGGACTTCCGGGGTCCTCGTTGCCAGCAGCTTTACTTTTGGAGAAAATCAGCCAAGTTCGCAAATTTCACACCGGGAACGATGCAGATGGCCAGGGCGAGTGGCCTCAAACTGACTCTATTTTCCATGGGGAAAAGAAGTCATGTCCCCAGCATCTGGGTGTCAGATGAAAGGTGGCCTTTGGGGCTCTAAGGACTTGCAAGCTCCTAGTTGCCAACAGCGTTAGTTCTGCAGGAATCCAGCAATGTTAAAAAATTTCTCACTGGGAACTGCGCTGTTGGCCAGGGCAAATGGCTGCAAATGGAGGCCATTTTGCATGGGAAAAAGAAGTCCTTTCCACAGGGTCTGGGTGTCAGATGAAAGGTGGCCATGGGGCTCCAAGGACTTCCAGGGTCCTCGTTCCCAGCAGCTTTACTTTTGGTGAAAATCAGCCAAGTTTGCAAATTTCACACCGGGAACGATGCAGATGGCCAGGGCGAGTGGCCTCATACTGGTCCGATTTTCCATCCGGAAAATGAAGTCATTGGCCCAGGGTCTGCGGATCAGATGAAAGGTGGACTTTGGGGCTCCAAGGACTTCCGGGGTCCTCGTTGCCAGCAGCTTTAGTTTTGGAGAAAATCAGCCAAGTTCGCAAATTTCACACCGGGAACGATGCAGATGGCCAGGGCGAGTGGCCTCAAACTGACTCTATTTTCCATGGGGAAAAGAAGTCATGTCCCCAGCGTCTGGGTGTCAGATGAAAGGTGGCCTTTGGGGCTCTAAGGACTTGCAAGCTCCTAGTTGCCAACAGCGTTAGTTCTGCAGGAATCCAGCAATGTTAAAAAATTTCTCACTGGGAACTGCGCTGTTGGCCAGGGCAAATGGCTGCAAATGGAGTCCATTTTGCATGGGAAAAAGAAGTCCTTTCCCCAGGGTCTGGGTGTCAGATGAAAGGTGGTCTTTGGGGCTCCAAGGACTTCCAGGGTCCTCGTTGCCAGCAGCTTTACTTTTGGAGAAAATCAGCCAAGTTTGCAAATTTCACACCGGGAACGATGCAGATGGCCAGGGCGATTGGCCTCAAACTGAGCCCATTTTCCCTGGGGAAAATTAATTCATGTCCCCAGGGTCTGGGTGTCAGATGAAAGGTGGACTTTAGGGCTCTAAGGACTTGCAGGGTACTACTTATTGGCAGCTTTAGATTTGGAGAAATCCAGCAAAGTTGGCAAATTTCTTGCTGGGCACCACCCTATTGGTCAGGGCGAGAGGCCAGAAATGGAGGCCATTTTCCATGGGGAAAATGAAGTCATTGGCCCAGGGTCTGCGGATCAGATGAAAGGTGGCATCTGGGGCCCTAAGGAGTTGCAGGGTCCTCCTTGCCAGCAGCTTTACTTTTGGAGAAAATCAGCCAAGTTTGCAAATTTCACACCTGGAACGATGCAGATGGCCAGGGCGAGTGGCCTCAAACTGACCCCATTTTTCATGGGGAAAAGAAGTCATGTCCCCAGCGTCTGGGTGTCAGATGAAAGGTGGCCTTTGGGGCTCTAAGGACTTGCAAGCTCCTAGTTGCCAACAGCTTTAGCTGTGGAGGGATCCAGTAATGTTTAAAAATTTCTCACTGGGCACTGCCCTGTTGGCCAGGGCAAATGGCTGCAAAGAGAGGTTATTATGCATGGGAAAAAGAAGTCCTTTCCCCAGGGTCTGGGTGTCAGATGAAAGGTGGCCATGGGGCTCCAAGGACTTCCAGGGTCCTCGTTGCCAGCAGCTTTACTTTTGGAGAAAATCAGCCAAGTTTGCAAATTTCACACCGGGAACGATGCAGATGGCCAGGGCGAGTGGCCTCATACTGATGCGATTTTCCATCCGGAAAATGAAGTCATGCCCCCAGGGTCTGGGTATCAATGAAAGGTGGCCTTTGGGGCTCCAAGGACTTCCGGGGTCCTCGTTGCCAGCAGCTTTAATTTTGGAGAAAATCAGCCAAGTTTGCAAATTTCACACCGGGAACAATGCAGATTACCAGGGCGATTGGTCTCAAACTGACCCCATTTTCCCTGGGGAAAATTAATTCATATCCCCATGGTCTGGGTGTCAGATGAAAGGTGGCCTTTGGGGCTCTAAGGACTTGCAAGCTCCTAGTTGCCGATTGCTTTAGTTTTGGAGGAATCCAGCAAATTGTAAAAATTTCTCACTGGGCACTGCCCTGTTGGCCAGGGCAAATGGGTGCAAATGGAGGCCATTTCCCATGGGAAAAAGAAGTCCTTTCCCCAGGTTCTGGGTGTCAGATGAAAGGTGGCCTTTGGGGCTCTAAGGACTTGCAGGGTACTACTTATTGGCAGCTTTAGATTTGGAGAAATCCAGCAAAGATTGCATGTTTCTTGCTGGACACCGCCCTATTAGTCAAGGCGAGAGGCCACAAATGGAGGCCATTTTCCATGGGGAAAATGAAGTCATGTCTCCAGGGTCTGGGTATCAGATGAAAGGTGGCCTTTGGGGCTCAATGGACTTGCAAGCTCCTTGTTGCCAACAGCGTTAGTTCAGCAGGAATCCCGCAATGTTAAAAAATTTCTCACTGGGAACTGCGCTGTTGGCCAGGGCAAATGGCTGCAAAGAGAGGCCATTTTGCATGGGGAAAAGAAGTCCTTTCCCCAGGGTCTGGGTATCAGCTGGAAGTTGGCATCTGGGGCTCTAAGGACTTGCAGTGTCCTAGTTGCTGGCAGCTTTTGTTTTGGAAGAATCCAGCTGAGTTTGCAAATTGCTCGCTTGGCACTGCCCTGCCTGCTAGGCCAAGGGGCCACAAATGAAGGCCATTTTCCATGGGAAAAATGTCCTTTTCCCAGGGTCTCAGTAATATGTTCAAGGTGGCCTTTGAGCTTCTAAGTACTTACAGGATCCTACTTGCTGCCAGCTTTACTTTTGGAAAAATGAAGCAAAAATTTGGTAATTCTACCTTGTCTCCCCTCTTTCGGCCAGGGTGAGTGGCTGCAAACGGAGTCCATTTCCCATGGGAAAAAGAAGTCCTTTCCCCAGAGTCTGCGTATCAGATGAAAGGTGGCCATGGGGCTCCAAGGACTTCCAGGGTCCTCATTGCAAGCAGCTTTACTTTTGGAGAAAATCAGCCAAGTTTGCAAATTTCACACAGGGAACGATGCAGACGACAAGGGCGAGTGGCCTCAAACTGACGCCAATTTCCCTGGGGAAAATGAAATCATGTCCCCAGCGTCTGGGTGTCAGATGAAAGGTGGACTTTAGGGCTCTAAGGACTTGCAATCTCCTACTTGCTGTTAGCTTTAGTTGTGGTGGAATCCAGCAATTTTTGCAAATTTCTCACTGCTCACTGCCCTGTTGGCCAGAGCAAATGGCTGCAAAGAGAGGTTATTATGCATGGGAAAAAGAAGTCCTTTCCCCAGGGTCTGGGTGTCAGATGAAAGGTGGCCATGGGGCTCCAAGGACTTCCAGGGTCCTCGTTCCCAGCAGCTTTACTTTTGGTGAAAATCAGCCAAGTTTGCAAATTTCACACCGGGAACGATGCAGATGGCCAGGGCGAGTGGCCTCATACTGGTCCGATTTTCCATCCGGAAAATGAAGTCATGCCCCCAGGGTCTTGGTGTCAGATGAAAGGTGGCCTTTGGGGCTCTAAGGACTTGCAAGCTCCTAGTTGCCGGCAGCTTTAGTTGTGGAGGAATCCAGCAAAGTTTAAAAATTTCTCACTGGGCACTGCCCTGTTGGCCAGGGCAAATGGCTGCAAAGAGAGGTTATTTTGCAAGGGAAAAAGAAGTCCTTTCCACAGGTTCTGGGTGTCAGATGAAAGGTGGCCATGGGGCTCCAAGGACTTCCAGGGTCCTCGTTCCCAGCAGCTTTACTTTTGGAGAAAATCAGCCAAGTTTGCAAATTTCACACCGGGAACGATGCAGATGGCCAGGGCGAGTGGCCTCATACTGGTCCGATTTTCCATCCGGAAAATGAAGTCATGCCCCCAGGGTCTGGGTATCAATGGAAGGTGGACTTTGGGGCTCCAAGGTCTTCCGGGGTCCTCGTTGCCAGCAGCTTTACTTTTGGAGAAAATCAGCCAAGTTCACAAATTTCACACCGGGAACGATGCAGATGGCCAGGGCGAGTGGCCTCAAACTGACTCTATTTTCCATGGGGAAAAGAAGTCATGTCCCCAGCGTCTGGGTGTCAGATGAAAGGTGGCCTTTGGGGCTCTAAGGACTTGCAAGCTCCTAGTTGCCAACAGCGTTAGTTCTGCAGGAATCCAGCAATGTTAAAAAATTTCTCACTGGGAACTGCGCTGTTGGCCAGGGCAAATGGCTGCAAATGGAGGCCATTTTGCATGGGAAAAAGAAGTCCTTTCCCCAGGGTCTGGGTGTCAGATGAAAGGTGGTCTTTGGGGCTCCAAGGACTTCCAGGGTCCTCGTTGCCAGCAGCTTTACTTTTGGAGAAAATCAGCCAAGTTTGCAAATTTCACACCGGGAACGATGCAGATGGCCAGGGCGATTGGCCTCAAACTGACCCCATTTTCCATGGGGAAAATTAATTCATGTCCCCAGGGTCTGGGTGTCAGATGAAAGGTGGACTTTAGGGCTCTAAGGACTTGCAGGGTACTACTTATTGGCAGCTTTAGATTTGGAGAAATCCAGCAAAGTTGGCAAATTTCTTGCTGGGCACCACCCTATTGGTCAGGGCAAGAGGCCAGAAATGGAGGCCATTTTCCATGGTGAAAATGAAGTCATTGGCCCAGGGTCTGTGGATCAGATGAAAGGTGGCATCTGGGGCCCTAAGGAGTTGCAGGGTCCTCCTTGCCAGCAGCTTTACTTTTGGAGAAAATCAGCCAAGTTTGCAAATTTCACACCTGGAACGATGCAGATGGCCAGGGCGAGTGGCCTCAAACTGACCCCATTTTTCATGGGGAAAAGAAGTCATGTCCCCAGCGTCTGGGTGTCAGATGAAAGCTGGCCTTTGGGGCTCTAAGGACTTGTAAGCTCCTAGTTGCCAAAAGCTTTAGCTGTGGAGGGATCCAGTAATGTTTAAAAATTTCTCACTGGGCACTGCCCTGTTGGCCAGGGCAAATGGCTGCAAAGAGAGGTTATTATGCATGGGAAAAAGAAGTCCTTTCCCCAGGGTCTGGGTGTCAGATGAAAGGTGGCCATGGGGCTCCAAGGACTTCCAGGGTCCTCGTTCCCAGCAGCTTTACTTTTGGTGAAAATCAGCCAAGTTTGCAAATTTCACACCGGGAACGATGCAGATGGCCAGGGCGATTGGTCTCAAACTGACCCCATTTTCCCTGGGGAAAATTAATTCATATCCCCATGGTCTGGGTGTCAGATGAAAGGTGGCCTTTGGGGCTCTAAGGACTTGCAAGCTCCTAGTTGCCGATTGCTTTAGTTTTGGAGGAATCCAGCAAATTGTAAAAATTTCTCACTGGGCACTGCCCTGTTGGCCAGGGAAAATGGGTGCAAATGGAGGCCATTTCCCATGGGAAAAAGAAGTCCTTTCCCCAGGGTCTGGGTGTCAGATGAAAGGTGGCCTTTGGGGCTCTAAGGACTTGCAGGGTACTACTTATTGGCAGCTTTAGATTTGGAGAAATCCAGCAAAGATTGCATGTTTCTTGCTGGACACCGCCCTATTAGTCAAGGCGAGAGGCCACAAATGGAGGCCATTTTCCATGGGGAAAATGAAGTCATGTCTCCAGGGTCTGGGTATCAGATGAAAGGTGGCCTTTGGGGCTCAATGGACTTGCAAGCTTCTTGTTGCCAACAGCAGGAATCCCGCAGTTAGTTCAGCAGGAATCCCGCAATGTTAAAAAATTTCTCACTGGGAACTGCGCTGTTGGCCAGGGCAAATGGCTGCAAAGAGAGGCCATTTTGCATGGGGAAAAGAAGTCCTTTCCCCAGGGTCTGGGTATCAGCTGGAAGTTGGCATCTGGGGCTCTAAGGACTTGCAGTGTCCTAGTTGCTGGCAGCTTTTGTTTTGGAAGAATCCAGCTGAGTTTGCAAATTGCTCGCTTGGCACTGCCCTGCCTGCTAGGCCAAGGGGCCACAAATGAAGGCCATTTTCCATGGGAAAAATGTCCTTTTCCCAGGGTCTCAGTAATATGTTCAAGGTGGCCTTTGAGCTTCTAAGTACTTACAGGATCCTACTTGCTGCCAGCTTTACTTTTGGAAAAATGAAGCAAAAATTTGGTAATTCTACCTTGTCTCCCCTCTTTCGGCCAGGGTGAGTGGCTGCAAACGGAGTCCATTTCCCATGGGAAAAAGAAGTCCTTTCCCCAGAGTCTGCGTATCAGATGAAAGGTGGCCATGGGGCTCCAAGGACTTCCAGTGTCCTCGTTGCCAGCAGCTTTACTTTTGGTGAAAATCAGCCAAGTTTGCAAATTTCACACCGGGAACGATGCAGATGGCCAGGGCGAGTGGCCTCATACTGGTCCGATTTTCCATCCGGAAAATGAAGTCATGCCCCCAGGGTCTGGGTATCAATGAAAGGTGGACTTTGGGGCTCCAAGGACTTCCGGGGTCCTCGTTGCCAGCAGCTTTACTTTTGGAGAAAATCAGCCAAGTTCGCAAATTTCACACCGGGAACGATGCAGATGGCCAGGGCGAGTGGCCTCAAACTGACTCTATTTTCCATGGGGAAAAGAAGTCATGTCCCCAGCATCTGGGTGTCAGATGAAAGGTGGCCTTTGGGGCTCTAAGGACTTGCAAGCTCCTAGTTGCCAACAGCGTTAGTTCTGCAGGAATCCAGCAATGTTAAAAAATTTCTCACTGGGAACTGCGCTGTTGGCCAGGGCAAATGGCTGCAAATGGAGGCCATTTTGCATGGGAAAAAGAAGTCCTTTCCCCAGGGTCTGGGTGTCAGATGAAAGGTGGCCATGGGGCTCCAAGGACTTCCAGGGTCCTCGTTGCCAGCAGCTTTACTTTTGGAGAAAATCAGCCAAGTTTGCAAATTTCACACCGGGAACGATGCAGATGGCCAGGGCGATTGGCCTCAAACTGACCCCATTTTCCATGGGGAAAATTAATTCATGTCCCCAGGGTCTGGGTGTCAGATGAAAGGTGGACTTTAGGGCTCTAAGGACTTGCAGGGTACTACTTATTGGCAGCTTTAGATTTGGAGAAATCCAGCAAAGTTGGCAAATTTCTTGCTGGGCACCACCCTATTGGTCAGGGCGAGAGGCCAGAAATGGAGGCCATTTTCCATGGGAAAAATGAAGTCATTGGCCCAGGGTCTGCGGATCAGATGAAAGGTGGCATCTGGGGCCCTAAGGAGTTGCAGGGTCCTCCTTGCCAGCAGCTTTACTTTTGGAGAAAATCAGCCAAGTTTGCAAATTTCACACCGGGAACGATGCAGATGGCCAGGGCGAGTGGCCTCAAAATGACCCCATTTTTCATGGGGAAAAGAAGTCATGTCCCCAGCGTCTGGGTGTCAGATGAAAGCTGGCCTTTGGGGCTCTAAGGACTTGCAAGCTCCTAGTTGCCAACAGCTTTAGCTGTGGAGGGATCCAGTAATGTTTAAAAATTTCTCACTGGGCACTGCCCTGTTGGCCAGGGCAAATGGCTGCAAAGAGAGGTTATTATGCATGGGAAAAAGAAGTCCTTTCCCCAGGGTCTGGGTGTCAGATGAAAGGTGGCCATGGGGCTCCAAGGACTTCCAGGGTCCTCGTTCCCAGCAGCTTTACTTTTGGTGAAAATCAGCCAAGTTTGCAAATTTCACACCGGGAACGATGCAGATGGCCAGGGCGATTGGTCTCAAACTGACCCCATTTTCCCTGGGGAAAATTAATTCATATCCCCATGGTCTGGGTGTCAGATGAAAGGTGGCCTTTGGGGCTCTAAGGACTTGCAAGCTCCTAGTTGCCGATTGCTTTAGTTTTGGAGGAATCCAGCAAATTGTAAAAATTTCTCACTGGGCACTGCCCTGTTGGCCAGGGAAAATGGGTGCAAATGGAGGCCATTTCCCATGGGAAAAAGAAGTCCTTTCCCCAGGGTCTGGGTGTCAGATGAAAGGTGGCCTTTGGGGCTCTAAGGACTTGCAGGGTACTACTTATTGGCAGCTTTAGATTTGGAGAAATCCAGCAAAGATTGCATGTTTCTTGCTGGACACCGCCCTATTAGTCAAGGCGAGAGGCCACAAATGGAGGCCATTTTCCATGGGGAAAATGAAGTCATGTCTCCAGGGTCTGGGTATCAGATGAAAGGTGGCCTTTGGGGCTCAATGGACTTGCAAGCTCCTTGTTGCCAACAGCAGGAATCCCGCAGTTAGTTCAGCAGGAATCCCGCAATGTTAAAAAATTTCTCACTGGGAACTGCGCTGTTGGCCAGGGCAAATGGCTGCAAAGAGAGGCCATTTTGCATGGGGAAAAGAAGTCCTTTCCCCAGGGTCTGGGTAACAGCTGGAAGTTGGCATCTGGGGCTCTAAGGACTTGCAGTGTCCTAGTTGCTGGCAGCTTTTGTTTTGGAAGAATCCAGCTGAGTTTGCAAATTGCTCGCTTGGCACTGCCCTGCCTGCTAGGCCAAGGGGCCACAAATGAAGGCCATTTTCCATGGGAAAAATGTCCTTTTCCCAGGGTCTCAGTAATATGTTCAAGGTGGCCTTTGAGCTTCTAAGTACTTACAGGATCCTACTTGCTGCCAGCTTTACTTTTGGAAAAATGAAGCAAAAATTTGGTAATTCTACCTTGTCTCCCCTCTTTCGGCCAGGGTGAGTGGCTGCAAACGGAGTCCATTTCCCATGGGAAAAAGAAGTCCTTTCCCCAGGGTCTGGGTGTCAGATGAAAGGTGGCCATGGGGCTCCAAGGACTTCCAGGGTCCTCGTTCCCAGCAGCTTTACTTTTGGTGAAAATCAGCCAAGTTTGCAAATTTCACACCGGGAACGATGCAGATGGCCAGGGCGAGTGGCCTCATACTGGTCCGATTTTCCATCCGGAAAATGAAGTCATGCCCCCAGGGTCTGGGTATCAATGAAAGGTGGACTTTGGGGCTCCAAGGACTTCCGGGGTCCTCGTTGCCAGCAGCTTTACTTTTGGAGAAAATCAGCCAAGTTCGCAAATTTCACACCGGGAACGATGCAGATGGCCAGGGCGAGTGGCCTCAAACTGACTCTATTTTCCATGGGGAAAAGAAGTCATGTCCCCAGCGTCTGGGTGTCAGATGAAAGGTGGCCTTTGGGGCTCTAAGGACTTGCAAGCTCCTAGTTGCCAACAGCGTTAGTTCTGCAGGAATCCAGCAATGTTAAAAAATTTCTCACTGGGAACTGCGCTGTTGGCCAGGGCAAATGGCTGCAAATGGAGGCCATTTTGCATGGGAAAAAGAAGTCCTTTCCCCAGGGTCTGGGTGTCAGATGAAAGGTGGTCTTTGGGGCTCCAAGGACTTCCAGGGTCCTCGTTGCCAGCAGCTTTACTTTTGGAGAAAATCAGCCAAGTTTGCAAATTTCACACCGGGAACGATGCAGATGGCCAGGGCGATTGGCCTCAAACTGACCCCATTTTCCATGGGGAAAATTAATTCATGTCCCCAGGGTCTGGGTGTCAGATGAAAGGTGGACTTTAGGGCTCTAAGGACTTGCAGGGTACTACTTATTGGCAGCTTTAGATTTGGAGAAATCCAGCAAAGTTGGCAAATTTCTTGCTGGGCACCACCCTATTGGTCAGGGCGAGAGGCCACAAATGGAGGCCATTTTCCATGGGGAAAATGAAGTCATTGGCCCAGGGTCTGCGGATCAGATGAAAGGTGGCATCTGGGGCCCTAAGGAGTTGCAGGGTCCTCCTTGCCAGCAGCTTTACTTTTGGAGAAAATCAGCCAAGTTTGCAAATTTCACACCGGGAACGATGCAGATGGCCAGGGCGAGTGGCCTCATACTGATGCGATTTTCCATCCGGAAAATGAAGTCATGCCCCCAGGGTCTGGGTATCAATGAAAGGTGGACTTTGGGGCTCCAAGGACTTCCGGGGTCCTCGTTGCCAGCAGCTTTAATTTTGGAGAAAATCAGCCAAGTTTGCAAATTTCACACCGGGAACAATGCAGATTACCAGGGCGATTGGTCTCAAACTGACCCCATTTTCCCTGGGGAAAATTAATTCATATCCCCATGGTCTGGGTGTCAGATGAAAGGTGGCCTTTGGGGCTCTAAGGACTTGCAAGCTCCTAGTTGCCGATTGCTTTAGTTTTGGAGGAATCCAGCAAATTGTAAAAATTTCTCACTGGGCACTGCCCTGTTGGCCAGGGAAAATGGGTGCAAATGGAGGCCATTTCCCATGGGAAAAAGAAGTCCTTTCCCCAGGTTCTGGGTGTCAGATGAAAGGTGGCCTTTGGGGCTCTAAGGACTTGCAGGGTACTACTTATTGGCAGCTTTAGATTTGGAGAAATCCAGCAAAGATTGCATGTTTCTTGCTGGACACCGCCCTATTAGTCAAGGCGAGAGGCCACAAAGGGAGGCCATTTTCCATGGGGAAAATGAAGTCATGTCTCCAGGGTCTGGGTATCAGATGAAAGGTGGCCTTTGGGGCTCAATGGACTTGCAAGCTCCTTGTTGCCAACAGCGTTAGTTCAGCAGGAATCCCGCAATGTTAAAAAATTTCTCACTGGGAACTGCGCTGTTGGCCAGGGCAAATGGCTGCAAAGAGAGGCCATTTTGCATGGGGAAAAGAAGTCCTTTCCCCAGGGTCTGGGTATCAGCTGGAAGTTGGCATCTGGGGCTCTAAGGACTTGCAGTGTCCTAGTTGCTGGCAGCTTTTGTTTTGGAAGAATCCAGCTGAGTTTGCAAATTGCTCGCTTGGCACTGCCCTGCCTGCTAGGCCAAGGGGCCACAAATGAAGGCCATTTTCCATGGGAAAAATGTCCTTTTCCCAGGGTCTCAGTAATATGTTCAAGGTGGCCTTTGAGCTTCTAAGTACTTACAGGATCCTACTTGCTGCCAGCTTTACTTTTGGAAAAATGAAGCAAAAATTTGGTAATTCTACCTTGTCTCCCCTCTTTCGGCCAGGGTGAGTGGCTGCAAACGGAGTCCATTTCCCATGGGAAAAAGAAGTCCTTTCCCCAGAGTCTGCGTATCAGATGAAAGGTGGCCATGGGGCTCCAAGGACTTCCAGTGTCCTCGTTGCCAGCAGCTTTACTTTTGGTGAAAATCAGCCAAGTTTGCAAATTTCACACCGGGAACGATGCAGATGGCCAGGGCGAGTGGCCTCATACTGGACCGATTTTCCATCCGGAAAATGAAGTCATGCCCCCAGGGTCTGGGTATCAATGGAAGGTGGACTTTGGGGCTCCAAGGACTTCCGGGATCCTCGTTGCCAGCAGCTTTACTTTTGGAGAAAATCAGCCAAGTTCGCAAATTTCACACCGGGAACGATGCAGATGGCCAGGGCGAGTGGCCTCAAACTGACTCTATTTTCCATGGGGAAAAGAAGTCATGTCCCCAGCGTCTGGGTGTCAGATGAAAGGTGGCCTTTGGGGCTCTAAGGACTTGCAAGCTCCTAGTTGCCAACAGCGTTAGTTCTGCAGGAATCCAGCAATGTTAAAAAATTTCTCACTGGGAACTGCGCTGTTGGCCAGGGCAAATGGCTGCAAATGGAGTCCATTTTGCATGGGAAAAAGAAGTCCTTTCCCCAGGGTCTGGGTGTCAGATGAAAGGTGGCCATGGGGCTCCAAGGACTTCCAGGGTCCTCGTTCCCAGCAGCTTTACTTTTGGAGAAAATCAGCCAAGTTTGCAAATTTCACACCGGGAACGATGCAGATGGCCAGGGCGAGTGGCCTCATACTGGTCCGATTTTCCATCCGGAAAATGAAGTCATGCCCCCAGGGTCTGGGTATCAATGAAAGGTGGACTTTGGGGCTCCAAGGACTTCCGGGGTCCTCGTTGCCAGCAGCTTTACTTTTGGAGAAAATCAGCCAAGTTCGCAAATTTCACACCGGGAACGATGCAGATGGCCAGGGCGAGTGGCCTCAAACTGACTCTATTTTCCATGGGGAAAAGAAGTCATGTCCCCAGCGTCTGGGTGTCAGATGAAAGGTGGCCTTTGGGGCTCTAAGGACTTGCAAGCTCCTAGTTGCCAACAGCGTTAGTTCTGCAGGAATCCAGCAATGTTAAAAAATTTCTCACTGGGAACTGCGCTGTTGGCCAGGGCAAATGGCTGCAAATGGAGGCCATTTTGCATGGGAAAAAGAAGTCCTTTCCCCAGGGTCTGGGTGTCAGATGAAAGGTGGCCATGGGGCTCCAAGGACTTCCAGGGTCCTCGTTGCCAGCAGCTTTACTTTTGGAGAAAATCAGCCAAGTTTGCAAATTTCACACCGGGAACGATGCAGATGGCCAGGGCGATTGGCCTCAAACTGACCCCATTTTCCATGGGGAAAATTAATTCATGTCCCCAGGGTCTGGGTGTCAGATGAAAGGTGGACTTTAGGGCTCTAAGGACTTGCAGGGTACTACTTATTGGCAGCTTTAGATTTGGAGAAATCCAGCAAAGTTGGCAAATTTCTTGCTGGGCACCACCCTATTGGTCAGGGCGAGAGGCCAGAAATGGAGGCCATTTTCCATGGGAAAAATGAAGTCATTGGCCCAGGGTCTGCGGATCAGATGAAAGGTGGCATCTGGGGCCCTAAGGAGTTGCAGGGTCCTCCTTGCCAGCAGCTTTACTTTTGGAGAAAATCAGCCAAGTTTGCAAATTTCACACCGGGAACGATGCAGATGGCCAGGGCGAGTGGCCTCAAAATGACCCCATTTTTCATGGGGAAAAGAAGTCATGTCCCCAGCGTCTGGGTGTCAGATGAAAGCTGGCCTTTGGGGCTCTAAGGACTTGCAAGCTCCTAGTTGCCAACAGCTTTAGCTGTGGAGGGATCCAGTAATGTTTAAAAATTTCTCACTGGGCACTGCCCTGTTGGCCAGGGCAAATGGCTGCAAAGAGAGGTTATTATGCATGGGAAAAAGAAGTCCTTTCCCCAGGGTCTGGGTGTCAGATGAAAGGTGGCCATGGGGCTCCAAGGACTTCCAGGGTCCTCGTTCCCAGCAGCTTTACTTTTGGTGAAAATCAGCCAAGTTTGCAAATTTCACACCGGGAACGATGCAGATGGCCAGGGCGATTGGTCTCAAACTGACCCCATTTTCCCTGGGGAAAATTAATTCATATCCCCATGGTCTGGGTGTCAGATGAAAGGTGGCCTTTGGGGCTCTAAGGACTTGCAAGCTCCTAGTTGCCGATTGCTTTAGTTTTGGAGGAATCCAGCAAATTGTAAAAATTTCTCACTGGGCACTGCCCTGTTGGCCAGGGAAAATGGGTGCAAATGGAGGCCATTTCCCATGGGAAAAAGAAGTCCTTTCCCCAGGTTCTGGGTGTCAGATGAAAGGTGGCCTTTGGGGCTCTAAGGACTTGCAGGGTACTACTTATTGGCAGCTTTAGATTTGGAGAAATCCAGCAAAGATTGCATGTTTCTTGCTGGACACCGCCCTATTAGTCAAGGCGAGAGGCCACAAATGGAGGCCATTTTCCATGGGGAAAATGAAGTCATGTCTCCAGGGTCTGGGTATCAGATGAAAGGTGGCCTTTGGGGCTCAATGGACTTGCAAGCTCCTTGTTGCCAACAGCAGGAATCCCGCAGTTAGTTCAGCAGGAATCCCGCAATGTTAAAAAATTTCTCACTGGGAACTGCGCTGTTGGCCAGGGCAAATGGCTGCAAAGAGAGGCCATTTTGCATGGGGAAAAGAAGTCCTTTCCCCAGGGTCTGGGTATCAGCTGGAAGTTGGCATCTGGGGCTCTAAGGACTTGCAGTGTCCTAGTTGCTGGCAGCTTTTGTTTTGGAAGAATCCAGCTGAGTTTGCAAATTGCTCGCTTGGCACTGCCCTGCCTGCTAGGCCAAGGGGCCACAAATGAAGGCCATTTTCCATGGGAAAAATGTCCTTTTCCCAGGGTCTCAGTAATATGTTCAAGGTGGCCTTTGAGCTTCTAAGTACTTACAGGATCCTACTTGCTGCCAGCTTTACTTTTGGAAAAATGAAGCAAAAATTTGGTAATTCTACCTTGTCTCCCCTCTTTCGGCCAGGGTGAGTGGCTGCAAACGGAGTCCATTTCCCATGGGAAAAAGAAGTCCTTTCCCCAGGGTCTGGGTGTCAGATGAAAGGTGGCCATGGGGCTCCAAGGACTTCCAGGGTCCTCGTTCCCAGCAGCTTTACTTTTGGTGAAAATCAGCCAAGTTTGCAAATTTCACACCGGGAACGATGCAGATGGCCAGGGCGAGTGGCCTCATACTGGTCCGATTTTCCATCCGGAAAATGAAGTCATGCCCCCAGGGTCTGGGTATCAATGAAAGGTGGACTTTGGGGCTCCAAGGACTTCCGGGGTCCTCGTTGCCAGCAGCTTTACTTTTGGAGAAAATCAGCCAAGTTCGCAAATTTCACACCGGGAACGATGCAGATGGCCAGGGCGAGTGGCCTCAAACTGACTCTATTTTCCATGGGGAAAAGAAGTCATGTCCCCAGCGTCTGGGTGTCAGATGAAAGGTGGCCTTTGGGGCTCTAAGGACTTGCAAGCTCCTAGTTGCCAACAGCGTTAGTTCTGCAGGAATCCAGCAATGTTAAAAAATTTCTCACTGGGAACTGCGCTGTTGGCCAGGGCAAATGGCTGCAAATGGAGGCCATTTTGCATGGGAAAAAGAAGTCCTTTCCCCAGGGTCTGGGTGTCAGATGAAAGGTGGTCTTTGGGGCTCCAAGGACTTCCAGGGTCCTCGTTGCCAGCAGCTTTACTTTTGGAGAAAATCAGCCAAGTTTGCAAATTTCACACCGGGAACGATGCAGATGGCCAGGGCGATTGGCCTCAAACTGACCCCATTTTCCATGGGGAAAATTAATTCATGTCCCCAGGGTCTGGGTGTCAGATGAAAGGTGGACTTTAGGGCTCTAAGGACTTGCAGGGTACTACTTATTGGCAGCTTTAGATTTGGAGAAATCCAGCAAAGTTGGCAAATTTCTTGCTGGGCACCACCCTATTGGTCAGGGCGAGAGGCCACAAATGGAGGCCATTTTCCATGGGGAAAATGAAGTCATTGGCCCAGGGTCTGCGGATCAGATGAAAGGTGGCATCTGGGGCCCTAAGGAGTTGCAGGGTCCTCCTTGCCAGCAGCTTTACTTTTGGAGAAAATCAGCCAAGTTTGCAAATTTCACACCGGGAACGATGCAGATGGCCAGGGCGAGTGGCCTCATACTGATGCGATTTTCCATCCGGAAAATGAAGTCATGCCCCCAGGGTCTGGGTATCAATGAAAGGTGGACTTTGGGGCTCCAAGGACTTCCGGGGTCCTCGTTGCCAGCAGCTTTAATTTTGGAGAAAATCAGCCAAGTTTGCAAATTTCACACCGGGAACAATGCAGATTACCAGGGCGATTGGTCTCAAACTGACCCCATTTTCCCTGGGGAAAATTAATTCATATCCCCATGGTCTGGGTGTCAGATGAAAGGTGGCCTTTGGGGCTCTAAGGACTTGCAAGCTCCTAGTTGCCGATTGCTTTAGTTTTGGAGGAATCCAGCAAATTGTAAAAATTTCTCACTGGGCACTGCCCTGTTGGCCAGGGAAAATGGGTGCAAATGGAGGCCATTTCCCATGGGAAAAAGAAGTCCTTTCCCCAGGTTCTGGGTGTCAGATGAAAGGTGGCCTTTGGGGCTCTAAGGACTTGCAGGGTACTACTTATTGGCAGCTTTAGATTTGGAGAAATCCAGCAAAGATTGCATGTTTCTTGCTGGACACCGCCCTATTAGTCAAGGCGAGAGGCCACAAAGGGAGGCCATTTTCCATGGGGAAAATGAAGTCATGTCTCCAGGGTCTGGGTATCAGATGAAAGGTGGCCTTTGGGGCTCAATGGACTTGCAAGCTCCTTGTTGCCAACAGCGTTAGTTCAGCAGGAATCCCGCAATGTTAAAAAATTTCTCACTGGGAACTGCGCTGTTGGCCAGGGCAAATGGCTGCAAAGAGAGGCCATTTTGCATGGGGAAAAGAAGTCCTTTCCCCAGGGTCTGGGTATCAGCTGGAAGTTGGCATCTGGGGCTCTAAGGACTTGCAGTGTCCTAGTTGCTGGCAGCTTTTGTTTTGGAAGAATCCAGCTGAGTTTGCAAATTGCTCGCTTGGCACTGCCCTGCCTGCTAGGCCAAGGGGCCACAAATGAAGGCCATTTTCCATGGGAAAAATGTCCTTTTCCCAGGGTCTCAGTAATATGTTCAAGGTGGCCTTTGAGCTTCTAAGTACTTACAGGATCCTACTTGCTGCCAGCTTTACTTTTGGAAAAATGAAGCAAAAATTTGGTAATTCTACCTTGTCTCCCCTCTTTCGGCCAGGGTGAGTGGCTGCAAACGGAGTCCATTTCCCATGGGAAAAAGAAGTCCTTTCCCCAGAGTCTGCGTATCAGATGAAAGGTGGCCATGGGGCTCCAAGGACTTCCAGTGTCCTCGTTGCCAGCAGCTTTACTTTTGGTGAAAATCAGCCAAGTTTGCAAATTTCACACCGGGAACGATGCAGATGGCCAGGGCGAGTGGCCTCATACTGGACCGATTTTCCATCCGGAAAATGAAGTCATGCCCCCAGGGTCTGGGTATCAATGGAAGGTGGACTTTGGGGCTCCAAGGACTTCCGGGATCCTCGTTGCCAGCAGCTTTACTTTTGGAGAAAATCAGCCAAGTTCGCAAATTTCACACCGGGAACGATGCAGATGGCCAGGGCGAGTGGCCTCAAACTGACTCTATTTTCCATGGGGAAAAGAAGTCATGTCCCCAGCGTCTGGGTGTCAGATGAAAGGTGGCCTTTGGGGCTCTAAGGACTTGCAAGCTCCTAGTTGCCAACAGCGTTAGTTCTGCAGGAATCCAGCAATGTTAAAAAATTTCTCACTGGGAACTGCGCTGTTGGCCAGGGCAAATGGCTGCAAATGGAGTCCATTTTGCATGGGAAAAAGAAGTCCTTTCCCCAGGGTCTGGGTGTCAGATGAAAGGTGGCCATGGGGCTCCAAGGACTTCCAGGGTCCTCGTTCCCAGCAGCTTTACTTTTGGAGAAAATCAGCCAAGTTTGCAAATTTCACACCGGGAACGATGCAGATGGCCAGGGCGAGTGGCCTCATACTGGTCCGATTTTCCATCCGGAAAATGAAGTCATGCCCCCAGGGTCTGGGTATCAATGAAAGGTGGACTTTGGGGCTCCAAGGACTTCCGGGGTCCTCGTTGCCAGCAGCTTTACTTTTGGAGAAAATCAGCCAAGTTCGCAAATTTCACACCGGGAACGATGCAGATGGCCAGGGCGAGTGGCCTCAAACTGACTCTATTTTCCATGGGGAAAAGAAGTCATGTCCCCAGCGTCTGGGTGTCAGATGAAAGGTGGCCTTTGGGGCTCTAAGGACTTGCAAGCTCCTAGTTGCCAACAGCGTTAGTTCTGCAGGAATCCAGCAATGTTAAAAAATTTCTCACTGGGAACTGCGCTGTTGGCCAGGGCAAATGGCTGCAAATGGAGGCCATTTTGCATGGGAAAAAGAAGTCCTTTCCCCAGGGTCTGGGTGTCAGATGAAAGGTGGTCTTTGGGGCTCCAAGGACTTCCAGGGTCCTCGTTGCCAGCAGCTTTACTTTTGGAGAAAATCAGCCAAGTTTGCAAATTTCACACCGGGAACGATGCAGATGGCCAGGGCGATTGGCCTCAAACTGACCCCATTTTCCATGGGGAAAATTAATTCATGTCCCCAGGGTCTGGGTGTCAGATGAAAGGTGGACTTTAGGGCTCTAAGGACTTGCAGGGTACTACTTATTGGCAGCTTTAGATTTGGAGAAATCCAGCAAAGTTGGCAAATTTCTTGCTGGGCACCACCCTATTGGTCAGGGCGAGAGGCCAGAAATGGAGGCCATTTTCCATGGGGAAAATGAAGTCATTGGCCCAGGGTCTGCGGATCAGATGAAAGGTGGCATCTGGGGCCCTAAGGAGTTGCAGGGTCCTCCTTGCCAGCAGCTTTACTTTTGGAGAAAATCAGCCAAGTTTGCAAATTTCACACCGGGAACGATGCAGATGGCCAGGGCGAGTGGCCTCATACTGATGCGATTTTCCATCCGGAAAATGAAGTCATGCCCCCAGGGTCTGGGTATCAATGAAAGGTGGACTTTGGGGCTCCAAGGACTTCCGGGGTCCTCGTTGCCAGCAGCTTTAATTTTGGAGAAAATCAGCCAAGTTTGCAAATTTCACACCGGGAACAATGCAGATTACCAGGGCGATTGGTCTCAAACTGACCCCATTTTCCCTGGGGAAAATTAATTCATATCCCCATGGTCTGGGTGTCAGATGAAAGGTGGCCTTTGGGGCTCTAAGGACTTGCAAGCTCCTAGTTGCCGATTGCTTTAGTTTTGGAGGAATCCAGCAAATTGTAAAAATTTCTCACTGGGCACTGCCCTGTTGGCCAGGGAAAATGGGTGCAAATGGAGGCCATTTCCCATGGGAAAAAGAAGTCCTTTCCCCAGGTTCTGGGTGTCAGATGAAAGGTGGCCTTTGGGGCTCTAAGGACTTGCAGGGTACTACTTATTGGCAGCTTTAGATTTGGAGAAATCCAGCAAAGATTGCATGTTTCTTGCTGGACACCGCCCTATTAGTCAAGGCAAGAGGCCACAAAGGGAGGCCATTTTCCATGGGGAAAATGAAGTCATGTCTCCAGGGTCTGGGTATCAGATGAAAGGTGGCCTTTGGGGCTCAATGGACTTGCAAGCTCCTTGTTGCCAACAGCGTTAGTTCAGCAGGAATCCCGCAATGTTAAAAAATTTCTCACTGGGAACTGCGCTGTTGGCCAGGGCAAATGGCTGCAAAGAGAGGCCATTTTGCATGGGGAAAAGAAGTCCTTTCCCCAGGGTCTGGGTATCAGCTGGAAGTTGGCATCTGGGGCTCTAAGGACTTGCAGTGTCCTAGTTGCTGGCAGCTTTTGTTTTGGAAGAATCCAGCTGAGTTTGCAAATTGCTCGCTTGGCACTGCCCTGCCTGCTAGGCCAAGGGGCCACAAATGAAGGCCATTTTCCATGGGAAAAATGTCCTTTTCCCAGGGTCTCAGTAATATGTTCAAGGTGGCCTTTGAGCTTCTAAGTACTTACAGGATCCTACTTGCTGCCAGCTTTACTTTTGGAAAAATGAAGCAAAAATTTGGTAATTCTACCTTGTCTCCCCTCTTTCGGCCAGGGTGAGTGGCTGCAAACGGAGTCCATTTCCCATGGGAAAAAGAAGTCCTTTCCCCAGAGTCTGCGTATCAGATGAAAGGTGGCCATGGGGCTCCAAGGACTTCCAGGGTCCTCGTTCCCAGCAGCTTTACTTTTGGTGAAAATCAGCCAAGTTTGCAAATTTCACACCGGGAACGATGCAGATGGCCAGGGCGAGTGGCCTCATACTGGTCCGATTTTCCATCCGGAAAATGAAGTCATGCCCCCAGGGTCTGGGTATCAATGAAAGGTGGACTTTGGGGCTCCAAGGACTTCCGGGATCCTCGTTGCCAGCAGCTTTACTTTTGGAGAAAATCAGCCAAGTTCGCAAATTTCACACCGGGAACGATGCAGATGGCCAGGGCGAGTGGCCTCAAACTGACTCTATTTTCCATGGGGAAAAGAAGTCATGTCCCCAGCATCTGGGTGTCAGATGAAAGGTGGCCTTTGGGGCTCTAAGGACTTGCAAGCTCCTAGTTGCCAACAGCGTTAGTTCTGCAGGAATCCAGCAATGTTAAAAAATTTCTCACTGGGAACTGCGCTGTTGGCCAGGGCAAATGGCTGCAAATGGAGGCCATTTTGCATGGGAAAAAGAAGTCCTTTCCCCAGGGTCTGGGTGTCAGATGAAAGGTGGCCATGGGGCTCCAAGGACTTCCAGGGTCCTCGTTGCCAGCAGCTTTACTTTTGGAGAAAATCAGCCAAGTTTGCAAATTTCACACCGGGAACGATGCAGATGGCCAGGGCGATTGGCCTCAAACTGACCCCATTTTCCATGGGGAAAATTAATTCATGTCCCCAGGGTCTGGGTGTCAGATGAAAGGTGGACTTTAGGGCTCTAAGGACTTGCAGGGTACTACTTATTGGCAGCTTTAGATTTGGAGAAATCCAGCAAAGTTGGCAAATTTCTTGCTGGGCACCACCCTATTGGTCAGGGCGAGAGGCCAGAAATGGAGGCCATTTTCCATGGGAAAAATGAAGTCATTGGCCCAGGGTCTGCGGATCAGATGAAAGGTGGCATCTGGGGCCCTAAGGAGTTGCAGGGTCCTCCTTGCCAGCAGCTTTACTTTTGGAGAAAATCAGCCAAGTTTGCAAATTTCACACCGGGAACGATGCAGATGGCCAGGGCGAGTGGCCTCAAAATGACCCCATTTTTCATGGGGAAAAGAAGTCATGTCCCCAGCGTCTGGGTGTCAGATGAAAGCTGGCCTTTGGGGCTCTAAGGACTTGCAAGCTCCTAGTTGCCAACAGCTTTAGCTGTGGAGGGATCCAGTAATGTTTAAAAATTTCTCACTGGGCACTGCCCTGTTGGCCAGGGCAAATGGCTGCAAAGAGAGGTTATTATGCATGGGAAAAAGAAGTCCTTTCCCCAGGGTCTGGGTGTCAGATGAAAGGTGGCCATGGGGCTCCAAGGACTTCCAGGGTCCTCGTTCCCAGCAGCTTTACTTTTGGTGAAAATCAGCCAAGTTTGCAAATTTCACACCGGGAACGATGCAGATGGCCAGGGCGAGTGGCCTCATACTGGTCCGATTTTCCATCCGGAAAATGAAGTCATGCCCCCAGGGTCTGGGTATCAATGAAAGGTGGACTTTGGGGCTCCAAGGACTTCCGGGGTCCTCGTTGCCAGCAGCTTTAATTTTGGAGAAAATCAGCCAAGTTTGCAAATTTCACACCGGGAACGATGCAGATGGCCAGGGCGAGTGGCCTCAAACTGACTCTATTTTCCATGGGGAAAAGAAGTCATGTCCCCAGCATCTGGGTGTCAGATGAAAGGTGGCCTTTGGGGCTCTAAGGACTTGCAAGCTCCTAGTTGCCAACAGCGTTAGTTCTGCAGGAATCCAGCAATGTTAAAAAATTTCTCACTGGGAACTGCGCTGTTGGCCAGGGCAAATGGCTGCAAATGGAGGCCATTTTGCATGGGAAAAAGAAGTCCTTTCCCCAGGGTCTGGGTGTCAGATGAAAGGTGGTCTTTGGGGCTCCAAGGACTTCCAGGGTCCTCGTTGCCAGCAGCTTTACTTTTGGAGAAAATCAGCCAAGTTTGCAAATTTCACACCGGGAACGATGCAGATGGCCAGGGCGATTGGCCTCAAACTGACCCCATTTTCCCTGGGGAAAATTAATTCATGTCCCCAGGGTCTGGGTGTCAGATGAAAGGTGGACTTTAGGGCTCTAAGGACTTGCAGGGTACTACTTATTGGCAGCTTTAGATTTGGAGAAATCCAGCAAAGTTGGCAAATTTCTTGCTGGGCACCACCCTATTGGTCAGGGCGAGAGGCCAGAAATGGAGGCCATTTTCCATGGGGAAAATGAAGTCATTGGCCCAGGGTCTGCGGATCAGATGAAAGGTGGCATCTGGGGCCCTAAGGAGTTGCAGGGTCCTCCTTGCCAGCAGCTTTACTTTTGGAGAAAATCAGCCAAGTTTGCAAATTTCACACCGGGAACGATGCAGATGGCCAGGGCGAGTGGCCTCAAAATGACCCCATTTTTCATGGGGAAAAGAAGTCATGTCCCCAGCGTCTGGGTGTCAGATGAAAGCTGGCCTTTGGGGCTCTAAGGACTTGCAAGCTCCTAGTTGCCAACAGCTTTAGCTGTGGAGGGATCCAGTAATGTTTAAAAATTTCTCACTGGGCACTGCCCTGTTGGCCAGGGCAAATGGCTGCAAAGAGAGGTTATTATGCATGGGAAAAAGAAGTCCTTTCCCCAGGGTCTGGGTGTCAGATGAAAGGTGGCCATGGGGCTCCAAGGACTTCCAGGGTCCTCGTTGCCAGCAGCTTTACTTTTGGTGAAAATCAGCCAAGTTTGCAAATTTCACACCGGGAACGATGCAGATGGCCAGGGCGAGTGGCCTCATACTGATGCGATTTTCCATCCGGAAAATGAAGTCATGCCCCCAGGGTCTGGGTATCAATGGAAGGTGGACTTTGGGGCTCCAAGGACTTCCGGGGTCCTCGTTGCCAGCAGCTTTACTTTTGGAGAAAATCAGCCAAGTTTGCAAATTTCACACCGGGAACAATGCAGATTACCAGGGCGATTGGTCTCAAACTGACCCCATTTTCCCTGGGGAAAATTAATTCATATCCCCATGGTCTGGGTGTCAGATGAAAGGTGGCCTTTGGGGCTCTAAGGACTTGCAAGCTCCTAGTTGCCGATTGCTTTAGTTTTGGAGGAATCCAGCAAATTGTAAAAATTTCTCACTGGGCACTGCCCTGTTGGCCAGGGAAAATGGGTGCAAATGGAGGCCATTTCCCATGGGAAAAAGAAGTCCTTTCCCCAGGTTCTGGGTGTCAGATGAAAGGTGGCCTTTTGGGCTCAATGGACTTGCAAGCTCCTTGTTGCCAACAGCGTTAGTTCAGCAGGAATCCCGCAATGTTAAAAAATTTCTCACTGGGAACTGCGCTGTTGGCCAGGGCAAATGGCTGCAAAGAGAGGCCATTTTGCATGGGGAAAAGAAGTCCTTTCCCCAGGGTCTGGGTATCAGCTGGAAGTTGGCATCTGGGGCTCTAAGGACTTGCAGTGTCCTAGTTGCTGGCAGCTTTTGTTTTGGAAGAATCCAGCTGAGTTTGCAAATTGCTCGCTTGGCACTGCCCTGCCTGCTAGGCCAAGGGGCCACAAATGAAGGCCATTTTCCATGGGAAAAATGTCCTTTTCCCAGGGTCTCAGTAATATGTTCAAGGTGGCCTTTGAGCTTCTAAGTACTTACAGGATCCTACTTGCTGCCAGCTTTACTTTTGGAAAAATGAAGCAAAAATTTGGTAATTCTACCTTGTCTCCCCTCTTTCGGCCAGGGTGAGTGGCTGCAAACGGAGTCCATTTCCCGTGGGAAAAAGAAGTCCTTTCCCCAGAGCCTGCGTATCAGATGAAAGGTGGCCATGGGGCTCCAAGGACTTCCAGGGTCCTCATTGCAAGCAGCTTTACTTTTGGAGAAAATCAGCCAAGTTTGCAAATTTCACACAGGGAACGATGCAGACGACAAGGGCGAGTGGCCTCAAACTGACGCCAATTTCCCTGGGGAAAATGAAATCATGTCCCCAGCGTCTGGGTGTCAGATGAAAGGTGGACTTTAGGGCTCTAAGGACTTGCAATCTCCTACTTGCTGTTAGCTTTAGTTGTGGTGGAATCCAGCAATTTTTGCAAATTTCTCACTGCTCACTGCCCTGTTGGCCAGAGCAAATGGCTGCAAAGAGAGGTTATTATGCATGGGAAAAAGAAGTCCTTTGCCCAGGGTCTGGGTGTCAGATGAAAGGTGGCCATGGGGCTCCAAGGACTTCCAGGGTCCTCGTTCCCAGCAGCTTTACTTTTGGTGAAAATCAGCCAAGTTTGCAAATTTCACACAGGGAACGATGCAGATGGCCAGGGCGAGTGGCCTCATACTGGTCCGATTTTCCATCCGGAAAATGAAGTCATGCCCCCAGGGTCTTGGTGTCAGATGAAAGGTGGCCTTTGGGGCTCTAAGGACTTAAAGCTCCTACTTGTTGGCAGCTTTCGTTGTGGAGGAATCCAGCAAAGTTTGCAAATTTCTCACTGGGCACTGCCCTGTTGGCCAGGGCAAATGGCTGCAAATGGAGGCCATTTTGCATGGGAAAAAGAAGTCCTTTCCCCAGGGTCTGGGTGTCAGATGAAAGGTGGCCATGGGGCTCCAAGGACTTCCAGGGTCCTCGTTCCCAGCAGCTTTACTTTTGGTGAAAATCAGCCAAGTTTGCAAATTTCACACCGGGAACGATGCAGATGGCCAGGGCGAGTGGCCTCATACTGGTCCGATTTTCCATCCGGAAAATGAAGTCATGCCCCCAGGGTCTGGGTATCAATGAAAGGTGGACTTTGGGGCTCCAAGGACTTCCGGGGTCCTCGTTGCCAGCAGCTTTAATTTTGGAGAAAATCAGCCAAGTTCGCAAATTTCACACCGGGAACGATGCAGATGGCCAGGGCGAGTGGCCTCAAACTGACTCTATTTTCCATGGGGAAAAGAAGTCATGTCCCCAGCGTCTGGGTGTCAGATGAAAGGTGGCCTTTGGGGCTCTAAGGACTTGCAAGCTCCTAGTTGCCAACAGCGTTAGTTCTGCAGGAATCCAGCAATGTTAAAAAATTTCTCACTGGGAACTGCGCTGTTGGCCAGGGCAAATGGCTGCAAATGGAGGCCATTTTGCATGGGAAAAAGAAGTCCTTTCCCCAGGGTCTGGGTGTCAGATGAAAGGTGGTCTTTGGGGCTCCAAGGACTTCCAGGGTCCTCGTTGCCAGCAGCTTTACTTTTGGAGAAAATCAGCCAAGTTTGCAAATTTCACACCGGGAACGATGCAGATGGCCAGGGCGATTGGCCTCAAACTGACCCCATTTTCCATGGGGAAAATTAATTCATGTCCCCAGGGTCTGGGTGTCAGATGAAAGGTGGACTTTAGGGCTCTAAGGACTTGCAGGGTACTACTTATTGGCAGCTTTAGATTTGGAGAAATCCAGCAAAGTTGGCAAATTTCTTGCTGGGCACCACCCTATTGGTCAGGGCGAGAGGCCAGAAATGGAGGCCATTTTCCATGGGGAAAATGAAGTCATTGGCCCAGGGTCTGCGGATCAGATGAAAGGTGGCATCTGGGGCCCTAAGGAGTTGCAGGGTCCTCCTTGCCAGCAGCTTTACTTTTGGAGAAAATCAGCCAAGTTTGCAAATTTCACACCGGGAACGATGCAGATGGCCAGGGCGAGTGGCCTCAAACTGACCCCATTTTTCATGGGGAAAAGAAGTCATGTCCCCAGCGTCTGGGTGTCAGATGAAAGGTGGCCTTTGGGGCTCTAAGGACTTGCAAGCTCCTAGTTGCCAACAGCTTTAGCTGTGGAGGGATCCAGTAATGTTTAAAAATTTCTCACTGGGCACTGCCCTGTTGGCCAGGGCAAATGGCTGCAAAGAGAGGTTATTATGCATGGGAAAAAGAAGTCCTTTCCCCAGGGTCTGGGTGTCAGATGAAAGGTGGCCATGGGGCTCCAAGGACTTCCAGGGTCCTCGTTGCCAGCAGCTTTACTTTTGGTGAAAATCAGCCAAGTTTGCAAATTTCACACCGGGAACGATGCAGACGACAAGGGCGAGTGGCCTCAAACTGACGCCAATTTCCCTGGGGAAAATGAAATCATGTCCCCAGCGTCTGGGTGTCAGATGAAAGGTGGACTTTAGGGCTCTAAGGACTTGCAATCTCCTACTTGCTGTTAGCTTTAGTTGTGGTGGAATCCAGCAATTTTTGCAAATTTCTCACTGCTCACTGCCCTGTTGGCCAGAGCAAATGGCTGCAAAGAGAGGTTATTATGCATGGGAAAAAGAAGTCCTTTCCCCAGGGTCTGGGTGTCAGATGAAAGGTGGCCATGGGGCTCCAAGGACTTCCAGGGTCCTCGTTGCCAGCAGCTTTACTTTTGGAGAAAATCAGCCAAGTTTGCAAATTTCACACCGGGAACGATGCAGATGGCCAGGGCGAGTGGCCTCATACTGGTCCGATTTTCCATCCGGAAAATGAAGTCATGCCCCCAGGGTCTGGGTATCAATGGAAGGTGGACTTTGGGGCTCCAAGGACTTCCGGGGTCCTCGTTGCCAGCAGCTTTACTTTTGGAGAAAATCAGCCAAGTTCGCAAATTTCACACCGGGAACGATGCAGATGGCCAGGGCGAGTGGCCTCAAACTGACTCTATTTTCCATGGGGAAAAGAAGTCATGTCCCCAGCGTCTGGGTGTCAGATGAAAGGTGGCCTTTGGGGCTCTAAGGACTTGCAAGCTCCTAGTTGCCAACAGCGTTAGTTCTGCAGGAATCCAGCAATGTTAAAAAATTTCTCACTGGGAACTGCGCTGTTGGCCAGGGCAAATGGCTGCAAATGGAGTCCATTTTGCATGGGAAAAAGAAGTCCTTTCCCCAGGGTCTGGGTGTCAGATGAAAGGTGGTCTTTGGGGCTCCAAGGACTTCCAGGGTCCTCGTTGCCAGCAGCTTTACTTTTGGAGAAAATCAGCCAAGTTTGCAAATTTCACACCGGGAACGATGCAGATGGCCAGGGCGATTGGCCTCAAACTGACCCCATTTTCCATGGGGAAAATTAATTCATGTCCCCAGGGTCTGGGTGTCAGATGAAAGGTGGACTTTAGGGCTCTAAGGACTTGCAGGGTACTACTTATTGGCAGCTTTAGATTTGGAGAAATCCAGCAAAGTTGGCAAATTTCTTGCTGGGCACCACCCTATTGGTCAGGGCGAGAGGCCACAAATGGAGGCCATTTTCCATGGGGAAAATGAAGTCATTGGCCCAGGGTCTGCGGATCGGATGAAAGGTGGCATCTGGGGCCCTAAGGAGTTGCAGGGTCCTCCTTGCCAGCAGCTTTACTTTTGGAGAAAATCAGCCAAGTTTGCAAATTTCACACCTGGAACGATGCAGATGGCCAGGGCGAGTGGCCTCAAACTGACCCCATTTTTCATGGGGAAAAGAAGTCATGTCCCCAGCGTCTGGGTGTCAGATGAAAGCTGGCCTTTGGGGCTCTAAGGACTTGCAAGCTCCTAGTTGCCAACAGCTTTAGCTGTGGAGGGATCCAGTAATGTTTAAAAATTTCTCACTGGGCACTGCCCTGTTGGCCAGGGCAAATGGCTGCAAAGAGAGGTTATTATGCATGGGAAAAAGAAGTCCTTTCCACAGGGTCTGGGTGTCAGATGAAAGGTGGCCATGGGGCTCCAAGGACTTCCAGGGTCCTCGTTGCCAGCAGCTTTACTTTTGGTGAAAATCAGCCAAGTTTGCAAATTTCACACCGGGAACGATGCAGATGGCCAGGGCGAGTGGCCTCATACTGACTCTATTTTCCATGGGGAAAAGAAGTCATGTCCCCAGCGTCTGGGTGTCAGATGAAAGGTGGCCTTTGGGGCTCTAAGGACTTGCAAGCTCCTAGTTGCCAACAGCGTTAGTTCTGCAGGAATCCAGCAATGTTAAAAAATTTCTCACTGGGAACTGCGCTGTTGGCCAGGGCAAATGGCTGCAAATGGAGGCCATTTTGCATGGGAAAAAGAAGTCCTTTCCCCAGGGTCTGGGTGTCAGATGAAAGGTGGTCTTTGGGGCTCCAAGGACTTCCAGGGTCCTCGTTGCCAGCAGCTTTACTTTTGGAGAAAATCAGCCAAGTTTGCAAATTTCACACCGGGAACGATGCAGATGGCCAGGGCGATTGGCCTCAAACTGACCCCATTTTCCATGGGGAAAATTAATTCATGTCCCCAGGGTCTGGGTGTCAGATGAAAGGTGGACTTTAGGGCTCTAAGGACTTGCAGGGTACTACTTATTGGCAGCTTTAGATTTGGAGAAATCCAGCAAAGTTGGCAAATTTCTTGCTGGGCACCACCCTATTGGTCAGGGCGAGAGGCCAGAAATGGAGGCCATTTTCCATGGGGAAAATGAAGTCATTGGCCCAGGGTCTGCGGATCAGATGAAAGGTGGCATCTGGGGCCCTAAGGAGTTGCAGGGTCCTCCTTGCCAGCAGCTTTACTTTTGGAGAAAATCAGCCAAGTTTGCAAATTTCACACCGGGAACGATGCAGATGGCCAGGGCGAGTGGCCTCAAACTGACCCCATTTTTCATGGGGAAAAGAAGTCATGTCCCCAGCGTCTGGGTGTCAGATGAAAGCTGGCCTTTGGGGCTCTAAGGACTTGCAAGCTCCTAGTTGCCAACAGCTTTAGCTGTGGAGGGATCCAGTAATGTTTAAAAATTTCTCACTGGGCACTGCCCTGTTGGCCAGGGCAAATGGCTGCAAAGAGAGGTTATTATGCATGGGAAAAAGAAGTCCTTTCCACAGGGTCTGGGTGTCAGATGAAAGGTGGCCATGGGGCTCCAAGGACTTCCAGGGTCCTCGTTGCCAGCAGCTTTACTTTTGGTGAAAATCAGCCAAGTTTGCAAATTTCACACCGGGAACGATGCAGATGGCCAGGGCGAGTGGCCTCATACTGATGCGATTTTCCATCCGGAAAATGAAGTCATGCCCCCAGGGTCTGGGTATCAATGGAAGGTGGACTTTGGGGCTCCAAGGACTTCCGGGGTCCTCGTTGCCAGCAGCTTTACTTTTGGAGAAAATCAGCCAAGTTTGCAAATTTCACACCGGGAACAATGCAGATTACCAGGGCAATTGGTCTCAAACTGACCCCATTTTCCCTGGGGAAAATTAATTCATATCCCCATGGTCTGGGTGTCAGATGAAAGGTGGCCTTTGGGGCTCTAAGGACTTGCAAGCTCCTAGTTGCCGATTGCTTTAGTTTTGGAGGAATCCAGCAAATTGTAAAAATTTCTCACTGGGCACTGCCCTGTTGGCCAGGGAAAATGGGTGCAAATGGAGGCCATTTCCCATGGGAAAAAGAAGTCCTTTCCCCAGGTTCTGGGTGTCAGATGAAAGGTGGCCTTTTGGGCTCAATGGACTTGCAAGCTCCTTGTTGCCAACAGCGTTAGTTCAGCAGGAATCCCGCAATGTTAAAAAATTTCTCACTGGGAACTGCGCTGTTGGCCAGGGCAAATGGCTGCAAAGAGAGGCCATTTTGCATGGGGAAAAGAAGTCCTTTCCCCAGGGTCTGGGTATCAGCTGGAAGTTGGCATCTGGGGCTCTAAGGACTTGCAGTGTCCTAGTTGCTGGCAGCTTTTGTTTTGGAAGAATCCAGCTGAGTTTGCAAATTGCTCGCTTGGCACTGCCCTGCCTGCTAGGCCAAGGGGCCACAAATGAAGGCCATTTTCCATGGGAAAAATGTCCTTTTCCCAGGGTCTCAGTAATATGTTCAAGGTGGCCTTTGAGCTTCTAAGTACTTACAGGATCCTACTTGCTGCCAGCTTTACTTTTGGAAAAATGAAGCAAAAATTTGGTAATTCTACCTTGTCTCCCCTCTTTCGGCCAGGGTGAGTGGCTGCAAACGGAGTCCATTTCCCATGGGAAAAAGAAGTCCTTTCCCCAGAGTCTGCGTATCAGATGAAAGGTGGCCATGGGGCTCCAAGGACTTCCAGGGTCCTCATTGCAAGCAGCTTTACTTTTGGAGAAAATCAGCCAAGTTTGCAAATTTCACACAGGGAACGATGCAGACGACAAGGGCGAGTGGCCTCAAACTGACGCCAATTTCCCTGGGGAAAATGAAATCATGTCCCCAGCGTCTGGGTGTCAGATGAAAGGTGGACTTTAGGGCTCTAAGGACTTGCAATCTCCTACTTGCTGTTAGCTTTAGTTGTGGTGGAATCCAGCAATTTTTGCAAATTTCTCACTGCTCACTGCCCTGTTGGCCAGAGCAAATGGCTGCAAAGAGAGGTTATTATGCATGGGAAAAAGAAGTCCTTTCCCCAGGGTCTGGGTGTCAGATGAAAGGTGGCCATGGGGCTCCAAGGACTTCCAGGGTCCTCGTTCCCAGCAGCTTTACTTTTGGTGAAAATCAGCCAAGTTTGCAAATTTCACACAGGGAACGATGCAGATGGCCAGGGCGAGTGGCCTCATACTGGTCCGATTTTCCATCCGGAAAATGAAGTCATGCCCCCAGGGTCTTGGTGTCAGATGAAAGGTGGCCTTTGGGGCTCTAAGGACTTAAAGCTCCTACTTGTTGGCAGCTTTCGTTGTGGAGGAATCCAGCAAAGTTTGCAAATTTCTCACTGGGCACTGCCCTGTTGGCCAGGGCAAATGGCTGCAAATGGAGGCCATTTTGCATGGGAAAAAGAAGTCCTTTCCCCAGGGTCTGGGTGTCAGATGAAAGGTGGCCATGGGGCTCCAAGGACTTCCAGGGTCCTCGTTCCCAGCAGCTTTACTTTTGGTGAAAATCAGCCAAGTTTGCAAATTTCACACCGGGAACGATGCAGATGGCCAGGGCGAGTGGCCTCATACTGGTCCGATTTTCCATCCGGAAAATGAAGTCATGCCCCCAGGGTCTGGGTATCAATGAAAGGTGGACTTTGGGGCTCCAAGGACTTCCGGGGTCCTCGTTGCCAGCAGCTTTAATTTTGGAGAAAATCAGCCAAGTTCGCAAATTTCACACCGGGAACGATGCAGATGGCCAGGGCGAGTGGCCTCAAACTGACTCTATTTTCCATGGGGAAAAGAAGTCATGTCCCCAGCGTCTGGGTGTCAGATGAAAGGTGGCCTTTGGGGCTCTAAGGACTTGCAAGCTCCTAGTTGCCAACAGCGTTAGTTCTGCAGGAATCCAGCAATGTTAAAAAATTTCTCACTGGGAACTGCGCTGTTGGCCAGGGCAAATGGCTGCAAATGGAGTCCATTTTGCATGGGAAAAAGAAGTCCTTTCCCCAGGGTCTGGGTGTCAGATGAAAGGTGGTCTTTGGGGCTCCAAGGACTTCCAGGGTCCTCGTTGCCAGCAGCTTTACTTTTGGAGAAAATCAGCCAAGTTTGCAAATTTCACACCGGGAACGATGCAGATGGCCAGGGCGATTGGCCTCAAACTGACCCCATTTTCCATGGGGAAAATTAATTCATGTCCCCAGGGTCTGGGTGTCAGATGAAAGGTGGACTTTAGGGCTCTAAGGACTTGCAGGGTACTACTTATTGGCAGCTTTAGATTTGGAGAAATCCAGCAAAGTTGGCAAATTTCTTGCTGGGCACCACCCTATTGGTCAGGGCAAGAGGCCAGAAATGGAGGCCATTTTCCATGGGGAAAATGAAGTCATTGGCCCAGGGTCTGCGGATCAGATGAAAGGTGGCATCTGGGGCCCTAAGGAGTTGCGGGGTCCTCCTTGCCAGCAGCTTTACTTTTGGAGAAAATCAGCCAAGTTTGCAAATTTCACACCGGGAACGATGCAGATGGCCAGGGCGAGTGGCCTCAAAATGACCCCATTTTTCATGGGGAAAAGAAGTCATGTCCCCAGCGTCTGGGTGTCAGATGAAAGGTGGCCTTTGGGGCTCTAAGGACTTGCAAGCTCCTAGTTGCCAACAGCTTTAGCTGTGGAGGGATCCAGTAATGTTTAAAAATTTCTCACTGGGCACTGCCCTGTTGGCCAGGGCAAATGGCTGCAAAGAGAGGTTATTATGCATGGGAAAAAGAAGTCCTTTCCCCAGGGTCTGGGTGTCAGATGAAAGGTGGCCATGGGGCTCCAAGGACTTCCAGGGTCCTCGTTGCCAGCAGCTTTACTTTTGGTGAAAATCAGCCAAGTTTGCAAATTTCACACCGGGAACGATGCAGATGGCCAGGGCGAGTGGCCTCATACTGGACCGATTTTCCATCCGGAAAATGAAGTCATGCCCCCAGGGTCTGGGTATCAATGGAAGGTGGACTTTGGGGCTCCAAGGACTTCCGGGGTCCTCGTTGCCAGCAGCTTTACTTTTGGAGAAAATCAGCCAAGTTCGCAAATTTCACACCGGGAACGATGCAGATGGCCAGGGCGAGTGGCCTCAAACTGACTCTATTTTCCATGGGGAAAAGAAGTCATGTCCCCAGCGTCTGGGTGTCAGATGAAAGGTGGCCTTTGGGGCTCTAAGGACTTGCAAGCTCCTAGTTGCCAACAGCGTTAGTTCTGCAGGAATCCAGCAATGTTAAAAAATTTCTCACTGGGAACTGCGCTGTTGGCCAGGGCAAATGGCTGCAAATGGAGGCCATTTTGCATGGGAAAAAGAAGTCCTTTCCCCAGGGTCTGGGTGTCAGATGAAAGGTGGCCATGGGGCTCCAAGGACTTCCAGGGTCCTCGTTCCCAGCAGCTTTACTTTTGGAGAAAATCAGCCAAGTTTGCAAATTTCACACCGGGAACGATGCAGATGGCCAGGGCGAGTGGCCTCATACTGGTCCGATTTTCCATCCGGAAAATGAAGTCATGCCCCCAGGGTCTGGGTATCAATGAAAGGTGGACTTTGGGGCTCCAAGGACTTCCGGGGTCCTCGTTGCCAGCAGCTTTACTTTTGGAGAAAATCAGCCAAGTTCGCAAATTTCACACTGGGAACGATGCAGATGGCCAGGGCGAGTGGCCTCAAACTGACTCTATTTTCCATGGGGAAAAGAAGTCATGTCCCCAGCGTCTGGGTGTCAGATGAAAGGTGGCCTTTGGGGCTCTAAGGACTTGCAAGCTCCTAGTTGCCAACAGCGTTAGTTCTGCAGGAATCCAGCAATGTTAAAAAATTTCTCACTGGGAACTGCGCTGTTGGCCAGGGCAAATGGCTGCAAATGGAGGCCATTTTGCATGGGAAAAAGAAGTCCTTTCCCCAGGGTCTGGGTGTCAGATGAAAGGTGGTCTTTGGGGCTCCAAGGACTTCCAGGGTCCTCGTTGCCAGCAGCTTTACTTTTGGAGAAAATCAGCCAAGTTTGCAAATTTCACACCGGGAACGATGCAGATGGCCAGGGCGATTGGCCTCAAACTGACCCCATTTTCCATGGGGAAAATTAATTCATGTCCCCAGGGTCTGGGTGTCAGATGAAAGGTGGACTTTAGGGCTCTAAGGACTTGCAGGGTACTACTTATTGGCAGCTTTAGATTTGGAGAAATCCAGCAAAGTTGGCAAATTTCTTGCTGGGCACCACCCTATTGGTCAGGGCGAGAGGCCAGAAATGGAGGCCATTTTCCATGGGGAAAATGAAGTCATTGGCCCAGGGTCTGCGGATCAGATGAAAGGTGGCATCTGGGGCCCTAAGGAGTTGCAGGGTCCTCCTTGCCAGCAGCTTTACTTTTGGAGAAAATCAGCCAAGTTTGCAAATTTCACACCTGGAACGATGCAGATGGCCAGGGCGAGTGGCCTCAAACTGACCCCATTTTTCATGGGGAAAAGAAGTCATGTCCCCAGCGTCTGGGTGTCAGATGAAAGCTGGCCTTTGGGGCTCTAAGGACTTGCAAGCTCCTAGTTGCCAACAGCTTTAGCTGTGGAGGGATCCAGTAATGTTTAAAAATTTCTCACTGGGCACTGCCCTGTTGGCCAGGGCAAATGGCTGCAAAGAGAGGTTATTATGCATGGGAAAAAGAAGTCCTTTCCACAGGGTCTGGGTGTCAGATGAAAGGTGGCCATGGGGCTCCAAGGACTTCCAGGGTCCTCGTTGCCAGCAGCTTTACTTTTGGTGAAAATCAGCCAAGTTTGCAAATTTCACACCGGGAACGATGCAGATGGCCAGGGCGAGTGGCCTCATACTGACTCTATTTTCCATGGGGAAAAGAAGTCATGTCCCCAGCGTCTGGGTGTCAGATGAAAGGTGGCCTTTGGGGCTCTAAGGACTTGCAAGCTCCTAGTTGCCAACAGCGTTAGTTCTGCAGGAATCCAGCAATGTTAAAAAATTTCTCACTGGGAACTGCGCTGTTGGCCAGGGCAAATGGCTGCAAATGGAGGCCATTTTGCATGGGAAAAAGAAGTCCTTTCCCCAGGGTCTGGGTGTCAGATGAAAGGTGGTCTTTGGGGCTCCAAGGACTTCCAGGGTCCTCGTTGCCAGCAGCTTTACTTTTGGAGAAAATCAGCCAAGTTTGCAAATTTCACACCGGGAACGATGCAGATGGCCAGGGCGATTGGCCTCAAACTGACCCCATTTTCCATGGGGAAAATTAATTCATGTCCCCAGGGTCTGGGTGTCAGATGAAAGGTGGACTTTAGGGCTCTAAGGACTTGCAGGGTACTACTTATTGGCAGCTTTAGATTTGGAGAAATCCAGCAAAGTTGGCAAATTTCTTGCTGGGCACCACCCTATTGGTCAGGGCGAGAGGCCAGAAATGGAGGCCATTTTCCATGGGGAAAATGAAGTCATTGGCCCAGGGTCTGCGGATCAGATGAAAGGTGGCATCTGGGGCCCTAAGGAGTTGCAGGGTCCTCCTTGCCAGCAGCTTTACTTTTGGAGAAAATCAGCCAAGTTTGCAAATTTCACACCGGGAACGATGCAGATGGCCAGGGCGAGTGGCCTCAAACTGACCCCATTTTTCATGGGGAAAAGAAGTCATGTCCCCAGCGTCTGGGTGTCAGATGAAAGGTGGCCTTTGGGGCTCTAAGGACTTGCAAGCTCCTAGTTGCCAACAGCTTTAGCTGTGGAGGGATCCAGTAATGTTTAAAAATTTCTCACTGGGCACTGCCCTGTTGGCCAGGGCAAATGGCTGCAAAGAGAGGTTATTATGCATGGGAAAAAGAAGTCCTTTCCACAGGGTCTGGGTGTCAGATGAAAGGTGGCCATGGGGCTCCAAGGACTTCCAGGGTCCTCGTTGCCAGCAGCTTTACTTTTGGTGAAAATCAGCCAAGTTTGCAAATTTCACACCGGGAACGATGCAGATGGCCAGGGCGAGTGGCCTCATACTGATGCGATTTTCCATCCGGAAAATGAAGTCATGCCCCCAGGGTCTGGGTATCAATGGAAGGTGGACTTTGGGGCTCCAAGGACTTCCGGGGTCCTCGTTGCCAGCAGCTTTACTTTTGGAGAAAATCAGCCAAGTTTGCAAATTTCACACCGGGAACAATGCAGATTACCAGGGCGATTGGTCTCAAACTGACCCCATTTTCCCTGGGGAAAAGAAGTCATGTCCCCAGCGTCTGGGTGTCAGATGAAAGGTGGCCTTTGGGGCTCTAAGGACTTGCAAGCTCCTAGTTGCCAACAGCGTTAGTTCTGCAGGAATCCAGCAATGTTAAAAAATTTCTCACTGGGAACTGCGCTGTTGGCCAGGGCAAATGGCTGCAAATGGAGGCCATTTTGCATGGGAAAAAGAAGTCCTTTCCCCAGGGTCTGGGTGTCAGATGAAAGGTGGCCATGGGGCTCCAAGGACTTCCAGGGTCCTCGTTGCCAGCAGCTTTACTTTTGGAGAAAATCAGCCAAGTTTGCAAATTTCACACCGGGAACGATGCAGATGGCCAGGGCGAGTGGCCTCATACTGGTCCGATTTTCCATCCGGAAAATGAAGTCATGCCCCCAGGGTCTGGGTATCAATGAAAGGTGGACTTTGGGGCTCCAAGGACTTCCGGGGTCCTCGTTGCCAGCAGCTTTAATTTTGGAGAAAATCAGCCAAGTTCGCAAATTTCACACCGGGAACGATGCAGATGGCCAGGGCGAGTGGCCTCAAACTGACTCTATTTTCCATGGGGAAAAGAAGTCATGTCCCCAGCGTCTGGGTGTCAGATGAAAGGTGGCCTTTGGGGCTCTAAGGACTTGCAAGCTCCTAGTTGCCAACAGCGTTAGTTCTGCAGGAATCCAGCAATGTTAAAAAATTTCTCACTGGGAACTGCGCTGTTGGCCAGGGCAAATGGCTGCAAATGGAGTCCATTTTGCATGGGAAAAAGAAGTCCTTTCCCCAGGGTCTGGGTGTCAGATGAAAGGTGGTCTTTGGGGCTCCAAGGACTTCCAGGGTCCTCGTTGCCAGCAGCTTTACTTTTGGAGAAAATCAGCCAAGTTTGCAAATTTCACACCGGGAACGATGCAGATGGCCAGGGCGATTGGCCTCAAACTGACCCCATTTTCCATGGGGAAAATTAATTCATGTCCCCAGGGTCTGGGTGTCAGATGAAAGGTGGACTTTAGGGCTCTAAGGACTTGCAGGGTACTACTTATTGGCAGCTTTAGATTTGGAGAAATCCAGCAAAGTTGGCAAATTTCTTGCTGGGCACCACCCTATTGGTCAGGGCAAGAGGCCAGAAATGGAGGCCATTTTCCATGGGGAAAATGAAGTCATTGGCCCAGGGTCTGCGGATCAGATGAAAGGTGGCATCTGGGGCCCTAAGGAGTTGCGGGGTCCTCCTTGCCAGCAGCTTTACTTTTGGAGAAAATCAGCCAAGTTTGCAAATTTCACACCGGGAACGATGCAGATGGCCAGGGCGAGTGGCCTCAAAATGACCCCATTTTTCATGGGGAAAAGAAGTCATGTCCCCAGCGTCTGGGTGTCAGATGAAAGGTGGCCTTTGGGGCTCTAAGGACTTGCAAGCTCCTAGTTGCCAACAGCTTTAGCTGTGGAGGGATCCAGTAATGTTTAAAAATTTCTCACTGGGCACTGCCCTGTTGGCCAGGGCAAATGGCTGCAAAGAGAGGTTATTATGCATGGGAAAAAGAAGTCCTTTCCCCAGGGTCTGGGTGTCAGATGAAAGGTGGCCATGGGGCTCCAAGGACTTCCAGGGTCCTCGTTGCCAGCAGCTTTACTTTTGGTGAAAATCAGCCAAGTTTGCAAATTTCACACCGGGAACGATGCAGATGGCCAGGGCGAGTGGCCTCATACTGGACCGATTTTCCATCCGGAAAATGAAGTCATGCCCCCAGGGTCTGGGTATCAATGGAAGGTGGACTTTGGGGCTCCAAGGACTTCCGGGGTCCTCGTTGCCAGCAGCTTTACTTTTGGAGAAAATCAGCCAAGTTCGCAAATTTCACACCGGGAACGATGCAGATGGCCAGGGCGAGTGGCCTCAAACTGACTCTATTTTCCATGGGGAAAAGAAGTCATGTCCCCAGCGTCTGGGTGTCAGATGAAAGGTGGCCTTTGGGGCTCTAAGGACTTGCAAGCTCCTAGTTGCCAACAGCGTTAGTTCTGCAGGAATCCAGCAATGTTAAAAAATTTCTCACTGGGAACTGCGCTGTTGGCCAGGGCAAATGGCTGCAAATGGAGGCCATTTTGCATGGGAAAAAGAAGTCCTTTCCCCAGGGTCTGGGTGTCAGATGAAAGGTGGCCATGGGGCTCCAAGGACTTCCAGGGTCCTCGTTCCCAGCAGCTTTACTTTTGGAGAAAATCAGCCAAGTTTGCAAATTTCACACCGGGAACGATGCAGATGGCCAGGGCGAGTGGCCTCATACTGGTCCGATTTTCCATCCGGAAAATGAAGTCATGCCCCCAGGGTCTGGGTATCAATGAAAGGTGGACTTTGGGGCTCCAAGGACTTCCGGGGTCCTCGTTGCCAGCAGCTTTACTTTTGGAGAAAATCAGCCAAGTTCGCAAATTTCACACTGGGAACGATGCAGATGGCCAGGGCGAGTGGCCTCAAACTGACTCTATTTTCCATGGGGAAAAGAAGTCATGTCCCCAGCGTCTGGGTGTCAGATGAAAGGTGGCCTTTGGGGCTCTAAGGACTTGCAAGCTCCTAGTTGCCAACAGCGTTAGTTCTGCAGGAATCCAGCAATGTTAAAAAATTTCTCACTGGGAACTGCGCTGTTGGCCAGGGCAAATGGCTGCAAATGGAGGCCATTTTGCATGGGAAAAAGAAGTCCTTTCCCCAGGGTCTGGGTGTCAGATGAAAGGTGGTCTTTGGGGCTCCAAGGACTTCCAGGGTCCTCGTTGCCAGCAGCTTTACTTTTGGAGAAAATCAGCCAAGTTTGCAAATTTCACACCGGGAACGATGCAGATGGCCAGGGCGATTGGCCTCAAACTGACCCCATTTTCCATGGGGAAAATTAATTCATGTCCCCAGGGTCTGGGTGTCAGATGAAAGGTGGACTTTAGGGCTCTAAGGACTTGCAGGGTACTACTTATTGGCAGCTTTAGATTTGGAGAAATCCAGCAAAGTTGGCAAATTTCTTGCTGGGCACCACCCTATTGGTCAGGGCGAGAGGCCAGAAATGGAGGCCATTTTCCATGGGGAAAATGAAGTCATTGGCCCAGGGTCTGCGGATCAGATGAAAGGTGGCATCTGGGGCCCTAAGGAGTTGCAGGGTCCTCCTTGCCAGCAGCTTTACTTTTGGAGAAAATCAGCCAAGTTTGCAAATTTCACACCTGGAACGATGCAGATGGCCAGGGCGAGTGGCCTCAAACTGACCCCATTTTTCATGGGGAAAAGAAGTCATGTCCCCAGCGTCTGGGTGTCAGATGAAAGCTGGCCTTTGGGGCTCTAAGGACTTGCAAGCTCCTAGTTGCCAACAGCTTTAGCTGTGGAGGGATCCAGTAATGTTTAAAAATTTCTCACTGGGCACTGCCCTGTTGGCCAGGGCAAATGGCTGCAAAGAGAGGTTATTATGCATGGGAAAAAGAAGTCCTTTCCACAGGGTCTGGGTGTCAGATGAAAGGTGGCCATGGGGCTCCAAGGACTTCCAGGGTCCTCGTTGCCAGCAGCTTTACTTTTGGTGAAAATCAGCCAAGTTTGCAAATTTCACACCGGGAACGATGCAGATGGCCAGGGCGAGTGGCCTCATACTGACTCTATTTTCCATGGGGAAAAGAAGTCATGTCCCCAGCGTCTGGGTGTCAGATGAAAGGTGGCCTTTGGGGCTCTAAGGACTTGCAAGCTCCTAGTTGCCAACAGCGTTAGTTCTGCAGGAATCCAGCAATGTTAAAAAATTTCTCACTGGGAACTGCGCTGTTGGCCAGGGCAAATGGCTGCAAATGGAGGCCATTTTGCATGGGAAAAAGAAGTCCTTTCCCCAGGGTCTGGGTGTCAGATGAAAGGTGGTCTTTGGGGCTCCAAGGACTTCCAGGGTCCTCGTTGCCAGCAGCTTTACTTTTGGAGAAAATCAGCCAAGTTTGCAAATTTCACACCGGGAACGATGCAGATGGCCAGGGCGATTGGCCTCAAACTGACCCCATTTTCCATGGGGAAAATTAATTCATGTCCCCAGGGTCTGGGTGTCAGATGAAAGGTGGACTTTAGGGCTCTAAGGACTTGCAGGGTACTACTTATTGGCAGCTTTAGATTTGGAGAAATCCAGCAAAGTTGGCAAATTTCTTGCTGGGCACCACCCTATTGGTCAGGGCGAGAGGCCAGAAATGGAGGCCATTTTCCATGGGGAAAATGAAGTCATTGGCCCAGGGTCTGCGGATCAGATGAAAGGTGGCATCTGGGGCCCTAAGGAGTTGCAGGGTCCTCCTTGCCAGCAGCTTTACTTTTGGAGAAAATCAGCCAAGTTTGCAAATTTCACACCGGGAACGATGCAGATGGCCAGGGCGAGTGGCCTCAAACTGACCCCATTTTTCATGGGGAAAAGAAGTCATGTCCCCAGCGTCTGGGTGTCAGATGAAAGGTGGCCTTTGGGGCTCTAAGGACTTGCAAGCTCCTAGTTGCCAACAGCTTTAGCTGTGGAGGGATCCAGTAATGTTTAAAAATTTCTCACTGGGCACTGCCCTGTTGGCCAGGGCAAATGGCTGCAAAGAGAGGTTATTATGCATGGGAAAAAGAAGTCCTTTCCACAGGGTCTGGGTGTCAGATGAAAGGTGGCCATGGGGCTCCAAGGACTTCCAGGGTCCTCGTTGCCAGCAGCTTTACTTTTGGTGAAAATCAGCCAAGTTTGCAAATTTCACACCGGGAACGATGCAGATGGCCAGGGCGAGTGGCCTCATACTGATGCGATTTTCCATCCGGAAAATGAAGTCATGCCCCCAGGGTCTGGGTATCAATGGAAGGTGGACTTTGGGGCTCCAAGGACTTCCGGGGTCCTCGTTGCCAGCAGCTTTACTTTTGGAGAAAATCAGCCAAGTTTGCAAATTTCACACCGGGAACAATGCAGATTACCAGGGCGATTGGTCTCAAACTGACCCCATTTTCCCTGGGGAAAAGAAGTCATGTCCCCAGCGTCTGGGTGTCAGATGAAAGGTGGCCTTTGGGGCTCTAAGGACTTGCAAGCTCCTAGTTGCCAACAGCGTTAGTTCTGCAGGAATCCAGCAATGTTAAAAAATTTCTCACTGGGAACTGCGCTGTTGGCCAGGGCAAATGGCTGCAAATGGAGGCCATTTTGCATGGGAAAAAGAAGTCCTTTCCCCAGGGTCTGGGTGTCAGATGAAAGGTGGCCATGGGGCTCCAAGGACTTCCAGGGTCCTCGTTGCCAGCAGCTTTACTTTTGGAGAAAATCAGCCAAGTTTGCAAATTTCACACCGGGAACGATGCAGATGGCCAGGGCGAGTGGCCTCATACTGGTCCGATTTTCCATCCGGAAAATGAAGTCATGCCCCCAGGGTCTGGGTATCAATGAAAGGTGGACTTTGGGGCTCCAAGGACTTCCGGGGTCCTCGTTGCCAGCAGCTTTACTTTTGGAGAAAATCAGCCAAGTTCGCAAATTTCACACCGGGAACGATGCAGATGGCCAGGGCGAGTGGCCTCAAACTGACTCTATTTTCCATGGGGAAAAGAAGTCATGTCCCCAGCGTCTGGGTGTCAGATGAAAGGTGGCCTTTGGGGCTCTAAGGACTTGCAAGCTCCTAGTTGCCAACAGCGTTAGTTCTGCAGGAATCCAGCAATGTTAAAAAATTTCTCACTGGGAACTGCGCTGTTGGCCAGGGCAAATGGCTGCAAATGGAGGCCATTTTGCATGGGAAAAAGAAGTCCTTTCCCCAGGGTCTGGGTGTCAGATGAAAGGTGGTCTTTGGGGCTCCAAGGACTTCCAGGGTCCTCGTTGCCAGCAGCTTTACTTTTGGAGAAAATCAGCCAAGTTTGCAAATTTCACACCGGGAACGATGCAGATGGCCAGGGCGATTGGCCTCAAACTGACCCCATTTTCCATGGGGAAAATTAATTCATGTCCCCAGGGTCTGGGTGTCAGATGAAAGGTGGACTTTAGGGCTCTAAGGACTTGCAGGGTACTACTTATTGGCAGCTTTAGATTTGGAGAAATCCAGCAAAGTTGGCAAATTTCTTGCTGGGCACCACCCTATTGGTCAGGGCGAGAGGCCAGAAATGGAGGCCATTTTCCATGGGGAAAATGAAGTCATTGGCCCAGGGTCTGCGGATCAGATGAAAGGTGGCATCTGGGGCCCTAAGGAGTTGCAGGGTCCTCCTTGCCAGCAGCTTTACTTTTGGAGAAAATCAGCCAAGTTTGCAAATTTCACACCTGGAACGATGCAGATGGCCAGGGCGAGTGGCCTCAAACTGACCCCATTTTTCATGGGGAAAAGAAGTCATGTCCCCAGCGTCTGGGTGTCAGATGAAAGGTGGCCTTTGGGGCTCTAAGGACTTGCAAGCTCCTAGTTGCCAACAGCTTTAGCTGTGGAGGGATCCAGTAATGTTTAAAAATTTCTCACTGGGCACTGCCCTGTTGGCCAGGGCAAATGGCTGCAAAGAGAGGTTATTATGCATGGGAAAAAGAAGTCCTTTCCACAGGGTCTGGGTGTCAGATGAAAGGTGGCCATGGGGCTCCAAGGACTTCCAGGGTCCTCGTTGCCAGCAGCTTTACTTTTGGTGAAAATCAGCCAAGTTTGCAAATTTCACACCGGGAACGATGCAGATGGCCAGGGCGAGTGGCCTCATACTGATGCGATTTTCCATCCGGAAAATGAAGTCATGCCCCCAGGGTCTGGGTATCAATGGAAGGTGGACTTTGGGGCTCCAAGGACTTCCGGGGTCCTCGTTGCCAGCAGCTTTACTTTTGGAGAAAATCAGCCAAGTTTGCAAATTTCACACCGGGAACAATGCAGATTACCAGGGCGATTGGTCTCAAACTGACCCCATTTTCCCTGGGGAAAATTAATTCATATCCCCATGGTCTGGGTGTCAGATGAAAGGTGGCCTTTGGGGCTCTAAGGACTTGCAAGCTCCTAGTTGCCGATTGCTTTAGTTTTGGAGGAATCCAGCAAATTGTAAAAATTTCTCACTGGGCACTGCCCTGTTGGCCAGGGCAAATGGGTGCAAATGGAGGCCATTTCCCATGGGAAAAAGAAGTCCTTTCCCCAGGTTCTGGGTGTCAGATGAAAGGTGGACTTTTGGGCTCAATGGACTTGCAAGCTCCTTGTTGCCAACAGCGTTAGTTCAGCAGGAATCCCGCAATGTTAAAAAATTTCTCACTGGGAACTGCGCTGTTGGCCAGGGCAAATGGCTGCAAAGAGAGGCCATTTTGCATGGGGAAAAGAAGTCCTTTCCCCAGGGTCTGGGTATCAGCTGGAAGTTGGCATCTGGGGCTCTAAGGACTTGCAGTGTCCTAGTTGCTGGCAGCTTTTGTTTTGGAAGAATCCAGCTGAGTTTGCAAATTGCTCGCTTGGCACTGCCCTGCCTGCTAGGCCAAGGGGCCACAAATGAAGGCCATTTTCCATGGGAAAAATGTCCTTTTCCCAGGGTCTCAGTAATATGTTCAAGGTGGCCTTTGAGCTTCTAAGTACTTACAGGATCCTACTTGCTGCCAGCTTTACTTTTGGAAAAATGAAGCAAAAATTTGGTAATTCTACCTTGTCTCCCCTCTTTCGGCCAGGGTGAGTGGCTGCAAACGGAGTCCATTTCCCATGGGAAAAAGAAGTCCTTTCCCCAGAGTCTGCGTATCAGATGAAAGGTGGCCATGGGGCTCCAAGGACTTCCAGGGTCCTCATTGCAAGCAGCTTTACTTTTGGAGAAAATCAGCCAAGTTTGCAAATTTCACACAGGGAACGATGCAGACGACAAGGGCGAGTGGCCTCAAACTGACGCCAATTTCCCTGGGGAAAATGAAATCATGTCCCCAGCGTCTGGGTGTCAGATGAAAGGTGGACTTTAGGGCTCTAAGGACTTGCAATCTCCTACTTGCTGTTAGCTTTAGTTGTGGTGGAATCCAGCAATTTTTGCAAATTTCTCACTGCTCACTGCCCTGTTGGCCAGAGCAAATGGCTGCAAAGAGAGGTTATTATGCATGGGAAAAAGAAGTCCTTTCCCCAGGGTCTGGGTGTCAGATGAAAGGTGGCCATGGGGCTCCAAGGACTTCCAGGGTCCTCGTTCCCAGCAGCTTTACTTTTGGTGAAAATCAGCCAAGTTTGCAAATTTCACACCGGGAACGATGCAGATGGCCAGGGCGATTGGCCTCAAACTGACCCCATTTTCCATGGGGAAAATTAATTCATGTCCCCAGGGTCTGGGTGTCAGATGAAAGGTGGACTTTAGGGCTCTAAGGACTTGCAGGGTACTACTTATTGGCAGCTTTAGATTTGGAGAAATCCAGCAAAGTTGGCAAATTTCTTGCTGGGCACCACCCTATTGGTCAGGGCGAGAGGCCAGAAATGGAGGCCATTTTCCATGGGGAAAATGAAGTCATTGGCCCAGGGTCTGCGGATCAGATGAAAGGTGGCATCTGGGGCCCTAAGGAGTTGCAGGGTCCTCCTTGCCAGCAGCTTTACTTTTGGAGAAAATCAGCCAAGTTTGCAAATTTCACACCTGGAACGATGCAGATGGCCAGGGCGAGTGGCCTCAAACTGACCCCATTTTTCATGGGGAAAAGAAGTCATGTCCCCAGCGTCTGGGTGTCAGATGAAAGCTGGCCTTTGGGGCTCTAAGGACTTGCAAGCTCCTAGTTGCCAACAGCTTTAGCTGTGGAGGGATCCAGTAATGTTTAAAAATTTCTCACTGGGCACTGCCCTGTTGGCCAGGGCAAATGGCTGCAAAGAGAGGTTATTATGCATGGGAAAAAGAAGTCCTTTCCACAGGGTCTGGGTGTCAGATGAAAGGTGGCCATGGGGCTCCAAGGACTTCCAGGGTCCTCGTTGCCAGCAGCTTTACTTTTGGTGAAAATCAGCCAAGTTTGCAAATTTCACACCGGGAACGATGCAGATGGCCAGGGCGAGTGGCCTCATACTGACTCTATTTTCCATGGGGAAAAGAAGTCATGTCCCCAGCGTCTGGGTGTCAGATGAAAGGTGGCCTTTGGGGCTCTAAGGACTTGCAAGCTCCTAGTTGCCAACAGCGTTAGTTCTGCAGGAATCCAGCAATGTTAAAAAATTTCTCACTGGGAACTGCGCTGTTGGCCAGGGCAAATGGCTGCAAATGGAGGCCATTTTGCATGGGAAAAAGAAGTCCTTTCCCCAGGGTCTGGGTGTCAGATGAAAGGTGGTCTTTGGGGCTCCAAGGACTTCCAGGGTCCTCGTTGCCAGCACCTTTACTTTTGGAGAAAATCAGCCAAGTTTGCAAATTTCACACCGGGAACGATGCAGATGGCCAGGGCGATTGGCCTCAAACTGACCCCATTTTCCATGGGGAAAATTAATTCATGTCCCCAGGGTCTGGGTGTCAGATGAAAGGTGGACTTTAGGGCTCTAAGGACTTGCAGGGTACTACTTATTGGCAGCTTTAGATTTGGAGAAATCCAGCAAAGTTGGCAAATTTCTTGCTGGGCACCACCCTATTGGTCAGGGCGAGAGGCCAGAAATGGAGGCCATTTTCCATGGGGAAAATGAAGTCATTGGCCCAGGGTCTGCGGATCAGATGAAAGGTGGCATCTGGGGCCCTAAGGAGTTGCAGGGTCCTCCTTGCCAGCAGCTTTACTTTTGGAGAAAATCAGCCAAGTTTGCAAATTTCACACCGGGAACGATGCAGATGGCCAGGGCGAGTGGCCTCAAACTGACCCCATTTTTCATGGGGAAAAGAAGTCATGTCCCCAGCGTCTGGGTGTCAGATGAAAGCTGGCCTTTGGGGCTCTAAGGACTTGCAAGCTCCTAGTTGCCAACAGCTTTAGCTGTGGAGGGATCCAGTAATGTTTAAAAATTTCTCACTGGGCACTGCCCTGTTGGCCAGGGCAAATGGCTGCAAAGAGAGGTTATTATGCATGGGAAAAAGAAGTCCTTTCCACAGGGTCTGGGTGTCAGATGAAAGGTGGCCATGGGGCTCCAAGGACTTCCAGGGTCCTCGTTGCCAGCAGCTTTACTTTTGGTGAAAATCAGCCAAGTTTGCAAATTTCACACCGGGAACGATGCAGATGGCCAGGGCGAGTGGCCTCATACTGATGCGATTTTCCATCCGGAAAATGAAGTCATGCCCCCAGGGTCTGGGTATCAATGGAAGGTGGACTTTGGGGCTCCAAGGACTTCCGGGGTCCTCGTTGCCAGCAGCTTTACTTTTGGAGAAAATCAGCCAAGTTTGCAAATTTCACACCGGGAACAATGCAGATTACCAGGGCGATTGGTCTCAAACTGACCCCATTTTCCCTGGGGAAAATTAATTCATATCCCCATGGTCTGGGTGTCAGATGAAAGGTGGCCTTTGGGGCTCTAAGGACTTGCAAGCTCCTAGTTGCCGATTGCTTTAGTTTTGGAGGAATCCAGCAAATTGTAAAAATTTCTCACTGGGCACTGCCCTGTTGGCCAGGGAAAATGGGTGCAAATGGAGGCCATTTCCCATGGGAAAAAGAAGTCCTTTCCCCAGGTTCTGGGTGTCAGATGAAAGGTGGCCTTTTGGGCTCAATGGACTTGCAAGCTCCTTGTTGCCAACAGCGTTAGTTCAGCAGGAATCCCGCAATGTTAAAAAATTTCTCACTGGGAACTGCGCTGTTGGCCAGGGCAAATGGCTGCAAAGAGAGGCCATTTTGCATGGGGAAAAGAAGTCCTTTCCCCAGGGTCTGGGTATCAGCTGGAAGTTGGCATCTGGGGCTCTAAGGACTTGCAGTGTCCTAGTTGCTGGCAGCTTTTGTTTTGGAAGAATCCAGCTGAGTTTGCAAATTGCTCGCTTGGCACTGCCCTGCCTGCTAGGCCAAGGGGCCACAAATGAAGGCCATTTTCCATGGGAAAAATGTCCTTTTCCCAGGGTCTCAGTAATATGTTCAAGGTGGCCTTTGAGCTTCTAAGTACTTACAGGATCCTACTTGCTGCCAGCTTTACTTTTGGAAAAATGAAGCAAAAATTTGGTAATTCTACCTTGTCTCCCCTCTTTCGGCCAGGGTGAGTGGCTGTAAACGGAGTCCATTTCCCATGGGAAAAAGAAGTCCTTTCCCCAGAGTCTGCGTATCAGATGAAAGGTGGCCATGGGGCTCCAAGGACTTCCAGGGTCCTCATTGCAAGCAGCTTTACTTTTGGAGAAAATCAGCCAAGTTTGCAAATTTCACACAGGGAACGATGCAGACGACAAGGGCGAGTGGCCTCAAACTGACGCCAATTTCCCTGGGGAAAATGAAATCATGTCCCCAGCGTCTGGGTGTCAGATGAAAGGTGGACTTTAGGGCTCTAAGGACTTGCAATCTCCTACTTGCTGTTAGCTTTAGTTGTGGTGGAATCCAGCAATTTTTGCAAATTTCTCACTGCTCACTGCCCTGTTGGCCAGAGCAAATGGCTGCAAAGAGAGGTTATTATGCATGGGAAAAAGAAGTCCTTTCCCCAGGGTCTGGGTGTCAGATGAAAGGTGGCCATGGGGCTCCAAGGACTTCCAGGGTCCTCGTTCCCAGCAGCTTTACTTTTGGTGAAAATCAGCCAAGTTTGCAAATTTCACACAGGGAACGATGCAGATGGCCAGGGCGAGTGGCCTCATACTGGTCCGATTTTCCATCCGGAAAATGAAGTCATGCCCCCAGGGTCTTGGTGTCAGATGAAAGGTGGCCTTTGGGGCTCTAAGGACTTAAAGCTCCTACTTGTTGGCAGCTTTCGTTGTGGAGGAATCCAGCAAAGTTTGCAAATTTCTCACTGGGCACTGCCCTGTTGGCCAGGGCAAATGGCTGCAAATGGAGGCCATTTTGCATGGGAAAAAGAAGTCCTTTCCCCAGGGTCTGGGTGTCAGATGAAAGGTGGCCATGGGGCTCCAAGGACTTCCAGGGTCCTCGTTCCCAGCAGCTTTACTTTTGGTGAAAATCAGCCAAGTTTGCAAATTTCACACCGGGAACGATGCAGATGGCCAGGGCGAGTGGCCTCATACTGGTCCGATTTTCCATCCGGAAAATGAAGTCATGCCCCCAGGGTCTGGGTATCAATGAAAGGTGGACTTTGGGGCTCCAAGGACTTCCGGGGTCCTCGTTGCCAGCAGCTTTAATTTTGGAGAAAATCAGCCAAGTTCGCAAATTTCACACCGGGAACGATGCAGATGGCCAGGGCGAGTGGCCTCAAACTGACTCTATTTTCCATGGGGAAAAGAAGTCATGTCCCCAGCGTCTGGGTGTCAGATGAAAGGTGGCCTTTGGGGCTCTAAGGACTTGCAAGCTCCTAGTTGCCAACAGCGTTAGTTCTGCAGGAATCCAGCAATGTTAAAAAATTTCTCACTGGGAACTGCGCTGTTGGCCAGGGCAAATGGCTGCAAATGGAGTCCATTTTGCATGGGAAAAAGAAGTCCTTTCCCCAGGGTCTGGGTGTCAGATGAAAGGTGGTCTTTGGGGCTCCAAGGACTTCCAGGGTCCTCGTTGCCAGCAGCTTTACTTTTGGAGAAAATCAGCCAAGTTTGCAAATTTCACACCGGGAACGATGCAGATGGCCAGGGCGATTGGCCTCAAAATGACCCCATTTTTCATGGGGAAAAGAAGTCATGTCCCCAGCGTCTGGGTGTCAGATGAAAGCTGGCCTTTGGGGCTCTAAGGACTTGCAAGCTCCTAGTTGCCAACAGCTTTAGCTGTGGAGGGATCCAGTAATGTTTAAAAATTTCTCACTGGGCACTGCCCTGTTGGCCAGGGCAAATGGCTGCAAAGAGAGGTTATTATGCATGGGAAAAAGAAGTCCTTTCCCCAGGGTCTGGGTGTCAGATGAAAGGTGGCCATGGGGCTCCAAGGACTTCCAGGGTCCTCGTTGCCAGCAGCTTTACTTTTGGTGAAAATCAGCCAAGTTTGCAAATTTCACACCGGGAACGATGCAGATGGCCAGGGCGAGTGGCCTCATACTGGACCGATTTTCCATCCGGAAAATGAAGTCATGCCCCCAGGGTCTGGGTATCAATGGAAGGTGGACTTTGGGGCTCCAAGGACTTCCGGGATCCTCGTTGCCAGCAGCTTTACTTTTGGAGAAAATCAGCCAAGTTCGCAAATTTCACACCGGGAACGATGCAGATGGCCAGGGCGAGTGGCCTCAAACTGACTCTATTTTCCATGGGGAAAAGAAGTCATGTCCCCAGCGTCTGGGTGTCAGATGAAAGGTGGCCTTTGGGGCTCTAAGGACTTGCAAGCTCCTAGTTGCCAACAGCGTTAGTTCTGCAGGAATCCAGCAATGTTAAAAAATTTCTCACTGGGAACTGCGCTGTTGGCCAGGGCAAATGGCTGCAAATGGAGGCCATTTTGCATGGGAAAAAGAAGTCCTTTCCCCAGGGTCTGGGTGTCAGATGAAAGGTGGCCATGGGGCTCCAAGGACTTCCAGGGTCCTCGTTCCCAGCAGCTTTACTTTTGGAGAAAATCAGCCAAGTTTGCAAATTTCACACCGGGAACGATGCAGATGGCCAGGGCGAGTGGCCTCATACTGGTCCGATTTTCCATCCGGAAAATGAAGTCATGCCCCCAGGGTCTGGGTATCAATGAAAGGTGGACTTTGGGGCTCCAAGGACTTCCGGGGTCCTCGTTGCCAGCAGCTTTACTTTTGGAGAAAATCAGCCAAGTTCGCAAATTTCACACCGGGAACGATGCAGATGGCCAGGGCGAGTGGCCTCAAACTGACTCTATTTTCCATGGGGAAAAGAAGTCATGTCCCCAGCGTCTGGGTGTCAGATGAAAGGTGGCCTTTGGGGCTCTAAGGACTTGCAAGCTCCTAGTTGCCAACAGCGTTAGTTCTGCAGGAATCCAGCAATGTTAAAAAATTTCTCACTGGGAACTGCGCTGTTGGCCAGGGCAAATGGCTGCAAATGGAGGCCATTTTGCATGGGAAAAAGAAGTCCTTTCCCCAGGGTCTGGGTGTCAGATGAAAGGTGGTCTTTGGGGCTCCAAGGACTTCCAGGGTCCTCGTTGCCAGCAGCTTTACTTTTGGAGAAAATCAGCCAAGTTTGCAAATTTCACACCGGGAACGATGCAGATGGCCAGGGCGATTGGCCTCAAACTGACCCCATTTTCCATGGGGAAAATTAATTCATGTCCCCAGGGTCTGGGTGTCAGATGAAAGGTGGACTTTAGGGCTCTAAGGACTTGCAGGGTACTACTTATTGGCAGCTTTAGATTTGGAGAAATCCAGCAAAGTTGGCAAATTTCTTGCTGGGCACCACCCTATTGGTCAGGGCGAGAGGCCAGAAATGGAGGCCATTTTCCATGGGGAAAATGAAGTCATTGGCCCAGGGTCTGCGGATCAGATGAAAGGTGGCATCTGGGGCCCTAAGGAGTTGCAGGGTCCTCCTTGCCAGCAGCTTTACTTTTGGAGAAAATCAGCCAAGTTTGCAAATTTCACACCGGGAACGATGCAGATGGCCAGGGCGAGTGGCCTCAAACTGACCCCATTTTTCATGGGGAAAAGAAGTCATGTCCCCAGCGTCTGGGTGTCAGATGAAAGGTGGCCTTTGGGGCTCTAAGGACTTGCAAGCTCCTAGTTGCCAACAGCTTTAGCTGTGGAGGGATCCAGTAATGTTTAAAAATTTCTCACTGGGCACTGCCCTGTTGGCCAGGGCAAATGGCTGCAAAGAGAGGTTATTATGCATGGGAAAAAGAAGTCCTTTCCACAGGGTCTGGGTGTCAGATGAAAGGTGGCCATGGGGCTCCAAGGACTTCCAGGGTCCTCGTTGCCAGCAGCTTTACTTTTGGTGAAAATCAGCCAAGTTTGCAAATTTCACACCGGGAACGATGCAGATGGCCAGGGCGAGTGGCCTCATACTGATGCGATTTTCCATCCGGAAAATGAAGTCATGCCCCCAGGGTCTGGGTATCAATGGAAGGTGGACTTTGGGGCTCCAAGGACTTCCGGGGTCCTCGTTGCCAGCAGCTTTACTTTTGGAGAAAATCAGCCAAGTTTGCAAATTTCACACCGGGAACAATGCAGATTACCAGGGCGATTGGTCTCAAACTGACCCCATTTTCCCTGGGGAAAATTAATTCATATCCCCATGGTCTGGGTGTCAGATGAAAGGTGGCCTTTGGGGCTCTAAGGACTTGCAAGCTCCTAGTTGCCGATTGCTTTAGTTTTGGAGGAATCCAGCAAATTGTAAAAATTTCTCACTGGGCACTGCCCTGTTGGCCAGGGAAAATGGGTGCAAATGGAGGCCATTTCCCATGGGAAAAAGAAGTCCTTTCCCCAGGTTCTGGGTGTCAGATGAAAGGTGGCCTTTTGGGCTCAATGGACTTGCAAGCTCCTTGTTGCCAACAGCGTTAGTTCAGCAGGAATCCCGCAATGTTAAAAAATTTCTCACTGGGAACTGCGCTGTTGGCCAGGGCAAATGGCTGCAAAGAGAGGCCATTTTGCATGGGGAAAAGAAGTCCTTTCCCCAGGGTCTGGGTATCAGCTGGAAGTTGGCATCTGGGGCTCTAAGGACTTGCAGTGTCCTAGTTGCTGGCAGCTTTTGTTTTGGAAGAATCCAGCTGAGTTTGCAAATTGCTCGCTTGGCACTGCCCTGCCTGCTAGGCCAAGGGGCCACAAATGAAGGCCATTTTCCATGGGAAAAATGTCCTTTTCCCAGGGTCTCAGTAATATGTTCAAGGTGGCCTTTGAGCTTCTAAGTACTTACAGGATCCTACTTGCTGCCAGCTTTACTTTTGGAAAAATGAAGCAAAAATTTGGTAATTCTACCTTGTCTCCCCTCTTTCGGCCAGGGTGAGTGGCTGCAAACGGAGTCCATTTCCCATGGGAAAAAGAAGTCCTTTCCCCAGAGCCTGCGTATCAGATGAAAGGTGGCCATGGGGCTCCAAGGACTTCCAGGGTCCTCATTGCAAGCAGCTTTACTTTTGGAGAAAATCAGCCAAGTTTGCAAATTTCACACAGGGAACGATGCAGACGACAAGGGCGAGTGGCCTCAAACTGACGCCAATTTCCCTGGGGAAAATGAAATCATGTCCCCAGCGTCTGGGTGTCAGATGAAAGGTGGACTTTAGGGCTCTAAGGACTTGCAATCTCCTACTTGCTGTTAGCTTTAGTTGTGGTGGAATCCAGCAATTTTTGCAAATTTCTCACTGCTCACTGCCCTGTTGGCCAGAGCAAATGGCTGCAAAGAGAGGTTATTATGCATGGGAAAAAGAAGTCCTTTCCCCAGGGTCTGGGTGTCAGATGAAAGGTGGCCATGGGGCTCCAAGGACTTCCAGGGTCCTCGTTCCCAGCAGCTTTACTTTTGGTGAAAATCAGCCAAGTTTGCAAATTTCACACAGGGAACGATGCAGATGGCCAGGGCGAGTGGCCTCATACTGGTCCGATTTTCCATCCGGAAAATGAAGTCATGCCCCCAGGGTCTGGGTGTCAGATGAAAGGTGGCCTTTGGGGCTCTAAGGACTTAAAGCTCCTACTTGTTGGCAGCTTTCGTTGTGGAGGAATCCAGCAAAGTTTGCAAATTTCTCACTGGGCACTGCCCTGTTGGCCAGGGCAAATGGCTGCAAATGGAGGCCATTTTGCATGGGAAAAAGAAGTCCTTTCCCCAGGGTCTGGGTGTCAGATGAAAGGTGGCCATGGGGCTCCAAGGACTTCCAGGGTCCTCGTTCCCAGCAGCTTTACTTTTGGTGAAAATCAGCCAAGTTTGCAAATTTCACACCGGGAACGATGCAGATGGCCAGGGCGAGTGGCCTCATACTGGTCCGATTTTCCATCCGGAAAATGAAGTCATGCCCCCAGGGTCTGGGTATCAATGAAAGGTGGACTTTGGGGCTCCAAGGACTTCCGGGGTCCTCGTTGCCAGCAGCTTTAATTTTGGAGAAAATCAGCCAAGTTTGCAAATTTCACACCGGGAACGATGCAGATGGCCAGGGCGAGTGGCCTCAAACTGACTCTATTTTCCATGGGGAAAAGAAGTCATGTCCCCAGCGTCTGGGTGTCAGATGAAAGGTGGCCTTTGGGGCTCTAAGGACTTGCAAGCTCCTAGTTGCCAACAGCGTTAGTTCTGCAGGAATCCAGCAATGTTAAAAAATTTCTCACTGGGAACTGCGCTGTTGGCCAGGGCAAATGGCTGCAAATGGAGTCCATTTTGCATGGGAAAAAGAAGTCCTTTCCCCAGGGTCTGGGTGTCAGATGAAAGGTGGTCTTTGGGGCTCCAAGGACTTCCAGGGTCCTCGTTGCCAGCAGCTTTACTTTTGGAGAAAATCAGCCAAGTTTGCAAATTTCACACCTGGAACGATGCAGATGGCCAGGGCGATTGGCCTCAAAATGACCCCATTTTTCATGGGGAAAAGAAGTCATGTCCCCAGCGTCTGGGTGTCAGATGAAAGCTGGCCTTTGGGGCTCTAAGGACTTGCAAGCTCCTAGTTGCCAACAGCTTTAGCTGTGGAGGGATCCAGTAATGTTTAAAAATTTCTCACTGGGCACTGCCCTGTTGGCCAGGGCAAATGGCTGCAAAGAGAGGTTATTATGCATGGGAAAAAGAAGTCCTTTCCCCAGGGTCTGGGTGTCAGATGAAAGGTGGCCATGGGGCTCCAAGGACTTCCAGGGTCCTCGTTGCCAGCAGCTTTACTTTTGGTGAAAATCAGCCAAGTTTGCAAATTTCACACCGGGAACGATGCAGATGGCCAGGGCGAGTGGCCTCATACTGGACCGATTTTCCATCCGGAAAATGAAGTCATGCCCCCAGGGTCTGGGTATCAATGGAAGGTGGACTTTGGGGCTCCAAGGACTTCCGGGGTCCTCGTTGCCAGCAGCTTTACTTTTGGAGAAAATCAGCCAAGTTCGCAAATTTCACACCGGGAACGATGCAGATGGCCAGGGCGAGTGGCCTCAAACTGACTCTATTTTCCATGGGGAAAAGAAGTCATGTCCCCAGCGTCTGGGTGTCAGATGAAAGGTGGCCTTTGGGGCTCTAAGGACTTGCAAGCTCCTAGTTGCCAACAGCGTTAGTTCTGCAGGAATCCAGCAATGTTAAAAAATTTCTCACTGGGAACTGCGCTGTTGGCCAGGGCAAATGGCTGCAAATGGAGGCCATTTTGCATGGGAAAAAGAAGTCCTTTCCCCAGGGTCTGGGTGTCAGATGAAAGGTGGCCATGGGGCTCCAAGGACTTCCAGGGTCCTCGTTCCCAGCAGCTTTACTTTTGGAGAAAATCAGCCAAGTTTGCAAATTTCACACCGGGAACGATGCAGATGGCCAGGGCGAGTGGCCTCATACTGGTCCGATTTTCCATCCGGAAAATGAAGTCATGCCCCCAGGGTCTGGGTATCAATGAAAGGTGGACTTTGGGGCTCCAAGGACTTCCGGGGTCCTCGTTGCCAGCAGCTTTACTTTTGGAGAAAATCAGCCAAGTTCGCAAATTTCACACCGGGAACGATGCAGATGGCCAGGGCGAGTGGCCTCAAACTGACTCTATTTTCCATGGGGAAAAGAAGTCATGTCCCCAGCGTCTGGGTGTCAGATGAAAGGTGGCCTTTGGGGCTCTAAGGACTTGCAAGCTCCTAGTTGCCAACAGCGTTAGTTCTGCAGGAATCCAGCAATGTTAAAAAATTTCTCACTGGGAACTGCGCTGTTGGCCAGGGCAAATGGCTGCAAATGGAGTCCATTTTGCATGGGAAAAAGAAGTCCTTTCCCCAGGGTCTGGGTGTCAGATGAAAGGTGGCCATGGGGCTCCAAGGACTTCCAGGGTCCTCGTTCCCAGCAGCTTTACTTTTGGTGAAAATCAGCCAAGTTTGCAAATTTCACACAGGGAACGATGCAGATGGCCAGGGCGAGTGGCCTCATACTGGTCCGATTTTCCATCCGGAAAATGAAGTCATGCCCCCAGGGTCTGGGTGTCAGATGAAAGGTGGCCTTTGGGGCTCTAAGGACTTAAAGCTCCTACTTGTTGGCAGCTTTCGTTGTGGAGGAATCCAGCAAAGTTTGCAAATTTCTCACTGGGCACTGCCCTGTTGGCCAGGGCAAATGGCTGCAAATGGAGGCCATTTTGCATGGGAAAAAGAAGTCCTTTCCCCAGGGTCTGGGTGTCAGATGAAAGGTGGCCATGGGGCTCCAAGGACTTCCAGGGTCCTCGTTCCCAGCAGCTTTACTTTTGGTGAAAATCAGCCAAGTTTGCAAATTTCACACCGGGAACGATGCAGATGGCCAGGGCGAGTGGCCTCATACTGGTCCGATTTTCCATCCGGAAAATGAAGTCATGCCCCCAGGGTCTGGGTATCAATGAAAGGTGGACTTTGGGGCTCCAAGGACTTCCGGGGTCCTCGTTGCCAGCAGCTTTAATTTTGGAGAAAATCAGCCAAGTTTGCAAATTTCACACCGGGAACGATGCAGATGGCCAGGGCGAGTGGCCTCAAACTGACTCTATTTTCCATGGGGAAAAGAAGTCATGTCCCCAGCGTCTGGGTGTCAGATGAAAGGTGGCCTTTGGGGCTCTAAGGACTTGCAAGCTCCTAGTTGCCAACAGCGTTAGTTCTGCAGGAATCCAGCAATGTTAAAAAATTTCTCACTGGGAACTGCGCTGTTGGCCAGGGCAAATGGCTGCAAATGGAGTCCATTTTGCATGGGAAAAAGAAGTCCTTTCCCCAGGGTCTGGGTGTCAGATGAAAGGTGGTCTTTGGGGCTCCAAGGACTTCCAGGGTCCTCGTTGCCAGCAGCTTTACTTTTGGAGAAAATCAGCCAAGTTTGCAAATTTCACACCGGGAACGATGCAGATGGCCAGGGCGATTGGCCTCAAAATGACCCCATTTTTCATGGGGAAAAGAAGTCATGTCCCCAGCGTCTGGGTGTCAGATGAAAGCTGGCCTTTGGGGCTCTAAGGACTTGCAAGCTCCTAGTTGCCAACAGCTTTAGCTGTGGAGGGATCCAGTAATGTTTAAAAATTTCTCACTGGGCACTGCCCTGTTGGCCAGGGCAAATGGCTGCAAAGAGAGGTTATTATGCATGGGAAAAAGAAGTCCTTTCCCCAGGGTCTGGGTGTCAGATGAAAGGTGGCCATGGGGCTCCAAGGACTTCCAGGGTCCTCGTTGCCAGCAGCTTTACTTTTGGTGAAAATCAGCCAAGTTTGCAAATTTCACACCGGGAACGATGCAGATGGCCAGGGCGAGTGGCCTCATACTGGACCGATTTTCCATCCGGAAAATGAAGTCATGCCCCCAGGGTCTGGGTATCAATGGAAGGTGGACTTTGGGGCTCCAAGGACTTCCGGGGTCCTCGTTGCCAGCAGCTTTACTTTTGGAGAAAATCAGCCAAGTTCGCAAATTTCACACCGGGAACGATGCAGATGGCCAGGGCGAGTGGCCTCAAACTGACTCTATTTTCCATGGGGAAAAGAAGTCATGTCCCCAGCGTCTGGGTGTCAGATGAAAGGTGGCCTTTGGGGCTCTAAGGACTTGCAAGCTCCTAGTTGCCAACAGCGTTAGTTCTGCAGGAATCCAGCAATGTTAAAAAATTTCTCACTGGGAACTGCGCTGTTGGCCAGGGCAAATGGCTGCAAATGGAGGCCATTTTGCATGGGAAAAAGAAGTCCTTTCCCCAGGGTCTGGGTGTCAGATGAAAGGTGGCCATGGGGCTCCAAGGACTTCCAGGGTCCTCGTTCCCAGCAGCTTTACTTTTGGAGAAAATCAGCCAAGTTTGCAAATTTCACACCGGGAACGATGCAGATGGCCAGGGCGAGTGGCCTCATACTGGTCCGATTTTCCATCCGGAAAATGAAGTCATGCCCCCAGGGTCTGGGTATCAATGAAAGGTGGACTTTGGGGCTCCAAGGACTTCCGGGGTCCTCGTTGCCAGCAGCTTTACTTTTGGAGAAAATCAGCCAAGTTCGCAAATTTCACACCGGGAACGATGCAGATGGCCAGGGCGAGTGGCCTCAAACTGACTCTATTTTCCATGGGGAAAAGAAGTCATGTCCCCAGCGTCTGGGTGTCAGATGAAAGGTGGCCTTTGGGGCTCTAAGGACTTGCAAGCTCCTAGTTGCCAACAGCGTTAGTTCTGCAGGAATCCAGCAATGTTAAAAAATTTCTCACTGGGAACTGCGCTGTTGGCCAGGGCAAATGGCTGCAAATGGAGGCCATTTTGCATGGGAAAAAGAAGTCCTTTCCCCAGGGTCTGGGTGTCAGATGAAAGGTGGTCTTTGGGGCTCCAAGGACTTCCAGGGTCCTCGTTGCCAGCAGCTTTACTTTTGGAGAAAATCAGCCAAGTTTGCAAATTTCACACCGGGAACGATGCAGATGGCCAGGGCGATTGGCCTCAAACTGACCCCATTTTCCATGGGGAAAATTAATTCATGTCCCCAGGGTCTGGGTGTCAGATGAAAGGTGGACTTTAGGGCTCTAAGGACTTGCAGGGTACTACTTATTGGCAGCTTTAGATTTGGAGAAATCCAGCAAAGTTGGCAAATTTCTTGCTGGGCACCACCCTATTGGTCAGGGCGAGAGGCCAGAAATGGAGGCCATTTTCCATGGGGAAAATGAAGTCATTGGCCCAGGGTCTGCGGATCAGATGAAAGGTGGCATCTGGGGCCCTAAGGAGTTGCAGGGTCCTCCTTGCCAGCAGCTTTACTTTTGGAGAAAATCAGCCAAGTTTGCAAATTTCACACCGGGAACGATGCAGATGGCCAGGGCGAGTGGCCTCAAACTGACCCCATTTTTCATGGGGAAAAGAAGTCATGTCCCCAGCGTCTGGGTGTCAGATGAAAGCTGGCCTTTGGGGCTCTAAGGACTTGCAAGCTCCTAGTTGCCAACAGCTTTAGCTGTGGAGGGATCCAGTAATGTTTAAAAATTTCTCACTGGGCACTGCCCTGTTGGCCAGGGCAAATGGCTGCAAAGAGAGGTTATTATGCATGGGAAAAAGAAGTCCTTTCCCCAGGGTCTGGGTGTCAGATGAAAGGTGGCCATGGGGCTCCAAGGACTTCCAGGGTCCTCGTTGCCAGCAGCTTTACTTTTGGTGAAAATCAGCCAAGTTTGCAAATTTCACACCGGGAACGATGCAGATGGCCAGGGCGAGTGGCCTCATACTGGACCGATTTTCCATCCGGAAAATGAAGTCATGCCCCCAGGGTCTGGGTATCAATGGAAGGTGGACTTTGGGGCTCCAAGGACTTCCGGGGTCCTCGTTGCCAGCAGCTTTACTTTTGGAGAAAATCAGCCAAGTTCGCAAATTTCACACCGGGAACAATGCAGATTACCAGGGCGATTGGTCTCAAACTGACCCCATTTTCCCTGGGGAAAATTAATTCATATCCCCATGGTCTGGGTGTCAGATGAAAGGTGGCCTTTGGGGCTCTAAGGACTTGCAAGCTCCTAGTTGCCGATTGCTTTAGTTTTGGAGGAATCCAGCAAATTGTAAAAATTTCTCACTGGGCACTGCCCTGTTGGCCAGGGAAAATGGGTGCAAATGGAGGCCATTTCCCATGGGAAAAAGAAGTCCTTTCCCCAGGTTCTGGGTGTCAGATGAAAGGTGGCCTTTTGGGCTCAATGGACTTGCAAGCTCCTTGTTGCCAACAGCGTTAGTTCAGCAGGAATCCCGCAATGTTAAAAAATTTCTCACTGGGAACTGCGCTGTTGGCCAGGGCAAATGGCTGCAAAGAGAGGCCATTTTGCATGGGGAAAAGAAGTCCTTTCCCCAGGGTCTGGGTATCAGCTGGAAGTTGGCATCTGGGGCTCTAAGGACTTGCAGTGTCCTAGTTGCTGGCAGCTTTTGTTTTGGAAGAATCCAGCTGAGTTTGCAAATTGCTCGCTTGGCACTGCCCTGCCTGCTAGGCCAAGGGGCCACAAATGAAGGCCATTTTCCATGGGAAAAATGTCCTTTTCCCAGGGTCTCAGTAATATGTTCAAGGTGGCCTTTGAGCTTCTAAGTACTTACAGGATCCTACTTGCTGCCAGCTTTACTTTTGGAAAAATGAAGCAAAAATTTGGTAATTCTACCTTGTCTCCCCTCTTTCGGCCAGGGTGAGTGGCTGCAAACGGAGTCCATTTCCCATGGGAAAAAGAAGTCCTTTCCCCAGAGTCTGCGTATCAGATGAAAGGTGGCCATGGGGCTCCAAGGACTTCCAGGGTCCTCATTGCAAGCAGCTTTACTTTTGGAGAAAATCAGCCAAGTTTGCAAATTTCACACAGGGAACGATGCAGACGACAAGGGCGAGTGGCCTCAAACTGACGCCAATTTCCCTGGGGAAAATGAAATCATGTCCCCAGCGTCTGGGTGTCAGATGAAAGGTGGACTTTAGGGCTCTAAGGACTTGCAATCTCCTACTTGCTGTTAGCTTTAGTTGTGGAGGAATCCAGCAATTTTTGCAAATTTCTCACTGCTCACTGCCCTGTTGGCCAGAGCAAATGGCTGAAAAGAGAGGTTATTATGCATGGGAAAAAGAAGTCCTTTCCCCAGGGTCTGGGTGTCAGATGAAAGGTGGCCATGGGGCTCCAAGGACTTCCAGGGTCCTCGTTGCCAGCAGCTTTACTTTTGGTGAAAATCAGCCAAGTTTGCAAATTTCACACCGGGAACGATGCAGATGGCCAGGGCGAGTGGCCTCATACTGGTCCGATTTTCCATCCGGAAAATGAAGTCATGCCCCCAGGGTCTTGGTGTCAGATGAAAGGTGGCCTTTGGGGCTCTAAGGACTTAAAGCTCCTACTTGTTGGCAGCTTTCGTTGTGGAGGAATCCAGCAAAGTTTGCAAATTTCTCACTGGGCACTGCCCTGTTGGCCAGGGCAAATGGCTGCAAATGGAGGCCATTTTGCATGGGAAAAAGAAGTCCTTTCCCCAGGGTCTGGGTGTCAGATGAAAGGTGGCCATGGGGCTCCAAGGACTTCCAGGGTCCTCGTTCCCAGCAGCTTTACTTTTGGTGAAAATCAGCCAAGTTTGCAAATTTCACACCGGGAACGATGCAGATGGCCAGGGCGAGTGGCCTCATACTGGTCCGATTTTCCATCCGGAAAATGAAGTCATGCCCCCAGGGTCTGGGTATCAATGGAAGGTGGACTTTGGGGCTCCAAGGACTTCCGGGGTCCTCGTTGCCAGCAGCTTTACTTTTGGAGAAAATCAGCCAAGTTCGCAAATTTCACACCGGGAACGGTGCAGATGGCCAGGGCGAGTGGCCTCAAACTGACTCTATTTTCCATGGGGAAAAGAAGTCATGTCCCCAGCGTCTGAGTGTCAGATGAAAGGTGGCCTTTGGGGCTCTAAGGACTTGCAAGCTCCTAGTTGCCAACAGCGTTAGTTCTGCAGGAATCCAGCAATGTTAAAAAATTTCTCACTGGGAACTGCGCTGTTGGCCAGGGCAAATGGCTGCAAATGGAGGCCATTTTGCATGGCAAAAAGAAGTCCTTTCCCCAGGGTCTGGGTGTCAGATGAAAGGTGGTCTTTGGGGCTCCAAGGACTTCCAGGGTCCTCGTTGCCAGCAGCTTTACTTTTGGAGAAAATCAGCCAAGTTTGCAAATTTCACACCGGGAACGATGCAGATGGCCAGGGCGATTGGCCTCAAACTGACCCCATTTTCCATGGGGAAAATTAATTCATGTCCCCAGGGTCTGGGTGTCAGATGAAAGGTGGACTTTAGTGCTCTAAGGACTTGCAGGGTACTACTTATTGGCAGCTTTAGATTTGGAGAAATCCAGCAAAGTTGGCAAATTTCTTGCTGGGCACCACCCTATTGGTCAGGGCGAGAGGCCAGAAATGGAGGCCATTTTCCATGGGGAAAATGAAGTCATTGGCCCAGGGTCTGCGGATCAGATGAAAGGTGGCATCTGGGGCCCTAAGGAGTTGCAGGGTCCTCCTTGCCAGCAGCTTTACTTTTGGAGAAAATCAGCCAAGTTTGCAAATTTCACACCGGGAACGATGCAGATGGCCAGGGCGAGTGGCCTCAAACTGACCCCATTTTTCATGGGGAAAAGAAGTCATGTCCCCAGCGTCTGGGTGTCAGATGAAAGGTGGCCTTTGGGGCTCTAAGGACTTGCAAGCTCCTAGTTGCCAACAGCTTTAGCTGTGGAGGGATCCAGTAATGTTTAAAAATTTCTCACTGGGCACTGCCCTGTTGGCCAGGGCAAATGGCTGCAAAGAGAGGTTATTATGCATGGGAAAAAGAAGTCCTTTCCCCAGGGTCTGGGTGTCAGATGAAAGGTGGCCATGGGGCTCCAAGGACTTCCAGGGTCCTCGTTGCCAGCAGCTTTACTTTTGGAGAAAATCAGCCAAGTTTGCAAATTTCACACCGGGAACGATGCAGATGGCCAGGGCGAGTGGCCTCATACTGGACCGATTTTCCATCCGGAAAATGAAGTCATGCCCCCAGGGTCTGGGTATCAATGGAAGGTGGACTTTGGGGCTCCAAGGACTTCCGGGGTCCTCGTTGCCAGCAGCTTTACTTTTGGAGAAAATCAGCCAAGTTCGCAAATTTCACACCGGGAACGATGCAGATGGCCAGGGCGAGTGGCCTCAAACTGACTCTATTTTCCATGGGGAAAAGAAGTCATGTCCCCAGCGTCTGGGTGTCAGATGAAAGGTGGCCTTTGGGGCTCTAAGGACTTGCAAGCTCCTAGTTGCCAACAGCGTTAGTTCTGCAGGAATCCAGCAATGTTAAAAAATTTCTCACTGGGAACTGCGCTGTTGGCCAGGGCAAATGGCTGCAAATGGAGGCCATTTTGCATGGCAAAAAGAAGTCCTTTCCCCAGGGTCTGGGTGTCAGATGAAAGGTGGTCTTTGGGGCTCCAAGGACTTCCAGGGTCCTCGTTGCCAGCAGCTTTACTTTTGGAGAAAATCAGCCAAGTTTGCAAATTTCACACCGGGAACGATGCAGATGGCCAGGGCGATTGGCCTCAAACTGACCCCATTTTCCATGGGGAAAATTAATTCATGTCCCCAGGGTCTGGGTGTCAGATGAAAGGTGGACTTTAGGGCTCTAAGGACTTGCAGGGTACTACTTATTGGCAGCTTTAGATTTGGAGAAATCCAGCAAAGTTGGCAAATTTCTTGCTGGGCACCACCCTATTGGTCAGGGCGAGAGGCCAGAAATGGAGGCCATTTTCCATGGGGAAAATGAAGTCATTGGCCCAGGGTCTGCGGATCAGATGAAAGGTGGCATCTGGGGCCCTAAGGAGTTGCAGGGTCCTCCTTGCCAGCAGCTTTACTTTTGGAGAAAATCAGCCAAGTTTGCAAATTTCACACCGGGAACGATGCAGATGGCCAGGGCGAGTGGCCTCAAACTGACCCCATTTTTCATGGGGAAAAGAAGTCATGTCCCCAGCGTCTGGGTGTCAGATGAAAGCTGGCCTTTGGGGCTCTAAGGACTTGCAAGCTCCTAGTTGCCAACAGCTTTAGCTGTGGAGGGATCCAGTAATGTTTAAAAATTTCTCACTGGGCACTGCCCTGCCTGCTAGGCCAAGGGGCCACAAATGAAGGCCATTTTCCATGGGAAAAATGTCCTTTTCCCAGGGTCTCAGTAATATGTTCAAGGTGGCCTTTGAGCTTCTAAGTACTTACAGGATCCTACTTGCTGCCAGCTTTACTTTTGGAAAAATGAAGCAAAAATTTGGTAATTCTACCTTGTCTCCCCTCTTTCGGCCAGGGTGAGTGGCTGCAAACGGAGTCCATTTCCCATGGGAAAAAGAAGTCCTTTCCCCAGAGTCTGCGTATCAGATGAAAGGTGGCCATGGGGCTCCAAGGACTTCCAGGGTCCTCATTGCAAGCAGCTTTACTTTTGGAGAAAATCAGCCAAGTTTGCAAATTTCACACAGGGAACGATGCAGACGACAAGGGCGAGTGGCCTCAAACTGACGCCAATTTCCCTGGGGAAAATGAAATCATGTCCCCAGCGTCTGGGTGTCAGATGAAAGGTGGACTTTAGGGCTCTAAGGACTTGCAATCTCCTACTTGCTGTTAGCTTTAGTTGTGGAGGAATCCAGCAATTTTTGCAAATTTCTCACTGCTCACTGCCCTGTTGGCCAGAGCAAATGGCTGAAAAGAGAGGTTATTATGCATGGGAAAAAGAAGTCCTTTCCCCAGGGTCTGGGTGTCAGATGAAAGGTGGCCATGGGGCTCCAAGGACTTCCAGGGTCCTCGTTGCCAGCAGCTTTACTTTTGGTGAAAATCAGCCAAGTTTGCAAATTTCACACCGGGAACGATGCAGATGGCCAGGGCGAGTGGCCTCATACTGGTCCGATTTTCCATCCGGAAAATGAAGTCATGCCCCCAGGGTCTTGGTGTCAGATGAAAGGTGGCCTTTGGGGCTCTAAGGACTTAAAGCTCCTACTTGTTGGCAGCTTTCGTTGTGGAGGAATCCAGCAAAGTTTGCAAATTTCTCACTGGGCACTGCCCTGTTGGCCAGGGCAAATGGCTGCAAATGGAGGCCATTTTCCATGGGAAAAAGAAGTCCTTTCCCCAGAGTCTGCGTATCAGATGAAAGGTGGCCATGGGGCTCCAAGGACTTCCAGGGTCCTCGTTGCCAGCAGCTTTACTTTTGGTGAAAATCAGCCAAGTTTGCAAATTTCACACCGGGAACGATGCAGATGGCCAGGGCGAGTGGCCTCATACTGGTCCGATTTTCCATCCGGAAAATGAAGTCATGCCCCCAGGGTCTGGGTATCAATGGAAGGTGGACTTTGGGGCTCCAAGGACTTCCGGGGTCCTCGTTGCCAGCAGCTTTACTTTTGGAGAAAATCAGCCAAGTTCGCAAATTTCACACCGGGAACGGTGCAGATGGCCAGGGCGAGTGGCCTCAAACTGACTCTATTTTCCATGGGGAAAAGAAGTCATGTCCCCAGCGTCTGGGTGTCAGATGAAAGGTGGCCTTTGGGGCTCTAAGGACTTGCAAGCTCCTAGTTGCCAACAGCGTTAGTTCTGCAGGAATCCAGCAATGTTAAAAAATTTCTCACTGGGAACTGCGCTGTTGGCCAGGGCAAATGGCTGCAAATGGAGGCCATTTTGCATGGCAAAAAGAAGTCCTTTCCCCAGGGTCTGGGTGTCAGATGAAAGGTGGTCTTTGGGGCTCCAAGGACTTCCAGGGTCCTCGTTGCCAGCAGCTTTACTTTTGGAGAAAATCAGCCAAGTTTGCAAATTTCACACCGGGAACGATGCAGATGGCCAGGGCGATTGGCCTCAAACTGACCCCATTTTCCATGGGGAAAATTAATTCATGTCCCCAGGGTCTGGGTGTCAGATGAAAGGTGGACTTTAGTGCTCTAAGGACTTGCAGGGTACTACTTATTGGCAGCTTTAGATTTGGAGAAATCCAGCAAAGTTGGCAAATTTCTTGCTGGGCACCACCCTATTGGTCAGGGCGAGAGGCCAGAAATGGAGGCCATTTTCCATGGGAAAAATGAAGTCATTGGCCCAGGGTCTGCGGATCAGATGAAAGGTGGCATCTGGGGCCCTAAGGAGTTGCAGGGTCCTCCTTGCCAGCAGCTTTACTTTTGGAGAAAATCAGCCAAGTTTGCAAATTTCACACCGGGAACGATGCAGATGGCCAGGGCGAGTGGCCTCAAAATGACCCCATTTTTCATGGGGAAAAGAAGTCATGTCCCCAGCGTCTGGGTGTCAGATGAAAGGTGGCCTTTGGGGCTCTAAGGACTTGCAAGCTCCTAGTTGCCAACAGCTTTAGCTGTGGAGGGATCCAGTAATGTTTAAAAATTTCTCACTGGGCACTGCCCTGTTGGCCAGGGCAAATGGCTGCAAAGAGAGGTTATTATGCATGGGAAAAAGAAGTCCTTTCCCCAGGGTCTGGGTGTCAGATGAAAGGTGGCCATGGGGCTCCAAGGACTTCCAGGGTCCTCGTTGCCAGCAGCTTTACTTTTGGTGAAAATCAGCCAAGTTTGCAAATTTCACACCGGGAACGATGCAGATGGCCAGGGCGAGTGGCCTCATACTGGACCGATTTTCCATCCGGAAAATGAAGTCATGCCCCCAGGGTCTGGGTATCAATGGAAGGTGGACTTTGGGGCTCCAAGGACTTCCGGGGTCCTCGTTGCCAGCAGCTTTACTTTTGGAGAAAATCAGCCAAGTTCGCAAATTTCACACCGGGAACGATGCAGATGGCCAGGGCGAGTGGCCTCAAACTGACTCTATTTTCCATGGGGAAAAGAAGTCATGTCCCCAGCGTCTGGGTGTCAGATGAAAGGTGGCCTTTGGGGCTCTAAGGACTTGCAAGCTCCTAGTTGCCAACAGCGTTAGTTCTGCAGGAATCCAGCAATGTTAAAAAATTTCTCACTGGGAACTGCGCTGTTGGCCAGGGCAAATGGCTGCAAATGGAGGCCATTTTGCATGGGAAAAAGAAGTCCTTTCCCCAGGGTCTGGGTGTCAGATGAAAGGTGGTCTTTGGGGCTCCAAGGACTTCCAGGGTCCTCGTTGCCAGCAGCTTTACTTTTGGAGAAAATCAGCCAAGTTTGCAAATTTCACACCGGGAACGATGCAGATGGCCAGGGCGATTGGCCTCAAACTGACCCCATTTTCCATGGGGAAAATTAATTCATGTCCCCAGGGTCTGGGTGTCAGATGAAAGGTGGACTTTAGGGCTCTAAGGACTTGCAGGGTACTACTTATTGGCAGCTTTAGATTTGGAGAAATCCAGCAAAGTTGGCAAATTTCTTGCTGGGCACCACCCTATTGGTCAGGGCGAGAGGCCAGAAATGGAGGCCATTTTCCATGGGGAAAATGAAGTCATTGGCCCAGGGTCTGCGGATCAGATGAAAGGTGGCATCTGGGGCCCTAAGGAGTTGCAGGGTCCTCCTTGCCAGCAGCTTTACTTTTGGAGAAAATCAGCCAAGTTTGCAAATTTCACACCGGGAACGATGCAGATGGCCAGGGCGAGTGGCCTCAAACTGACCCCATTTTTCATGGGGAAAAGAAGTCATGTCCCCAGCGTCTGGGTGTCAGATGAAAGCTGGCCTTTGGGGCTCTAAGGACTTGCAAGCTCCTAGTTGCCAACAGCTTTAGCTGTGGAGGGATCCAGTAATGTTTAAAAATTTCTCACTGGGCACTGCCCTGTTGGCCAGGGCAAATGGCTGCAAAGAGAGGTTATTATGCATGGGAAAAAGAAGTCCTTTCCACAGGGTCTGGGTGTCAGATGAAAGGTGGCCATGGGGCTCCAAGGACTTCCAGGGTCCTCGTTGCCAGCAGCTTTACTTTTGGTGAAAATCAGCCAAGTTTGCAAATTTCACACCGGGAACGATGCAGATGGCCAGGGCGAGTGGCCTCATACTGATGCGATTTTCCATCCGGAAAATGAAGTCATGCCCCCAGGGTCTGGGTATCAATGGAAGGTGGACTTTGGGGCTCCAAGGACTTCCGGGGTCCTCGTTGCCAGCAGCTTTACTTTTGGAGAAAATCAGCCAAGTTCGCAAATTTCACACCGGGAACAATGCAGATTACCAGGGCGATTGGCCTCAAACTGACCCCATTTTCCATGGGGAAAATTAATTCATGTCCCCAGGGTCTGGGTGTCAGATGAAAGGTGGCCTTTGGGGCTCTAAGGACTTGCAAGCTCCTAGTTGCCGATTGCTTTAGTTTTGGAGGAATCCAGCAAATTGTAAAAATTTCTCACTGGGCACTGCCCTGTTGGCCAGGGAAAATGGGTGCAAATGGAGGCCATTTCCCATGGGAAAAAGAAGTCCTTTCCCCAGGTTCTGGGTGTCAGATGAAAGGTGGACTTTTGGGCTCAATGGACTTGCAAGCTCCTTGTTGCCAACAGCGTTAGTTCAGCAGGAATCCCGCAATGTTAAAAAATTTCTCACTGGGAACTGCGCTGTTGGCCAGGGCAAATGGCTGCAAAGAGAGGCCATTTTGCATGGGGAAAAGAAGTCCTTTCCCCAGGGTCTGGGTATCAGCTGGAAGTTGGCATCTGGGGCTCTAAGGACTTGCAGTGTCCTAGTTGCTGGCAGCTTTTGTTTTGGAAGAATCCAGCTGAGTTTGCAAATTGCTCGCTTGGCACTGCCCTGCCTGCTAGGCCAAGGGGCCACAAATGAAGGCCATTTTCCATGGGAAAAATGTCCTTTTCCCAGGGTCTCAGTAATATGTTCAAGGTGGCCTTTGAGCTTCTAAGTACTTACAGGATCCTACTTGCTGCCAGCTTTACTTTTGGAAAAATGAAGCAAAAATTTGGTAATTCTACCTTGTCTCCCCTCTTTCGGCCAGGGTGAGTGGCTGCAAACGGAGTCCATTTCCCATGGGAAAAAGAAGTCCTTTCCCCAGAGTCTGCGTATCAGATGAAAGGTGGCCATGGGGCTCCAAGGACTTCCAGGGTCCTCATTGCAAGCAGCTTTACTTTTGGAGAAAATCAGCCAAGTTTGCAAATTTCACACAGGGAACGATGCAGACGACAAGGGCGAGTGGCCTCAAACTGACGCCAATTTCCCTGGGGAAAATGAAATCATGTCCCCAGCGTCTGGGTGTCAGATGAAAGGTGGACTTTAGGGCTCTAAGGACTTGCAATCTCCTACTTGCTGTTAGCTTTAGTTGTGGAGGAATCCAGCAATTTTTGCAAATTTCTCACTGCTCACTGCCCTGTTGGCCAGAGTAAATGGCTGAAAAGAGAGGTTATTATGCATGGGAAAAAGAAGTCCTTTCCCCAGGGTCTGGGTGTCAGATGAAAGGTGGCCATGGGGCTCCAAGGACTTCCAGGGTCCTCGTTGCCAGCAGCTTTACTTTTGGTGAAAATCAGCCAAGTTTGCAAATTTCACACCGGGAACGATGCAGATGGCCAGGGCGAGTGGCCTCATACTGGTCCGATTTTCCATCCGGAAAATGAAGTCATGCCCCCAGGGTCTTGGTGTCAGATGAAAGGTGGCCTTTGGGGCTCTAAGGACTTAAAGCTCCTACTTGTTGGCAGCTTTCGTTGTGGAGGAATCCAGCAAAGTTTGCAAATTTCTCACTGGGCACTGCCCTGTTGGCCAGGGCAAATGGCTGCAAATGGAGGCCATTTTCCATGGGAAAAAGAAGTCCTATCCCCAGAGTCTGCGTATCAGATGAAAGGTGGCCATGGGGCTCCAAGGACTTCCAGGGTCCTCGTTCCCAGCAGCTTTACTTTTGGTGAAAATCAGCCAAGTTTGCAAATTTCACACCGGGAACGATGCAGATGGCCAGGGCGAGTGGCCTCATACTGGTCCGATTTTCCATCCGGAAAATGAAGTCATGCCCCCAGGGTCTGGGTATCAATGGAAGGTGGACTTTGGGGCTCCAAGGACTTCCGGGGTCCTCGTTGCCAGCAGCTTTACTTTTGGAGAAAATCAGCCAAGTTCGCAAATTTCACACCGGGAACGGTGCAGATGGCCAGGGCGAGTGGCCTCAAACTGACTCTATTTTCCATGGGGAAAAGAAGTCATGTCCCCAGCGTCTGGGTGTCAGATGAAAGGTGGCCTTTGGGGCTCTAAGGACTTGCAAGCTCCTAGTTGCCAACAGCGTTAGTTCTGCAGGAATCCAGCAATGTTAAAAAATTTCTCACTGGGAACTGCGCTGTTGGCCAGGGCAAATGGCTGCAAATGGAGTCCATTTTGCATGGGAAAAAGAAGTCCTTTCCCCAGGGTCTGGGTGTCAGATGAAAGGTGGTCTTTGGGGCTCCAAGGACTTCCGGGGTCCTCGTTGCCAGCAGCTTTACTTTTGGAGAAAATCAGCCAAGTTTGCAAATTTCACACCGGGAACGATGCAGATGGCCAGGGCGAGTGGCCTCAAACTGACTCTATTTTCCATGGGGAAAAGAAGTCATGTCCCCAGCGTCTGGGTGTCAGATGAAAGGTGGCCTTTGGGGCTCTAAGGACTTGCAAGCTCCTAGTTGCCAACAGCGTTAGTTCTGCAGGAATCCAGCAATGTTAAAAAATTTCTCACTGGGAACTGCGCTGTTGGCCAGGGCAAATGGCTGCAAATGGAGGCCATTTTGCATGGGAAAAAGAAGTCCTTTCCCCAGGGTCTGGGTGTCAGATGAAAGGTGGTCTTTGGGGCTCCAAGGACTTCCAGGGTCCTCGTTGCCAGCAGCTTTACTTTTGGAGAAAATCAGCCAAGTTTGCAAATTTCACACCGGGAACGATGCAGATGGCCAGGGCGATTGGCCTCAAACTGACCCCATTTTCCATGGGGAAAATTAATTCATGTCCCCAGGGTCTGGGTGTCAGATGAAAGGTGGACTTTAGGGCTCTAAGGACTTGCAGGGTACTACTTATTGGCAGCTTTAGATTTGGAGAAATCCAGCAAAGTTGGCAAATTTCTTGCTGGGCACCACCCTATTGGTCAGGGCGAGAGGCCAGAAATGGAGGCCATTTTCCATGGGGAAAATGAAGTCATTGGCCCAGGGTCTGCGGATCAGATGAAAGGTGGCATCTGGGGCCCTAAGGAGTTGCAGGGTCCTCCTTGCCAGCAGCTTTACTTTTGGAGAAAATCAGCCAAGTTTGCAAATTTCACACCGGGAACGATGCAGATGGCCAGGGCGAGTGGCCTCAAACTGACCCCATTTTTCATGGGGAAAAGAAGTCATGTCCCCAGCGTCTGGGTGTCAGATGAAAGCTGGCCTTTGGGGCTCTAAGGACTTGCAAGCTCCTAGTTGCCAACAGCTTTAGCTGTGGAGGGATCCAGTAATGTTTAAAAATTTCTCACTGGGCACTGCCCTGTTGGCCAGGGCAAATGGCTGCAAAGAGAGGTTATTATGCATGGGAAAAAGAAGTCCTTTCCCCAGGGTCTGGGTGTCAGATGAAAGGTGGCCATGGGGCTCCAAGGACTTCCAGGGTCCTCGTTGCCAGCAGCTTTACTTTTGGTGAAAATCAGCCAAGTTTGCAAATTTCACACCGGGAACGATGCAGATGGCCAGGGCGAGTGGCCTCATACTGATGCGATTTTCCATCCGGAAAATGAAGTCATGCCCCCAGGGTCTGGGTATCAATGGAAGGTGGACTTTGGGGCTCCAAGGACTTCCGGGGTCCTCGTTGCCAGCAGCTTTACTTTTGGAGAAAATCAGCCAAGTTCGCAAATTTCACACCGGGAACAATGCAGATTACCAGGGCGATTGGTCTCAAACTGACCCCATTTTCCCTGGGGAAAATTAATTCATATCCCCATGGTCTGGGTGTCAGATGAAAGGTGGCCTTTGGGGCTCTAAGGACTTGCAAGCTCCTAGTTGCCGATTGCTTTAGTTTTGGAGGAATCCAGCAAATTGTAAAAATTTCTCACTGGGCACTGCCCTGTTGGCCAGGGAAAATGGGTGCAAATGGAGGCCATTTCCCATGGGAAAAAGAAGTCCTTTCCCCAGGTTCTGGGTGTCAGATGAAAGGTGGCCTTTTGGGCTCAATGGACTTGCAAGCTCCTTGTTGCCAACAGCGTTAGTTCAGCAGGAATCCCGCAATGTTAAAAAATTTCTCACTGGGAACTGCGCTGTTGGCCAGGGCAAATGGCTGCAAAGAGAGGCCATTTTGCATGGGGAAAAGAAGTCCTTTCCCCAGGGTCTGGGTATCAGCTGGAAGTTGGCATCTGGGGCTCTAAGGACTTGCAGTGTCCTAGTTGCTGGCAGCTTTTGTTTTGGAAGAATCCAGCTGAGTTTGCAAATTGCTCGCTTGGCACTGCCCTGCCTGCTAGGCCAAGGGGCCACAAATGAAGGCCATTTTCCATGGGAAAAATGTCCTTTTCCCAGGGTCTCAGTAATATGTTCAAGGTGGCCTTTGAGCTTCTAAGTACTTACAGGATCCTACTTGCTGCCAGCTTTACTTTTGGAAAAATGAAGCAAAAATTTGGTAATTCTACCTTGTCTCCCCTCTTTCGGCCAGGGTGAGTGGCTGCAAACGGAGTCCATTTCCCATGGGAAAAAGAAGTCCTTTCCCCAGAGTCTGCGTATCAGATGAAAGGTGGCCATGGGGCTCCAAGGACTTCCAGGGTCCTCATTGCAAGCAGCTTTACTTTTGGAGAAAATCAGCCAAGTTTGCAAATTTCACACAGGGAACGATGCAGACGACAAGGGCGAGTGGCCTCAAACTGACGCCAATTTCCCTGGGGAAAATGAAATCATGTCCCCAGCGTCTGGGTGTCAGATGAAAGGTGGACTTTAGGGCTCTAAGGACTTGCAATCTCCTACTTGCTGTTAGCTTTAGTTGTGGAGGAATCCAGCAATTTTTGCAAATTTCTCACTGCTCACTGCCCTGTTGGCCAGAGCAAATGGCTGAAAAGAGAGGTTATTATGCATGGGAAAAAGAAGTCCTTTCCCCAGGGTCTGGGTGTCAGATGAAAGGTGGCCATGGGGCTCCAAGGACTTCCAGGGTCCTCGTTGCCAGCAGCTTTACTTTTGGTGAAAATCAGCCAAGTTTGCAAATTTCACACCGGGAACGATGCAGATGGCCAGGGCGAGTGGCCTCATACTGGTCCGATTTTCCATCCGGAAAATGAAGTCATGCCCCCAGGGTCTTGGTGTCAGATGAAAGGTGGCCTTTGGGGCTCTAAGGACTTAAAGCTCCTACTTGTTGGCAGCTTTCGTTGTGGAGGAATCCAGCAAAGTTTGCAAATTTCTCACTGGGCACTGCCCTGTTGGCCAGGGCAAATGGCTGCAAATGGAGGCCATTTTGCATGGGAAAAAGAAGTCCTTTCCCCAGGGTCTGGGTGTCAGATGAAAGGTGGCCATGGGGCTCCAAGGACTTCCAGGGTCCTCGTTCCCAGCAGCTTTACTTTTGGTGAAAATCAGCCAAGTTTGCAAATTTCACACCGGGAACGATGCAGATGGCCAGGGCGAGTGGCCTCATACTGGTCCGATTTTCCATCCGGAAAATGAAGTCATGCCCCCAGGGTCTGGGTATCAATGGAAGGTGGACTTTGGGGCTCCAAGGACTTCCGGGGTCCTCGTTGCCAGCAGCTTTACTTTTGGAGAAAATCAGCCAAGTTCGCAAATTTCACACCGGGAACGGTGCAGATGGCCAGGGCGAGTGGCCTCAAACTGACTCTATTTTCCATGGGGAAAAGAAGTCATGTCCCCAGCGTCTGGGTGTCAGATGAAAGGTGGCCTTTGGGGCTCTAAGGACTTGCAAGCTCCTAGTTGCCAACAGCGTTAGTTCTGCAGGAATCCAGCAATGTTAAAAAATTTCTCACTGGGAACTGCGCTGTTGGCCAGGGCAAATGGCTGCAAATGGAGGCCATTTTGCATGGGAAAAAGAAGTCCTTTCCCCAGGGTCTGGGTGTCAGATGAAAGGTGGTCTTTGGGGCTCCAAGGACTTCCAGGGTCCTCGTTGCCAGCAGCTTTACTTTTGGAGAAAATCAGCCAAGTTTGCAAATTTCACACCGGGAACGATGCAGATGGCCAGGGCGATTGGCCTCAAACTGACCCCATTTTCCATGGGGAAAATTAATTCATGTCCCCAGGGTCTGGGTGTCAGATGAAAGGTGGACTTTAGGGCTCTAAGGACTTGCAGGGTACTACTTATTGGCAGCTTTAGATTTGGAGAAATCCAGCAAAGTTGGCAAATTTCTTGCTGGGCACCACCCTATTGGTCAGGGCGAGAGGCCAGAAATGGAGGCCATTTTCCATGGGAAAAATGAAGTCATTGGCCCAGGGTCTGCGGATCAGATGAAAGGTGGCATCTGGGGCCCTAAGGAGTTGCAGGGTCCTCCTTGCCAGCAGCTTTACTTTTGGAGAAAATCAGCCAAGTTTGCAAATTTCACACCGGGAACGATGCAGATGGCCAGGGCGAGTGGCCTCAAACTGACCCCATTTTTCATGGGGAAAAGAAGTCATGTCCCCAGCGTCTGGGTGTCAGATGAAAGGTGGCCTTTGGGGCTCTAAGGACTTGCAAGCTCCTAGTTGCCAACAGCTTTAGCTGTGGAGGGATCCAGTAATGTTTAAAAATTTCTCACTGGGCACTGCCCTGTTGGCCAGGGCAAATGGCTGCAAAGAGAGGTTATTATGCATGGGAAAAAGAAGTCCTTTCCCCAGGGTCTGGGTGTCAGATGAAAGGTGGCCATGGGGCTCCAAGGACTTCCAGGGTCCTCGTTGCCAGCAGCTTTACTTTTGGAGAAAATCAGCCAAGTTTGCAAATTTCACACCGGGAACGATGCAGATGGCCAGGGCGAGTGGCCTCATACTGGACCGATTTTCCATCCGGAAAATGAAGTCATGCCCCCAGGGTCTGGGTATCAATGGAAGGTGGACTTTGGGGCTCCAAGGACTTCCGGGGTCCTCGTTGCCAGCAGCTTTACTTTTGGAGAAAATCAGCCAAGTTCGCAAATTTCACACCGGGAACGATGCAGATGGCCAGGGCGAGTGGCCTCAAACTGACTCTATTTTCCATGGGGAAAAGAAGTCATGTCCCCAGCGTCTGGGTGTCAGATGAAAGGTGGCCTTTGGGGCTCTAAGGACTTGCAAGCTCCTAGTTGCCAACAGCGTTAGTTCTGCAGGAATCCAGCAATGTTAAAAAATTTCTCACTGGGAACTGCGCTGTTGGCCAGGGCAAATGGCTGCAAATGGAGGCCATTTTGCATGGGAAAAAGAAGTCCTTTCCCCAGGGTCTGGGTGTCAGATGAAAGGTGGTCTTTGGGGCTCCAAGGACTTCCAGGGTCCTCGTTGCCAGCAGCTTTACTTTTGGAGAAAATCAGCCAAGTTTGCAAATTTCACACCGGGAACGATGCAGATGGCCAGGGCGATTGGCCTCAAACTGACCCCATTTTCCATGGGGAAAATTAATTCATGTCCCCAGGGTCTGGGTGTCAGATGAAAGGTGGACTTTAGGGCTCTAAGGACTTGCAGGGTACTACTTATTGGCAGCTTTAGATTTGGAGAAATCCAGCAAAGTTGGCAAATTTCTTGCTGGGCACCACCCTATTGGTCAGGGCGAGAGGCCAGAAATGGAGGCCATTTTCCATGGGGAAAATGAAGTCATTGGCCCAGGGTCTGCGGATCAGATGAAAGGTGGCATCTGGGGCCCTAAGGAGTTGCAGGGTCCTCCTTGCCAGCAGCTTTACTTTTGGAGAAAATCAGCCAAGTTTGCAAATTTCACACCGGGAACGATGCAGATGGCCAGGGCGAGTGGCCTCAAACTGACCCCATTTTTCATGGGGAAAAGAAGTCATGTCCCCAGCGTCTGGGTGTCAGATGAAAGCTGGCCTTTGGGGCTCTAAGGACTTGCAAGCTCCTAGTTGCCAACAGCTTTAGCTGTGGAGGGATCCAGTAATGTTTAAAAATTTCTCACTGGGCACTGCCCTGTTGGCCAGGGCAAATGGCTGCAAAGAGAGGTTATTATGCATGGGAAAAAGAAGTCCTTTCCCCAGGGTCTGGGTGTCAGATGAAAGGTGGCCATGGGGCTCCAAGGACTTCCAGGGTCCTCGTTGCCAGCAGCTTTACTTTTGGTGAAAATCAGCCAAGTTTGCAAATTTCACACCGGGAACGATGCAGATGGCCAGGGCGAGTGGCCTCATACTGATGCGATTTTCCATCCGGAAAATGAAGTCATGCCCCCAGGGTCTGGGTATCAATGGAAGGTGGACTTTGGGGCTCCAAGGACTTCCGGGGTCCTCGTTGCCAGCAGCTTTACTTTTGGAGAAAATCAGCCAAGTTCGCAAATTTCACACCGGGAACAATGCAGATTACCAGGGCGATTGGTCTCAAACTGACCCCATTTTCCCTGGGGAAAATTAATTCATATCCCCATGGTCTGGGTGTCAGATGAAAGGTGGCCTTTGGGGCTCTAAGGACTTGCAAGCTCCTAGTTGCCGATTGCTTTAGTTTTGGAGGAATCCAGCAAATTGTAAAAATTTCTCACTGGGCACTGCCCTGTTGGCCAGGGAAAATGGGTGCAAATGGAGGCCATTTCCCATGGGAAAAAGAAGTCCTTTCCCCAGGTTCTGGGTGTCAGATGAAAGGTGGCCTTTTGGGCTCAATGGACTTGCAAGCTCCTTGTTGCCAACAGCGTTAGTTCAGCAGGAATCCCGCAATGTTAAAAAATTTCTCACTGGGAACTGCGCTGTTGGCCAGGGCAAATGGCTGCAAAGAGAGGCCATTTTGCATGGGGAAAAGAAGTCCTTTCCCCAGGGTCTGGGTATCAGCTGGAAGTTGGCATCTGGGGCTCTAAGGACTTGCAGTGTCCTAGTTGCTGGCAGCTTTTGTTTTGGAAGAATCCAGCTGAGTTTGCAAATTGCTCGCTTGGCACTGCCCTGCCTGCTAGGCCAAGGGGCCACAAATGAAGGCCATTTTCCATGGGAAAAATGTCCTTTTCCCAGGGTCTCAGTAATATGTTCAAGGTGGCCTTTGAGCTTCTAAGTACTTACAGGATCCTACTTGCTGCCAGCTTTACTTTTGGAAAAATGAAGCAAAAATTTGGTAATTCTACCTTGTCTCCCCTCTTTCGGCCAGGGTGAGTGGCTGCAAACGGAGTCCATTTCCCATGGGAAAAAGAAGTCCTTTCCCCAGAGTCTGCGTATCAGATGAAAGGTGGCCATGGGGCTCCAAGGACTTCCAGGGTCCTCATTGCAAGCAGCTTTACTTTTGGAGAAAATCAGCCAAGTTTGCAAATTTCACACAGGGAACGATGCAGACGACAAGGGCGAGTGGCCTCAAACTGACGCCAATTTCCCTGGGGAAAATGAAATCATGTCCCCAGCGTCTGGGTGTCAGATGAAAGGTGGACTTTAGGGCTCTAAGGACTTGCAATCTCCTACTTGCTGTTAGCTTTAGTTGTGGAGGAATCCAGCAATTTTTGCAAATTTCTCACTGCTCACTGCCCTGTTGGCCAGAGCAAATGGCTGAAAAGAGAGGTTATTATGCATGGGAAAAAGAAGTCCTTTCCCCAGGGTCTGGGTGTCAGATGAAAGGTGGCCATGGGGCTCCAAGGACTTCCAGGGTCCTCGTTGCCAGCAGCTTTACTTTTGGTGAAAATCAGCCAAGTTTGCAAATTTCACACCGGGAACGATGCAGATGGCCAGGGCGAGTGGCCTCATACTGGTCCGATTTTCCATCCGGAAAATGAAGTCATGCCCCCAGGGTCTTGGTGTCAGATGAAAGGTGGCCTTTGGGGCTCTAAGGACTTAAAGCTCCTACTTGTTGGCAGCTTTCGTTGTGGAGGAATCCAGCAAAGTTTGCAAATTTCTCACTGGGCACTGCCCTGTTGGCCAGGGCAAATGGCTGCAAATGGAGGCCATTTTGCATGGGAAAAAGAAGTCCTTTCCCCAGGGTCTGGGTGTCAGATGAAAGGTGGCCATGGGGCTCCAAGGACTTCCAGGGTCCTCGTTCCCAGCAGCTTTACTTTTGGTGAAAATCAGCCAAGTTTGCAAATTTCACACCGGGAACGATGCAGATGGCCAGGGCGAGTGGCCTCATACTGGTCCGATTTTCCATCCGGAAAATGAAGTCATGCCCCCAGGGTCTGGGTATCAATGGAAGGTGGACTTTGGGGCTCCAAGGACTTCCGGGGTCCTCGTTGCCAGCAGCTTTACTTTTGGAGAAAATCAGCCAAGTTCGCAAATTTCACACCGGGAACGGTGCAGATGGCCAGGGCGAGTGGCCTCAAACTGACTCTATTTTCCATGGGGAAAAGAAGTCATGTCCCCAGCGTCTGGGTGTCAGATGAAAGGTGGCCTTTGGGGCTCTAAGGACTTGCAAGCTCCTAGTTGCCAACAGCGTTAGTTCTGCAGGAATCCAGCAATGTTAAAAAATTTCTCACTGGGAACTGCGCTGTTGGCCAGGGCAAATGGCTGCAAATGGAGGCCATTTTGCATGGCAAAAAGAAGTCCTTTCCCCAGGGTCTGGGTGTCAGATGAAAGGTGGTCTTTGGGGCTCCAAGGACTTCCAGGGTCCTCGTTGCCAGCAGCTTTACTTTTGGAGAAAATCAGCCAAGTTTGCAAATTTCACACCGGGAACGATGCAGATGGCCAGGGCGATTGGCCTCAAACTGACCCCATTTTCCATGGGGAAAATTAATTCATGTCCCCAGGGTCTGGGTGTCAGATGAAAGGTGGACTTTAGGGCTCTAAGGACTTGCAGGGTACTACTTATTGGCAGCTTTAGATTTGGAGAAATCCAGCAAAGTTGGCAAATTTCTTGCTGGGCACCACCCTATTGGTCAGGGCGAGAGGCCAGAAATGGAGGCCATTTTCCATGGGAAAAATGAAGTCATTGGCCCAGGGTCTGCGGATCAGATGAAAGGTGGCATCTGGGGCCCTAAGGAGTTGCAGGGTCCTCCTTGCCAGCAGCTTTACTTTTGGAGAAAATCAGCCAAGTTCGCAAATTTCACACCGGGAACGATGCAGATGGCCAGGGCGAGTGGCCTCAAACTGACCCCATTTTTCATGGGGAAAAGAAGTCATGTCCCCAGCGTCTGGGTGTCAGATGAAAGGTGGCCTTTGGGGCTCTAAGGACTTGCAAGCTCCTAGTTGCCAACAGCTTTAGCTGTGGAGGGATCCAGTAATGTTTAAAAATTTCTCACTGGGCACTGCCCTGTTGGCCAGGGCAAATGGCTGCAAAGAGAGGTTATTATGCATGGGAAAAAGAAGTCCTTTCCCCAGGGTCTGGGTGTCAGATGAAAGGTGGCCATGGGGCTCCAAGGACTTCCAGGGTCCTCGTTGCCAGCAGCTTTACTTTTGGAGAAAATCAGCCAAGTTTGCAAATTTCACACCGGGAACGATGCAGATGGCCAGGGCGAGTGGCCTCATACTGGACCGATTTTCCATCCGGAAAATGAAGTCATGCCCCCAGGGTCTGGGTATCAATGGAAGGTGGACTTTGGGGCTCCAAGGACTTCCGGGGTCCTCGTTGCCAGCAGCTTTACTTTTGGAGAAAATCAGCCAAGTTCGCAAATTTCACACCGGGAACGATGCAGATGGCCAGGGCGAGTGGCCTCAAACTGACTCTATTTTCCATGGGGAAAAGAAGTCATGTCCCCAGCGTCTGGGTGTCAGATGAAAGGTGGCCTTTGGGGCTCTAAGGACTTGCAAGCTCCTAGTTGCCAACAGCGTTAGTTCTGCAGGAATCCAGCAATGTTAAAAAATTTCTCACTGGGAACTGCGCTGTTGGCCAGGGCAAATGGCTGCAAATGGAGGCCATTTTGCATGGCAAAAAGAAGTCCTTTCCCCAGGGTCTGGGTGTCAGATGAAAGGTGGTCTTTGGGGCTCCAAGGACTTCCAGGGTCCTCGTTGCCAGCAGCTTTACTTTTGGAGAAAATCAGCCAAGTTTGCAAATTTCACACCGGGAACGATGCAGATGGCCAGGGCGATTGGCCTCAAACTGACCCCATTTTCCATGGGGAAAATTAATTCATGTCCCCAGGGTCTGGGTGTCAGATGAAAGGTGGACTTTAGGGCTCTAAGGACTTGCAGGGTACTACTTATTGGCAGCTTTAGATTTGGAGAAATCCAGCAAAGTTGGCAAATTTCTTGCTGGGCACCACCCTATTGGTCAGGGCGAGAGGCCAGAAATGGAGGCCATTTTCCATGGGGAAAATGAAGTCATTGGCCCAGGGTCTGCGGATCAGATGAAAGGTGGCATCTGGGGCCCTAAGGAGTTGCAGGGTCCTCCTTGCCAGCAGCTTTACTTTTGGAGAAAATCAGCCAAGTTTGCAAATTTCACACCGGGAACGATGCAGATGGCCAGGGCGAGTGGCCTCAAACTGACCCCATTTTTCATGGGGAAAAGAAGTCATGTCCCCAGCGTCTGGGTGTCAGATGAAAGCTGGCCTTTGGGGCTCTAAGGACTTGCAAGCTCCTAGTTGCCAACAGCTTTAGCTGTGGAGGGATCCAGTAATGTTTAAAAATTTCTCACTGGGCACTGCCCTGTTGGCCAGGGCAAATGGCTGCAAAGAGAGGTTATTATGCATGGGAAAAAGAAGTCCTTTCCCCAGGGTCTGGGTGTCAGATGAAAGGTGGCCATGGGGCTCCAAGGACTTCCAGGGTCCTCGTTGCCAGCAGCTTTACTTTTGGTGAAAATCAGCCAAGTTTGCAAATTTCACACCGGGAACGATGCAGATGGCCAGGGCGAGTGGCCTCATACTGGTCCGATTTTCCATCCGGAAAATGAAGTCATGCCCCCAGGGTCTGGGTATCAATGGAAGGTGGACTTTGGGGCTCCAAGGACTTCCGGGGTCCTCGTTGCCAGCAGCTTTACTTTTGGAGAAAATCAGCCAAGTTCGCAAATTTCACACCGGGAACAATGCAGATTACCAGGGCGATTGGTCTCAAACTGACCCCATTTTCCCTGGGGAAAATTAATTCATATCCCCATGGTCTGGGTGTCAGATGAAAGGTGGCCTTTGGGGCTCTAAGGACTTGCAAGCTCCTAGTTGCCGATTGCTTTAGTTTTGGAGGAATCCAGCAAATTGTAAAAATTTCTCACTGGGCACTGCCCTGTTGGCCAGGGAAAATGGGTGCAAATGGAGGCCATTTCCCATGGGAAAAAGAAGTCCTTTCCCCAGGTTCTGGGTGTCAGATGAAAGGTGGCCTTTTGGGCTCAATGGACTTGCAAGCTCCTTGTTGCCAACAGCGTTAGTTCAGCAGGAATCCCGCAATGTTAAAAAATTTCTCACTGGGAACTGCGCTGTTGGCCAGGGCAAATGGCTGCAAAGAGAGGCCATTTTGCATGGGGAAAAGAAGTCCTTTCCCCAGGGTCTGGGTATCAGCTGGAAGTTGGCATCTGGGGCTCTAAGGACTTGCAGTGTCCTAGTTGCTGGCAGCTTTTGTTTTGGAAGAATCCAGCTGAGTTTGCAAATTGCTCGCTTGGCACTGCCCTGCCTGCTAGGCCAAGGGGCCACAAATGAAGGCCATTTTCCATGGGAAAAATGTCCTTTTCCCAGGGTCTCAGTAATATGTTCAAGGTGGCCTTTGAGCTTCTAAGTACTTACAGGATCCTACTTGCTGCCAGCTTTACTTTTGGAAAAATGAAGCAAAAATTTGGTAATTCTACCTTGTCTCCCCTCTTTCGGCCAGGGTGAGTGGCTGCAAACGGAGTCCATTTCCCATGGGAAAAAGAAGTCCTTTCCCCAGAGTCTGCGTATCAGATGAAAGGTGGCCATGGGGCTCCAAGGACTTCCAGGGTCCTCATTGCAAGCAGCTTTACTTTTGGAGAAAATCAGCCAAGTTTGCAAATTTCACACAGGGAACGATGCAGACGACAAGGGCGAGTGGCCTCAAACTGACGCCAATTTCCCTGGGGAAAATGAAATCATGTCCCCAGCGTCTGGGTGTCAGATGAAAGGTGGACTTTAGGGCTCTAAGGACTTGCAATCTCCTACTTGCTGTTAGCTTTAGTTGTGGAGGAATCCAGCAATTTTTGCAAATTTCTCACTGCTCACTGCCCTGTTGGCCAGAGCAAATGGCTGAAAAGAGAGGTTATTATGCATGGGAAAAAGAAGTCCTTTCCCCAGGGTCTGGGTGTCAGATGAAAGGTGGCCATGGGGCTCCAAGGACTTCCAGGGTCCTCGTTGCCAGCAGCTTTACTTTTGGTGAAAATCAGCCAAGTTTGCAAATTTCACACCGGGAACGATGCAGATGGCCAGGGCGAGTGGCCTCATACTGGTCCGATTTTCCATCCGGAAAATGAAGTCATGCCCCCAGGGTCTTGGTGTCAGATGAAAGGTGGCCTTTGGGGCTCTAAGGACTTAAAGCTCCTACTTGTTGGCAGCTTTCGTTGTGGAGGAATCCAGCAAAGTTTGCAAATTTCTCACTGGGCACTGCCCTGTTGGCCAGGGCAAATGGCTGCAAATGGAGGCCATTTTCCATGGGAAAAAGAAGTCCTTTCCCCAGAGTCTGCGTATCAGATGAAAGGTGGCCATGGGGCTCCAAGGACTTCCAGGGTCCTCGTTCCCAGCAGCTTTACTTTTGGTGAAAATCAGCCAAGTTTGCAAATTTCACACCGGGAACGATGCAGATGGCCAGGGCGAGTGGCCTCATACTGGTCCGATTTTCCATCCGGAAAATGAAGTCATGCCCCCAGGGTCTGGGTATCAATGGAAGGTGGACTTTGGGGCTCCAAGGACTTCCGGGGTCCTCGTTGCCAGCAGCTTTACTTTTGGAGAAAATCAGCCAAGTTCGCAAATTTCACACCGGGAACGGTGCAGATGGCCAGGGCGAGTGGCCTCAAACTGACTCTATTTTCCATGGGGAAAAGAAGTCATGTCCCCAGCGTCTGGGTGTCAGATGAAAGGTGGCCTTTGGGGCTCTAAGGACTTGCAAGCTCCTAGTTGCCAACAGCGTTAGTTCTGCAGGAATCCAGCAATGTTAAAAAATTTCTCACTGGGAACTGCGCTGTTGGCCAGGGCAAATGGCTGCAAATGGAGGCCATTTTGCATGGCAAAAAGAAGTCCTTTCCCCAGGGTCTGGGTGTCAGATGAAAGGTGGTCTTTGGGGCTCCAAGGACTTCCAGGGTCCTCGTTGCCAGCAGCTTTACTTTTGGAGAAAATCAGCCAAGTTTGCAAATTTCACACCGGGAACGATGCAGATGGCCAGGGCGATTGGCCTCAAACTGACCCCATTTTCCATGGGGAAAATTAATTCATGTCCCCAGGGTCTGGGTGTCAGATGAAAGGTGGACTTTAGTGCTCTAAGGACTTGCAGGGTACTACTTATTGGCAGCTTTAGATTTGGAGAAATCCAGCAAAGTTGGCAAATTTCTTGCTGGGCACCACCCTATTGGTCAGGGCGAGAGGCCAGAAATGGAGGCCATTTTCCATGGGAAAAATGAAGTCATTGGCCCAGGGTCTGCGGATCAGATGAAAGGTGGCATCTGGGGCCCTAAGGAGTTGCAGGGTCCTCCTTGCCAGCAGCTTTACTTTTGGAGAAAATCAGCCAAGTTTGCAAATTTCACACCGGGAACGATGCAGATGGCCAGGGCGAGTGGCCTCAAACTGACCCCATTTTTCATGGGGAAAAGAAGTCATGTCCCCAGCGTCTGGGTGTCAGATGAAAGGTGGCCTTTGGGGCTCTAAGGACTTGCAAGCTCCTAGTTGCCAACAGCTTTAGCTGTGGAGGGATCCAGTAATGTTTAAAAATTTCTCACTGGGCACTGCCCTGTTGGCCAGGGCAAATGGCTGCAAAGAGAGGTTATTATGCATGGGAAAAAGAAGTCCTTTCCCCAGGGTCTGGGTGTCAGATGAAAGGTGGCCATGGGGCTCCAAGGACTTCCAGGGTCCTCGTTGCCAGCAGCTTTACTTTTGGTGAAAATCAGCCAAGTTTGCAAATTTCACACCGGGAACGATGCAGATGGCCAGGGCGAGTGGCCTCATACTGGACCGATTTTCCATCCGGAAAATGAAGTCATGCCCCCAGGGTCTGGGTATCAATGGAAGGTGGACTTTGGGGCTCCAAGGACTTCCGGGGTCCTCGTTGCCAGCAGCTTTACTTTTGGAGAAAATCAGCCAAGTTCGCAAATTTCACACCGGGAACGATGCAGATGGCCAGGGCGAGTGGCCTCAAACTGACTCTATTTTCCATGGGGAAAAGAAGTCATGTCCCCAGCGTCTGGGTGTCAGATGAAAGGTGGCCTTTGGGGCTCTAAGGACTTGCAAGCTCCTAGTTGCCAACAGCGTTAGTTCTGCAGGAATCCAGCAATGTTAAAAAATTTCTCACTGGGAACTGCGCTGTTGGCCAGGGCAAATGGCTGCAAATGGAGGCCATTTTGCATGGCAAAAAGAAGTCCTTTCCCCAGGGTCTGGGTGTCAGATGAAAGGTGGTCTTTGGGGCTCCAAGGACTTCCAGGGTCCTCGTTGCCAGCAGCTTTACTTTTGGAGAAAATCAGCCAAGTTTGCAAATTTCACACCGGGAACGATGCAGATGGCCAGGGCGATTGGCCTCAAACTGACCCCATTTTCCATGGGGAAAATTAATTCATGTCCCCAGGGTCTGGGTGTCAGATGAAAGGTGGACTTTAGGGCTCTAAGGACTTGCAGGGTACTACTTATTGGCAGCTTTAGATTTGGAGAAATCCAGCAAAGTTGGCAAATTTCTTGCTGGGCACCACCCTATTGGTCAGGGCGAGAGGCCAGAAATGGAGGCCATTTTCCATGGGGAAAATGAAGTCATTGGCCCAGGGTCTGCGGATCAGATGAAAGGTGGCATCTGGGGCCCTAAGGAGTTGCAGGGTCCTCCTTGCCAGCAGCTTTACTTTTGGAGAAAATCAGCCAAGTTTGCAAATTTCACACCGGGAACGATGCAGATGGCCAGGGCGAGTGGCCTCAAACTGACCCCATTTTTCATGGGGAAAAGAAGTCATGTCCCCAGCGTCTGGGTGTCAGATGAAAGCTGGCCTTTGGGGCTCTAAGGACTTGCAAGCTCCTAGTTGCCAACAGCTTTAGCTGTGGAGGGATCCAGTAATGTTTAAAAATTTCTCACTGGGCACTGCCCTGTTGGCCAGGGCAAATGGCTGCAAAGAGAGGTTATTATGCATGGGAAAAAGAAGTCCTTTCCACAGGGTCTGGGTGTCAGATGAAAGGTGGCCATGGGGCTCCAAGGACTTCCAGGGTCCTTGTTGCCAGCAGCTTTACTTTTGGTGAAAATCAGCCAAGTTTGCAAATTTCACACCGGGAACGATGCAGATGGCCAGGGCGAGTGGCCTCATACTGATGCGATTTTCCATCCGGAAAATGAAGTCATGCCCCCAGGGTCTGGGTATCAATGGAAGGTGGACTTTGGGGCTCCAAGGACTTCCGGGGTCCTCGTTGCCAGCAGCTTTACTTTTGGAGAAAATCAGCCAAGTTCGCAAATTTCACACCGGGAACAATGCAGATGGCCAGGGCGATTGGCCTCAAACTGACCCCATTTTCCATGGGGAAAATTAATTCATGTCCCCAGGGTCTGGGTGTCAGATGAAAGGTGGCCTTTGGGGCTCTAAGGACTTGCAAGCTCCTAGTTGCCGATTGCTTTAGTTTTGGAGGAATCCAGCAAATTGTAAAAATTTCTCACTGGGCACTGCCCTGTTGGCCAGGGAAAATGGGTGCAAATGGAGGCCATTTCCCATGGGAAAAAGAAGTCCTTTCCCCAGGTTCTGGGTGTCAGATGAAAGGTGGCCTTTTGGGCTCAATGGACTTGCAAGCTCCTTGTTGCCAACAGCGTTAGTTCAGCAGGAATCCCGCAATGTTAAAAAATTTCTCACTGGGAACTGCGCTGTTGGCCAGGGCAAATGGCTGCAAAGAGAGGCCATTTTGCATGGGGAAAAGAAGTCCTTTCCCCAGGGTCTGGGTATCAGCTGGAAGTTGGCATCTGGGGCTCTAAGGACTTGCAGTGTCCTAGTTGCTGGCAGCTTTTGTTTTGGAAGAATCCAGCTGAGTTTGCAAATTGCTCGCTTGGCACTGCCCTGCCTGCTAGGCCAAGGGGCCACAAATGAAGGCCATTTTCCATGGGAAAAATGTCCTTTTCCCAGGGTCTCAGTAATATGTTCAAGGTGGCCTTTGAGCTTCTAAGTACTTACAGGATCCTACTTGCTGCCAGCTTTACTTTTGGAAAAATGAAGCAAAAATTTGGTAATTCTACCTTGTCTCCCCTCTTTCGGCCAGGGTGAGTGGCTGCAAACGGAGTCCATTTCCCATGGGAAAAAGAAGTCCTTTCCCCAGAGTCTGCGTATCAGATGAAAGGTGGCCATGGGGCTCCAAGGACTTCCAGGGTCCTCATTGCAAGCAGCTTTACTTTTGGAGAAAATCAGCCAAGTTTGCAAATTTCACACAGGGAACGATGCAGACGACAAGGGCGAGTGGCCTCAAACTGACGCCAATTTCCCTGGGGAAAATGAAATCATGTCCCCAGCGTCTGGGTGTCAGATGAAAGGTGGACTTTAGGGCTCTAAGGACTTGCAATCTCCTACTTGCTGTTAGCTTTAGTTGTGGAGGAATCCAGCAATTTTTGCAAATTTCTCACTGCTCACTGCCCTGTTGGCCAGAGTAAATGGCTGAAAAGAGAGGTTATTATGCATGGGAAAAAGAAGTCCTTTCCCCAGGGTCTGGGTGTCAGATGAAAGGTGGCCATGGGGCTCCAAGGACTTCCAGGGTCCTCGTTGCCAGCAGCTTTACTTTTGGTGAAAATCAGCCAAGTTTGCAAATTTCACACCGGGAACGATGCAGATGGCCAGGGCGAGTGGCCTCATACTGGTCCGATTTTCCATCCGGAAAATGAAGTCATGCCCCCAGGGTCTTGGTGTCAGATGAAAGGTGGCCTTTGGGGCTCTAAGGACTTAAAGCTCCTACTTGTTGGCAGCTTTCGTTGTGGAGGAATCCAGCAAAGTTTGCAAATTTCTCACTGGGCACTGCCCTGTTGGCCAGGGCAAATGGCTGCAAATGGAGGCCATTTTCCATGGGAAAAAGAAGTCCTTTCCCCAGAGTCTGCGTATCAGATGAAAGGTGGCCATGGGGCTCCAAGGACTTCCAGGGTCCTCGTTCCCAGCAGCTTTACTTTTGGTGAAAATCAGCCAAGTTTGCAAATTTCACACCGGGAACGATGCAGATGGCCAGGGCGAGTGGCCTCATACTGGTCCGATTTTCCATCCGGAAAATGAAGTCATGCCCCCAGGGTCTGGGTATCAATGGAAGGTGGACTTTGGGGCTCCAAGGACTTCCGGGGTCCTCGTTGCCAGCAGCTTTACTTTTGGAGAAAATCAGCCAAGTTCGCAAATTTCACACCGGGAACGGTGCAGATGGCCAGGGCGAGTGGCCTCAAACTGACTCTATTTTCCATGGGGAAAAGAAGTCATGTCCCCAGCGTCTGGGTGTCAGATGAAAGGTGGCCTTTGGGGCTCTAAGGACTTGCAAGCTCCTAGTTGCCAACAGCGTTAGTTCTGCAGGAATCCAGCAATGTTAAAAAATTTCTCACTGGGAACTGCGCTGTTGGCCAGGGCAAATGGCTGCAAATGGAGTCCATTTTGCATGGGAAAAAGAAGTCCTTTCCCCAGGGTCTGGGTGTCAGATGAAAGGTGGTCTTTGGGGCTCCAAGGACTTCCGGGGTCCTCGTTGCCAGCAGCTTTACTTTTGGAGAAAATCAGCCAAGTTTGCAAATTTCACACCGGGAACGATGCAGATGGCCAGGGCGATTGGCCTCAAACTGACCCCATTTTCCATGGGGAAAATTAATTCATGTCCCCAGGGTCTGGGTGTCAGATGAAAGGTGGACTTTAGTGCTCTAAGGACTTGCAGGGTACTACTTATTGGCAGCTTTAGATTTGGAGAAATCCAGCAAAGTTGGCAAATTTCTTGCTGGGCACCACCCTATTGGTCAGGGCGAGAGGCCAGAAATGGAGGCCATTTTCCATGGGAAAAATGAAGTCATTGGCCCAGGGTCTGCGGATCAGATGAAAGGTGGCATCTGGGGCCCTAAGGAGTTGCAGGGTCCTCCTTGCCAGCAGCTTTACTTTTGGAGAAAATCAGCCAAGTTTGCAAATTTCACACCGGGAACGATGCAGATGGCCAGGGCGAGTGGCCTCAAACTGACCCCATTTTTCATGGGGAAAAGAAGTCATGTCCCCAGCGTCTGGGTGTCAGATGAAAGGTGGCCTTTGGGGCTCTAAGGACTTGCAAGCTCCTAGTTGCCAACAGCTTTAGCTGTGGAGGGATCCAGTAATGTTTAAAAATTTCTCACTGGGCACTGCCCTGTTGGCCAGGGCAAATGGCTGCAAAGAGAGGTTATTATGCATGGGAAAAAGAAGTCCTTTCCCCAGGGTCTGGGTGTCAGATGAAAGGTGGCCATGGGGCTCCAAGGACTTCCAGGGTCCTCGTTGCCAGCAGCTTTACTTTTGGTGAAAATCAGCCAAGTTTGCAAATTTCACACCGGGAACGATGCAGATGGCCAGGGCGAGTGGCCTCATACTGGACCGATTTTCCATCCGGAAAATGAAGTCATGCCCCCAGGGTCTGGGTATCAATGGAAGGTGGACTTTGGGGCTCCAAGGACTTCCGGGGTCCTCGTTGCCAGCAGCTTTACTTTTGGAGAAAATCAGCCAAGTTCGCAAATTTCACACCGGGAACGATGCAGATGGCCAGGGCGAGTGGCCTCAAACTGACTCTATTTTCCATGGGGAAAAGAAGTCATGTCCCCAGCGTCTGGGTGTCAGATGAAAGGTGGCCTTTGGGGCTCTAAGGACTTGCAAGCTCCTAGTTGCCAACAGCGTTAGTTCTGCAGGAATCCAGCAATGTTAAAAAATTTCTCACTGGGAACTGCGCTGTTGGCCAGGGCAAATGGCTGCAAATGGAGGCCATTTTGCATGGCAAAAAGAAGTCCTTTCCCCAGGGTCTGGGTGTCAGATGAAAGGTGGTCTTTGGGGCTCCAAGGACTTCCAGGGTCCTCGTTGCCAGCAGCTTTACTTTTGGAGAAAATCAGCCAAGTTTGCAAATTTCACACCGGGAACGATGCAGATGGCCAGGGCGATTGGCCTCAAACTGACCCCATTTTCCATGGGGAAAATTAATTCATGTCCCCAGGGTCTGGGTGTCAGATGAAAGGTGGACTTTAGGGCTCTAAGGACTTGCAGGGTACTACTTATTGGCAGCTTTAGATTTGGAGAAATCCAGCAAAGTTGGCAAATTTCTTGCTGGGCACCACCCTATTGGTCAGGGCGAGAGGCCAGAAATGGAGGCCATTTTCCATGGGGAAAATGAAGTCATTGGCCCAGGGTCTGCGGATCAGATGAAAGGTGGCATCTGGGGCCCTAAGGAGTTGCAGGGTCCTCCTTGCCAGCAGCTTTACTTTTGGAGAAAATCAGCCAAGTTTGCAAATTTCACACCGGGAACGATGCAGATGGCCAGGGCGAGTGGCCTCAAACTGACCCCATTTTTCATGGGGAAAAGAAGTCATGTCCCCAGCGTCTGGGTGTCAGATGAAAGCTGGCCTTTGGGGCTCTAAGGACTTGCAAGCTCCTAGTTGCCAACAGCTTTAGCTGTGGAGGGATCCAGTAATGTTTAAAAATTTCTCACTGGGCACTGCCCTGTTGGCCAGGGCAAATGGCTGCAAAGAGAGGTTATTATGCATGGGAAAAAGAAGTCCTTTCCACAGGGTCTGGGTGTCAGATGAAAGGTGGCCATGGGGCTCCAAGGACTTCCAGGGTCCTCGTTGCCAGCAGCTTTACTTTTGGTGAAAATCAGCCAAGTTTGCAAATTTCACACCGGGAACGATGCAGATGGCCAGGGCGAGTGGCCTCATACTGATGCGATTTTCCATCCGGAAAATGAAGTCATGCCCCCAGGGTCTGGGTATCAATGGAAGGTGGACTTTGGGGCTCCAAGGACTTCCGGGGTCCTCGTTGCCAGCAGCTTTACTTTTGGAGAAAATCAGCCAAGTTTGCAAATTTCACACCGGGAACAATGCAGATTACCAGGGCGATTGGTCTCAAACTGACCCCATTTTCCCTGGGGAAAATTAATTCATATCCCCATGGTCTGGGTGTCAGATGAAAGGTGGCCTTTGGGGCTCTAAGGACTTGCAAGCTCCTAGTTGCCGATTGCTTTAGTTTTGGAGGAATCCAGCAAATTGTAAAAATTTCTCACTGGGCACTGCCCTGTTGGCCAGGGAAAATGGGTGCAAATGGAGGCCATTTCCCATGGGAAAAAGAAGTCCTTTCCCCAGGTTCTGGGTGTCAGATGAAAGGTGGCCTTTTGGGCTCAATGGACTTGCAAGCTCCTTGTTGCCAACAGCGTTAGTTCAGCAGGAATCCCGCAATGTTAAAAAATTTCTCACTGGGAACTGCGCTGTTGGCCAGGGCAAATGGCTGCAAAGAGAGGCCATTTTGCATGGGGAAAAGAAGTCCTTTCCCCAGGGTCTGGGTATCAGCTGGAAGTTGGCATCTGGGGCTCTAAGGACTTGCAGTGTCCTAGTTGCTGGCAGCTTTTGTTTTGGAAGAATCCAGCTGAGTTTGCAAATTGCTCGCTTGGCACTGCCCTGCCTGCTAGGCCAAGGGGCCACAAATGAAGGCCATTTTCCATGGGAAAAATGTCCTTTTCCCAGGGTCTCAGTAATATGTTCAAGGTGGCCTTTGAGCTTCTAAGTACTTACAGGATCCTACTTGCTGCCAGCTTTACTTTTGGAAAAATGAAGCAAAAATTTGGTAATTCTACCTTGTCTCCCCTCTTTCGGCCAGGGTGAGTGGCTGCAAACGGAGTCCATTTCCCATGGGAAAAAGAAGTCCTTTCCCCAGAGTCTGCGTATCAGATGAAAGGTGGCCATGGGGCTCCAAGGACTTCCAGGGTCCTCATTGCAAGCAGCTTTACTTTTGGAGAAAATCAGCCAAGTTTGCAAATTTCACACCGGGAACGATGCAGATGGCCAGGGCGAGTGGCCTCATACTGGTCCGATTTTCCATCCGGAAAATGAAGTCATGCCCCCAGGGTCTTGGTGTCAGATGAAAGGTGGCCTTTGGGGCTCTAAGGACTTAAAGCTCCTACTTGTTGGCAGCTTTCGTTGTGGAGGAATCCAGCAAAGTTTGCAAATTTCTCACTGGGCACTGCCCTGTTGGCCAGGGCAAATGGCTGCAAATGGAGGCCATTTTCCATGGGAAAAAGAAGTCCTTTCCCCAGAGTCTGCGTATCAGATGAAAGGTGGCCATGGGGCTCCAAGGACTTCCAGGGTCCTCGTTGCCAGCAGCTTTACTTTTGGTGAAAATCAGCCAAGTTTGCAAATTTCACACCGGGAACGATGCAGATGGCCAGGGCGAGTGGCCTCATACTGGTCCGATTTTCCATCCGGAAAATGAAGTCATGTCCCCAGGGTCTGGGTATCAATGAAAGGTGGACTTTGGGGCTCCAAGGACTTCCGGGGTCCTCGTTGCCAGCAGCTTTACTTTTGGAGAAAATCAGCCAAGTTCGCAAATTTCACACCGGGAACGATGCAGATGGCCAGGGCGAGTGGCCTCAAACTGACTCTATTTTCCATGGGGAAAAGAAGTCATGTCCCCAGCGTCTGGGTGTCAGATGAAAGGTGGCCTTTGGGGCTCTAAGGACTTGCAAGCTCCTAGTTGCCAACAGCGTTAGTTCTGCAGGAATCCAGCAATGTTAAAAAATTTCTCACTGGGAACTGCGCTGTTGGCCAGGGCAAATGGCTGCAAATGGAGGCCATTTTGCATGGCAAAAAGAAGTCCTTTCCCCAGGGTCTGGGTGTCAGATGAAAGGTGGTCTTTGGGGCTCCAAGGACTTCCAGGGTCCTCGTTGCCAGCAGCTTTACTTTTGGAGAAAATCAGCCAAGTTTGCAAATTTCACACCGGGAACGATGCAGATGGCCAGGGCGATTGGCCTCAAACTGACCCCATTTTCCATGGGGAAAATTAATTCATGTCCCCAGGGTCTGGGTGTCAGATGAAAGGTGGACTTTAGGGCTCTAAGGACTTGCAGGGTACTACTTATTGGCAGCTTTAGATTTGGAGAAATCCAGCAAAGTTGGCAAATTTCTTGCTGGGCACCACCCTATTGGTCAGGGCGAGAGGCCAGAAATGGAGGCCATTTTCCATGGGGAAAATGAAGTCATTGGCCCAGGGTCTGCGGATCAGATGAAAGGTGGCATCTGGGGCCCTAAGGAGTTGCAGGGTCCTCCTTGCCAGCAGCTTTACTTTTGGAGAAAATCAGCCAAGTTTGCAAATTTCACACCGGGAACGATGCAGATGGCCAGGGCGAGTGGCCTCAAACTGACCCCATTTTTCATGGGGAAAAGAAGTCATGTCCCCAGCGTCTGGGTGTCAGATGAAAGCTGGCCTTTGGGGCTCTAAGGACTTGCAAGCTCCTAGTTGCCAACAGCTTTAGCTGTGGAGGGATCCAGTAATGTTTAAAAATTTCTCACTGGGCACTGCCCTGTTGGCCAGGGCAAATGGCTGCAAAGAGAGGTTATTATGCATGGGAAAAAGAAGTCCTTTCCCCAGGGTCTGGGTGTCAGATGAAAGGTGGCCATGGGGCTCCAAGGACTTCCAGGGTCCTCGTTGCCAGCAGCTTTACTTTTGGAGAAAATCAGCCAAGTTTGCAAATTTCACACCGGGAACGATGCAGATGGCCAGGGCGAGTGGCCTCATACTGGTCCGATTTTCCATCCGGAAAATGAAGTCATGCCCCCAGGGTCTGGGTATCAATGGAAGGTGGACTTTGGGGCTCCAAGGACTTCCGGGGTCCTCGTTGCCAGCAGCTTTACTTTTGGAGAAAATCAGCCAAGTTCGCAAATTTCACACCGGGAACGATGCAGATGGCCAGGGCGAGTGGCCTCAAACTGACTCTATTTTCCATGGGGAAAAGAAGTCATGTCCCCAGCGTCTGGGTGTCAGATGAAAGGTGGCCTTTGGGGCTCTAAGGACTTGCAAGCTCCTAGTTGCCAACAGCGTTAGTTCTGCAGGAATCCAGCAATGTTAAAAAATTTCTCACTGGGAACTGCGCTGTTTGCCAGGGCAAATGGCTGCAAATGGAGGCCATTTTGCATGGGAAAAAGAAGTCCTTTCCCCAGGGTCTGGGTGTCAGATGAAAGGTGGTCTTTGGGGCTCCAAGGACTTCCAGGGTCCTCGTTGCCAGCAGCTTTACTTTTGGAGAAAATCAGCCAAGTTTGCAAATTTCACACCGGGAACGATGCAGATGGCCAGGGCGATTGGCCTCAAACTGACCCCATTTTCCATGGGGAAAATTAATTCATGTCCCCAGGGTCTGGGTGTCAGATGAAAGGTGGACTTTAGGGCTCTAAGGACTTGCAGGGTACTACTTATTGGCAGCTTTAGATTTGGAGAAATCCAGCAAAGTTGGCAAATTTCTTGCTGGGCACCACCCTATTGGTCAGGGCGAGAGGCCAGAAATGGAGGCCATTTTCCATGGGGAAAATGAAGTCATTGGCCCAGGGTCTGCGGATCAGATGAAAGGTGGCATCTGGGGCCCTAAGGAGTTGCAGGGTCCTCCTTGCCAGCAGCTTTACTTTTGGAGAAAATCAGCCAAGTTTGCAAATTTCACACCGAGAACGATGCAGATGGCCAGGGCGAGTGGCCTCAAACTGACCCCATTTTTCATGGGGAAAAGAAGTCATGTCCCCAGCGTCTGGGTGTCAGATGAAAGCTGGCCTTTGGGGCTCTAAGGACTTGCAAGCTCCTAGTTGCCAACAGCTTTAGTTGTGGAGGGATCCAGTAATGTTTAAAAATTTCTCACTGGGCACTGCCCTGTTGGCCAGGGCAAATGGCTGCAAAGAGAGGTTATTTTGCAAGGGAAAAAGAAGTCCTTTCCACAGGTTCTGGGTGTCAGATGAAAGGTGGCCATGGGGCTCCAAGGACTTCCAGGGTCCTCGTTGCCAGCAGCTTTACTTTTGGAGAAAATCAGCCAAGTTTGCAAATTTCACACCGGGAACGATGCAGATGGCCAGGGCGAGTGGCCTCATACTGGTCCGATTTTCCATCCGGAAAATGAAGTCATGCCCCCAGGGTCTGGGTATCAATGGAAGGTGGACTTTGGGGCTCCAAGGACTTCCGGGGTCCTCGTTGCCAGCAGCTTTACTTTTGGAGAAAATCAGCCAAGTTCGCAAATTTCACACCGGGAACGATGCAGATGGCCAGGGCGAGTGGCCTCAAACTGACTCTATTTTCCATGGGGAAAAGAAGTCATGTCCCCAGGGTCTGGGTGTCAGATGAAAGGTGGCCTTTGGGGCTCTAAGGACTTGCAAGCTCCTAGTTGCCAACAGCGTTAGTTCTGCAGGAATCCAGCAATGTTAAAAAATTTCTCACTGGGAACTGCGCTGTTGGCCAGGGCAAATGGCTGCAAATGGAGGCCATTTTGCATGGCAAAAAGAAGTCCTTTCCCCAGGCTCTGGGTGTCAGATGAAAGGTGGTCTTTGGGGCTCCAAGGACTTCCAGGGTCCTCGTTGCCAGCAGCTTTACTTTTGGAGAAAATCAGCCAAGTTTGCAAATTTCACACCGGGAACGATGCAGATGGCCAGGGCGAGTGGCCTCATACTGATGCGATTTTCCATCCGGAAAATGAAGTCATGCCCCCAGGGTCTGGGTATCAATGAAAGGTGGACTTTGGGGCTCCAAGGACTTCCGGGGTCCTCGTTGCCAGCAGCTTTACTTTTGGAGAAAATCAGCCAAGTTTGCAAATTTCACACCTGGAACGATGCAGATTACCAGGGCGATTGGTCTCAAACTGACCCCATTTTCCCTGGGGAAAATTAATTCATATCCCCATGGTCTGGGTGTCAGATGAAAGGTGGCCTTTGGGGCTCTAAGGACTTGCAAGCTCCTAGTTGCCAACAGCTTTAGCTGTGGAGGGATCCAGTAATGTTTAAAAATTTCTCACTGGGCACTGCCCTGTTGGCCAGGGCAAATGGCTGCAAAGAGAGGTTATTATGCATGGGAAAAAGAAGTCCTTTCCACAGGGTCTGGGTGTCAGATGAAAGGTGGCCATGGGGCTCCAAGGACTTCCAGGGTCCTCGTTGCCAGCAGCTTTACTTTTGGTGAAAATCAGCCAAGTTTGCAAATTTCACACCGGGAACGATGCAGATGGCCAGGGCGAGTGGCCTCATACTGATGCGATTTTCCATCCGGAAAATGAAGTCATGCCCCCAGGGTCTTGGTGTCAGATGAAAGGTGGCCTTTGGGGCTCTAAGGACTTAAAGCTCCTACTTGTTGGCAGCTTTCGTTGTGGAGGAATCCAGCAAAGTTTGCAAATTTCTCACTGGGCACTGCCCTGTTGGCCAGGGCAAATGGCTGCAAATGGAGGCCATTTTCCATGGGAAAAAGAAGTCCTTTCCCCAGCGTCTGGGTGTCAGATGAAAGGTGGCCTTTGGGGCTCTAAGGACTTGCAAGCTCCTAGTTGCCGGCAGCTTTAGTTGTGGAGGAATCCAGCAAAGTTTAAAAATTTCTCACTGGGCACTGCCCTGTTGGCCAGGGCAAATGGCTGCAAAGAGAGGTTATTTTGCAAGGGAAAAAGAAGTCCTTTCCACAGGTTCTGGGTGTCAGATGAAAGGTGGCCATGGGGCTCCAAGGACTTCCAGGGTCCTCGTTGCCAGCAGCTTTACTTTTGGAGAAAATCAGCCAAGTTTGCAAATTTCACACCGGGAACGATGCAGATGGCCAGGGCGAGTGGCCTCATACTGGTCCGATTTTCCATCCGGAAAATGAAGTCATGCCCCCAGGGTCTGGGTATCAATGGAAGGTGGACTTTGGGGCTCCAAGGACTTCCGGGGTCCTCGTTGCCAGCAGCTTTACTTTTGGAGAAAATCAGCCAAGTTCGCAAATTTCACACCGGGAACGATGCAGATGGCCAGGGCGAGTGGCCTCAAACTGACTCTATTTTCCATGGGGAAAAGAAGTCATGTCCCCAGCGTCTGGGTGTCAGATGAAAGGTGGCCTTTGGGGCTCTAAGGACTTGCAAGCTCCTAGTTGCCAACAGCGTTAGTTCTGCAGGAATCCAGCAATGTTAAAAAATTTCTCACTGGGAACTGCGCTGTTGGCCAGGGCAAATGGCTGCAAATGGAGGCCATTTTGCATGGCAAAAAGAAGTCCTTTCCCCAGGGTCTGGGTGTCAGATGAAAGGTGGTCTTTGGGGCTCCAAGGACTTCCAGGGTCCTCGTTGCCAGCAGCTTTACTTTTGGAGAAAATCAGCCAAGTTTGCAAATTTCACACCGGGAACGATGCAGATGGCCAGGGCGATTGGCCTCAAACTGACCCCATTTTCCATGGGGAAAATTAATTCATGTCCCCAGGGTCTGGGTGTCAGATGAAAGGTGGACTTTAGGGCTCTAAGGACTTGCAGGGTACTACTTATTGGCAGCTTTAGATTTGGAGAAATCCAGCAAAGTTGGCAAATTTCTTGCTGGGCACCACCCTATTGGTCAGGGCGAGAGGCCAGAAATGGAGGCCATTTTCCATGGGGAAAATGAAGTCATTGGCCCAGGGTCTGCGGATCAGATGAAAGGTGGCATCTGGGGCCCTAAGGAGTTGCAGGGTCCTCCTTGCCAGCAGCTTTACTTTTGGAGAAAATCAGCCAAGTTTGCAAATTTCACACCGGGAACGATGCAGATGGCCAGGGCGAGTGGCCTCAAAATGACCCCATTTTTCATGGGGAAAAGAAGTCATGTCCCCAGCGTCTGGGTGTCAGATGAAAGCTGGCCTTTGGGGCTCTAAGGACTTGCAAGCTCCTAGTTGCCAACAGCTTTAGCTGTGGAGGGATCCAGTAATGTTTAAAAATTTCTCACTGGGCACTGCCCTGTTGGCCAGGGCAAATGGCTGCAAAGAGAGGTTATTATGCATGGGAAAAAGAAGTCCTTTCCCCAGGGTCTGGGTGTCAGATGAAAGGTGGCCATGGGGCTCCAAGGACTTCCAGGGTCCTCGTTGCCAGCAGCTTTACTTTTGGTGAAAATCAGCCAAGTTTGCAAATTTCACACCGGGAACGATGCAGATGGCCAGGGCGAGTGGCCTCATACTGATGCGATTTTCCATCCGGAAAATGAAGTCATGCCCCCAGGGTCTGGGTATCAATGAAAGGTGGACTTTGGGGCTCCAAGGACTTCCGGGGTCCTCGTTGCCAGCAGCTTTAATTTTGGAGAAAATCAGCCAAGTTTGCAAATTTCACACCGGGAACGATGCAGATTACCAGGGCGATTGGTCTCAAACTGACCCCATTTTCCCTGGGGAAAATTAATTCATATCCCCATGGTCTGGGTGTCAGATGAAAGGTGGCCTTTGGGGCTCTAAGGACTTGCAAGCTCCTAGTTGCCAACAGCTTTAGCTGTGGAGGGATCCAGTAATGTTTAAAAATTTCTCACTGGGCACTGCCCTGTTGGCCAGGGCAAATGGCTGCAAAGAGAGGTTATTATGCATGGGAAAAAGAAGTCCTTTCCACAGGGTCTGGGTGTCAGATGAAAGGTGGCCATGGGGCTCCAAGGACTTCCAGGGTCCTCGTTGCCAGCAGCTTTACTTTTGGTGAAAATCAGCCAAGTTTGCAAATTTCACACCGGGAACGATGCAGATGGCCAGGGCGAGTGGCCTCATACTGGTCCGATTTTCCATCCGGAAAATGAAGTCATGCCCCCAGGGTCTTGGTGTCAGATGAAAGGTGGCCTTTGGGGCTCTAAGGACTTAAAGCTCCTACTTGTTGGCAGCTTTCGTTGTGGAGGAATCCAGCAAAGTTTGCAAATTTCTCACTGGGCACTGCCCTGTTGGCCAGGGCAAATGGCTGCAAATGGAGGCCATTTTCCATGGGAAAAAGAAGTCCTTTCCCCAGCGTCTGGGTGTCAGATGAAAGGTGGCCTTTGGGGCTCTAAGGACTTGCAAGCTCCTAGTTGCCGGCAGCTTTAATTGTGGAGGAATCCAGGAAAGTTTAAAAATTTCTCACTGGGCACTGCCCTGTTGGCCAGGGGAAATGGCTGCAAAGAGAGGTTATTTTGCAAGGGAAAAAGAAGTCCTTTCCACAGGTTCTGGGTGTCAGATGAAAGGTGGCCATGGGGCTCCAAGGACTTCCGGGGTCCTCGTTGCCAGCAGCTTTACTTTTGGAGAAAATCAGCCAAGTTTGCAAATTTCACACCGGGAACGATGCAGATTACCAGGGCGATTGGTCTCAAACTGACCCCATTTTCCCTGGGGAAAATTAATTCATATCCCCATGGTCTGGGTGTCAGATGAAAGGTGGCCTTTGGGGCTCTAAGGACTTGCAAGCTCCTAGTTGCCAACAGCTTTAGCTGTGGAGGGATCCAGTAATGTTTAAAAATTTCTCACTGGGCACTGCCCTGTTAGCCAGGGCAAATGGCTGCAAAGAGAGGTTATTATGCATGGGAAAAAGAAGTCCTTTCCCCAGGTTCTGGGTGTCAGATGAAAGGTGGTCTTTGGGGCTCCAAGGACTTCCAGGGTCCTCGTTGCCAGCAGCTTTACTTTTGGTGAAAATCAGCCAAGTTTGCAAATTTCACACCGGGAACGATGCAGATGGCCAGGGCGAGTGGCCTCAAAATGACCCCATTTTTCATGGGGAAAAGAAATCATGTCCCCAGCGTCTGGGTGTCAGATGAAAGCTGGCCTTTGGGGCTCTAAGGACTTGCAAGCTCCTAGTTGCCAACAGCTTTAGCTGTGGAGGGATCCAGTAATGTTTAAAAATTTCTCACTGGGCACTGCCCTGTTGGCCAGGGCAAATGGCTGCAAAGAGAGGTTATTATGCATGGGAAAAAGAAGTCCTTTCCCCAGGGTCTGGGTGTCAGATGAAAGGTGGCCATGGGGCTCCAAGGACTTCCAGGGTCCTCGTTGCCAGCAGCTTTACTTTTGGTGAAAATCAGCCAAGTTTGCAAATTTCACACCGGGAACGATGCAGATGGCCAGGGCGAGTGGCCTCATACTGATGCGATTTTCCATCCGGAAAATGAAGTCATGCCCCCAGGGTCTGGGTATCAATGAAAGGTGGACTTTGGGGCTCCAAGGACTTCCGGGGTCCTCGTTGCCAGCAGCTTTACTTTTGGAGAAAATCAGCCAAGTTTGCAAATTTCACACCGGGAACAATGCAGATTACCAGGGCGATTGGTCTCAAACTGACCCCATTTTCCCTGGGGAAAATTAATTCATATCCCCATGGTCTGGGTGTCAGATGAAAGGTGGCCTTTGGGGCTCTAAGGACTTGCAAGCTCCTAGTTGCCAACAGCGTTAGTTCTGCAGGAATCCAGCAATGTTAAAAAATTTCTCACTGGGAACTGCGCTGTTGGCCAGGGCAAATGGCTGCAAATGGAGGCCATTTTGCATGGGAAAAAGAAGTCCTTTCCCCAGGGTCTGGGTGTCAGATGAAAGGTGGTCTTTGGGGCTCCAAGGACTTCCAGGGTCCTCGTTGCCAGCAGCTTTACTTTTGGAGAAAATCAGCCAAGTTTGCAAATTTCACACCGGGAACGATGCAGATGGCCAGGGCGATTGGCCTCAAACTGACCCCATTTTCCATGGGGAAAATTAATTCATGTCCCCAGGGTCTGGGTGTCAGATGAAAGGTGGACTTTAGGGCTCTAAGGACTTGCAGGGTACTACTTATTGGCAGCTTTAGATTTGGAGAAATCCAGCAAAGTTGGCAAATTTCTTGCTGGGCACCACCCTATTGGTCAGGGCGAGAGGCCAGAAATGGAGGCCATTTTCCATGGGGAAAATGAAGTCATTGGCCCAGGGTCTGCGGATCAGATGAAAGGTGGCATCTGGGGCCCTAAGGAGTTGCAGGGTCCTCCTTGCCAGCGGCTTTACTTTTGGAGAAAATCAGCCAAGTTTGCAAATTTCACACCGGGAACGATGCAGATGGCCAGGGCGAGTGGCCTCAAAATGACCCCATTTTTCATGGGGAAAAGAAGTCATGTCCCCAGCGTCTGGGTGTCAGATGAAAGGTGGCCTTTGGGGCTCAATGGACTTGCAAGCTCCTTGTTGCCAACAGCGTTAGATCTGCAGGAATCCAGCAATGTTTAAAAATTTCTCACTGGGAACTGCGCTGTTGGCCAGGGCAAATGGCTGCAAAGAGAGGTTATTATGCATGGGAAAAAGAAGTCCTTTCCACAGGGTCTGGGTGTCAGATGAAAGGTGGCCATGGGGCTCCAAGGACTTCCAGGGTCCTCGTTGCCAGCAGCTTTACTTTTGGTGAAAATCAGCCAAGTTTGCAAATTTCACACCGGGAACGATGCAGATGGCCAGGGCGAGTGGCCTCATACTGATGCGATTTTCCATCCGGAAAATGAAGTCATGCCCCCAGGGTCTGGGTATCAATGGAAGGTGGACTTTGGGGCTCCAAGGACTTCCGGGGTCCTCGTTGCCAGCAGCTTTACTTTTGGAGAAAATCAGCCAAGTTTGCAAATTTCACACCGGGAACGATGCAGATTACCAGGGCGATTGGTCTCAAACTGACCCCATTTTCCCTGGGGAAAATTAATTCATATCCCCATGGTCTGGGTGTCAGATGAAAGGTGGCCTTTGGGGCTCTAAGGACTTGCAAGCTCCTAGTTGCCAACAGCTTTAGCTGTGGAGGGATCCAGTAATGTTTAAAAATTTCTCACTGGGCACTGCCCTGTTGGCCAGGGCAAATGGCTGCAAAGAGAGGTTATTATGCATGGGAAAAAGAAGTCCTTTCCCCAGGGTCTGGGTGTCAGATGAAAGGTGGCCATGGGGCTCCAAGGACTTCCAGGGTCCTCGTTGCCAGCAGCTTTACTTTTGGTGAAAATCAGCCAAGTTTGCAAATTTCACACCGGGAACGATGCAGATGGCCAGGGCGAGTGGCCTCATACTGATGCGATTTTCCATCCGGAAAATGAAGTCATGCCCCCAGGGTCTGGGTATCAATGAAAGGTGGACTTTGGGGCTCCAAGGACTTCCGGGGTCCTCGTTGCCAGCAGCTTTAATTTTGGAGAAAATCAGCCAAGTTCGCAAATTTCACACCGGGAACAATGCAGATTACCAGGGCGATTGGTCTCAAACTGACCCCATTTTCCCTGGGGAAAATTAATTCATATCCCCATGGTCTGGGTGTCAGATGAAAGGTGGCCTTTGGGGCTCTAAGGACTTGCAAGCTCCTAGTTGCCAACAGCGTTAGTTCTGCAGGAATCCAGCAATGTTAAAAAATTTCTCACTGGGAACTGCGCTGTTGGCCAGGGCAAATGGCTGCAAATTGAGGCCATTTTGCATGGGAAAAAGAAGTCCTTTCCCCAGGGTCTGGGTGTCAGATGAAAGGTGGCCATGGGGCTCCAAGGACTTCCAGGGTCCTCGTTGCCAGCAGCTTTACTTTTGGAGAAAATCAGCCAAGTTTGCAAATTTCACACCGGGAACGATGCAGATGGCCAGGGCGAGTGGCCTCAAAATGACCCCATTTTTCATGGGGAAAAGAAGTCATGTCCCCAGCGTCTGGGTGTCAGATGAAAGCTGGCCTTTGGGGCTCTAAGGACTTGCAAGCTCCTAGTTGCCAACAGCTTTAGCTGTGGAGGGATCCAGTAATGTTTAAAAATTTCTCACTGGGCACTGCCCTGTTGGCCAGGGCAAATGGCTGCAAAGAGAGGTTATTATGCATGGGAAAAAGAAGTCCTTTCCCCAGGGTCTGGGTGTCAGATGAAAGGTGGCCATGGGGCTCCAAGGACTTCCAGGGTCCTCGTTGCCAGCAGCTTTACTTTTGGTGAAAATCAGCCAAGTTTGCAAATTTCACACCGGGAACGATGCAGATGGCCAGGGCGAGTGGCCTCATACTGATGCGATTTTCCATCCGGAAAATGAAGTCATGCCCCCAGGGTCTGGGTATCAATGAAAGGTGGACTTTGGGGCTCCAAGGACTTCCGGGGTCCTCGTTGCCAGCAGCTTTAATTTTGGAGAAAATCAGCCAAGTTTGCAAATTTCACACCGGGAACAATGCAGATTACCAGGGCGATTGGTCTCAAACTGACCCCATTTTCCCTGGGGAAAATTAATTCATATCCCCATGGTCTGGGTGTCAGATGAAAGGTGGCCTTTGGGGCTCTAAGGACTTGCAAGCTCCTAGTTGCCAACAGCGTTAGTTCTGCAGGAATCCAGCAATGTTAAAAAATTTCTCACTGGGAACTGCGCTGTTGGCCAGGGCAAATGGCTGCAAATGGAGGCCATTTTGCATGGCAAAAAGAAGTCCTTTCCCCAGGGTCTGGGTGTCAGATGAAAGGTGGTCTTTGGGGCTCCAAGGACTTCCAGGGTCCTCGTTGCCAGCAGCTTTACTTTTGGAGAAAATCAGCCAAGTTTGCAAATTTCACACCGGGAACGATGCAGATGGCCAGGGCGAGTGGCCTCAAACTGACCCGATTTTTCATGGGGAAAAGAAGTCATGTCCCCAGCGTCTGGGTGTCAGATGAAAGCTGGCCTTTGGGGCTCTAAGGACTTTCAAGCTCCTAGTTTCCAACAGCTTTAGCTGTGGAGGGATCCAGTAACGTTTAAAAATTTCTCACTGGGCACTGCCCTGTTGGCCAGGGCAAATGGCTGCAAGGAGAGGTTATTATGCATGGGAAAAAGAAGTCCTTTCCCCAGGGTCTGGGTGTCAGATGAAAGGTGGCCATGGGGCTCCAAGGACTTCCAGGGTCCTCGTTGCCAGCAGCTTTACTTTTGGTGAAAATCAGCCAAGTTTGCAAATTTCACACCGGGAACGATGCAGATGGCCAGGGCGAGTGGCATCATACTGATGCGATTTTCCATCCGGAAAATGAAGTCATGCCCCCAGGGTCTGGGTATCAATGAAAGGTGGACTTTGGGGCTCCAAGGACTTCCGGGGTCCTCGTTGCCAGCAGCTTTAATTTTGGAGAAAATCAGCCAAGTTTGCAAATTTCACACCGGGAACAATGCAGATTACCAGGGCGATTGGTCTCAAACTGACCCCATTTTCCCTGGGGAAAATTAATTCATATCCCCATGGTCTGGGTGTCAGATGAAAGGTGGCCTTTGGGGCTCTAAGGACTTGCAAGCTCCTAGTTGCCAACAGCGTTAGTTCTGCAGGAATCCAGCAATGTTAAAAAATTTCTCACTGGGAACTGCGCTGTTGGCCAGGGCAAATGGCTGCAAATGGAGTCCATTTTGCATGGGAAAAAGAAGTCCTTTCCCCAGGGTCTGGGTGTCAGATGAAAGGTGGTCTTTGGGGCTCCAAGGACTTCCAGGGTCCTCGTTGCCAGCAGCTTTACTTTTGGAGAAAATCAGCCAAGTTTGCAAATTTCACACCGGGAACGATGCAGATGGCCAGGGCGATTGGCCTCAAACTGACCCCATTTTCCATGGGGAAAATTAATTCATGTCCCCAGGGTCTGGGTGTCAGATGAAAGCTGGCCTTTGGGGCTCTAAGGACTTGCAAGCTCCTAGTTTCCAACAGCTTTAGCTGTGGAGGGATCCAGTAACGTTTAAAAATTTCTCACTGGGCACTGCCCTGTTGGCCAGGGCAAATGGCTGCAAAGAGAGGTTATTATGCATGGGAAAAAGAAGTCCTTTCCCCAGGGTCTGGGTGTCAGATGAAAGGTGGCCATGGGGCTCCAAGGACTTCCAGGGTCCTCGTTGCCAGCAGCTTTACTTTTGGTGAAAATCAGCCAAGTTTGCAAATTTCACACCGGGAACGATGCAGATGGCCAGGGCGAGTGGCCTCATACTGGTCCGATTTTCCATCCGGAAAATGAAGTCATGCCCCCAGGGTCTTGGTGTCAGATGAAAGGTGGCCTTTGGGGCTCTAAGGACTTCCGGGGTCCTCGTTCCCAGCAGCTTTAATTTTGGAGAAAATCAGCCAAGTTTGCAAATTTCACACCGGGAACAATGCAGATTACCAGGGCGATTGGTCTCAAACTGACCCCATTTTCCCTGGGGAAAATTAATTCATATCCCCATGGTCTGGGTGTCAGATGAAAGGTGGCCTTTGGGGCTCTAAGGACTTGCAAGCTCCTAGTTGCCAACAGCATTAGTTCTGCAGGAATCCAGCAATGTTAAAAAATTTCTCACTGGGAACTGCGCTGTTGGCCAGGGCAAATGGCTGCAAATGGAGGCCATTTTGCATGGCAAAAAGAAGTCCTTTCCCCAGGGTCTGGGTGTCAGATGAAAGGTGGTCTTTGGGGCTCCAAGGACTTCCAGGGTCCTCGTTGCCAGCAGCTTTACTTTTGGAGAAAATCAGCCAAGTTTGCAAATTTCACACCGGGAACGATGCAGATGGCCAGGGCGATTGGCCTCAAACTGACCCCATTTTCCATGGGGAAAATTAATTCATGTCCCCAGGGTCTGGGTGTCAGATGAAAGGTGGACTTTAGGGCTCTAAGGACTTGCAGGGTACTACTTATTGGCAGCTTTAGATTTGGAGAAATCCAGCAAAGTTGGCAAATTTCTTGCTGGGCACCACCCTATTGGTCAGGGCGAGAGGCCAGAAATGGAGGCCATTTTCCATGGGGAAAATGAAGTCATTGGCCCAGGGTCTGCGGATCAGATGAAAGGTGGCATCTGGGGCCCTAAGGAGTTGCAGGGTCCTCCTTGCCAGCGGCTTTACTTTTGGAGAAAATCAGCCAAGTTTGCAAATTTCACACCGGGAACGATGCAGATGGCCAGGGCGAGTGGCCTCAAAATGACCCCATTTTTCATGGGGAAAAGAAGTCATGTCCCCAGCGTCTGGGTGTCAGATGAAAGGTGGCCTTTGGGGCTCAATGGACTTGCAAGCTCCTAGTTGCCAACAGCGTTAGATCTGCAGGAATCCAGCAATGTTTAAAAATTTCTCACTGGGAACTGCCCTGTTGGCCAGGGCAAATGGCTGCAAAGAGAGGTTATTATGCATGGGAAAAAGAAGTCCTTTCCACAGGGTCTGGGTGTCAGATGAAAGGTGGCCATGGGGCTCCAAGGACTTCCAGGGTCCTCGTTGCCAGCAGCTTTACTTTTGGTGAAAATCAGCCAAGTTTGCAAATTTCACACCGGGAACGATGCAGATGGCCAGGGCGAGTGGCCTCATACTGGTCCGATTTTCCATCCGGAAAATGAAGTCATGCCCCCAGGGTCTTGGTGTCAGATGAAAGGTGGCCTTTGGGGCTCTAAGGACTTAAAGCTCCTACTTGTTGGCAGCTTTCGTTGTGGAGGAATCCAGCAAAGTTTGCAAATTTCTCACTGGGCACTGCCCTGTTGGCCAGGGCAAATGGCTGCAAATGGAGGCCATTTTCCATGGGAAAAAGAAGTCCTTTCCCCAGCGTCTGGGTGTCAGATGAAAGGTGGCCTTTGGGGCTCTAAGGACTTGCAAGCTCCTAGTTGCCGGCAGCTTTAATTGTGGAGGAATCCAGCAAAGTTTAAAAATTTCTCACTGGGCACTGCCCTGTTGGCCAGGGCAAATGGCTGCAAAGAGAGGTTATTTTGCATGGCAAAAAGAAGTCCTTTCCACAGGTTCTGGGTGTCAGATGAAAGGTGGCCATGGGGCTCCAAGGACTTCCAGGGTCCTCGTTCCCAGCAGCTTTACTTTTGGAGAAAATCAGCCAAGTTTGCAAATTTCACACCGGGAACGATGCAGATGGCCAGGGCGATTGGTCTCAAACTGACCCCATTTTCCCTGGGGAAAATTAATTCATATCCCCATGGTCTGGGTGTCAGATGAAAGGTGGCCTTTGGGGCTCTAAGGACTTGCAAGCTCCTAGTTGCCAACAGCGTTAGTTCTGCAGGAATCCAGCAATGTTAAAAAATTTCTCACTGGGAACTGCGCTGTTGGCCAGGGCAAATGGCTGCAAATGGAGTCCATTTTGCATGGGAAAAAGAAGTCCTTTCCCCAGGGTCTGGGTGTCAGATGAAAGGTGGTCTTTGGGGCTCCAAGGACTTCCAGGGTCCTCGTTGCCAGCAGCTTTACTTTTGGAGAAAATCAGCCAAGTTTGCAAATTTCACACCGGGAACGATGCAGATGGCCAGGGCGAGTGGCCTCAAAATGACCCCATTTTTCATGGGGTAAAGAAGTCATGTCCCCAGCGTCTGGGTGTCAGATGAAAGGTGGCCTTTGGGGCTCTAAGGACTTGCAAGCTCCTAGTTGCCAACAGCTTTAGCTGTGGAGGGATCCAGTAATGTTTAAAAATTTCTCACTGGGCACTGCCCTGTTGGCCAGGGCAAATGGCTGCAAAGAGAGGTTATTATGCATGGGAAAAAGAAGTCCTTTCCCCAGGGTCTGGGTGTCAGATGAAAGGTGGCCATGGGGCTCCAAGGACTTCCAGGGTCCTCATTGCCAGCAGCTTTACTTTTGGTGAAAATCAGCCAAGTTTGCAAATTTCACACCGGGAACGATGCAGATGGCCAGGGCGAGTGGCCTCATACTGGTCCGATTTTCCATCCGGAAAATGAAGTCATGCCCCCAGGGTCTGGGTATCAATGAAAGGTGGACTTTGGGGCTCCAAGGACTTCCGGGGTCCTCGTTGCCAGCAGCTTTACTTTTGGAGAAAATCAGCCAAGTTCGCAAATTTCACACCGGGAACGATGCAGATGGCCAGGGCGAGTGGCCTCAAACTGACTCTATTTTCCATGGGGAAAAGAAGTCATGTCCCCAGGGTCTGGGTGTCAGATGAAAGGTGGCCTTTGGGGCTCTAAGGACTTGCAAGCTCCTAGTTGCCAACAGCGTTAGTTCTGCAGGAATCCAGCAATGTTAAAAAATTTCTCACTGGGAACTGCGCTGTTGGCCAGGGCAAATGGCTGCAAATGGAGGCCATTTTGCATGGCAAAAAGAAGTCCTTTCCCCAGGGTCTGGGTGTCAGATGAAAGGTGGTCTTTGGGGCTCCAAGGACTTCCAGGGTCCTCGTTGCCAGCAGCTTTACTTTTGGAGAAAATCAGCCAAGTTTGCAAATTTCACACCGGGAACGATGCAGATGGCCAGGGCGAGTGGCCTCAAACTGACCCGATTTTTCATGGGGAAAAGAAGTCATGTCCCCAGCGTCTGGGTGTCAGATGAAAGCTGGCCTTTGGGGCTCTAAGGACTTTCAAGCTCCTAGTTTCCAACAGCTTTAGCTGTGGAGGGATCCAGTAACGTTTAAAAATTTCTCACTGGGCACTGCCCTGTTGGCCAGGGCAAATGGCTGCAAAGAGAGGTTATTATGCATGGGAAAAAGAAGTCATTTCCCCAGGGTCTGGGTGTCAGATGAAAGGTGGCCATGGGGCTCCAAGGACTTCCAGGGTCCTCGTTGCCAGCAGCTTTACTTTTGGTGAAAATCAGCCAAGTTTGCAAATTTCACACCGGGAACGATGCAGATGGCCAGGGCGAGTGGCATCATACTGATGCGATTTTCCATCCGGAAAATGAAGTCATGCCCCCAGGGTCTGGGTATCAATGAAAGGTGGACTTTGGGGCTCCAAGGACTTCCGGGGTCCTCGTTGCCAGCAGCTTTAATTTTGGAGAAAATCAGCCAAGTTTGCAAATTTCACACCGGGAACAATGCAGATTACCAGGGCGATTGGTCTCAAACTGACCCCATTTTCCCTGGGGAAAATTAATTCATATCCCCATGGTCTGGGTGTCAGATGAAAGGTGGCCTTTGGGGCTCTAAGGACTTGCAAGCTCCTAGTTGCCAACAGCGTTAGTTCTGCAGGAATCCAGCAATGTTAAAAAATTTCTCACTGGGAACTGCGCTGTTGGCCAGGGCAAATGGCTGCAAATGGAGTCCATTTTGCATGGGAAAAAGAAGTCCTTTCCCCAGGGTCTGGGTGTCAGATGAAAGGTGGTCTTTGGGGCTCCAAGGACTTCCAGGGTCCTCGTTGCCAGCAGCTTTACTTTTGGAGAAAATCAGCCAAGTTTGCAAATTTCACACCGGGAACGATGCAGATGGCCAGGGCGAGTGGCCTCAAACTGACTCTATTTTCCATGGGGAAAAGAAGTCATGTCCCCAGGGTCTGGGTGTCAGATGAAAGGTGGCCTTTGGGGCTCTAAGGACTTTCAAGCTCCTAGTTGCCAACAGCGTTAGTTCTGCAGGAATCCAGCAATGTTTAAAAATTTCTCACTGGGAACTGCCCTGTTGGCCAGGGCAAATGGCTGCAAAGAGAGGTTATTATGCATGGGAAAAAGAAGTCCTTTCCCCAGGGTCTGGGTGTCAGATGAAAGGTGGTCTTTGGGGCTCCAAGGACTTCCAGGGTCCTCGTTGCCAGCAGCTTTACTTTTGGTGAAAATCAGCCAAGTTTGCAAATTTCACACCGGGAACGATGCAGATGGCCAGGGCGAGTGGCCTCATACTGGTCCGATTTTCCATCCGGAAAATGAAGTCATGTCCCCAGCGTCTGGGTGTCAGATGAAAGGTGGCCTTTGGGGCTCAATGGACTTGCAAGCTCCTAGTTGCCAACAGTGTTAGATCTGCAGGAATCCAGCAATGTTTAAAAATTTCTCACTGGGAACTGCCCTGTTGGCCAGGGCAAATGGCTGCAAAGAGAGGTTATTATGCATGGGAAAAAGAAGTCCTTTCCACAGGGTCTGGGTGTCAGATGAAAGGTGGCCATGGGGCTCCAAGGACTTCCAGGGTCCTCGTTGCCAGCAGCTTTACTTTTGGTGAAAATCAGCCAAGTTTGCAAATTTCACACCGGGAACGATGCAGATGGCCAGGGCGAGTGGCCTCATACTGGTCCGATTTTCCATCCGGAAAATGAAGTCATGCCCCCAGGGTCTTGGTGTCAGATGAAAGGTGGCCTTTGGGGCTCTAAGGACTTAAAGCTCCTACTTGTTGGCAGCTTTCGTTGTGGAGGAATCCAGCAAAGTTTGCAAATTTCTCACTGGGCACTGCCCTGTTGGCCAGGGCAAATGGCTGCAAATGGAGGCCATTTTCCATGGGAAAAAGAAGTCCTTTCCCCAGCGTCTGGGTGTCAGATGAAAGGTGGCCTTTGGGGCTCTAAGGACTTGCAAGCTCCTAGTTGCCGGCAGCTTTAATTGTGGAGGAATCCAGCAAAGTTTAAAAATTTCTCACTGGGCACTGCCCTGTTGGCCAGGGCAAATGGCTGCAAAGAGAGGTTATTTTGCAAGGGAAAAAGAAGTCCTTTCCACAGGTTCTGGGTGTCAGATGAAAGGTGGCCATGGGGCTCCAAGGACTTCCAGGGTCCTCGTTCCCAGCAGCTTTACTTTTGGAGAAAATCAGCCAAGTTTGCAAATTTCACACCGGGAACGATGCAGATGGCCAGGGCGATTGGTCTCAAACTGACCCCATTTTCCCTGGGGAAAATTAATTCATATCCCCATGGTCTGGGTGTCAGATGAAAGGTGGCCTTTGGGGCTCTAAGGACTTGCAAGCTCCTAGTTGCCAACAGCGTTAGTTCTGCAGGAATCCAGCAATGTTAAAAAATTTCTCACTGGGAACTGCGCTGTTGGCCAGGGCAAATGGCTGCAAATGGAGGCCATTTTGCATGGCAAAAAGAAGTCCTTTCCCCAGGGTCTGGGTGTCAGATGAAAGGTGGTCTTTGGGGCTCCAAGGACTTCCAGGGTCCTCGTTGCCAGCAGCTTTACTTTTGGAGAAAATCAGCCAAGTTTGCAAATTTCACACCGGGAACGATGCAGATGGCCAGGGCGAGTGGCCTCAAAATGACCCCATTTTTCATGGGGTAAAGAAGTCATGTCCCCAGCGTCTGGGTGTCAGATGAAAGGTGGCCTTTGGGGCTCTAAGGACTTGCAAGCTCCTAGTTGCCAACAGCTTTAGCTGTGGAGGGATCCAGTAATGTTTAAAAATTTCTCACTGGGCACTGCCCTGTTGGCCAGGGCAAATGGCTGCAAAGAGAGGTTATTATGCATGGGAAAAAGAAGTCCTTTCCCCAGGGTCTGGGTGTCAGATGAAAGGTGGCCATGGGGCTCCAAGGACTTCCAGGGTCCTCATTGCCAGCAGCTTTACTTTTGGTGAAAATCAGCCAAGTTTGCAAATTTCACACCGGGAACGATGCAGATGGCCAGGGCGAGTGGCCTCATACTGGTCCGATTTTCCATCCGGAAAATGAAGTCATGCCCCCAGGGTCTGGGTATCAATGAAAGGTGGACTTTGGGGCTCCAAGGACTTCCGGGGTCCTCGTTGCCAGCAGCTTTACTTTTGGAGAAAATCAGCCAAGTTCGCAAATTTCACACCGGGAACGATGCAGATGGCCAGGGCGAGTGGCCTCAAACTGACTCTATTTTCCATGGGGAAAAGAAGTCATGTCCCCAGGGTCTGGGTGTCAGATGAAAGGTGGCCTTTGGGGCTCTAAGGACTTTCAAGCTCCTAGTTGCCAACAGCGTTAGTTCTGCAGGAATCCAGCAATGTTAAAAAATTTCTCACTGGGAACTGCGCTGTTGGCCAGGGCAAATGGCTGCAAATGGAGGCCATTTTGCATGGCAAAAAGAAGTCCTTTCCCCAGGGTCTGGGTGTCAGATGAAAGGTGGTCTTTGGGGCTCCAAGGACTTCCAGGGTCCTCGTTGCCAGCAGCTTTACTTTTGGAGAAAATCAGCCAAGTTTGCAAATTTCACACCGGGAACGATGCAGATGGCCAGGGCGAGTGGCCTCAAACTGACCCGATTTTTCATGGGGAAAAGAAGTCATGTCCCCAGCGTCTGGGTGTCAGATGAAAGCTGGCCTTTGGGGCTCTAAGGACTTGCAAGCTCCTAGTTTCCAACAGCTTTAGCTGTGGAGGGATCCAGTAACGTTTAAAAATTTCTCACTGGGCACTGCCCTGTTGGCCAGGGCAAATGGCTGCAAAGAGAGGTTATTATGCATGGGAAAAAGAAGTCCTTTCCCCAGGGTCTGGGTGTCAGATGAAAGGTGGCCATGGGGCTCCAAGGACTTCCAGGGTCCTCGTTGCCAGCAGCTTTACTTTTGGTGAAAATCAGCCAAGTTTGCAAATTTCACACCGGGAACGATGCAGATGGCCAGGGCGAGTGGCATCATACTGATGCGATTTTCCATCCGGAAAATGAAGTCATGCCCCCAGGGTCTGGGTATCAATGAAAGGTGGACTTTGGGGCTCCAAGGACTTCCGGGGTCCTCGTTGCCAGCAGCTTTAATTTTGGAGAAAATCAGCCAAGTTTGCAAATTTCACACCGGGAACAATGCAGATTACCAGGGCGATTGGTCTCAAACTGACCCCATTTTCCCTGGGGAAAATTAATTCATATCCCCATGGTCTGGGTGTCAGATGAAAGGTGGCCTTTGGGGCTCTAAGGACTTGCAAGCTCCTAGTTGCCAACAGCGTTAGTTCTGCAGGAATCCAGCAATGTTAAAAAATTTCTCACTGGGAACTGCGCTGTTGGCCAGGGCAAATGGCTGCAAATGGAGGCCATTTTGCATGGGAAAAAGAAGTCCTTTCCCCAGGGTCTGGGTGTCAGATGAAAGGTGGTCTTTGGGGCTCCAAGGACTTCCAGGGTCCTCGTTGCCAGCAGCTTTACTTTTGGAGAAAATCAGCCAAGTTTGCAAATTTCACACCGGGAATGATGCAGATGGCCAGGGCGATTGGCCTCAAACTGACCCCATTTTCCATGGGGAAAATTAATTCATGTCCCCAGGGTCTGGGTGTCAGATGAAAGCTGGCCTTTGGGGCTCTAAGGACTTGCAAGCTCCTAGTTTCCAACAGCTTTAGCTGTGGAGGGATCCAGTAACGTTTAAAAATTTCTCACTGGGCACTGCCCTGTTGGCCAGGGCAAATGGCTGCAAAGAGAGGTTATTATGCATGGGAAAAAGAAGTCCTTTCCCCAGGGTCTGGGTGTCAGATGAAAGGTGGCCATGGGGCTCCAAGGACTTCCAGGGTCCTCGTTGCCAGCAGCTTTACTTTTGGTGAAAATCAGCCAAGTTTGCAAATTTCACACCGGGAACGATGCAGATGGCCAGGGCGAGTGGCCTCATACTGGTCCGATTTTCCATCCGGAAAATGAAGTCATGCCCCCAGGGTCTTGGTGTCAGATGAAAGGTGGCCTTTGGGGCTCTAAGGACTTCCGGGGTCCTCGTTCCCAGCAGCTTTAATTTTGGAGAAAATCAGCCAAGTTTGCAAATTTCACACCGGGAACAATGCAGATTACCAGGGCGATTGGTCTCAAACTGACCCCATTTTCCCTGGGGAAAATTAATTCATATCCCCATGGTCTGGGTGTCAGATGAAAGGTGGCCTTTGGGGCTCTAAGGACTTGCAAGCTCCTAGTTGCCAACAGCATTAGTTCTGCAGGAATCCAGCAATGTTTAAAAATTTCTCACTGGGAACTGCGCTGTTGGCCAGGGCAAATGGCTGCAAATGGAGGCCATTTTGCATGGCAAAAAGAAGTCCTTTCCCCAGGGTCTGGGTGTCAGATGAAAGGTGGTCTTTGGGGCTCCAAGGACTTCCAGGGTCCTCGTTGCCAGCAGCTTTACTTTTGGAGAAAATCAGCCAAGTTTGCAAATTTCACACCGGGAACGATGCAGATGGCCAGGGCGATTGGCCTCAAACTGACCCCATTTTCCATGGGGAAAATTAATTCATGTCCCCAGGGTCTGGGTGTCAGATGAAAGGTGGACTTTAGGGCTCTAAGGACTTGCAGGGTACTACTTATTGGCAGCTTTAGATTTGGAGAAATCCAGCAAAGTTGGCAAATTTCTTGCTGGGCACCACCCTATTGGTCAGGGCGAGAGGCCAGAAATGGAGGCCATTTTCCATGGGGAAAATGAAGTCATTGGCCCAGGGTCTGCGGATCAGATGAAAGGTGGCATCTGGGGCCCTAAGGAGTTGCAGGGTCCTCCTTGCCAGCGGCTTTACTTTTGGAGAAAATCAGCCAAGTTTGCAAATTTCACACCGGGAACGATGCAGATGGCCAGGGCGAGTGGCCTCAAAATGACCCCATTTTTCATGGGGAAAAGAAGTCATGTCCCCAGCGTCTGGGTGTCAGATGAAAGGTGGCCTTTGGGGCTCAATGGACTTGCAAGCTCCTAGTTGCCAACAGCGTTAGATCTGCAGGAATCCAGCAATGTTTAAAAATTTCTCACTGGGAACTGCCCTGTTGGCCAGGGCAAATGGCTGCAAAGAGAGGTTATTATGCATGGGAAAAAGAAGTCCTTTCCCCAGGGTCTGGGTGTCAGATGAAAGGTGGTCTTTGGGGCTCCAAGGACTTCCAGGGTCCTCGTTGCCAGCAGCTTTACTTTTGGTGAAAATCAGCCAAGTTTGCAAATTTCACACCGGGAACGATGCAGATGGCCAGGGCGAGTGGCCTCATACTGGTCCGATTTTCCATCCGGAAAATGAAGTCATGTCCCCAGCGTCTGGGTGTCAGATGAAAGGTGGCCTTTGGGGCTCAATGGACTTGCAAGCTCCTAGTTGCCAACAGCGTTAGATCTGCAGGAATCCAGCAATGTTTAAAAATTTCTCACTGGGAACTGCCCTGTTGGCCAGGGCAAATGGCTGCAAAGAGAGGTTATTATGCATGGGAAAAAGAAGTCCTTTCCACAGGGTCTGGGTGTCAGATGAAAGGTGGCCATGGGGCTCCAAGGACTTCCAGGGTCCTCGTTGCCAGCAGCTTTACTTTTGGTGAAAATCAGCCAAGTTTGCAAATTTCACACCGGGAACGATGCAGATGGCCAGGGCGAGTGGCCTCATACTGGTCCGATTTTCCATCCGGAAAATGAAGTCATGCCCCCAGGGTCTTGGTGTCAGATGAAAGGTGGCCTTTGGGGCTCTAAGGACTTAAAGCTCCTACTTGTTGGCAGCTTTCGTTGTGGAGGAATCCAGCAAAGTTTGCAAATTTCTCACTGGGCACTGCCCTGTTGGCCAGGGCAAATGGCTGCAAATGGAGGCCATTTTCCATGGGAAAAAGAAGTCCTTTCCCCAGCGTCTGGGTGTCAGATGAAAGGTGGCCTTTGGGGCTCTAAGGACTTGCAAGCTCCTAGTTGCCGGCAGCTTTAATTGTGGAGGAATCCAGCAAAGTTTAAAAATTTCTCACTGGGCACTGCCCTGTTGGCCAGGGCAAATGGCTGCAAAGAGAGGTTATTTTGCATGGCAAAAAGAAGTCCTTTCCACAGGTTCTGGGTGTCAGATGAAAGGTGGCCATGGGGCTCCAAGGACTTCCAGGGTCCTCGTTCCCAGCAGCTTTACTTTTGGAGAAAATCAGCCAAGTTTGCAAATTTCACACCGGGAACGATGCAGATGGCCAGGGCGATTGGTCTCAAACTGACCCCATTTTCCCTGGGGAAAATTAATTCATATCCCCATGGTCTGGGTGTCAGATGAAAGGTGGCCTTTGGGGCTCTAAGGACTTGCAAGCTCCTAGTTGCCAACAGCGTTAGTTCTGCAGGAATCCAGCAATGTTAAAAAATTTCTCACTGGGAACTGCGCTGTTGGCCAGGGCAAATGGCTGCAAATGGAGGCCATTTTGCATGGCAAAAAGAAGTCCTTTCCCCAGGGTCTGGGTGTCAGATGAAAGGTGGTCTTTGGGGCTCCAAGGACTTCCAGGGTCCTCGTTGCCAGCAGCTTTACTTTTGGAGAAAATCAGCCAAGTTTGCAAATTTCACACCGGGAACGATGCAGATGGCCAGGGCGAGTGGCCTCAAAATGACCCCATTTTTCATGGGGTAAAGAAGTCATGTCCCCAGCGTCTGGGTGTCAGATGAAAGGTGGCCTTTGGGGCTCTAAGGACTTGCAAGCTCCTAGTTGCCAACAGCTTTAGCTGTGGAGGGATCCAGTAATGTTTAAAAATTTCTCACTGGGCACTGCCCTGTTGGCCAGGGCAAATGGCTGCAAAGAGAGGTTATTATGCATGGGAAAAAGAAGTCCTTTCCCCAGGGTCTGGGTGTCAGATGAAAGGTGGCCATGGGGCTCCAAGGACTTCCAGGGTCCTCATTGCCAGCAGCTTTACTTTTGGTGAAAATCAGCCAAGTTTGCAAATTTCACACCGGGAACGATGCAGATGGCCAGGGCGAGTGGCCTCATACTGGTCCGATTTTCCATCCGGAAAATGAAGTCATGCCCCCAGGGTCTGGGTATCAATGAAAGGTGGACTTTGGGGCTCCAAGGACTTCCGGGGTCCTCGTTGCCAGCAGCTTTACTTTTGGAGAAAATCAGCCAAGTTCGCAAATTTCACACCGGGAACGATGCAGATGGCCAGGGCGAGTGGCCTCAAACTGACTCTATTTTCCATGGGGAAAAGAAGTCATGTCCCCAGGGTCTGGGTGTCAGATGAAAGGTGGCCTTTGGGGCTCTAAGGACTTTCAAGCTCCTAGTTGCCAACAGCGTTAGTTCTGCAGGAATCCAGCAATGTTAAAAAATTTCTCACTGGGAACTGCGCTGTTGGCCAGGGCAAATGGCTGCAAATGGAGGCCATTTTGCATGGCAAAAAGAAGTCCTTTCCCCAGGGTCTGGGTGTCAGATGAAAGGTGGTCTTTGGGGCTCCAAGGACTTCCAGGGTCCTCGTTGCCAGCAGCTTTACTTTTGGAGAAAATCAGCCAAGTTTGCAAATTTCACACCGGGAACGATGCAGATGGCCAGGGCGATTGGCCTCAAACTGACCCCATTTTCCATGGGGAAAATTAATTCATGTCCCCAGGGTCTGGGTGTCCGATGAAAGGTGGACTTTAGGGCTCTAAGGACTTGCAGGGTACTACTTATTGGCAGCTTTAGATTTGGAGAAATCCAGCAAAGTTGGCAAATTTCTTGCTGGGCACCACCCTATTGGTCAGGGCGAGAGGCCAGAAATGGAGGCCATTTTCCATGGGGAAAATGAAGTCATTGGCCCAGGGTCTGCGGATCAGATGAAAGGTGGCATCTGGGGCCCTAAGGAGTTGCAGGGTCCTCCTTGCCAGCAGCTTTACTTTTGGAGAAAATCAGCCAAGTTTGCAAATTTCACACCGGGAACGATGCAGATGGCCAGGGCGAGTGGCCTCAAAATGACCCCATTTTTCATGGGGAAAAGAAGTCATGTCCCCAGCGTCTGGGTGTCAGATGAAAGCTGGCCTTTGGGGCTCTAAGGACTTGCAAGCTCCTAGTTGCCAACAGCGTTAGATCTGCAGGAATCCAGCAATGTTTAAAAATTTCTCACTGGGAACTGCGCTGTTGGCCAGGGCAAATGGCTGCAAAGAGAGGCCATTTTGCATGGGGAAGAGAAGTCCTTTCCCCAGGGTCTGGGTATCAGCTGGAAGTTGGCATCTGGGGCTCTAAGGACTTGCAGTGTCCTAGTTGCTGGCAGCTTTTGTTTTGGAAGAATCCAGCTGAGTTTGCAAATTGCTCGCTTGGCACTGCCCTGCCTGCTAGGCCAAGGGGCCACAAATGAAGGCCATTTTCCATGGGAAAAATGTCCTTTTCCCAGGGTCTCAGTAATATGTTCAAGGTGGCCTTTGAGCTTCTAAGTACTTACAGGATCCTACTTGCTGCCAGCTTTACTTTTGGAAAAATGAAGCAAAAATTTGGTAATTCTACCTTGTCTCCCCTCTTTCGGCCAGGGTGAGTGGCTGCAAACGGAGTCCATTTCCCATGGGAAAAAGAAGTCCTTTCCCCAGAGTCTGCGTATCAGATGAAAGGTGGCCATGGGGCTCCAAGGACTTCCAGGGTCCTCATTGCCAGCAGCTTTACTTTTGGTGAAAATCAGCCAAGTTTGCAAATTTCACACCGGGAACGATGCAGATGGCCAGGGCGAGTGGCCTCATACTGATGCGATTTTCCATCCGGAAAATGAAGTCATGCCCCCAGGGTCTGGGTATCAATGAAAGGTGGACTTTGGGGCTCCAAGGACTTCCGGGGTCCTCGTTGCCAGCAGCTTTAATTTTGGAGAAAATCAGCCAAGTTTGCAAATTTCACACCGGGAACAATGCAGATTACCAGGGCGATTGGTCTCAAACTGACCCCATTTTCCCTGGGGAAAATTAATTCATATCCCCATGGTCTGGGTGTCAGATGAAAGGTGGCCTTTGGGGCTCTAAGGACTTGCAAGCTCCTAGTTGCCAACAGCGTTAGTTCTGCAGGAATCCAGCAATGTTAAAAAATTTCTCACTGGGAACTGCGCTGTTGGCCAGGGCAAATGGCTGCAAATGGAGGCCATTTTGCATGGGAAAAAGAAGTCCTTTCCCCAGGGTCTGGGTGTCAGATGAAAGGTGGTCTTTGGGGCTCCAAGGACTTCCAGGGTCCTCGTTGCCAGCAGCTTTACTTTTGGAGAAAATCAGCCAAGTTTGCAAATTTCACACCGGGAACGATGCAGATGGCCAGGGCGATTGGCCTCAAACTGACCCCATTTTCCATGGGGAAAATTAATTCATGTCCCCAGGGTCTGGGTGTCAGATGAAAGGTGGACTTTAGGGCTCTAAGGACTTGCAGGGTACTACTTATTGGCAGCTTTAGATTTGGAGAAATCCAGCAAAGTTGGCAAATTTCTTGCTGGGCACCACCCTATTGGTCAGGGCGAGAGGCCAGAAATGGAGGCCATTTTCCATGGGGAAAATGAAGTCATTGGCCCAGGGTCTGCGGATCAGATGAAAGGTGGCATCTGGGGCCCTAAGGAGTTGCAGGGTCCTCCTTGCCAGCGGCTTTACTTTTGGAGAAAATCAGCCAAGTTTGCAAATTTCACACCGGGAACGATGCAGATGGCCAGGGCGAGTGGCCTCAAAATGACCCCATTTTTCATGGGGAAAAGAAGTCATGTCCCCAGCGTCTGGGTGTCAGATGAAAGGTGGCCTTTGGGGCTCAATGGACTTGCAAGCTCCTTGTTGCCAACAGCGTTAGATCTGCAGGAATCCAGCAATGTTAAAAAATTTCTCACTGGGAACTGCGCTGTTGGCCAGGGCAAATGGCTGCAAAGAGAGGTTATTATGCATGGGAAAAAGAAGTCCTTTCCACAGGGTCTGGGTGTCAGATGAAAGGTGGCCATGGGGCTCCAAGGACTTCCAGGGTCCTCGTTGCCAGCAGCTTTACTTTTGGTGAAAATCAGCCAAGTTTGCAAATTTCACACCGGGAACGATGCAGATGGCCAGGGCGAGTGGCCTCATACTGATGCGATTTTCCATCCGGAAAATGAAGTCATGCCCCCAGGGTCTGGGTATCAATGGAAGGTGGACTTTGGGGCTCCAAGGACTTCCGGGGTCCTCGTTGCCAGCAGCTTTACTTTTGGAGAAAATCAGCCAAGTTTGCAAATTTCACACCGGGAACGATGCAGATTACCAGGGCGATTGGTCTCAAACTGACCCCATTTTCCCTGGGGAAAATTAATTCATATCCCCATGGTCTGGGTGTCAGATGAAAGGTGGCCTTTGGGGCTCTAAGGACTTGCAAGCTCCTAGTTGCCAACAGCTTTAGCTGTGGAGGGATCCAGTAATGTTTAAAAATTTCTCACTGGGCACTGCCCTGTTGGCCAGGGCAAATGGCTGCAAAGAGAGGTTATTATGCATGGGAAAAAGAAGTCCTTTCCCCAGGGTCTGGGTGTCAGATGAAAGGTGGCCATGGGGCTCCAAGGACTTCCAGGGTCCTCGTTGCCAGCAGCTTTACTTTTGGTGAAAATCAGCCAAGTTTGCAAATTTCACACCGGGAACGATGCAGATGGCCAGGGCGAGTGGCCTCATACTGATGCGATTTTCCATCCGGAAAATGAAGTCATGCCCCCAGGGTCTGGGTATCAATGAAAGGTGGACTTTGGGGCTCCAAGGACTTCCGGGGTCCTCGTTGCCAGCAGCTTTAATTTTGGAGAAAATCAGCCAAGTTTGCAAATTTCACACCGGGAACAATGCAGATTACCAGGGCGATTGGTCTCAAACTGACCCCATTTTCCCTGGGGAAAATTAATTCATATCCCCATGGTCTGGGTGTCAGATGAAAGGTGGCCTTTGGGGCTCTAAGGACTTGCAAGCTCCTAGTTGCCAACAGCGTTAGTTCTGCAGGAATCCAGCAATGTTAAAAAATTTCTCACTGGGAACTGCGCTGTTGGCCAGGGCAAATGGCTGCAAATTGAGGCCATTTTGCATGGGAAAAAGAAGTCCTTTCCCCAGGGTCTGGGTGTCAGATGAAAGGTGGCCATGGGGCTCCAAGGACTTCCAGGGTCCTCGTTGCCAGCAGCTTTACTTTTGGAGAAAATCAGCCAAGTTTGCAAATTTCACACCGGGAACGATGCAGATGGCCAGGGCGAGTGGCCTCAAAATGACCCCATTTTTCATGGGGAAAAGAAGTCATGTCCCCAGCGTCTGGGTGTCAGATGAAAGGTGGCCTTTGGGGCTCTAAGGACTTCCGGGGTCCTCGTTCCCAGCAGCTTTAATTTTGGAGAAAATCAGCCAAGTTTGCAAATTTCACACCGGGAACAATGCAGATTACCAGGGCGATTGGTCTCAAACTGACCCCATTTTCCCTGGGGAAAATTAATTCATATCCCCATGGTCTGGGTGTCAGATGAAAGGTGGCCTTTGGGGCTCTAAGGACTTGCAAGCTCCTAGTTGCCAACAGCATTAGTTCTGCAGGAATCCAGCAATGTTTAAAAATTTCTCACTGGGAACTGCGCTGTTGGCCAGGGCAAATGGCTGCAAATGGAGGCCATTTTGCATGGCAAAAAGAAGTCCTTTCCCCAGGGTCTGGGTGTCAGATGAAAGGTGGTCTTTGGGGCTCCAAGGACTTCCAGGGTCCTCGTTGCCAGCAGCTTTACTTTTGGAGAAAATCAGCCAAGTTTGCAAATTTCACACCGGGAACGATGCAGATGGCCAGGGCGATTGGCCTCAAACTGACCCCATTTTCCATGGGGAAAATTAATTCATGTCCCCAGGGTCTGGGTGTCAGATGAAAGGTGGACTTTAGGGCTCTAAGGACTTGCAGGGTACTACTTATTGGCAGCTTTAGATTTGGAGAAATCCAGCAAAGTTGGCAAATTTCTTGCTGGGCACCACCCTATTGGTCAGGGCGAGAGGCCAGAAATGGAGGCCATTTTCCATGGGGAAAATGAAGTCATTGGCCCAGGGTCTGCGGATCAGATGAAAGGTGGCATCTGGGGCCCTAAGGAGTTGCAGGGTCCTCCTTGCCAGCGGCTTTACTTTTGGAGAAAATCAGCCAAGTTTGCAAATTTCACACCGGGAACGATGCAGATGGCCAGGGCGAGTGGCCTCAAAATGACCCCATTTTTCATGGGGAAAAGAAGTCATGTCCCCAGCGTCTGGGTGTCAGATGAAAGGTGGCCTTTGGGGCTCAATGGACTTGCAAGCTCCTAGTTGCCAACAGCGTTAGATCTGCAGGAATCCAGCAATGTTTAAAAATTTCTCACTGGGAACTGCCCTGTTGGCCAGGGCAAATGGCTGCAAAGAGAGGTTATTATGCATGGGAAAAAGAAGTCCTTTCCACAGGGTCTGGGTGTCAGATGAAAGGTGGCCATGGGGCTCCAAGGACTTCCAGGGTCCTCGTTGCCAGCAGCTTTACTTTTGGTGAAAATCAGCCAAGTTTGCAAATTTCACACCGGGAACGATGCAGATGGCCAGGGCGAGTGGCCTCATACTGGTCCGATTTTCCATCCGGAAAATGAAGTCATGCCCCCAGGGTCTTGGTGTCAGATGAAAGGTGGCCTTTGGGGCTCTAAGGACTTAAAGCTCCTACTTGTTGGCAGCTTTCGTTGTGGAGGAATCCAGCAAAGTTTGCAAATTTCTCACTGGGCACTGCCCTGTTGGCCAGGGCAAATGGCTGCAAATGGAGGCCATTTTCCATGGGAAAAAGAAGTCCTTTCCCCAGCGTCTGGGTGTCAGATGAAAGGTGGCCTTTGGGGCTCTAAGGACTTGCAAGCTCCTAGTTGCCGGCAGCTTTAATTGTGGAGGAATCCAGCAAAGTTTAAAAATTTCTCACTGGGCACTGCCCTGTTGGCCAGGGCAAATGGCTGCAAAGAGAGGTTATTTTGCATGGCAAAAAGAAGTCCTTTCCACAGGTTCTGGGTGTCAGATGAAAGGTGGCCATGGGGCTCCAAGGACTTCCAGGGTCCTCGTTCCCAGCAGCTTTACTTTTGGAGAAAATCAGCCAAGTTTGCAAATTTCACACCGGGAACGATGCAGATGGCCAGGGCGATTGGTCTCAAACTGACCCCATTTTCCCTGGGGAAAATTAATTCATATCCCCATGGTCTGGGTGTCAGATGAAAGGTGGCCTTTGGGGCTCTAAGGACTTGCAAGCTCCTAGTTGCCAACAGCGTTAGTTCTGCAGGAATCCAGCAATGTTAAAAAATTTCTCACTGGGAACTGCGCTGTTGGCCAGGGCAAATGGCTGCAAATGGAGTCCATTTTGCATGGGAAAAAGAAGTCCTTTCCCCAGGGTCTGGGTGTCAGATGAAAGGTGGTCTTTGGGGCTCCAAGGACTTCCAGGGTCCTCGTTGCCAGCAGCTTTACTTTTGGAGAAAATCAGCCAAGTTTGCAAATTTCACACCGGGAACGATGCAGATGGCCAGGGCGAGTGGCCTCAAAATGACCCCATTTTTCATGGGGTAAAGAAGTCATGTCCCCAGCGTCTGGGTGTCAGATGAAAGGTGGCCTTTGGGGCTCTAAGGACTTGCAAGCTCCTAGTTGCCAACAGCTTTAGCTGTGGAGGGATCCAGTAATGTTTAAAAATTTCTCACTGGGCACTGCCCTGTTGGCCAGGGCAAATGGCTGCAAAGAGAGGTTATTATGCATGGGAAAAAGAAGTCCTTTCCCCAGGGTCTGGGTGTCAGATGAAAGGTGGCCATGGGGCTCCAAGGACTTCCAGGGTCCTCATTGCCAGCAGCTTTACTTTTGGTGAAAATCAGCCAAGTTTGCAAATTTCACACCGGGAACGATGCAGATGGCCAGGGCGAGTGGCCTCATACTGGTCCGATTTTCCATCCGGAAAATGAAGTCATGCCCCCAGGGTCTGGGTATCAATGAAAGGTGGACTTTGGGGCTCCAAGGACTTCCGGGGTCCTCGTTGCCAGCAGCTTTACTTTTGGAGAAAATCAGCCAAGTTCGCAAATTTCACACCGGGAACGATGCAGATGGCCAGGGCGAGTGGCCTCAAACTGACTCTATTTTCCATGGGGAAAAGAAGTCATGTCCCCAGGGTCTGGGTGTCAGATGAAAGGTGGCCTTTGGGGCTCTAAGGACTTGCAAGCTCCTAGTTGCCAACAGCGTTAGTTCTGCAGGAATCCAGCAATGTTAAAAAATTTCTCACTGGGAACTGCGCTGTTGGCCAGGGCAAATGGCTGCAAATGGAGGCCATTTTGCATGGCAAAAAGAAGTCCTTTCCCCAGGGTCTGGGTGTCAGATGAAAGGTGGTCTTTGGGGCTCCAAGGACTTCCAGGGTCCTCGTTGCCAGCAGCTTTACTTTTGGAGAAAATCAGCCAAGTTTGCAAATTTCACACCGGGAACGATGCAGATGGCCAGGGCGAGTGGCCTCAAACTGACCCGATTTTTCATGGGGAAAAGAAGTCATGTCCCCAGCGTCTGGGTGTCAGATGAAAGCTGGCCTTTGGGGCTCTAAGGACTTTCAAGCTCCTAGTTTCCAACAGCTTTAGCTGTGGAGGGATCCAGTAACGTTTAAAAATTTCTCACTGGGCACTGCCCTGTTGGCCAGGGCAAATGGCTGCAAAGAGAGGTTATTATGCATGGGAAAAAGAAGTCATTTCCCCAGGGTCTGGGTGTCAGATGAAAGGTGGCCATGGGGCTCCAAGGACTTCCAGGGTCCTCGTTGCCAGCAGCTTTACTTTTGGTGAAAATCAGCCAAGTTTGCAAATTTCACACCGGGAACGATGCAGATGGCCAGGGCGAGTGGCATCATACTGATGCGATTTTCCATCCGGAAAATGAAGTCATGCCCCCAGGGTCTGGGTATCAATGAAAGGTGGACTTTGGGGCTCCAAGGACTTCCGGGGTCCTCGTTGCCAGCAGCTTTAATTTTGGAGAAAATCAGCCAAGTTTGCAAATTTCACACCGGGAACAATGCAGATTACCAGGGCGATTGGTCTCAAACTGACCCCATTTTCCCTGGGGAAAATTAATTCATATCCCCATGGTCTGGGTGTCAGATGAAAGGTGGCCTTTGGGGCTCTAAGGACTTGCAAGCTCCTAGTTGCCAACAGCGTTAGTTCTGCAGGAATCCAGCAATGTTAAAAAATTTCTCACTGGGAACTGCGCTGTTGGCCAGGGCAAATGGCTGCAAATGGAGTCCATTTTGCATGGGAAAAAGAAGTCCTTTCCCCAGGGTCTGGGTGTCAGATGAAAGGTGGTCTTTGGGGCTCCAAGGACTTCCAGGGTCCTCGTTGCCAGCAGCTTTACTTTTGGAGAAAATCAGCCAAGTTTGCAAATTTCACACCGGGAACGATGCAGATGGCCAGGGCGAGTGGCCTCAAACTGACTCTATTTTCCATGGGGAAAAGAAGTCATGTCCCCAGGGTCTGGGTGTCAGATGAAAGGTGGCCTTTGGGGCTCTAAGGACTTTCAAGCTCCTAGTTGCCAACAGCGTTAGTTCTGCAGGAATCCAGCAATGTTTAAAAATTTCTCACTGGGAACTGCCCTGTTGGCCAGGGCAAATGGCTGCAAAGAGAGGTTATTATGCATGGGAAAAAGAAGTCCTTTCCCCAGGGTCTGGGTGTCAGATGAAAGGTGGTCTTTGGGGCTCCAAGGACTTCCAGGGTCCTCGTTGCCAGCAGCTTTACTTTTGGTGAAAATCAGCCAAGTTTGCAAATTTCACACCGGGAACGATGCAGATGGCCAGGGCGAGTGGCCTCATACTGGTCCGATTTTCCATCCGGAAAATGAAGTCATGTCCCCAGCGTCTGGGTGTCAGATGAAAGGTGGCCTTTGGGGCTCAATGGACTTGCAAGCTCCTAGTTGCCAACAGTGTTAGATCTGCAGGAATCCAGCAATGTTTAAAAATTTCTCACTGGGAACTGCCCTGTTGGCCAGGGCAAATGGCTGCAAAGAGAGGTTATTATGCATGGGAAAAAGAAGTCCTTTCCACAGGGTCTGGGTGTCAGATGAAAGGTGGCCATGGGGCTCCAAGGACTTCCAGGGTCCTCGTTGCCAGCAGCTTTACTTTTGGTGAAAATCAGCCAAGTTTGCAAATTTCACACCGGGAACGATGCAGATGGCCAGGGCGAGTGGCCTCATACTGGTCCGATTTTCCATCCGGAAAATGAAGTCATGCCCCCAGGGTCTTGGTGTCAGATGAAAGGTGGCCTTTGGGGCTCTAAGGACTTAAAGCTCCTACTTGTTGGCAGCTTTCGTTGTGGAGGAATCCAGCAAAGTTTGCAAATTTCTCACTGGGCACTGCCCTGTTGGCCAGGGCAAATGGCTGCAAATGGAGGCCATTTTCCATGGGAAAAAGAAGTCCTTTCCCCAGCGTCTGGGTGTCAGATGAAAGGTGGCCTTTGGGGCTCTAAGGACTTGCAAGCTCCTAGTTGCCGGCAGCTTTAATTGTGGAGGAATCCAGCAAAGTTTAAAAATTTCTCACTGGGCACTGCCCTGTTGGCCAGGGCAAATGGCTGCAAAGAGAGGTTATTTTGCATGGCAAAAAGAAGTCCTTTCCACAGGTTCTGGGTGTCAGATGAAAGGTGGCCATGGGGCTCCAAGGACTTCCAGGGTCCTCGTTCCCAGCAGCTTTACTTTTGGAGAAAATCAGCCAAGTTTGCAAATTTCACACCGGGAACGATGCAGATGGCCAGGGCGATTGGTCTCAAACTGACCCCATTTTCCCTGGGGAAAATTAATTCATATCCCCATGGTCTGGGTGTCAGATGAAAGGTGGCCTTTGGGGCTCTAAGGACTTGCAAGCTCCTAGTTGCCAACAGCGTTAGTTCTGCAGGAATCCAGCAATGTTAAAAAATTTCTCACTGGGAACTGCGCTGTTGGCCAGGGCAAATGGCTGCAAATGGAGGCCATTTTGCATGGCAAAAAGAAGTCCTTTCCCCAGGGTCTGGGTGTCAGATGAAAGGTGGTCTTTGGGGCTCCAAGGACTTCCAGGGTCCTCGTTGCCAGCAGCTTTACTTTTGGAGAAAATCAGCCAAGTTTGCAAATTTCACACCGGGAACGATGCAGATGGCCAGGGCGAGTGGCCTCAAAATGACCCCATTTTTCATGGGGTAAAGAAGTCATGTCCCCAGCGTCTGGGTGTCAGATGAAAGGTGGCCTTTGGGGCTCTAAGGACTTGCAAGCTCCTAGTTGCCAACAGCTTTAGCTGTGGAGGGATCCAGTAATGTTTAAAAATTTCTCACTGGGCACTGCCCTGTTGGCCAGGGCAAATGGCTGCAAAGAGAGGTTATTATGCATGGGAAAAAGAAGTCCTTTCCCCAGGGTCTGGGTGTCAGATGAAAGGTGGCCATGGGGCTCCAAGGACTTCCAGGGTCCTCATTGCCAGCAGCTTTACTTTTGGTGAAAATCAGCCAAGTTTGCAAATTTCACACCGGGAACGATGCAGATGGCCAGGGCGAGTGGCCTCATACTGGTCCGATTTTCCATCCGGAAAATGAAGTCATGCCCCCAGGGTCTGGGTATCAATGAAAGGTGGACTTTGGGGCTCCAAGGACTTCCGGGGTCCTCGTTGCCAGCAGCTTTACTTTTGGAGAAAATCAGCCAAGTTCGCAAATTTCACACCGGGAACGATGCAGATGGCCAGGGCGAGTGGCCTCAAACTGACTCTATTTTCCATGGGGAAAAGAAGTCATGTCCCCAGGGTCTGGGTGTCAGATGAAAGGTGGCCTTTGGGGCTCTAAGGACTTTCAAGCTCCTAGTTGCCAACAGCGTTAGTTCTGCAGGAATCCAGCAATGTTAAAAAATTTCTCACTGGGAACTGCGCTGTTGGCCAGGGCAAATGGCTGCAAATGGAGGCCATTTTGCATGGCAAAAAGAAGTCCTTTCCCCAGGGTCTGGGTGTCAGATGAAAGGTGGTCTTTGGGGCTCCAAGGACTTCCAGGGTCCTCGTTGCCAGCAGCTTTACTTTTGGAGAAAATCAGCCAAGTTTGCAAATTTCACACCGGGAACGATGCAGATGGCCAGGGCGAGTGGCCTCAAACTGACCCGATTTTTCATGGGGAAAAGAAGTCATGTCCCCAGCGTCTGGGTGTCAGATGAAAGCTGGCCTTTGGGGCTCTAAGGACTTGCAAGCTCCTAGTTTCCAACAGCTTTAGCTGTGGAGGGATCCAGTAACGTTTAAAAATTTCTCACTGGGCACTGCCCTGTTGGCCAGGGCAAATGGCTGCAAAGAGAGGTTATTATGCATGGGAAAAAGAAGTCCTTTCCCCAGGGTCTGGGTGTCAGATGAAAGGTGGCCATGGGGCTCCAAGGACTTCCAGGGTCCTCGTTGCCAGCAGCTTTACTTTTGGTGAAAATCAGCCAAGTTTGCAAATTTCACACCGGGAACGATGCAGATGGCCAGGGCGAGTGGCATCATACTGATGCGATTTTCCATCCGGAAAATGAAGTCATGCCCCCAGGGTCTGGGTATCAATGAAAGGTGGACTTTGGGGCTCCAAGGACTTCCGGGGTCCTCGTTGCCAGCAGCTTTAATTTTGGAGAAAATCAGCCAAGTTTGCAAATTTCACACCGGGAACAATGCAGATTACCAGGGCGATTGGTCTCAAACTGACCCCATTTTCCCTGGGGAAAATTAATTCATATCCCCATGGTCTGGGTGTCAGATGAAAGGTGGCCTTTGGGGCTCTAAGGACTTGCAAGCTCCTAGTTGCCAACAGCGTTAGTTCTGCAGGAATCCAGCAATGTTAAAAAATTTCTCACTGGGAACTGCGCTGTTGGCCAGGGCAAATGGCTGCAAATGGAGGCCATTTTGCATGGGAAAAAGAAGTCCTTTCCCCAGGGTCTGGGTGTCAGATGAAAGGTGGTCTTTGGGGCTCCAAGGACTTCCAGGGTCCTCGTTGCCAGCAGCTTTACTTTTGGAGAAAATCAGCCAAGTTTGCAAATTTCACACCGGGAATGATGCAGATGGCCAGGGCGATTGGCCTCAAACTGACCCCATTTTCCATGGGGAAAATTAATTCATGTCCCCAGGGTCTGGGTGTCAGATGAAAGCTGGCCTTTGGGGCTCTAAGGACTTGCAAGCTCCTAGTTTCCAACAGCTTTAGCTGTGGAGGGATCCAGTAACGTTTAAAAATTTCTCACTGGGCACTGCCCTGTTGGCCAGGGCAAATGGCTGCAAAGAGAGGTTATTATGCATGGGAAAAAGAAGTCCTTTCCCCAGGGTCTGGGTGTCAGATGAAAGGTGGCCATGGGGCTCCAAGGACTTCCAGGGTCCTCGTTGCCAGCAGCTTTACTTTTGGTGAAAATCAGCCAAGTTTGCAAATTTCACACCGGGAACGATGCAGATGGCCAGGGCGAGTGGCCTCATACTGGTCCGATTTTCCATCCGGAAAATGAAGTCATGCCCCCAGGGTCTTGGTGTCAGATGAAAGGTGGCCTTTGGGGCTCTAAGGACTTCCGGGGTCCTCGTTCCCAGCAGCTTTAATTTTGGAGAAAATCAGCCAAGTTTGCAAATTTCACACCGGGAACAATGCAGATTACCAGGGCGATTGGTCTCAAACTGACCCCATTTTCCCTGGGGAAAATTAATTCATATCCCCATGGTCTGGGTGTCAGATGAAAGGTGGCCTTTGGGGCTCTAAGGACTTGCAAGCTCCTAGTTGCCAACAGCATTAGTTCTGCAGGAATCCAGCAATGTTTAAAAATTTCTCACTGGGAACTGCGCTGTTGGCCAGGGCAAATGGCTGCAAATGGAGGCCATTTTGCATGGCAAAAAGAAGTCCTTTCCCCAGGGTCTGGGTGTCAGATGAAAGGTGGTCTTTGGGGCTCCAAGGACTTCCAGGGTCCTCGTTGCCAGCAGCTTTACTTTTGGAGAAAATCAGCCAAGTTTGCAAATTTCACACCGGGAACGATGCAGATGGCCAGGGCGATTGGCCTCAAACTGACCCCATTTTCCATGGGGAAAATTAATTCATGTCCCCAGGGTCTGGGTGTCAGATGAAAGGTGGACTTTAGGGCTCTAAGGACTTGCAGGGTACTACTTATTGGCAGCTTTAGATTTGGAGAAATCCAGCAAAGTTGGCAAATTTCTTGCTGGGCACCACCCTATTGGTCAGGGCGAGAGGCCAGAAATGGAGGCCATTTTCCATGGGGAAAATGAAGTCATTGGCCCAGGGTCTGCGGATCAGATGAAAGGTGGCATCTGGGGCCCTAAGGAGTTGCAGGGTCCTCCTTGCCAGCGGCTTTACTTTTGGAGAAAATCAGCCAAGTTTGCAAATTTCACACCGGGAACGATGCAGATGGCCAGGGCGAGTGGCCTCAAAATGACCCCATTTTTCATGGGGAAAAGAAGTCATGTCCCCAGCGTCTGGGTGTCAGATGAAAGGTGGCCTTTGGGGCTCAATGGACTTGCAAGCTCCTAGTTGCCAACAGCGTTAGATCTGCAGGAATCCAGCAATGTTTAAAAATTTCTCACTGGGAACTGCCCTGTTGGCCAGGGCAAATGGCTGCAAAGAGAGGTTATTATGCATGGGAAAAAGAAGTCCTTTCCCCAGGGTCTGGGTGTCAGATGAAAGGTGGTCTTTGGGGCTCCAAGGACTTCCAGGGTCCTCGTTGCCAGCAGCTTTACTTTTGGTGAAAATCAGCCAAGTTTGCAAATTTCACACCGGGAACGATGCAGATGGCCAGGGCGAGTGGCCTCATACTGGTCCGATTTTCCATCCGGAAAATGAAGTCATGTCCCCAGCGTCTGGGTGTCAGATGAAAGGTGGCCTTTGGGGCTCAATGGACTTGCAAGCTCCTAGTTGCCAACAGCGTTAGATCTGCAGGAATCCAGCAATGTTTAAAAATTTCTCACTGGGAACTGCCCTGTTGGCCAGGGCAAATGGCTGCAAAGAGAGGTTATTATGCATGGGAAAAAGAAGTCCTTTCCACAGGGTCTGGGTGTCAGATGAAAGGTGGCCATGGGGCTCCAAGGACTTCCAGGGTCCTCGTTGCCAGCAGCTTTACTTTTGGTGAAAATCAGCCAAGTTTGCAAATTTCACACCGGGAACGATGCAGATGGCCAGGGCGAGTGGCCTCATACTGGTCCGATTTTCCATCCGGAAAATGAAGTCATGCCCCCAGGGTCTTGGTGTCAGATGAAAGGTGGCCTTTGGGGCTCTAAGGACTTAAAGCTCCTACTTGTTGGCAGCTTTCGTTGTGGAGGAATCCAGCAAAGTTTGCAAATTTCTCACTGGGCACTGCCCTGTTGGCCAGGGCAAATGGCTGCAAATGGAGGCCATTTTCCATGGGAAAAAGAAGTCCTTTCCCCAGCGTCTGGGTGTCAGATGAAAGGTGGCCTTTGGGGCTCTAAGGACTTGCAAGCTCCTAGTTGCCGGCAGCTTTAATTGTGGAGGAATCCAGCAAAGTTTAAAAATTTCTCACTGGGCACTGCCCTGTTGGCCAGGGCAAATGGCTGCAAAGAGAGGTTATTTTGCATGGCAAAAAGAAGTCCTTTCCACAGGTTCTGGGTGTCAGATGAAAGGTGGCCATGGGGCTCCAAGGACTTCCAGGGTCCTCGTTCCCAGCAGCTTTACTTTTGGAGAAAATCAGCCAAGTTTGCAAATTTCACACCGGGAACGATGCAGATGGCCAGGGCGATTGGTCTCAAACTGACCCCATTTTCCCTGGGGAAAATTAATTCATATCCCCATGGTCTGGGTGTCAGATGAAAGGTGGCCTTTGGGGCTCTAAGGACTTGCAAGCTCCTAGTTGCCAACAGCGTTAGTTCTGCAGGAATCCAGCAATGTTAAAAAATTTCTCACTGGGAACTGCGCTGTTGGCCAGGGCAAATGGCTGCAAATGGAGGCCATTTTGCATGGCAAAAAGAAGTCCTTTCCCCAGGGTCTGGGTGTCAGATGAAAGGTGGTCTTTGGGGCTCCAAGGACTTCCAGGGTCCTCGTTGCCAGCAGCTTTACTTTTGGAGAAAATCAGCCAAGTTTGCAAATTTCACACCGGGAACGATGCAGATGGCCAGGGCGAGTGGCCTCAAAATGACCCCATTTTTCATGGGGTAAAGAAGTCATGTCCCCAGCGTCTGGGTGTCAGATGAAAGGTGGCCTTTGGGGCTCTAAGGACTTGCAAGCTCCTAGTTGCCAACAGCTTTAGCTGTGGAGGGATCCAGTAATGTTTAAAAATTTCTCACTGGGCACTGCCCTGTTGGCCAGGGCAAATGGCTGCAAAGAGAGGTTATTATGCATGGGAAAAAGAAGTCCTTTCCCCAGGGTCTGGGTGTCAGATGAAAGGTGGCCATGGGGCTCCAAGGACTTCCAGGGTCCTCATTGCCAGCAGCTTTACTTTTGGTGAAAATCAGCCAAGTTTGCAAATTTCACACCGGGAACGATGCAGATGGCCAGGGCGAGTGGCCTCATACTGGTCCGATTTTCCATCCGGAAAATGAAGTCATGCCCCCAGGGTCTGGGTATCAATGAAAGGTGGACTTTGGGGCTCCAAGGACTTCCGGGGTCCTCGTTGCCAGCAGCTTTACTTTTGGAGAAAATCAGCCAAGTTCGCAAATTTCACACCGGGAACGATGCAGATGGCCAGGGCGAGTGGCCTCAAACTGACTCTATTTTCCATGGGGAAAAGAAGTCATGTCCCCAGGGTCTGGGTGTCAGATGAAAGGTGGCCTTTGGGGCTCTAAGGACTTTCAAGCTCCTAGTTGCCAACAGCGTTAGTTCTGCAGGAATCCAGCAATGTTAAAAAATTTCTCACTGGGAACTGCGCTGTTGGCCAGGGCAAATGGCTGCAAATGGAGGCCATTTTGCATGGCAAAAAGAAGTCCTTTCCCCAGGGTCTGGGTGTCAGATGAAAGGTGGTCTTTGGGGCTCCAAGGACTTCCAGGGTCCTCGTTGCCAGCAGCTTTACTTTTGGAGAAAATCAGCCAAGTTTGCAAATTTCACACCGGGAACGATGCAGATGGCCAGGGCGATTGGCCTCAAACTGACCCCATTTTCCATGGGGAAAATTAATTCATGTCCCCAGGGTCTGGGTGTCCGATGAAAGGTGGACTTTAGGGCTCTAAGGACTTGCAGGGTACTACTTATTGGCAGCTTTAGATTTGGAGAAATCCAGCAAAGTTGGCAAATTTCTTGCTGGGCACCACCCTATTGGTCAGGGCGAGAGGCCAGAAATGGAGGCCATTTTCCATGGGGAAAATGAAGTCATTGGCCCAGGGTCTGCGGATCAGATGAAAGGTGGCATCTGGGGCCCTAAGGAGTTGCAGGGTCCTCCTTGCCAGCAGCTTTACTTTTGGAGAAAATCAGCCAAGTTTGCAAATTTCACACCGGGAACGATGCAGATGGCCAGGGCGAGTGGCCTCAAAATGACCCCATTTTTCATGGGGAAAAGAAGTCATGTCCCCAGCGTCTGGGTGTCAGATGAAAGCTGGCCTTTGGGGCTCTAAGGACTTGCAAGCTCCTAGTTGCCAACAGCGTTAGATCTGCAGGAATCCAGCAATGTTTAAAAATTTCTCACTGGGAACTGCGCTGTTGGCCAGGGCAAATGGCTGCAAAGAGAGGCCATTTTGCATGGGGAAGAGAAGTCCTTTCCCCAGGGTCTGGGTATCAGCTGGAAGTTGGCATCTGGGGCTCTAAGGACTTGCAGTGTCCTAGTTGCTGGCAGCTTTTGTTTTGGAAGAATCCAGCTGAGTTTGCAAATTGCTCGCTTGGCACTGCCCTGCCTGCTAGGCCAAGGGGCCACAAATGAAGGCCATTTTCCATGGGAAAAATGTCCTTTTCCCAGGGTCTCAGTAATATGTTCAAGGTGGCCTTTGAGCTTCTAAGTACTTACAGGATCCTACTTGCTGCCAGCTTTACTTTTGGAAAAATGAAGCAAAAATTTGGTAATTCTACCTTGTCTCCCCTCTTTCGGCCAGGGTGAGTGGCTGCAAACGGAGTCCATTTCCCATGGGAAAAAGAAGTCCTTTCCCCAGAGTCTGCGTATCAGATGAAAGGTGGCCATGGGGCTCCAAGGACTTCCAGGGTCCTCATTGCCAGCAGCTTTACTTTTGGTGAAAATCAGCCAAGTTTGCAAATTTCACACCGGGAACGATGCAGATGGCCAGGGCGAGTGGCCTCATACTGATGCGATTTTCCATCCGGAAAATGAAGTCATGCCCCCAGGGTCTGGGTATCAATGAAAGGTGGACTTTGGGGCTCCAAGGACTTCCGGGGTCCTCGTTGCCAGCAGCTTTAATTTTGGAGAAAATCAGCCAAGTTTGCAAATTTCACACCGGGAACAATGCAGATTACCAGGGCGATTGGTCTCAAACTGACCCCATTTTCCCTGGGGAAAATTAATTCATATCCCCATGGTCTGGGTGTCAGATGAAAGGTGGCCTTTGGGGCTCTAAGGACTTGCAAGCTCCTAGTTGCCAACAGCGTTAGTTCTGCAGGAATCCAGCAATGTTAAAAAATTTCTCACTGGGAACTGCGCTGTTGGCCAGGGCAAATGGCTGCAAATGGAGGCCATTTTGCATGGGAAAAAGAAGTCCTTTCCCCAGGGTCTGGGTGTCAGATGAAAGGTGGTCTTTGGGGCTCCAAGGACTTCCAGGGTCCTCGTTGCCAGCAGCTTTACTTTTGGAGAAAATCAGCCAAGTTTGCAAATTTCACACCGGGAACGATGCAGATGGCCAGGGCGATTGGCCTCAAACTGACCCCATTTTCCATGGGGAAAATTAATTCATGTCCCCAGGGTCTGGGTGTCAGATGAAAGGTGGACTTTAGGGCTCTAAGGACTTGCAGGGTACTACTTATTGGCAGCTTTAGATTTGGAGAAATCCAGCAAAGTTGGCAAATTTCTTGCTGGGCACCACCCTATTGGTCAGGGCGAGAGGCCAGAAATGGAGGCCATTTTCCATGGGGAAAATGAAGTCATTGGCCCAGGGTCTGCGGATCAGATGAAAGGTGGCATCTGGGGCCCTAAGGAGTTGCAGGGTCCTCCTTGCCAGCGGCTTTACTTTTGGAGAAAATCAGCCAAGTTTGCAAATTTCACACCGGGAACGATGCAGATGGCCAGGGCGAGTGGCCTCAAAATGACCCCATTTTTCATGGGGAAAAGAAGTCATGTCCCCAGCGTCTGGGTGTCAGATGAAAGGTGGCCTTTGGGGCTCAATGGACTTGCAAGCTCCTTGTTGCCAACAGCGTTAGATCTGCAGGAATCCAGCAATGTTAAAAAATTTCTCACTGGGAACTGCGCTGTTGGCCAGGGCAAATGGCTGCAAAGAGAGGTTATTATGCATGGGAAAAAGAAGTCCTTTCCACAGGGTCTGGGTGTCAGATGAAAGGTGGCCATGGGGCTCCAAGGACTTCCAGGGTCCTCGTTGCCAGCAGCTTTACTTTTGGTGAAAATCAGCCAAGTTTGCAAATTTCACACCGGGAACGATGCAGATGGCCAGGGCGAGTGGCCTCATACTGATGCGATTTTCCATCCGGAAAATGAAGTCATGCCCCCAGGGTCTGGGTATCAATGGAAGGTGGACTTTGGGGCTCCAAGGACTTCCGGGGTCCTCGTTGCCAGCAGCTTTACTTTTGGAGAAAATCAGCCAAGTTTGCAAATTTCACACCGGGAACGATGCAGATTACCAGGGCGATTGGTCTCAAACTGACCCCATTTTCCCTGGGGAAAATTAATTCATATCCCCATGGTCTGGGTGTCAGATGAAAGGTGGCCTTTGGGGCTCTAAGGACTTGCAAGCTCCTAGTTGCCAACAGCTTTAGCTGTGGAGGGATCCAGTAATGTTTAAAAATTTCTCACTGGGCACTGCCCTGTTGGCCAGGGCAAATGGCTGCAAAGAGAGGTTATTATGCATGGGAAAAAGAAGTCCTTTCCCCAGGGTCTGGGTGTCAGATGAAAGGTGGCCATGGGGCTCCAAGGACTTCCAGGGTCCTCGTTGCCAGCAGCTTTACTTTTGGTGAAAATCAGCCAAGTTTGCAAATTTCACACCGGGAACGATGCAGATGGCCAGGGCGAGTGGCCTCATACTGATGCGATTTTCCATCCGGAAAATGAAGTCATGCCCCCAGGGTCTGGGTATCAATGAAAGGTGGACTTTGGGGCTCCAAGGACTTCCGGGGTCCTCGTTGCCAGCAGCTTTAATTTTGGAGAAAATCAGCCAAGTTTGCAAATTTCACACCGGGAACAATGCAGATTACCAGGGCGATTGGTCTCAAACTGACCCCATTTTCCCTGGGGAAAATTAATTCATATCCCCATGGTCTGGGTGTCAGATGAAAGGTGGCCTTTGGGGCTCTAAGGACTTGCAAGCTCCTAGTTGCCAACAGCGTTAGTTCTGCAGGAATCCAGCAATGTTAAAAAATTTCTCACTGGGAACTGCGCTGTTGGCCAGGGCAAATGGCTGCAAATTGAGGCCATTTTGCATGGGAAAAAGAAGTCCTTTCCCCAGGGTCTGGGTGTCAGATGAAAGGTGGCCATGGGGCTCCAAGGACTTCCAGGGTCCTCGTTGCCAGCAGCTTTACTTTTGGTGAAAATCAGCCAAGTTTGCAAATTTCACACCGGGAACGATGCAGATGGCCAGGGCGAGTGGCCTCATACTGGTCCGATTTTCCATCCGGAAAATGAAGTCATGCCCCCAGGGTCTTGGTGTCAGATGAAAGGTGGCCTTTGGGGCTCTAAGGACTTCCGGGGTCCTCGTTCCCAGCAGCTTTAATTTTGGAGAAAATCAGCCAAGTTTGCAAATTTCACACCGGGAACAATGCAGATTACCAGGGCGATTGGTCTCAAACTGACCCCATTTTCCCTGGGGAAAATTAATTCATATCCCCATGGTCTGGGTGTCAGATGAAAGGTGGCCTTTGGGGCTCTAAGGACTTGCAAGCTCCTAGTTGCCAACAGCATTAGTTCTGCAGGAATCCAGCAATGTTTAAAAATTTCTCACTGGGAACTGCGCTGTTGGCCAGGGCAAATGGCTGCAAATGGAGGCCATTTTGCATGGCAAAAAGAAGTCCTTTCCCCAGGGTCTGGGTGTCAGATGAAAGGTGGTCTTTGGGGCTCCAAGGACTTCCAGGGTCCTCGTTGCCAGCAGCTTTACTTTTGGAGAAAATCAGCCAAGTTTGCAAATTTCACACCGGGAACGATGCAGATGGCCAGGGCGATTGGCCTCAAACTGACCCCATTTTCCATGGGGAAAATTAATTCATGTCCCCAGGGTCTGGGTGTCAGATGAAAGGTGGACTTTAGGGCTCTAAGGACTTGCAGGGTACTACTTATTGGCAGCTTTAGATTTGGAGAAATCCAGCAAAGTTGGCAAATTTCTTGCTGGGCACCACCCTATTGGTCAGGGCGAGAGGCCAGAAATGGAGGCCATTTTCCATGGGGAAAATGAAGTCATTGGCCCAGGGTCTGCGGATCAGATGAAAGGTGGCATCTGGGGCCCTAAGGAGTTGCAGGGTCCTCCTTGCCAGCGGCTTTACTTTTGGAGAAAATCAGCCAAGTTTGCAAATTTCACACCGGGAACGATGCAGATGGCCAGGGCGAGTGGCCTCAAAATGACCCCATTTTTCATGGGGAAAAGAAGTCATGTCCCCAGCGTCTGGGTGTCAGATGAAAGGTGGCCTTTGGGGCTCAATGGACTTGCAAGCTCCTAGTTGCCAACAGCGTTAGATCTGCAGGAATCCAGCAATGTTTAAAAATTTCTCACTGGGAACTGCCCTGTTGGCCAGGGCAAATGGCTGCAAAGAGAGGTTATTATGCATGGGAAAAAGAAGTCCTTTCCCCAGGGTCTGGGTGTCAGATGAAAGGTGGTCTTTGGGGCTCCAAGGACTTCCAGGGTCCTCGTTGCCAGCAGCTTTACTTTTGGTGAAAATCAGCCAAGTTTGCAAATTTCACACCGGGAACGATGCAGATGGCCAGGGCGAGTGGCCTCATACTGGTCCGATTTTCCATCCGGAAAATGAAGTCATGTCCCCAGCGTCTGGGTGTCAGATGAAAGGTGGCCTTTGGGGCTCAATGGACTTGCAAGCTCCTAGTTGCCAACAGCGTTAGATCTGCAGGAATCCAGCAATGTTTAAAAATTTCTCACTGGGAACTGCCCTGTTGGCCAGGGCAAATGGCTGCAAAGAGAGGTTATTATGCATGGGAAAAAGAAGTCCTTTCCACAGGGTCTGGGTGTCAGATGAAAGGTGGCCATGGGGCTCCAAGGACTTCCAGGGTCCTCGTTGCCAGCAGCTTTACTTTTGGTGAAAATCAGCCAAGTTTGCAAATTTCACACCGGGAACGATGCAGATGGCCAGGGCGAGTGGCCTCATACTGGTCCGATTTTCCATCCGGAAAATGAAGTCATGCCCCCAGGGTCTTGGTGTCAGATGAAAGGTGGCCTTTGGGGCTCTAAGGACTTAAAGCTCCTACTTGTTGGCAGCTTTCGTTGTGGAGGAATCCAGCAAAGTTTGCAAATTTCTCACTGGGCACTGCCCTGTTGGCCAGGGCAAATGGCTGCAAATGGAGGCCATTTTCCATGGGAAAAAGAAGTCCTTTCCCCAGCGTCTGGGTGTCAGATGAAAGGTGGCCTTTGGGGCTCTAAGGACTTGCAAGCTCCTAGTTGCCGGCAGCTTTAATTGTGGAGGAATCCAGCAAAGTTTAAAAATTTCTCACTGGGCACTGCCCTGTTGGCCAGGGCAAATGGCTGCAAAGAGAGGTTATTTTGCATGGCAAAAAGAAGTCCTTTCCACAGGTTCTGGGTGTCAGATGAAAGGTGGCCATGGGGCTCCAAGGACTTCCAGGGTCCTCGTTCCCAGCAGCTTTACTTTTGGAGAAAATCAGCCAAGTTTGCAAATTTCACACCGGGAACGATGCAGATGGCCAGGGCGATTGGTCTCAAACTGACCCCATTTTCCCTGGGGAAAATTAATTCATATCCCCATGGTCTGGGTGTCAGATGAAAGGTGGCCTTTGGGGCTCTAAGGACTTGCAAGCTCCTAGTTGCCAACAGCGTTAGTTCTGCAGGAATCCAGCAATGTTAAAAAATTTCTCACTGGGAACTGCGCTGTTGGCCAGGGCAAATGGCTGCAAATGGAGGCCATTTTGCATGGCAAAAAGAAGTCCTTTCCCCAGGGTCTGGGTGTCAGATGAAAGGTGGTCTTTGGGGCTCCAAGGACTTCCAGGGTCCTCGTTGCCAGCAGCTTTACTTTTGGAGAAAATCAGCCAAGTTTGCAAATTTCACACCGGGAACGATGCAGATGGCCAGGGCGAGTGGCCTCAAAATGACCCCATTTTTCATGGGGTAAAGAAGTCATGTCCCCAGCGTCTGGGTGTCAGATGAAAGGTGGCCTTTGGGGCTCTAAGGACTTGCAAGCTCCTAGTTGCCAACAGCTTTAGCTGTGGAGGGATCCAGTAATGTTTAAAAATTTCTCACTGGGCACTGCCCTGTTGGCCAGGGCAAATGGCTGCAAAGAGAGGTTATTATGCATGGGAAAAAGAAGTCCTTTCCCCAGGGTCTGGGTGTCAGATGAAAGGTGGCCATGGGGCTCCAAGGACTTCCAGGGTCCTCATTGCCAGCAGCTTTACTTTTGGTGAAAATCAGCCAAGTTTGCAAATTTCACACCGGGAACGATGCAGATGGCCAGGGCGAGTGGCCTCATACTGGTCCGATTTTCCATCCGGAAAATGAAGTCATGCCCCCAGGGTCTGGGTATCAATGAAAGGTGGACTTTGGGGCTCCAAGGACTTCCGGGGTCCTCGTTGCCAGCAGCTTTACTTTTGGAGAAAATCAGCCAAGTTCGCAAATTTCACACCGGGAACGATGCAGATGGCCAGGGCGAGTGGCCTCAAACTGACTCTATTTTCCATGGGGAAAAGAAGTCATGTCCCCAGGGTCTGGGTGTCAGATGAAAGGTGGCCTTTGGGGCTCTAAGGACTTTCAAGCTCCTAGTTGCCAACAGCGTTAGTTCTGCAGGAATCCAGCAATGTTAAAAAATTTCTCACTGGGAACTGCGCTGTTGGCCAGGGCAAATGGCTGCAAATGGAGGCCATTTTGCATGGCAAAAAGAAGTCCTTTCCCCAGGGTCTGGGTGTCAGATGAAAGGTGGTCTTTGGGGCTCCAAGGACTTCCAGGGTCCTCGTTGCCAGCAGCTTTACTTTTGGAGAAAATCAGCCAAGTTTGCAAATTTCACACCGGGAACGATGCAGATGGCCAGGGCGATTGGCCTCAAACTGACCCCATTTTCCATGGGGAAAATTAATTCATGTCCCCAGGGTCTGGGTGTCCGATGAAAGGTGGACTTTAGGGCTCTAAGGACTTGCAGGGTACTACTTATTGGCAGCTTTAGATTTGGAGAAATCCAGCAAAGTTGGCAAATTTCTTGCTGGGCACCACCCTATTGGTCAGGGCGAGAGGCCAGAAATGGAGGCCATTTTCCATGGGGAAAATGAAGTCATTGGCCCAGGGTCTGCGGATCAGATGAAAGGTGGCATCTGGGGCCCTAAGGAGTTGCAGGGTCCTCCTTGCCAGCAGCTTTACTTTTGGAGAAAATCAGCCAAGTTTGCAAATTTCACACCGGGAACGATGCAGATGGCCAGGGCGAGTGGCCTCAAAATGACCCCATTTTTCATGGGGAAAAGAAGTCATGTCCCCAGCGTCTGGGTGTCAGATGAAAGCTGGCCTTTGGGGCTCTAAGGACTTGCAAGCTCCTAGTTGCCAACAGCGTTAGATCTGCAGGAATCCAGCAATGTTTAAAAATTTCTCACTGGGAACTGCGCTGTTGGCCAGGGCAAATGGCTGCAAAGAGAGGCCATTTTGCATGGGGAAGAGAAGTCCTTTCCCCAGGGTCTGGGTATCAGCTGGAAGTTGGCATCTGGGGCTCTAAGGACTTGCAGTGTCCTAGTTGCTGGCAGCTTTTGTTTTGGAAGAATCCAGCTGAGTTTGCAAATTGCTCGCTTGGCACTGCCCTGCCTGCTAGGCCAAGGGGCCACAAATGAAGGCCATTTTCCATGGGAAAAATGTCCTTTTCCCAGGGTCTCAGTAATATGTTCAAGGTGGCCTTTGAGCTTCTAAGTACTTACAGGATCCTACTTGCTGCCAGCTTTACTTTTGGAAAAATGAAGCAAAAATTTGGTAATTCTACCTTGTCTCCCCTCTTTCGGCCAGGGTGAGTGGCTGCAAACGGAGTCCATTTCCCATGGGAAAAAGAAGTCCTTTCCCCAGAGTCTGCGTATCAGATGAAAGGTGGCCATGGGGCTCCAAGGACTTCCAGGGTCCTCATTGCCAGCAGCTTTACTTTTGGTGAAAATCAGCCAAGTTTGCAAATTTCACACCGGGAACGATGCAGATGGCCAGGGCGAGTGGCCTCATACTGATGCGATTTTCCATCCGGAAAATGAAGTCATGCCCCCAGGGTCTGGGTATCAATGAAAGGTGGACTTTGGGGCTCCAAGGACTTCCGGGGTCCTCGTTGCCAGCAGCTTTAATTTTGGAGAAAATCAGCCAAGTTTGCAAATTTCACACCGGGAACAATGCAGATTACCAGGGCGATTGGTCTCAAACTGACCCCATTTTCCCTGGGGAAAATTAATTCATATCCCCATGGTCTGGGTGTCAGATGAAAGGTGGCCTTTGGGGCTCTAAGGACTTGCAAGCTCCTAGTTGCCAACAGCGTTAGTTCTGCAGGAATCCAGCAATGTTAAAAAATTTCTCACTGGGAACTGCGCTGTTGGCCAGGGCAAATGGCTGCAAATGGAGGCCATTTTGCATGGGAAAAAGAAGTCCTTTCCCCAGGGTCTGGGTGTCAGATGAAAGGTGGTCTTTGGGGCTCCAAGGACTTCCAGGGTCCTCGTTGCCAGCAGCTTTACTTTTGGAGAAAATCAGCCAAGTTTGCAAATTTCACACCGGGAACGATGCAGATGGCCAGGGCGATTGGCCTCAAACTGACCCCATTTTCCATGGGGAAAATTAATTCATGTCCCCAGGGTCTGGGTGTCAGATGAAAGGTGGACTTTAGGGCTCTAAGGACTTGCAGGGTACTACTTATTGGCAGCTTTAGATTTGGAGAAATCCAGCAAAGTTGGCAAATTTCTTGCTGGGCACCACCCTATTGGTCAGGGCGAGAGGCCAGAAATGGAGGCCATTTTCCATGGGGAAAATGAAGTCATTGGCCCAGGGTCTGCGGATCAGATGAAAGGTGGCATCTGGGGCCCTAAGGAGTTGCAGGGTCCTCCTTGCCAGCGGCTTTACTTTTGGAGAAAATCAGCCAAGTTTGCAAATTTCACACCGGGAACGATGCAGATGGCCAGGGCGAGTGGCCTCAAAATGACCCCATTTTTCATGGGGAAAAGAAGTCATGTCCCCAGCGTCTGGGTGTCAGATGAAAGGTGGCCTTTGGGGCTCAATGGACTTGCAAGCTCCTAGTTGCCAACAGCGTTAGATCTGCAGGAATCCAGCAATGTTTAAAAATTTCTCACTGGGAACTGCCCTGTTGGCCAGGGCAAATGGCTGCAAAGAGAGGTTATTATGCATGGGAAAAAGAAGTCCTTTCCCCAGGGTCTGGGTGTCAGATGAAAGGTGGTCTTTGGGGCTCCAAGGACTTCCAGGGTCCTCGTTGCCAGCAGCTTTACTTTTGGTGAAAATCAGCCAAGTTTGCAAATTTCACACCGGGAACGATGCAGATGGCCAGGGCGAGTGGCCTCATACTGGTCCGATTTTCCATCCGGAAAATGAAGTCATGTCCCCAGCGTCTGGGTGTCAGATGAAAGGTGGCCTTTGGGGCTCAATGGACTTGCAAGCTCCTAGTTGCCAACAGCGTTAGATCTGCAGGAATCCAGCAATGTTTAAAAATTTCTCACTGGGAACTGCCCTGTTGGCCAGGGCAAATGGCTGCAAAGAGAGGTTATTATGCATGGGAAAAAGAAGTCCTTTCCACAGGGTCTGGGTGTCAGATGAAAGGTGGCCATGGGGCTCCAAGGACTTCCAGGGTCCTCGTTGCCAGCAGCTTTACTTTTGGTGAAAATCAGCCAAGTTTGCAAATTTCACACCGGGAACGATGCAGATGGCCAGGGCGAGTGGCCTCATACTGGTCCGATTTTCCATCCGGAAAATGAAGTCATGCCCCCAGGGTCTTGGTGTCAGATGAAAGGTGGCCTTTGGGGCTCTAAGGACTTAAAGCTCCTACTTGTTGGCAGCTTTCGTTGTGGAGGAATCCAGCAAAGTTTGCAAATTTCTCACTGGGCACTGCCCTGTTGGCCAGGGCAAATGGCTGCAAATGGAGGCCATTTTCCATGGGAAAAAGAAGTCCTTTCCCCAGCGTCTGGGTGTCAGATGAAAGGTGGCCTTTGGGGCTCTAAGGACTTGCAAGCTCCTAGTTGCCGGCAGCTTTAATTGTGGAGGAATCCAGCAAAGTTTAAAAATTTCTCACTGGGCACTGCCCTGTTGGCCAGGGCAAATGGCTGCAAAGAGAGGTTATTTTGCATGGCAAAAAGAAGTCCTTTCCACAGGTTCTGGGTGTCAGATGAAAGGTGGCCATGGGGCTCCAAGGACTTCCAGGGTCCTCGTTCCCAGCAGCTTTACTTTTGGAGAAAATCAGCCAAGTTTGCAAATTTCACACCGGGAACGATGCAGATGGCCAGGGCGATTGGTCTCAAACTGACCCCATTTTCCCTGGGGAAAATTAATTCATATCCCCATGGTCTGGGTGTCAGATGAAAGGTGGCCTTTGGGGCTCTAAGGACTTGCAAGCTCCTAGTTGCCAACAGCGTTAGTTCTGCAGGAATCCAGCAATGTTAAAAAATTTCTCACTGGGAACTGCGCTGTTGGCCAGGGCAAATGGCTGCAAATGGAGGCCATTTTGCATGGCAAAAAGAAGTCCTTTCCCCAGGGTCTGGGTGTCAGATGAAAGGTGGTCTTTGGGGCTCCAAGGACTTCCAGGGTCCTCGTTGCCAGCAGCTTTACTTTTGGAGAAAATCAGCCAAGTTTGCAAATTTCACACCGGGAACGATGCAGATGGCCAGGGCGAGTGGCCTCAAAATGACCCCATTTTTCATGGGGTAAAGAAGTCATGTCCCCAGCGTCTGGGTGTCAGATGAAAGGTGGCCTTTGGGGCTCTAAGGACTTGCAAGCTCCTAGTTGCCAACAGCTTTAGCTGTGGAGGGATCCAGTAATGTTTAAAAATTTCTCACTGGGCACTGCCCTGTTGGCCAGGGCAAATGGCTGCAAAGAGAGGTTATTATGCATGGGAAAAAGAAGTCCTTTCCCCAGGGTCTGGGTGTCAGATGAAAGGTGGCCATGGGGCTCCAAGGACTTCCAGGGTCCTCATTGCCAGCAGCTTTACTTTTGGTGAAAATCAGCCAAGTTTGCAAATTTCACACCGGGAACGATGCAGATGGCCAGGGCGAGTGGCCTCATACTGGTCCGATTTTCCATCCGGAAAATGAAGTCATGCCCCCAGGGTCTGGGTATCAATGAAAGGTGGACTTTGGGGCTCCAAGGACTTCCGGGGTCCTCGTTGCCAGCAGCTTTACTTTTGGAGAAAATCAGCCAAGTTCGCAAATTTCACACCGGGAACGATGCAGATGGCCAGGGCGAGTGGCCTCAAACTGACTCTATTTTCCATGGGGAAAAGAAGTCATGTCCCCAGGGTCTGGGTGTCAGATGAAAGGTGGCCTTTGGGGCTCTAAGGACTTTCAAGCTCCTAGTTGCCAACAGCGTTAGTTCTGCAGGAATCCAGCAATGTTAAAAAATTTCTCACTGGGAACTGCGCTGTTGGCCAGGGCAAATGGCTGCAAATGGAGGCCATTTTGCATGGCAAAAAGAAGTCCTTTCCCCAGGGTCTGGGTGTCAGATGAAAGGTGGTCTTTGGGGCTCCAAGGACTTCCAGGGTCCTCGTTGCCAGCAGCTTTACTTTTGGAGAAAATCAGCCAAGTTTGCAAATTTCACACCGGGAACGATGCAGATGGCCAGGGCGATTGGCCTCAAACTGACCCCATTTTCCATGGGGAAAATTAATTCATGTCCCCAGGGTCTGGGTGTCCGATGAAAGGTGGACTTTAGGGCTCTAAGGACTTGCAGGGTACTACTTATTGGCAGCTTTAGATTTGGAGAAATCCAGCAAAGTTGGCAAATTTCTTGCTGGGCACCACCCTATTGGTCAGGGCGAGAGGCCAGAAATGGAGGCCATTTTCCATGGGGAAAATGAAGTCATTGGCCCAGGGTCTGCGGATCAGATGAAAGGTGGCATCTGGGGCCCTAAGGAGTTGCAGGGTCCTCCTTGCCAGCAGCTTTACTTTTGGAGAAAATCAGCCAAGTTTGCAAATTTCACACCGGGAACGATGCAGATGGCCAGGGCGAGTGGCCTCAAAATGACCCCATTTTTCATGGGGAAAAGAAGTCATGTCCCCAGCGTCTGGGTGTCAGATGAAAGCTGGCCTTTGGGGCTCTAAGGACTTGCAAGCTCCTAGTTGCCAACAGCGTTAGATCTGCAGGAATCCAGCAATGTTTAAAAATTTCTCACTGGGAACTGCGCTGTTGGCCAGGGCAAATGGCTGCAAAGAGAGGCCATTTTGCATGGGGAAGAGAAGTCCTTTCCCCAGGGTCTGGGTATCAGCTGGAAGTTGGCATCTGGGGCTCTAAGGACTTGCAGTGTCCTAGTTGCTGGCAGCTTTTGTTTTGGAAGAATCCAGCTGAGTTTGCAAATTGCTCGCTTGGCACTGCCCTGCCTGCTAGGCCAAGGGGCCACAAATGAAGGCCATTTTCCATGGGAAAAATGTCCTTTTCCCAGGGTCTCAGTAATATGTTCAAGGTGGCCTTTGAGCTTCTAAGTACTTACAGGATCCTACTTGCTGCCAGCTTTACTTTTGGAAAAATGAAGCAAAAATTTGGTAATTCTACCTTGTCTCCCCTCTTTCGGCCAGGGTGAGTGGCTGCAAACGGAGTCCATTTCCCATGGGAAAAAGAAGTCCTTTCCCCAGAGTCTGCGTATCAGATGAAAGGTGGCCATGGGGCTCCAAGGACTTCCAGGGTCCTCATTGCCAGCAGCTTTACTTTTGGTGAAAATCAGCCAAGTTTGCAAATTTCACACCGGGAACGATGCAGATGGCCAGGGCGAGTGGCCTCATACTGATGCGATTTTCCATCCGGAAAATGAAGTCATGCCCCCAGGGTCTGGGTATCAATGAAAGGTGGACTTTGGGGCTCCAAGGACTTCCGGGGTCCTCGTTGCCAGCAGCTTTAATTTTGGAGAAAATCAGCCAAGTTTGCAAATTTCACACCGGGAACAATGCAGATTACCAGGGCGATTGGTCTCAAACTGACCCCATTTTCCCTGGGGAAAATTAATTCATATCCCCATGGTCTGGGTGTCAGATGAAAGGTGGCCTTTGGGGCTCTAAGGACTTGCAAGCTCCTAGTTGCCAACAGCGTTAGTTCTGCAGGAATCCAGCAATGTTAAAAAATTTCTCACTGGGAACTGCGCTGTTGGCCAGGGCAAATGGCTGCAAATGGAGGCCATTTTGCATGGGAAAAAGAAGTCCTTTCCCCAGGGTCTGGGTGTCAGATGAAAGGTGGTCTTTGGGGCTCCAAGGACTTCCAGGGTCCTCGTTGCCAGCAGCTTTACTTTTGGAGAAAATCAGCCAAGTTTGCAAATTTCACACCGGGAACGATGCAGATGGCCAGGGCGATTGGCCTCAAACTGACCCCATTTTCCATGGGGAAAATTAATTCATGTCCCCAGGGTCTGGGTGTCAGATGAAAGGTGGACTTTAGGGCTCTAAGGACTTGCAGGGTACTACTTATTGGCAGCTTTAGATTTGGAGAAATCCAGCAAAGTTGGCAAATTTCTTGCTGGGCACCACCCTATTGGTCAGGGCGAGAGGCCAGAAATGGAGGCCATTTTCCATGGGGAAAATGAAGTCATTGGCCCAGGGTCTGCGGATCAGATGAAAGGTGGCATCTGGGGCCCTAAGGAGTTGCAGGGTCCTCCTTGCCAGCGGCTTTACTTTTGGAGAAAATCAGCCAAGTTTGCAAATTTCACACCGGGAACGATGCAGATGGCCAGGGCGAGTGGCCTCAAAATGACCCCATTTTTCATGGGGAAAAGAAGTCATGTCCCCAGCGTCTGGGTGTCAGATGAAAGGTGGCCTTTGGGGCTCAATGGACTTGCAAGCTCCTTGTTGCCAACAGCGTTAGATCTGCAGGAATCCAGCAATGTTAAAAAATTTCTCACTGGGAACTGCGCTGTTGGCCAGGGCAAATGGCTGCAAAGAGAGGTTATTATGCATGGGAAAAAGAAGTCCTTTCCCCAGGGTCTGGGTGTCAGATGAAAGGTGGCCATGGGGCTCCAAGGACTTCCAGGGTCCTCGTTGCCAGCAGCTTTACTTTTGGTGAAAATCAGCCAAGTTTGCAAATTTCACACCGGGAACGATGCAGATGGCCAGGGCGAGTGGCCTCATACTGATGCGATTTTCCATCCGGAAAATGAAGTCATGCCCCCAGGGTCTGGGTATCAATGGAAGGTGGACTTTGGGGCTCCAAGGACTTCCGGGGTCCTCGTTGCCAGCAGCTTTACTTTTGGAGAAAATCAGCCAAGTTTGCAAATTTCACACCGGGAACGATGCAGATTACCAGGGCGATTGGTCTCAAACTGACCCCATTTTCCCTGGGGAAAATTAATTCATATCCCCATGGTCTGGGTGTCAGATGAAAGGTGGCCTTTGGGGCTCTAAGGACTTGCAAGCTCCTAGTTGCCAACAGCTTTAGCTGTGGAGGGATCCAGTAATGTTTAAAAATTTCTCACTGGGCACTGCCCTGTTGGCCAGGGCAAATGGCTGCAAAGAGAGGTTATTATGCATGGGAAAAAGAAGTCCTTTCCCCAGGGTCTGGGTGTCAGATGAAAGGTGGCCATGGGGCTCCAAGGACTTCCAGGGTCCTCGTTGCCAGCAGCTTTACTTTTGGTGAAAATCAGCCAAGTTTGCAAATTTCACACCGGGAACGATGCAGATGGCCAGGGCGAGTGGCCTCATACTGATGCGATTTTCCATCCGGAAAATGAAGTCATGCCCCCAGGGTCTGGGTATCAATGAAAGGTGGACTTTGGGGCTCCAAGGACTTCCGGGGTCCTCGTTGCCAGCAGCTTTAATTTTGGAGAAAATCAGCCAAGTTTGCAAATTTCACACCGGGAACAATGCAGATTACCAGGGCGATTGGTCTCAAACTGACCCCATTTTCCCTGGGGAAAATTAATTCATATCCCCATGGTCTGGGTGTCAGATGAAAGGTGGCCTTTGGGGCTCTAAGGACTTGCAAGCTCCTAGTTGCCAACAGCGTTAGTTCTGCAGGAATCCAGCAATGTTAAAAAATTTCTCACTGGGAACTGCGCTGTTGGCCAGGGCAAATGGCTGCAAATTGAGGCCATTTTGCATGGGAAAAAGAAGTCCTTTCCCCAGGGTCTGGGTGTCAGATGAAAGGTGGCCATGGGGCTCCAAGGACTTCCAGGGTCCTCGTTGCCAGCAGCTTTACTTTTGGAGAAAATCAGCCAAGTTTGCAAATTTCACACCGGGAACGATGCAGATGGCCAGGGCGAGTGGCCTCAAAATGACCCCATTTTTCATGGGGAAAAGAAGTCATGTCCCCAGCGTCTGGGTGTCAGATGAAAGGTGGCCTTTGGGGCTCTAAGGACTTCCGGGGTCCTCGTTCCCAGCAGCTTTAATTTTGGAGAAAATCAGCCAAGTTTGCAAATTTCACACCGGGAACAATGCAGATTACCAGGGCGATTGGTCTCAAACTGACCCCATTTTCCCTGGGGAAAATTAATTCATATCCCCATGGTCTGGGTGTCAGATGAAAGGTGGCCTTTGGGGCTCTAAGGACTTGCAAGCTCCTAGTTGCCAACAGCATTAGTTCTGCAGGAATCCAGCAATGTTTAAAAATTTCTCACTGGGAACTGCGCTGTTGGCCAGGGCAAATGGCTGCAAATGGAGGCCATTTTGCATGGCAAAAAGAAGTCCTTTCCCCAGGGTCTGGGTGTCAGATGAAAGGTGGTCTTTGGGGCTCCAAGGACTTCCAGGGTCCTCGTTGCCAGCAGCTTTACTTTTGGAGAAAATCAGCCAAGTTTGCAAATTTCACACCGGGAACGATGCAGATGGCCAGGGCGATTGGCCTCAAACTGACCCCATTTTCCATGGGGAAAATTAATTCATGTCCCCAGGGTCTGGGTGTCAGATGAAAGGTGGACTTTAGGGCTCTAAGGACTTGCAGGGTACTACTTATTGGCAGCTTTAGATTTGGAGAAATCCAGCAAAGTTGGCAAATTTCTTGCTGGGCACCACCCTATTGGTCAGGGCGAGAGGCCAGAAATGGAGGCCATTTTCCATGGGGAAAATGAAGTCATTGGCCCAGGGTCTGCGGATCAGATGAAAGGTGGCATCTGGGGCCCTAAGGAGTTGCAGGGTCCTCCTTGCCAGCGGCTTTACTTTTGGAGAAAATCAGCCAAGTTTGCAAATTTCACACCGGGAACGATGCAGATGGCCAGGGCGAGTGGCCTCAAAATGACCCCATTTTTCATGGGGAAAAGAAGTCATGTCCCCAGCGTCTGGGTGTCAGATGAAAGGTGGCCTTTGGGGCTCAATGGACTTGCAAGCTCCTAGTTGCCAACAGCGTTAGATCTGCAGGAATCCAGCAATGTTTAAAAATTTCTCACTGGGAACTGCCCTGTTGGCCAGGGCAAATGGCTGCAAAGAGAGGTTATTATGCATGGGAAAAAGAAGTCCTTTCCCCAGGGTCTGGGTGTCAGATGAAAGGTGGTCTTTGGGGCTCCAAGGACTTCCAGGGTCCTCGTTGCCAGCAGCTTTACTTTTGGTGAAAATCAGCCAAGTTTGCAAATTTCACACCGGGAACGATGCAGATGGCCAGGGCGAGTGGCCTCATACTGGTCCGATTTTCCATCCGGAAAATGAAGTCATGTCCCCAGCGTCTGGGTGTCAGATGAAAGGTGGCCTTTGGGGCTCAATGGACTTGCAAGCTCCTAGTTGCCAACAGCGTTAGATCTGCAGGAATCCAGCAATGTTTAAAAATTTCTCACTGGGAACTGCCCTGTTGGCCAGGGCAAATGGCTGCAAAGAGAGGTTATTATGCATGGGAAAAAGAAGTCCTTTCCACAGGGTCTGGGTGTCAGATGAAAGGTGGCCATGGGGCTCCAAGGACTTCCAGGGTCCTCGTTGCCAGCAGCTTTACTTTTGGTGAAAATCAGCCAAGTTTGCAAATTTCACACCGGGAACGATGCAGATGGCCAGGGCGAGTGGCCTCATACTGGTCCGATTTTCCATCCGGAAAATGAAGTCATGCCCCCAGGGTCTTGGTGTCAGATGAAAGGTGGCCTTTGGGGCTCTAAGGACTTAAAGCTCCTACTTGTTGGCAGCTTTCGTTGTGGAGGAATCCAGCAAAGTTTGCAAATTTCTCACTGGGCACTGCCCTGTTGGCCAGGGCAAATGGCTGCAAATGGAGGCCATTTTCCATGGGAAAAAGAAGTCCTTTCCCCAGCGTCTGGGTGTCAGATGAAAGGTGGCCTTTGGGGCTCTAAGGACTTGCAAGCTCCTAGTTGCCGGCAGCTTTAATTGTGGAGGAATCCAGCAAAGTTTAAAAATTTCTCACTGGGCACTGCCCTGTTGGCCAGGGCAAATGGCTGCAAAGAGAGGTTATTTTGCATGGCAAAAAGAAGTCCTTTCCACAGGTTCTGGGTGTCAGATGAAAGGTGGCCATGGGGCTCCAAGGACTTCCAGGGTCCTCGTTCCCAGCAGCTTTACTTTTGGAGAAAATCAGCCAAGTTTGCAAATTTCACACCGGGAACGATGCAGATGGCCAGGGCGATTGGTCTCAAACTGACCCCATTTTCCCTGGGGAAAATTAATTCATATCCCCATGGTCTGGGTGTCAGATGAAAGGTGGCCTTTGGGGCTCTAAGGACTTGCAAGCTCCTAGTTGCCAACAGCGTTAGTTCTGCAGGAATCCAGCAATGTTAAAAAATTTCTCACTGGGAACTGCGCTGTTGGCCAGGGCAAATGGCTGCAAATGGAGGCCATTTTGCATGGCAAAAAGAAGTCCTTTCCCCAGGGTCTGGGTGTCAGATGAAAGGTGGTCTTTGGGGCTCCAAGGACTTCCAGGGTCCTCGTTGCCAGCAGCTTTACTTTTGGAGAAAATCAGCCAAGTTTGCAAATTTCACACCGGGAACGATGCAGATGGCCAGGGCGAGTGGCCTCAAAATGACCCCATTTTTCATGGGGTAAAGAAGTCATGTCCCCAGCGTCTGGGTGTCAGATGAAAGGTGGCCTTTGGGGCTCTAAGGACTTGCAAGCTCCTAGTTGCCAACAGCTTTAGCTGTGGAGGGATCCAGTAATGTTTAAAAATTTCTCACTGGGCACTGCCCTGTTGGCCAGGGCAAATGGCTGCAAAGAGAGGTTATTATGCATGGGAAAAAGAAGTCCTTTCCCCAGGGTCTGGGTGTCAGATGAAAGGTGGCCATGGGGCTCCAAGGACTTCCAGGGTCCTCATTGCCAGCAGCTTTACTTTTGGTGAAAATCAGCCAAGTTTGCAAATTTCACACCGGGAACGATGCAGATGGCCAGGGCGAGTGGCCTCATACTGGTCCGATTTTCCATCCGGAAAATGAAGTCATGCCCCCAGGGTCTGGGTATCAATGAAAGGTGGACTTTGGGGCTCCAAGGACTTCCGGGGTCCTCGTTGCCAGCAGCTTTACTTTTGGAGAAAATCAGCCAAGTTCGCAAATTTCACACCGGGAACGATGCAGATGGCCAGGGCGAGTGGCCTCAAACTGACTCTATTTTCCATGGGGAAAAGAAGTCATGTCCCCAGGGTCTGGGTGTCAGATGAAAGGTGGCCTTTGGGGCTCTAAGGACTTTCAAGCTCCTAGTTGCCAACAGCGTTAGTTCTGCAGGAATCCAGCAATGTTAAAAAATTTCTCACTGGGAACTGCGCTGTTGGCCAGGGCAAATGGCTGCAAATGGAGGCCATTTTGCATGGCAAAAAGAAGTCCTTTCCCCAGGGTCTGGGTGTCAGATGAAAGGTGGTCTTTGGGGCTCCAAGGACTTCCAGGGTCCTCGTTGCCAGCAGCTTTACTTTTGGAGAAAATCAGCCAAGTTTGCAAATTTCACACCGGGAACGATGCAGATGGCCAGGGCGATTGGCCTCAAACTGACCCCATTTTCCATGGGGAAAATTAATTCATGTCCCCAGGGTCTGGGTGTCCGATGAAAGGTGGACTTTAGGGCTCTAAGGACTTGCAGGGTACTACTTATTGGCAGCTTTAGATTTGGAGAAATCCAGCAAAGTTGGCAAATTTCTTGCTGGGCACCACCCTATTGGTCAGGGCGAGAGGCCAGAAATGGAGGCCATTTTCCATGGGGAAAATGAAGTCATTGGCCCAGGGTCTGCGGATCAGATGAAAGGTGGCATCTGGGGCCCTAAGGAGTTGCAGGGTCCTCCTTGCCAGCAGCTTTACTTTTGGAGAAAATCAGCCAAGTTTGCAAATTTCACACCGGGAACGATGCAGATGGCCAGGGCGAGTGGCCTCAAAATGACCCCATTTTTCATGGGGAAAAGAAGTCATGTCCCCAGCGTCTGGGTGTCAGATGAAAGCTGGCCTTTGGGGCTCTAAGGACTTGCAAGCTCCTAGTTGCCAACAGCGTTAGATCTGCAGGAATCCAGCAATGTTTAAAAATTTCTCACTGGGAACTGCGCTGTTGGCCAGGGCAAATGGCTGCAAAGAGAGGCCATTTTGCATGGGGAAGAGAAGTCCTTTCCCCAGGGTCTGGGTATCAGCTGGAAGTTGGCATCTGGGGCTCTAAGGACTTGCAGTGTCCTAGTTGCTGGCAGCTTTTGTTTTGGAAGAATCCAGCTGAGTTTGCAAATTGCTCGCTTGGCACTGCCCTGCCTGCTAGGCCAAGGGGCCACAAATGAAGGCCATTTTCCATGGGAAAAATGTCCTTTTCCCAGGGTCTCAGTAATATGTTCAAGGTGGCCTTTGAGCTTCTAAGTACTTACAGGATCCTACTTGCTGCCAGCTTTACTTTTGGAAAAATGAAGCAAAAATTTGGTAATTCTACCTTGTCTCCCCTCTTTCGGCCAGGGTGAGTGGCTGCAAACGGAGTCCATTTCCCATGGGAAAAAGAAGTCCTTTCCCCAGAGTCTGCGTATCAGATGAAAGGTGGCCATGGGGCTCCAAGGACTTCCAGGGTCCTCATTGCCAGCAGCTTTACTTTTGGTGAAAATCAGCCAAGTTTGCAAATTTCACACCGGGAACGATGCAGATGGCCAGGGCGAGTGGCCTCATACTGATGCGATTTTCCATCCGGAAAATGAAGTCATGCCCCCAGGGTCTGGGTATCAATGAAAGGTGGACTTTGGGGCTCCAAGGACTTCCGGGGTCCTCGTTGCCAGCAGCTTTAATTTTGGAGAAAATCAGCCAAGTTTGCAAATTTCACACCGGGAACAATGCAGATTACCAGGGCGATTGGTCTCAAACTGACCCCATTTTCCCTGGGGAAAATTAATTCATATCCCCATGGTCTGGGTGTCAGATGAAAGGTGGCCTTTGGGGCTCTAAGGACTTGCAAGCTCCTAGTTGCCAACAGCGTTAGTTCTGCAGGAATCCAGCAATGTTAAAAAATTTCTCACTGGGAACTGCGCTGTTGGCCAGGGCAAATGGCTGCAAATGGAGGCCATTTTGCATGGGAAAAAGAAGTCCTTTCCCCAGGGTCTGGGTGTCAGATGAAAGGTGGTCTTTGGGGCTCCAAGGACTTCCAGGGTCCTCGTTGCCAGCAGCTTTACTTTTGGAGAAAATCAGCCAAGTTTGCAAATTTCACACCGGGAACGATGCAGATGGCCAGGGCGATTGGCCTCAAACTGACCCCATTTTCCATGGGGAAAATTAATTCATGTCCCCAGGGTCTGGGTGTCAGATGAAAGGTGGACTTTAGGGCTCTAAGGACTTGCAGGGTACTACTTATTGGCAGCTTTAGATTTGGAGAAATCCAGCAAAGTTGGCAAATTTCTTGCTGGGCACCACCCTATTGGTCAGGGCGAGAGGCCAGAAATGGAGGCCATTTTCCATGGGGAAAATGAAGTCATTGGCCCAGGGTCTGCGGATCAGATGAAAGGTGGCATCTGGGGCCCTAAGGAGTTGCAGGGTCCTCCTTGCCAGCGGCTTTACTTTTGGAGAAAATCAGCCAAGTTTGCAAATTTCACACCGGGAACGATGCAGATGGCCAGGGCGAGTGGCCTCAAAATGACCCCATTTTTCATGGGGAAAAGAAGTCATGTCCCCAGCGTCTGGGTGTCAGATGAAAGGTGGCCTTTGGGGCTCAATGGACTTGCAAGCTCCTTGTTGCCAACAGCGTTAGATCTGCAGGAATCCAGCAATGTTAAAAAATTTCTCACTGGGAACTGCGCTGTTGGCCAGGGCAAATGGCTGCAAAGAGAGGTTATTATGCATGGGAAAAAGAAGTCCTTTCCACAGGGTCTGGGTGTCAGATGAAAGGTGGCCATGGGGCTCCAAGGACTTCCAGGGTCCTCGTTGCCAGCAGCTTTACTTTTGGTGAAAATCAGCCAAGTTTGCAAATTTCACACCGGGAACGATGCAGATGGCCAGGGCGAGTGGCCTCATACTGATGCGATTTTCCATCCGGAAAATGAAGTCATGCCCCCAGGGTCTGGGTATCAATGGAAGGTGGACTTTGGGGCTCCAAGGACTTCCGGGGTCCTCGTTGCCAGCAGCTTTACTTTTGGAGAAAATCAGCCAAGTTTGCAAATTTCACACCGGGAACGATGCAGATTACCAGGGCGATTGGTCTCAAACTGACCCCATTTTCCCTGGGGAAAATTAATTCATATCCCCATGGTCTGGGTGTCAGATGAAAGGTGGCCTTTGGGGCTCTAAGGACTTGCAAGCTCCTAGTTGCCAACAGCTTTAGCTGTGGAGGGATCCAGTAATGTTTAAAAATTTCTCACTGGGCACTGCCCTGTTGGCCAGGGCAAATGGCTGCAAAGAGAGGTTATTATGCATGGGAAAAAGAAGTCCTTTCCCCAGGGTCTGGGTGTCAGATGAAAGGTGGCCATGGGGCTCCAAGGACTTCCAGGGTCCTCGTTGCCAGCAGCTTTACTTTTGGTGAAAATCAGCCAAGTTTGCAAATTTCACACCGGGAACGATGCAGATGGCCAGGGCGAGTGGCCTCATACTGATGCGATTTTCCATCCGGAAAATGAAGTCATGCCCCCAGGGTCTGGGTATCAATGAAAGGTGGACTTTGGGGCTCCAAGGACTTCCGGGGTCCTCGTTGCCAGCAGCTTTAATTTTGGAGAAAATCAGCCAAGTTTGCAAATTTCACACCGGGAACAATGCAGATTACCAGGGCGATTGGTCTCAAACTGACCCCATTTTCCCTGGGGAAAATTAATTCATATCCCCATGGTCTGGGTGTCAGATGAAAGGTGGCCTTTGGGGCTCTAAGGACTTGCAAGCTCCTAGTTGCCAACAGCGTTAGTTCTGCAGGAATCCAGCAATGTTAAAAAATTTCTCACTGGGAACTGCGCTGTTGGCCAGGGCAAATGGCTGCAAATTGAGGCCATTTTGCATGGGAAAAAGAAGTCCTTTCCCCAGGGTCTGGGTGTCAGATGAAAGGTGGCCATGGGGCTCCAAGGACTTCCAGGGTCCTCGTTGCCAGCAGCTTTACTTTTGGAGAAAATCAGCCAAGTTTGCAAATTTCACACCGGGAACGATGCAGATGGCCAGGGCGAGTGGCCTCAAAATGACCCCATTTTTCATGGGGAAAAGAAGTCATGTCCCCAGCGTCTGGGTGTCAGATGAAAGCTGGCCTTTGGGGCTCTAAGGACTTGCAAGCTCCTAGTTGCCAACAGCTTTAGCTGTGGAGGGATCCAGTAATGTTTAAAAATTTCTCACTGGGCACTGCCCTGTTGGCCAGGGCAAATGGCTGCAAAGAGAGGTTATTATGCATGGGAAAAAGAAGTCCTTTCCCCAGGGTCTGGGTGTCAGATGAAAGGTGGCCATGGGGCTCCAAGGACTTCCAGGGTCCTCGTTGCCAGCAGCTTTACTTTTGGTGAAAATCAGCCAAGTTTGCAAATTTCACACCGGGAACGATGCAGATGGCCAGGGCGAGTGGCCTCATACTGATGCGATTTTCCATCCGGAAAATGAAGTCATGCCCCCAGGGTCTGGGTATCAATGAAAGGTGGACTTTGGGGCTCCAAGGACTTCCGGGGTCCTCGTTGCCAGCAGCTTTAATTTTGGAGAAAATCAGCCAAGTTTGCAAATTTCACACCGGGAACAATGCAGATTACCAGGGCGATTGGTCTCAAACTGACCCCATTTTCCCTGGGGAAAATTAATTCATATCCCCATGGTCTGGGTGTCAGATGAAAGGTGGCCTTTGGGGCTCTAAGGACTTGCAAGCTCCTAGTTGCCAACAGCGTTAGTTCTGCAGGAATCCAGCAATGTTAAAAAATTTCTCACTGGGAACTGCGCTGTTGGCCAGGGCAAATGGCTGCAAATTGAGGCCATTTTGCATGGGAAAAAGAAGTCCTTTCCCCAGGGTCTGGGTGTCAGATGAAAGGTGGCCATGGGGCTCCAAGGACTTCCAGGGTCCTCGTTGCCAGCAGCTTTACTTTTGGAGAAAATCAGCCAAGTTTGCAAATTTCACACCGGGAACGATGCAGATGGCCAGGGCGAGTGGCCTCAAAATGACCCCATTTTTCATGGGGAAAAGAAGTCATGTCCCCAGCGTCTGGGTGTCAGATGAAAGCTGGCCTTTGGGGCTCTAAGGACTTGCAAGCTCCTAGTTGCCAACAGCTTTAGCTGTGGAGGGATCCAGTAATGTTTAAAAATTTCTCACTGGGCACTGCCCTGTTGGCCAGGGCAAATGGCTGCAAAGAGAGGTTATTATGCATGGGAAAAAGAAGTCCTTTCCCCAGGGTCTGGGTGTCAGATGAAAGGTGGCCATGGGGCTCCAAGGACTTCCAGGGTCCTCGTTGCCAGCAGCTTTACTTTTGGTGAAAATCAGCCAAGTTTGCAAATTTCACACCGGGAACGATGCAGATGGCCAGGGCGAGTGGCCTCATACTGATGCGATTTTCCATCCGGAAAATGAAGTCATGCCCCCAGGGTCTGGGTATCAATGAAAGGTGGACTTTGGGGCTCCAAGGACTTCCGGGGTCCTCGTTGCCAGCAGCTTTAATTTTGGAGAAAATCAGCCAAGTTTGCAAATTTCACACCGGGAACAATGCAGATTACCAGGGCGATTGGTCTCAAACTGACCCCATTTTCCCTGGGGAAAATTAATTCATATCCCCATGGTCTGGGTGTCAGATGAAAGGTGGCCTTTGGGGCTCTAAGGACTTGCAAGCTCCTAGTTGCCAACAGCGTTAGTTCTGCAGGAATCCAGCAATGTTAAAAAATTTCTCACTGGGAACTGCGCTGTTGGCCAGGGCAAATGGCTGCAAATTGAGGCCATTTTGCATGGGAAAAAGAAGTCCTTTCCCCAGGGTCTGGGTGTCAGATGAAAGGTGGCCATGGGGCTCCAAGGACTTCCAGGGTCCTCGTTGCCAGCAGCTTTACTTTTGGAGAAAATCAGCCAAGTTTGCAAATTTCACACCGGGAACGATGCAGATGGCCAGGGCGAGTGGCCTCAAAATGACCCCATTTTTCATGGGGAAAAGAAGTCATGTCCCCAGCGTCTGGGTGTCAGATGAAAGCTGGCCTTTGGGGCTCTAAGGACTTGCAAGCTCCTAGTTGCCAACAGCTTTAGCTGTGGAGGGATCCAGTAATGTTTAAAAATTTCTCACTGGGCAGTGCCCTGTTGGCCAGGGCAAATGGCTGCAAAGAGAGGTTATTATGCATGGGAAAAAGAAGTCCTTTCCCCAGGGTCTGGGTGTCAGATGAAAGGTGGCCATGGGGCTCCAAGGACTTCCAGGGTCCTCGTTGCCAGCAGCTTTACTTTTGGTGAAAATCAGCCAAGTTTGCAAATTTCACACCGGGAACGATGCAGATGGCCAGGGCGAGTGGCCTCATACTGATGCGATTTTCCATCCGGAAAATGAAGTCATGCCCCCAGGGTCTGGGTATCAATGAAAGGTGGACTTTGGGGCTCCAAGGACTTCCGGGGTCCTCGTTGCCAGCAGCTTTAATTTTGGAGAAAATCAGCCAAGTTTGCAAATTTCACACCGGGAACAATGCAGATTACCAGGGCGATTGGTCTCAAACTGACCCCATTTTCCCTGGGGAAAATTAATTCATATCCCCATGGTCTGGGTGTCAGATGAAAGGTGGCCTTTGGGGCTCTAAGGACTTGCAAGCTCCTAGTTGCCAACAGCGTTAGTTCTGCAGGAATCCAGCAATGTTAAAAAATTTCTCACTGGGAACTGCGCTGTTGGCCAGGGCAAATGGCTGCAAATGGAGGCCATTTTGCATGGGAAAAAGAAGTCCTTTCCCCAGGGTCTGGGTGTCAGATGAAAGGTGGTCTTTGGGGCTCCAAGGACTTCCAGGGTCCTCGTTGCCAGCAGCTTTACTTTTGGAGAAAATCAGCCAAGTTTGCAAATTTCACACCGGGAACGATGCAGATGGCCAGGGCGAGTGGCCTCAAACTGACCCGATTTTTCATGGGGAAAAGAAGTCATGTCCCCAGCGTCTGGGTGTCAGATGAAAGCTGGCCTTTGGGGCTCTAAGGACTTGCAAGCTCCTAGTTTCCAACAGCTTTAGCTGTGGAGGGATCCAGTAACGTTTAAAAATTTCTCACTGGGCACTGCCCTGTTGGCCAGGGCAAATGGCTGCAAAGAGAGGTTATTATGCATGGGAAAAAGAAGTCCTTTCCCCAGGGTCTGGGTGTCAGATGAAAGGTGGCCATGGGGCTCCAAGGACTTCCAGGGTCCTCGTTGCCAGCAGCTTTACTTTTGGTGAAAATCAGCCAAGTTTGCAAATTTCACACCGGGAACGATGCAGATGGCCAGGGCGAGTGGCATCATACTGATGCGATTTTCCATCCGGAAAATGAAGTCATGCCCCCAGGGTCTGGGTATCAATGAAAGGTGGACTTTGGGGCTCCAAGGACTTCCGGGGTCCTCGTTGCCAGCAGCTTTAATTTTGGAGAAAATCAGCCAAGTTTGCAAATTTCACACCGGGAACAATGCAGATTACCAGGGCGATTGGTCTCAAACTGACCCCATTTTCCCTGGGGAAAATTAATTCATATCCCCATGGTCTGGGTGTCAGATGAAAGGTGGCCTTTGGGGCTCTAAGGACTTGCAAGCTCCTAGTTGCCAACAGCGTTAGTTCTGCAGGAATCCAGCAATGTTAAAAAATTTCTCACTGGGATCTGCGCTGTTGGCCAGGGCAAATGGCTGCAAATGGAGGCCATTTTGCATGGCAAAAAGAAGTCCTTTCCCCAGGGTCTGGGTGTCAGATGAAAGGTGGTCTTTGGGGCTCCAAGGACTTCCAGGGTCCTCGTTGCCAGCAGCTTTACTTTTGGAGAAAATCAGCCAAGTTTGCAAATTTCACACCGGGAACGATGCAGATGGCCAGGGCGATTGGCCTCAAACTGACCCCATTTTCCATGGGGAAAATTAATTCATGTCCCCAGGGTCTGGGTGTCAGATGAAAGCTGGCCTTTGGGGCTCTAAGGACTTGCAAGCTCCTAGTTTCCAACAGCTTTAGCTGTGGAGGGATCCAGTAACGTTTAAAAATTTCTCACTGGGCACTGCCCTGTTGGCCAGGGCAAATGGCTGCAAAGAGAGGTTATTATGCATGGGAAAAAGAAGTCCTTTCCCCAGGGTCTGGGTGTCAGATGAAAGGTGGCCATGGGGCTCCAAGGACTTCCAGGGTCCTCGTTGCCAGCAGCTTTACTTTTGGTGAAAATCAGCCAAGTTTGCAAATTTCACACCGGGAACGATGCAGATGGCCAGGGCGAGTGGCATCATACTGATGCGATTTTCCATCCGGAAAATGAAGTCATGCCCCCAGGGTCTGGGTATCAATGAAAGGTGGACTTTGGGGCTCCAAGGACTTCCGGGGTCCTCGTTGCCAGCAGCTTTAATTTTGGAGAAAATCAGCCAAGTTTGCAAATTTCACACCGGGAACAATGCAGATTACCAGGGCGATTGGTCTCAAACTGACCCCATTTTCCCTGGGGAAAATTAATTCATATCCCCATGGTCTGGGTGTCAGATGAAAGGTGGCCTTTGGGGCTCTAAGGACTTGCAAGCTCCTAGTTGCCAACAGCGTTAGTTCTGCAGGAATCCAGCAATGTTAAAAAATTTCTCACTGGGAACTGCGCTGTTGGCCAGGGCAAATGGCTGCAAATGGAGGCCATTTTGCATGGCAAAAAGAAGTCCTTTCCCCAGGGTCTGGGTGTCAGATGAAAGGTGGTCTTTGGGGCTCCAAGGACTTCCAGGGTCCTCGTTGCCAGCAGCTTTACTTTTGGTGAAAATCAGCCAAGTTTGCAAATTTCACACCGGGAACGATGCAGATGGCCAGGGCGATTGGCCTCAAACTGACCCCATTTTCCATGGGGAAAATTAATTCATGTCCCCAGGGTCTGGGTGTCAGATGAAAGGTGGACTTTAGGGCTCTAAGGACTTGCAGGGTACTACTTATTGGCAGCTTTAGATTTGGAGAAATCCAGCAAAGTTGGCAAATTTCTTGCTGGGCACCACCCTATTGGTCAGGGCGAGAGGCCAGAAATGGAGGCCATTTTCCATGGGGAAAATGAAGTCATTGGCCCAGGGTCTGCGGATCAGATGAAAGGTGGCATCTGGGGCCCTAAGGAGTTGCAGGGTCCTCCTTGCCAGCGGCTTTACTTTTGGAGAAAATCAGCCAAGTTTGCAAATTTCACACCGGGAACGATGCAGATGGCCAGGGCGAGTGGCCTCAAACTGACCCCATTTTTCATGGGGAAAAGAAGTCATGTCCCCAGCGTCTGGGTGTCAGATGAAAGGTGGCCTTTGGGGCTCAATGGACTTGCAAGCTCCTAGTTGCCAACAGCGTTAGATCTGCAGGAATCCAGCAATGTTTAAAAATTTCTCACTGGGAACTGCCCTGTTGGCCAGGGCAAATGGCTGCAAAGAGAGGTTATTATGCATGGGAAAAAGAAGTCCTTTCCACAGGGTCTGGGTGTCAGATGAAAGGTGGCCATGGGGCTCCAAGGACTTCCAGGGTCCTCGTTGCCAGCAGCTTTACTTTTGGTGAAAATCAGCCAAGTTTGCAAATTTCACACCGGGAACGATGCAGATGGCCAGGGCGAGTGGCCTCATACTGGTCCGATTTTCCATCCGGAAAATGAAGTCATGCCCCCAGGGTCTTGGTGTCAGATGAAAGGTGGCCTTTGGGGCTCTAAGGACTTAAAGCTCCTACTTGTTGGCAGCTTTCGTTGTGGAGGAATCCAGCAAAGTTTGCAAATTTCTCACTGGGCACTGCCCTGTTGGCCAGGGCAAATGGCTGCAAATGGAGGCCATTTTGCATGGGAAAAAGAAGTCCTTTCCCCAGGGTCTGGGTGTCAGATGAAAGGTGGCCTTTGGGGCTCTAAGGACTTGCAAGCTCCTAGTTGCCGGCAGCTTTAATTGTGGAGGAATCCAGCAAAGTTTAAAAATTTCTCACTGGGCACTGCCCTGTTGGCCAGGGCAAATGGCTGCAAAGAGAGGTTATTTTGCAAGGGAAAAAGAAGTCCTTTCCACAGGTTCTGGGTGTCAGATGAAAGGTGGCCATGGGGCTCCAAGGACTTCCAGGGTCCTCGTTCCCAGCAGCTTTACTTTTGGAGAAAATCAGCCAAGTTTGCAAATTTCACACCGGGAACGATGCAGATGGCCAGGGCGATTGGTCTCAAACTGACCCCATTTTCCCTGGGGAAAATTAATTCATATCCCCATGGTCTGGGTGTCAGATGAAAGGTGGCCTTTGGGGCTCTAAGGACTTGCAAGCTCCTAGTTGCCAACAGCGTTAGTTCTGCAGGAATCCAGCAATGTTAAAAAATTTCTCACTGGGAACTGCGCTGTTGGCCAGGGCAAATGGCTGCAAATGGAGGCCATTTTGCTTGGGAAAAAGAAGTCCTTTCCCCAGGGTCTGGGTGTCAGATGAAAGGTGGTCTTTGGGGCTCCAAGGACTTCCAGGGTCCTCGTTGCCAGCAGCTTTACTTTTGGAGAAAATCAGCCAAGTTTGCAAATTTCACACCGGGAACGATGCAGATGGCCAGGGCGAGTGGCCTCAAAATGACCCCATTTTTCATGGGGTAAAGAAGTCATGTCCCCAGCGTCTGGGTGTCAGATGAAAGGTGGCCTTTGGGGCTCTAAGGACTTGCAAGCTCCTTGTTGCCAACAGCTTTAGCTGTGGAGGGATCCAGTAATGTTTAAAAATTTCTCACTGGGCACTGCCCTGTTGGCCAGGGCAAATGGCTGCAAAGAGAGGTTATTATGCATGGGAAAAAGAAGTCCTTTCCCCAGGGTCTGGGTGTCAGATGAAAGGTGGCCATGGGGCTCCAAGGACTTCCAGGGTCCTCATTGCCAGCAGCTTTACTTTTGGTGAAAATCAGCCAAGTTTGCAAATTTCACACCGGGAACGATGCAGATGGCCAGGGCGAGTGGCCTCATACTGGTCCGATTTTCCATCCGGAAAATGAAGTCATGCCCCCAGGGTCTGGGTATCAATGAAAGGTGGACTTTGGGGCTCCAAGGACTTCCGGGGTCCTCGTTGCCAGCAGCTTTACTTTTGGAGAAAATCAGCCAAGTTCGCAAATTTCACACCGGGAACGATGCAGATGGCCAGGGCAAGTGGCCTCAAACTGACTCTATTTTCCATGGGGAAAAGAAGTCATGTCCCCAGGGTCTGGGTGTCAGATGAAAGGTGGCCTTTGGGGCTCTAAGGACTTTCAAGCTCCTAGTTGCCAACAGCGTTAGTTCTGCAGGAATCCAGCAATGTTAAAAAATTTCTCACTGGGAACTGCGCTGTTGGCCAGGGCAAATGGCTGCAAATGGAGGCCATTTTGCATGGCAAAAAGAAGTCCTTTCCCCAGGGTCTGGGTGTCAGATGAAAGGTGGTCTTTGGGGCTCCAAGGACTTCCAGGGTCCTCGTTGCCAGCAGCTTTACTTTTGGAGAAAATCAGCCAAGTTTGCAAATTTCACACCGGGAACGATGCAGATGGCCAGGGCGATTGGCCTCAAACTGACCCCATTTTCCATGGGGAAAATTAATTCATGTCCCCAGGGTCTGGGTGTCCGATGAAAGGTGGACTTTAGGGCTCTAAGGACTTGCAGGGTACTACTTATTGGCAGCTTTAGATTTGGAGAAATCCAGCAAAGTTGGCAAATTTCTTGCTGGGCACCACCCTATTGGTCAGGGCGAGAGGCCAGAAATGGAGGCCATTTTCCATGGGGAAAATGAAGTCATTGGCCCAGGGTCTGCGGATCAGATGAAAGGTGGCATCTGGGGCCCTAAGGAGTTGCAGGGTCCTCCTTGCCAGCAGCTTTACTTTTGGAGAAAATCAGCCAAGTTTGCAAATTTCACACCGGGAACGATGCAGATGGCCAGGGCGAGTGGCCTCAAAATGACCCCATTTTTCATGGGGAAAAGAAGTCATGTCCCCAGCGTCTGGGTGTCAGATGAAAGCTGGCCTTTGGGGCTCTAAGGACTTGCAAGCTCCTAGTTGCCAACAGCGTTAGATCTGCAGGAATCCAGCAATGTTTAAAAATTTCTCACTGGGAACTGCGCTGTTGGCCAGGGCAAATGGCTGCAAAGAGAGGCCATTTTGCATGGGGAAGAGAAGTCCTTTCCCCAGGGTCTGGGTATCAGCTGGAAGTTGGCATCTGGGGCTCTAAGGACTTGCAGTGTCCTAGTTGCTGGCAGCTTTTGTTTTGGAAGAATCCAGCTGAGTTTGCAAATTGCTCGCTTGGCACTGCCCTGCCTGCTAGGCCAAGGGGCCACAAATGAAGGCCATTTTCCATGGGAAAAATGCCCTTTTCCCAGGGTCTCAGTAATATGTTCAAGGTGGCCTTTGAGCTTCTAAGTACTTACAGGATCCTACTTGCTGCCAGCTTTACTTTTGGAAAAATGAAGCAAAAATTTGGTAATTCTACCTTGTCTCCCCTCTTTCGGCCAGGGTGAGTGGCTGCAAACGGAGTCCATTTCCCATGGGAAAAAGAAGTCCTTTCCCCAGAGTCTGCGTATCAGATGAAAGGTGGCCATGGGGCTCCAAGGACTTCCAGGGTCCTCATTGCCAGCAGCTTTACTTTTGGTGAAAATCAGCCAAGTTTGCAAATTTCACACCGGGAACGATGCAGATGGCCAGGGCGAGTGGCCTCATACTGATGCGATTTTCCATCCGGAAAATGAAGTCATGCCTCCAGGGTCTGGGTATCAATGAAAGGTGGACTTTGGGGCTCCAAGGACTTCCGGGGTCCTCGTTGCCAGCAGCTTTAATTTTGGAGAAAATCAGCCAAGTTTGCAAATTTCACACCGGGAACAATGCAGATTACCAGGGCGATTGGTCTCAAACTGACCCCATTTTCCCTGGGGAAAATTAATTCATATCCCCATGGTCTGGGTGTCAGATGAAAGGTGGCCTTTGGGGCTCTAAGGACTTGCAAGCTCCTAGTTGCCAACAGCGTTAGTTCTGCAGGAATCCAGCAATGTTAAAAAATTTCTCACTGGGAACTGCGCTGTTGGCCAGGGCAAATGGCTGCAAATGGAGGCCATTTTGCATGGGAAAAAGAAGTCCTTTCCCCAGGGTCTGGGTGTCAGATGAAAGGTGGTCTTTGGGGCTCCAAGGACTTCCAGGGTCCTCGTTGCCAGCAGCTTTACTTTTGGAGAAAATCAGCCAAGTTTGCAAATTTCACACCGGGAACGATGCAGATGGCCAGGGCGATTGGCCTCAAACTGACCCCATTTTCCATGGGGAAAATTAATTCATGTCCCCAGGGTCTGGGTGTCAGATGAAAGGTGGACTTTAGGGCTCTAAGGACTTGCAGGGTACTACTTATTGGCAGCTTTAGATTTGGAGAAATCCAGCAAAGTTGGCAAATTTCTTGCTGGGCACCACCCTATTGGTCAGGGCGAGAGGCCAGAAATGGAGGCCATTTTCCATGGGGAAAATGAAGTCATTGGCCCAGGGTCTGCGGATCAGATGAAAGGTGGCATCTGGGGCCCTAAGGAGTTGCAGGGTCCTCCTTGCCAGCGGCTTTACTTTTGGAGAAAATCAGCCAAGTTTGCAAATTTCACACCGGGAACGATGCAGATGGCCAGGGCGAGTGGCCTCAAAATGACCCCATTTTTCATGGGGAAAAGAAGTCATGTCCCCAGCGTCTGGGTGTCAGATGAAAGGTGGCCTTTGGGGCTCAATGGACTTGCAAGCTCCTAGTTGCCAACAGCGTTAGATCTGCAGGAATCCAGCAATGTTTAAAAATTTCTCACTGGGAACTGCCCTGTTGGCCAGGGCAAATGGCTGCAAAGAGAGGTTATTATGCATGGGAAAAAGAAGTCCTTTCCACAGGGTCTGGGTGTCAGATGAAAGGTGGCCATGGGGCTCCAAGGACTTCCAGGGTCCTCGTTGCCAGCAGCTTTACTTTTGGTGAAAATCAGCCAAGTTTGCAAATTTCACACCGGGAACGATGCAGATGGCCAGGGCGAGTGGCCTCATACTGGTCCGATTTTCCATCCGGAAAATGAAGTCATGCCCCCAGGGTCTTGGTGTCAGATGAAAGGTGGCCTTTGGGGCTCTAAGGACTTAAAGCTCCTACTTGTTGGCAGCTTTCGTTGTGGAGGAATCCAGCAAAGTTTGCAAATTTCTCACTGGGCACTGCCCTGTTGGCCAGGGCAAATGGCTGCAAATGGAGGCCATTTTCCATGGGAAAAAGAAGTCCTTTCCCCAGCGTCTGGGTGTCAGATGAAAGGTGGCCTTTGGGGCTCTAAGGACTTGCAAGCTCCTAGTTGCCGGCAGCTTTAATTGTGGAGGAATCCAGCAAAGTTTAAAAATTTCTCACTGGGAACTGCGCTGTTGGCCAGGGCAAATGGCTGCAAAGAGAGGTTATTTTGCAAGGGAAAAAGAAGTCCTTTCCACAGGTTCTGGGTGTCAGATGAAAGGTGGCCATGGGGCTCCAAGGACTTCCAGGGTCCTCGTTCCCAGCAGCTTTACTTTTGGTGAAAATCAGCCAAGTTTGCAAATTTCACACCGGGAACGATGCAGATGGCCAGGGCGATTGGTCTCAAACTGACCCCATTTTCCCTGGGGAAAATTAATTCATATCCCCATGGTCTGGGTGTCAGATGAAAGGTGGCCTTTGGGGCTCTAAGGACTTGCAAGCTCCTAGTTGCCAACAGCGTTAGTTCTGCAGGAATCCAGCAATGTTAAAAAATTTCTCACTGGGAACTGCGCTGTTGGCCAGGGCAAATGGCTGCAAATGGAGGCCATTTTGCATGGGAAAAAGAAGTCCTTTCCCCAGGGTCTGGGTGTCAGATGAAAGGTGGTCTTTGGGGCTCCAAGGACTTCCAGGGTCCTCGTTGCCAGCAGCTTTACTTTTGGAGAAAATCAGCCAAGTTTGCAAATTTCACACCGGGAACGATGCAGATGGCCAGGGCGAGTGGCCTCAAAATGACCCCATTTTTCATGGGGAAAAGAAGTCATGTCCCCATGGTCTGGGTGTCAGATGAAAGCTGGCCTTTGGGGCTCTAAGGACTTGCAAGCTCCTAGTTGCCAACAGCTTTAGCTGTGGAGGGATCCAGTAATGTTTAAAAATTTCTCACTGGGCACTGCCCTGTTGGCCAGGGCAAATGGCTGCAAAGAGAGGTTATTATGCATGGGAAAAAGAAGTCCTTTCCCCAGGGTCTGGGTGTCAGATGAAAGGTGGCCATGGGGCTCCAAGGACTTCCAGGGTCCTCGTTGCCAGCAGCTTTACTTTTGGTGAAAATCAGCCAAGTTTGCAAATTTCACACCGGGAACGATGCAGATGGCCAGGGCGAGTGGCCTCATACTGATGCGATTTTCCATCCGGAAAATGAAGTCATGCCCCCAGGGTCTGGGTATCAATGAAAGGTGGACTTTGGGGCTCCAAGGACTTCCGGGGTCCTCGTTGCCAGCAGCTTTAATTTTGGAGAAAATCAGCCAAGTTTGCAAATTTCACACCGGGAACAATGCAGATTACCAGGGCGATTGGTCTCAAACTGACCCCATTTTCCCTGGGGAAAATTAATTCATATCCCCATGGTCTGGGTGTCAGATGAAAGGTGGCCTTTGGGGCTCTAAGGACTTGCAAGCTCCTAGTTGCCAACAGCGTTAGTTCTGCAGGAATCCAGCAATGTTAAAAAATTTCTCACTGGGAACTGCGCTGTTGGCCAGGGCAAATGGCTGCAAATGGAGTCCATTTTGCATGGGAAAAAGAAGTCCTTTCCCCAGGGTCTGGGTGTCAGATGAAAGGTGGTCTTTGGGGCTCCAAGGACTTCCAGGGTCCTCGTTGCCAGCAGCTTTACTTTTGGAGAAAATCAGCCAAGTTTGCAAATTTCACACCGGGAACGATGCAGATGGCCAGGGCGAGTGGCCTCAAACTGACCCCATTTTTCATGGGGAAAAGAAGTCATGTCCCCAGCGTCTGGGTGTCAGATGAAAGCTGGCCTTTGGGGCTCTAAGGACTTGCAAGCTCCTAGTTGCCAACAGCTTTAGCTGTGGAGGGATCCAGTAACGTTTAAAAATTTCTCACTGGGCACTGCCCTGTTGGCCAGGGCAAATGGCTGCAAAGAGAGGTTATTATGCATGGGAAAAAGAAGTCCTTTCCCCAGGGTCTGGGTGTCAGATGAAAGGTGGCCATGGGGCTCCAAGGACTTCCAGGGTCCTCGTTGCCAGCAGCTTTACTTTTGGTGAAAATCAGCCAAGTTTGCAAATTTCACACCGGGAACGATGCAGATGGCCAGGGCGAGTGGCCTCATACTGATGCGATTTTCCATCCGGAAAATGAAGTCATGCCCCCAGGGTCTGGGTATCAATGAAAGGTGGACTTTGGGGCTCCAAGGACTTCCGGGGTCCTCGTTGCCAGCAGCTTTAATTTTGGAGAAAATCAGCCAAGTTTGCAAATTTCACACCGGGAACAATGCAGATTACCAGGGCGATTGGTCTCAAACTGACCCCATTTTCCCTGGGGAAAATTAATTCATATCCCCATGGTCTGGGTGTCAGATGAAAGGTGGCCTTTGGGGCTCTAAGGACTTGCAAGCTCCTAGTTGCCAACAGCGTTAGTTCTGCAGGAATCCAGCAATGTTAAAAAATTTCTCACTGGGAACTGCGCTGTTGGCCAGGGCAAATGGCTGCAAATGGAGGCCATTTTGCATGGCAAAAAGAAGTCCTTTCCCCAGGGTCTGGGTGTCAGATGAAAGGTGGTCTTTGGGGCTCCAAGGACTTCCAGGGTCCTCGTTGCCAGCAGCTTTACTTTTGGAGAAAATCAGCCAAGTTTGCAAATTTCACACCGGGAACGATGCAGATGGCCAGGGCGATTGGCCTCAAACTGACCCCATTTTCCATGGGGAAAATTAATTCATGTCCCCAGGGTCTGGGTGTCAGATGAAAGGTGGACTTTAGGGCTCTAAGGACTTGCAGGGTACTACTTATTGGCAGCTTTAGATTTGGAGAAATCCAGCAAAGTTGGCAAATTTCTTGCTGGGCACCACCCTATTGGTCAGGGCGAGAGGCCAGAAATGGAGGCCATTTTCCATGGGGAAAATGAAGTCATTGGCCCAGGGTCTGCGGATCAGATGAAAGGTGGCATCTGGGGCCCTAAGGAGTTGCAGGGTCCTCCTTGCCAGCAGCTTTACTTTTGGAGAAAATCAGCCAAGTTTGCAAATTTCACACCGGGAACGATGCAGATGGCCAGGGCGAGTGGCCTCAAAATGACCCCATTTTTCATGGGGAAAAGAAGTCATGTCCCCAGCGTCTGGGTGTCAGATGAAAGGTGGCCTTTGGGGCTCAATGGACTTGCAAGCTCCTAGTTGCCAACAGCTTTAGCTGTGGAGGGATCCAGCAATGTTTAAAAATTTCTCACTGGGAACTGCGCTGTTGGCCAGGGCAAATGGCTGCAAAGAGAGGCCATTTTGCATGGGGAAGAGAAGTCCTTTCCCCAGGGTCTGGGTATCAGCTGGAAGTTGGCATCTGGGGCTCTAAGGACTTGCAGTGTCCTAGTTGCTGGCAGCTTTTGTTTTGGAAGAATCCAGCTGAGTTTGCAAATTGCTCGCTTGGCACTGCCCTGCCTGCTAGGCCAAGGGGCCACAAATGAAGGCCATTTTCCATGGGAAAAATGTCCTTTTCCCAGGGTCTCAGTAATATGTTCAAGGTGGCCTTTGAGCTTCTAAGTACTTACAGGATCCTACTTGCTGCCAGCTTTACTTTTGGAAAAATGAAGCAAAAATTTGGTAATTCTACCTTGTCTCCCCTCTTTCGGCCAGGGTGAGTGGCTGCAAACGGAGTCCATTTCCCATGGGAAAAAGAAGTCCTTTCCCCAGAGTCTGCGTATCAGATGAAAGGTGGCCATGGGGCTCCAAGGACTTCCAGGGTCCTCATTGCCAGCAGCTTTACTTTTGGTGAAAATCAGCCAAGTTTGCAAATTTCACACCGGGAACGATGCAGATGGCCAGGGCGAGTGGCCTCATACTGATGCGATTTTCCATCCGGAAAATGAAGGCATGCCCCCAGGGTCTGGGTATCAATGAAAGGTGGACTTTGGGGCTCCAAGGACTTCCGGGGTCCTCGTTGCCAGCAGCTTTAATTTTGGAGAAAATCAGCCAAGTTTGCAAATTTCACACCGGGAACGATGCAGATTACCAGGGCGATTGGTCTCAAACTGACCCCATTTTCCCTGGGGAAAATTAATTCATATCCCCATGGTCTGGGTGTCAGATGAAAGGTGGCCTTTGGGGCTCAATGGACTTGCAAGCTCCTAGTTGCCAACAGCGTTAGATCTGCAGGAATCCAGCAATGTTAAAAAATTTCTCACTGGGAACTGCCCTGTTGGCCAGGGCAAATGGCTGCCAAGAGAGGTTATTATGCATGGGAAAAAGAAGTCCTTTCCACAGGGTCTGGGTGTCAGATGAAAGGTGGCCATGGGGCTCCAAGGACTTCCAGGGTCCTCGTTGCCAGCAGCTTTACTTTTGGTGAAAATCAGCCAAGTTTGCAAATTTCACACCGGGAACGATGCAGATGGCCAGGGCGAGTGGCCTCATACTGGTCCGATTTTCCATCCGGAAAATGAAGTCATGCCCCCAGGGTCTTGGTGTCAGATGAAAGGTGGCCTTTGGGGCTCTAAGGACTTAAAGCTCCTACTTGTTGGCAGCTTTCGTTGTGGAGGAATCCAGCAAAGTTTGCAAATTTCTCACTGGGCACTGCCCTGTTGGCCAGGGCAAATGGCTGCAAATGGAGGCCATTTTCCATGGGAAAAAGAAGTCCTTTCCCCAGCGTCTGGGTGTCAGATGAAAGGTGGCCTTTGGGGCTCTAAGGACTTGCAAGCTCCTAGTTGCCGGCAGCTTTAATTGTGGAGGAATCCAGCAAAGTTTAAAAATTTCTCACTGGGCACTGCCCTGTTGGCCAGGGCAAATGGCTGCAAAGAGAGGTTATTTTGCAAGGGAAAAAGAAGTCCTTTCCACAGGTTCTGGGTGTCAGATGAAAGGTGGCCATGGGGCTCCAAGGACTTCCAGGGTCCTCGTTCCCAGCAGCTTTACTTTTGGAGAAAATCAGCCAAGTTTGCAAATTTCACACCGGGAACGATGCAGATGGCCAGGGCGATTGGTCTCAAACTGACCCCATTTTCCCTGGGGAAAATTAATTCATATCCCCATGGTCTGGGTGTCAGATGAAAGGTGGCCTTTGGGGCTCTAAGGACTTGCAAGCTCCTAGTTGCCAACAGCGTTAGTTCTGCAGGAATCCAGCAATGTTAAAAAATTTCTCACTGGGAACTGCGCTGTTGGCCAGGGCAAATGGCTGCAAATGGAGGCCATTTTGCATGGGAAAAAGAAGTCCTTTCCCCAGGGTCTGGGTGTCAGATGAAAGGTGGTCTTTGGGGCTCCAAGGACTTCCAGGGTCCTCGTTGCCAGCAGCTTTACTTTTGGAGAAAATCAGCCAAGTTTGCAAATTTCACACCGGGAACGATGCAGATGGCCAGGGCGAGTGGCCTCAAAATGACCCCATTTTTCATGGGGAAAAGAAGTCATGTCCCCAGCGTCTGGGTGTCAGATGAAAGCTGGCCTTTGGGGCTCTAAGGACTTGCAAGCTCCTAGTTGCCAACAGCTTTAGCTGTGGAGGGATCCAGTAACGTTTAAAAATTTCTCACTGGGCACTGCCCTGTTGGCCAGGGCAAATGGCTGCAAAGAGAGGTTATTATGCATGGGAAAAAGAAGTCCTTTCCCCAGGGTCTGGGTGTCAGATGAAAGGTGGCCATGGGGCTCCAAGGACTTCCAGGGTCCTCGTTGCCAGCAGCTTTACTTTTGGTGAAAATCAGCCAAGTTTGCAAATTTCACACCGGGAACGATGCAGATGGCCAGGGCGAGTGGCCTCATACTGATGCGATTTTCCATCCGGAAAATGAAGTCATGCCCCCAGGGTCTGGGTATCAATGAAAGGTGGACTTTAGGGCTCCAAGGACTTCCGGGGTCCTCGTTGCCAGCAGCTTTAATTTTGGAGAAAATCAGCCAAGTTTGCAAATTTCACACCGGGAACAATGCAGATTACCAGGGCGATTGGTCTCAAACTGACCCCATTTTCCCTGGGGAAAATTAATTCATATCCCCATGGTCTGGGTGTCAGATGAAAGGTGGCCTTTGGGGCTCTAAGGACTTGCAAGCTCCTAGTTGCCAACAGCGTTAGTTCTGCAGGAATCCAGCAATGTTAAAAAATTTCTCACTGGGAACTGCGCTGTTGGCCAGGGCAAATGGCTGCAAATGGAGGCCATTTTGCATGGCAAAAAGAAGTCCTTTCCCCAGGCTCTGGGTGTCAGATGAAAGGTGGTCTTTGGGGCTCCAAGGACTTCCAGGGTCCTCGTTGCCAGCAGCTTTACTTTTGGAGAAAATCAGCCAAGTTTGCAAATTTCACACCGGGAACGATGCAGATGGCCAGGGCGATTGGCCTCAAACTGACCCCATTTTCCATGGGGAAAATTAATTCATGTCCCCAGGGTCTGGGTGTCAGATGAAAGGTGGACTTTAGGGCTCTAAGGACTTGCAGGGTACTACTTATTGGCAGCTTTAGATTTGGAGAAATCCAGCAAAGTTGGCAAATTTCTTGCTGGGCACCACCCTATTGGTCAGGGCGAGAGGCCAGAAATGGAGGCCATTTTCCATGGGGAAAATGAAGTCATTGGCCCAGGGTCTGCGGATCAGATGAAAGGTGGCATCTGGGGCCCTAAGGAGTTGCAGGGTCCTCCTTGCCAGCAGCTTTACTTTTGGAGAAAATCAGCCAAGTTTGCAAATTTCACACCGGGAACGATGCAGATGGCCAGGGCGAGTGGCCTCAAAATGACCCCATTTTTCATGGGGAAAAGAAGTCATGTCCCCAGCGTCTGGGTGTCAGATGAAAGGTGGCCTTTGGGGCTCAATGGACTTGCAAGCTCCTAGTTGCCAACAGCTTTAGCTGTGGAGGGATCCAGCAATGTTTAAAAATTTCTCACTGGGAACTGCGCTGTTGGCCAGGGCAAATGGCTGCAAAGAGAGGCCATTTTGCATGGGGAAGAGAAGTCCTTTCCCCAGGGTCTGGGTATCAGCTGGAAGTTGGCATCTGGGGCTCTAAGGACTTGCAGTGTCCTAGTTGCTGGCAGCTTTTGTTTTGGAAGAATCCAGCTGAGTTTGCAAATTGCTCGCTTGGCACTGCCCTGCCTGCTAGGCCAAGGGGCCACAAATGAAGGCCATTTTCCATGGGAAAAATGTCCTTTTCCCAGGGTCTCAGTAATATGTTCAAGGTGGCCTTTGAGCTTCTAAGTACTTACAGGATCCTACTTGCTGCCAGCTTTACTTTTGGAAAAATGAAGCAAAAATTTGGTAATTCTACCTTGTCTCCCCTCTTTCGGCCAGGGTGAGTGGCTGCAAACGGAGTCCATTTCCCATGGGAAAAAGAAGTCCTTTCCCCAGAGTCTGCGTATCAGATGAAAGGTGGCCATGGGGCTCCAAGGACTTCCAGGGTCCTCATTGCCAGCAGCTTTACTTTTGGTGAAAATCAGCCAAGTTTGCAAATTTCACACCGGGAACGATGCAGATGGCCAGGGCGAGTGGCCTCATACTGGTCCGATTTTCCATCCGGAAAATGAAGTCATGCCTCCAGGGTCTGGGTATCAATGAAAGGTGGACTTTGGGGCTCCAAGGACTTCCGGGGTCCTCGTTGCCAGCAGCTTTACTTTTGGAGAAAATCAGCCAAGTTCGCAAATTTCACACCGGGAACGATGCAGATGGCCAGGGCGAGTGGCCTCAAACTGACTCTATTTTCCATGGGGAAAAGAAGTCATGTCCCCAGGGTCTGGGTGTCAGATGAAAGGTGGCCTTTGGGGCTCAATGGACTTGCAAGCTCCTTGTTGCCAACAGCGTTAGATCTGCAGGAATCCAGCAATGTTTAAAAATTTCTCACTGGGAACTGCGCTGTTGGCCAGGGCAAATGGCTGCAAATGGAGGCCATTTTGCATGGCAAAAAGAAGTCCTTTCCCCAGGGTCTGGGTGTCAGATGAAAGGTGGTCTTTGGGGCTCCAAGGACTTCCAGGGTCCTCGTTGCCAGCAGCTTTACTTTTGGAGAAAATCAGCCAAGTTTGCAAATTTCACACCGGGAACGATGCAGATGGCCAGGGCGATTGGCCTCAAACTGACCCCATTTTCCATGGGGAAAATTAATTCATGTCCCCAGGGTCTGGGTGTCCGATGAAAGGTGGACTTTAGGGCTCTAAGGACTTGCAGGGTACTACTTATTGGCAGCTTTAGATTTGGAGAAATCCAGCAAAGTTGGCAAATTTCTTGCTGGGCACCACCCTATTGGTCAGGGCGAGAGGCCAGAAATGGAGGCCATTTTCCATGGGGAAAATGAAGTCATTGGCCCAGGGTCTGCGGATCAGATGAAAGGTGGCATCTGGGGCCCTAAGGAGTTGCAGGGTCCTCCTTGCCAGCAGCTTTACTTTTGGAGAAAATCAGCCAAGTTTGCAAATTTCACACCGGGAACGATGCAGATGGCCAGGGCGAGTGGCCTCAAAATGACCCCATTTTTCATGGGGAAAAGAAGTCATGTCCCCAGCGTCTGGGTGTCAGATGAAAGGTGGCCTTTGGGGCTCAATGGACTTGCAAGCTCCTTGTTGCCAACAGCGTTAGATCTGCAGGAATCCAGCAATGTTAAAAAATTTCTCACTGGGAACTGCGCTGTTGGCCAGGGCAAATGGCTGCAAAGAGAGGCCATTTTGCATGGGGAAGAGAAGTCCTTTCCCCAGGGTCTGGGTATCAGCTGGAAGTTGGCATCTGGGGCTCTAAGGACTTGCAGTGTCCTAGTTGCTGGCAGCTTTTGTTTTGGAAGAATCCAGCTGAGTTTGCAAATTGCTCGCTTGGCACTGCCCTGCCTGCTAGGCCAAGGGGCCACAAATGAAGGCCATTTTCCATGGGAAAAATGTCCTTTTCCCAGGGTCTCAGTAATATGTTCAAGGTGGCCTTTGAGCTTCTAAGTACTTACAGGATCCTACTTGCTGCCAGCTTTACTTTTGGAAAAATGAAGCAAAAATTTGGTAATTCTACCTTGTCTCCCCTCTTTCGGCCAGGGTGAGTGGCTGCAAACGGAGTCCATTTCCCATGGGAAAAAGAAGTCCTTTCCCCAGAGTCTGCGTATCAGATGAAAGGTGGCCATGGGGCTCCAAGGACTTCCAGGGTCCTCATTGCCAGCAGCTTTACTTTTGGTGAAAATCAGCCAAGTTTGCAAATTTCACACCGGGAACGATGCAGATGGCCAGGGCGAGTGGCCTCATACTGGTCCGATTTTCCATCCGGAAAATGAAGTCATGCCCCCAGGGTCTGGGTATCAATGAAAGGTGGACTTTGGGGCTCCAAGGACTTCCGGGGTCCTCGTTGCCAGCAGCTTTACTTTTGGAGAAAATCAGCCAAGTTCGCAAATTTCACACCGGGAACGATGCAGATGGCCAGGGCGAGTGGCCTCAAACTGACTCTATTTTCCATGGGGAAAAGAAGTCATGTCCCCAGGGTCTGGGTGTCAGATGAAAGGTGGCCTTTGGGGCTCTAAGGACTTTCAAGCTCCTAGTTGCCAACAGCGTTAGTTCTGCAGGAATCCAGCAATGTTAAAAAATTTCTCACTGGGAACTGCGCTGTTGGCCAGGGCAAATGGCTGCAAATGGAGGCCATTTTGCATGGCAAAAAGAAGTCCTTTCCCCAGGGTCTGGGTGTCAGATGAAAGGTGGTCTTTGGGGCTCCAAGGACTTCCAGGGTCCTCGTTGCCAGCAGCTTTACTTTTGGAGAAAATCAGCCAAGTTTGCAAATTTCACACCGGGAACGATGCAGATGGCCAGGGCGATTGGCCTCAAACTGACCCCATTTTCCATGGGGAAAATTAATTCATGTCCCCAGGGTCTGGGTGTCAGATGAAAGGTGGACTTTAGGGCTCTAAGGACTTGCAGGGTACTACTTATTGGCAGCTTTAGATTTGGAGAAATCCAGCAAAGTTGGCAAATTTCTTGCTGGGCACCACCCTATTGGTCAGGGCGAGAGGCCAGAAATGGAGGCCATTTTCCATGGGGAAAATGAAGTCATTGGCCCAGGGTCTGCGGATCAGATGAAAGGTGGCATCTGGGGCCCTAAGGAGTTGCAGGGTCCTCCTTGCCAGCAGCTTTACTTTTGGAGAAAATCAGCCAAGTTTGCAAATTTCACACCGGGAACGATGCAGATGGCCAGGGCGAGTGGCCTCAAAATGACCCCATTTTTCATGGGGAAAAGAAGTCATGTCCCCAGCGTCTGGGTGTCAGATGAAAGCTGGCCTTTGGGGCTCTAAGGACTTGCAAGCTCCTAGTTGCCAACAGCGTTAGATCTGCAGGAATCCAGCAATGTTTAAAAATTTCTCACTGGGAACTGCGCTGTTGGCCAGGGCAAATGGCTGCAAAGAGAGGCCATTTTGCATGGGGAAGAGAAGTCCTTTCCCCAGGGTCTGGGTATCAGCTGGAAGTTGGCATCTGGGGCTCTAAGGACTTGCAGTGTCCTAGTTGCTGGCAGCTTTTGTTTTGGAAGAATCCAGCTGAGTTTGCAAATTGCTCGCTTGGCACTGCCCTGCCTGCTAGGCCAAGGGGCCACAAATGAAGGCCATTTTCCATGGGAAAAATGTCCTTTTCCCAGGGTCTCAGTAATATGTTCAAGGTGGCCTTTGAGCTTCTAAGTACTTACAGGATCCTACTTGCTGCCAGCTTTACTTTTGGAAAAATGAAGCAAAAATTTGGTAATTCTACCTTGTCTCCCCTCTTTCGGCCAGGGTGAGTGGCTGCAAACGGAGTCCATTTCCCATGGGAAAAAGAAGTCCTTTCCCCAGAGTCTGCGTATCAGATGAAAGGTGGCCATGGGGCTCCAAGGACTTCCAGGGTCCTCATTGCCAGCAGCTTTACTTTTGGTGAAAATCAGCCAAGTTTGCAAATTTCACACCGGGAACGATGCAGATGGCCAGGGCGAGTGGCCTCATACTGGTCCGATTTTCCATCCGGAAAATGAAGTCATGCCCCCAGGGTCTGGGTATCAATGAAAGGTGGACTTTGGGGCTCCAAGGACTTCCGGGGTCCTCGTTGCCAGCAGCTTTACTTTTGGAGAAAATCAGCCAAGTTCGCAAATTTCACACCGGGAACGATGCAGATGGCCAGGGCGAGTGGCCTCAAACTGACTCTATTTTCCATGGGGAAAAGAAGTCATGTCCCCAGGGTCTGGGTGTCAGATGAAAGGTGGCCTTTGGGGCTCTAAGGACTTGCAAGCTCCTAGTTGCCAACAGCGTTAGTTCTGCAGGAATCCAGCAATGTTAAAAAATTTCTCACTGGGAACTGCGCTGTTGGCCAGGGCAAATGGCTGCAAATGGAGGCCATTTTGCATGGCAAAAAGAAGTCCTTTCCCCAGGCTCTGGGTGTCAGATGAAAGGTGGTCTTTGGGGCTCCAAGGACTTCCAGGGTACTCGTTGCCAGCAGCTTTACTTTTGGAGAAAATCAGCCAAGTTTGCAAATTTCACACCGGGAACGATGCAGATGGCCAGGGCGATTGGCCTCAAACTGACCCCATTTTCCATGGGGAAAATTAATTCATGTCCCCAGGGTCTGGGTGTCAGATGAAAGGTGGACTTTAGGGCTCTAAGGACTTGCAGGGTACTACTTATTGGCAGCTTTAGATTTGGAGAAATCCAGCAAAGTTGGCAAATTTCTTGCTGGGCACCACCCTATTGGTCAGGGCGAGAGGCCAGAAATGGAGGCCATTTTCCATGGGGAAAATGAAGTCATTGGCCCAGGGTCTGCGGATCAGATGAAAGGTGGCATCTGGGGCCCTAAGGAGTTGCAGGGTCCTCCTTGCCAGCAGCTTTACTTTTGGAGAAAATCAGCCAAGTTTGCAAATTTCACACCGGGAACGATGCCGATGGCCAGGGCGAGTGGCCTCAAAATGACCCCATTTTTCATGGGGAAAAGAAGTCATGTCCCCAGCGTCTGGGTGTCAGATGAAAGCTGGCCTTTGGGGCTCTAAGGACTTGCAAGCTCCTAGTTGCCAACAGCTTTAGCTGTGGAGGGATCCAGTAATGTTTAAAAATTTCTCACTGGGCACTGCCCTGTTGGCCAGGGCAAATGGCTGCAAAGAGAGGTTATTATGCATGGGAAAAAGAAGTCCTTTCCCCAGGGTCTGGGTGTCAGATGAAAGGTGGCCATGGGGCTCCAAGGACTTCCAGGGTCCTCGTTGCCAGCAGCTTTACTTTTGGTGAAAATCAGCCAAGTTTGCAAATTTCACACCGGGAACGATGCAGATGGCCAGGGCGAGTGGCCTCATACTGGACCGATTTTCCATCCGGAAAATGAAGTCATGCCCCCAGGGTCTGGGTATCAATGGAAGGTGGACTTTGGGGCTCCAAGGACTTCCGGGGTCCTCGTTGCCAGCAGCTTTACTTTTGGAGAAAATCAGCCAAGTTCGCAAATTTCACACCGGGAACGATGCAGATGGCCAGGGCGAGTGGCCTCAAACTGACTCTATTTTCCATGGGGAAAAGAAGTCATGTCCCCAGCGTCTGGGTGTCAGATGAAAGGTGGCCTTTGGGGCTCTAAGGACTTGCAAGCTCCTAGTTGCCAACAGCGTTAGTTCTGCAGGAATCCAGCAATGTTAAAAAATTTCTCACTGGGAACTGCGCTGTTGGCCAGGGCAATTGGCTGCAAATGGAGGCCATTTTGCATGGCAAAAAGAAGTCCTTTCCCCAGGGTCTGGGTGTCAGATGAAAGGTGGTCTTTGGGGCTCCAAGGACTTCCAGGGTCCTCGTTGCCAGCAGCTTTACTTTTGGAGAAAATCAGCCAAGTTTGCAAATTTCACACCGGGAACGATGCAGATGGCCAGGGCGATTGGCCTCAAACTGACCCCATTTTCCATGGGGAAAATTAATTCATGTCCCCAGGGTCTGGGTGTCAGATGAAAGGTGGACTTTAGGGCTCTAAGGACTTGCAGGGTACTACTTATTGGCAGCTTTAGATTTGGAGAAATCCAGCAAAGTTGGCAAATTTCTTGCTGGGCACCACCCTATTGGTCAGGGCGAGAGGCCAGAAATGGAGGCCATTTTCCATGGGGAAAATGAAGTCATTGGCCCAGGGTCTGCGGATCAGATGAAAGGTGGCATCTGGGGCCCTAAGGAGTTGCAGGGTCCTCCTTGCCAGCAGCTTTACTTTTGGAGAAAATCAGCAAAGTTTGCAAATTTCACACCGGGAACGATGCAGATGGCCAGGGCGAGTGGCCTCAAACTGACCCCATTTTTCATGGGGAAAAGAAGTCATGTCCCCAGCGTCTGGGTGTCAGATGAAAGCTGGCCTTTGGGGCTCTAAGGACTTGCAAGCTCCTAGTTGCCAACAGCTTTAGCTGTGGAGGGATCCAGTAATGTTTAAAAATTTCTCACTGGGCACTGCCCTGTTGGCCAGGGCAAATGGCTGCAAAGAGAGGTTATTATGCATGGGAAAAAGAAGTCCTTTCCCCAGGGTCTGGGTGTCAGATGAAAGGTGGCCATGGGGCTCCAAGGACTTCCAGGGTCCTCGTTGCCAGCAGCTTTACTTTTGGTGAAAATCAGCCAAGTTTGCAAATTTCACACCGGGAACGATGCAGATGGCCAGGGTGAGTGGCCTCATACTGATGCGATTTTCCATCCGGAAAATGAAGTCATGCCCCCAGGGTCTGGGTATCAATGGAAGGTGGACTTTGGGGCTCCAAGGACTTCCGGGGTCCTCGTTGCCAGCAGCTTTACTTTTGGAGAAAATCAGCCAAGTTTGCAAATTTCACACCGGGAACAATGCAGATTACCAGGGCGATTGGTCTCAAACTGACCCCATTTTCCCTGGGGAAAATTAATTCATATCCCCATGGTCTGGGTGTCAGATGAAAGGTGGCCTTTGGGGCTCTAAGGACTTGCAAGCTCCTAGTTGCCGATTGCTTTAGTTTTGGAGGAATCCAGCAAATTGTAAAAATTTCTCACTGGGCACTGCCCTGTTGGCCAGGGAAAATGGGTGCAAATGGAGGCCATTTCCCATGGGAAAAAGAAGTCCTTTCCCCAGGTTCTGGGTGTCAGATGAAAGGTGGCCTTTGGGGCTCTAAGGACTTGCAGGGTACTACTTATTGGCAGCTTTAGATTTGGAGAAATCCAGCAAAGATTGCATGTTTCTTGCTGGACACCGCCCTATTAGTCAAGGCGAGAGGCCACAAATGGAGGCCATTTTCCATGGGGAAAATGAAGTCATGTCTCCAGGGTCTGGGTATCAGATGAAAGGTGGCCTTTGGGGCTCAATGGACTTGCAAGCTCCTTGTTGCCAACAGCGTTAGTTCAGCAGGAATCCCGCAATGTTAAAAAATTTCTCACTGGGAACTGCGCTGTTGGCCAGGGCAAATGGCTGCAAAGAGAGGCCATTTTGCATGGGGAAAAGAAGTCCTTTCCCCAGGGTCTGGGTATCAGCTGGAAGTTGGCATCTGGGGCTCTAAGGACTTGCAGTGTCCTAGTTGCTGGCAGCTTTTGTTTTGGAAGAATCCAGCTGAGTTTGCAAATTGCTCGCTTGGCACTGCCCTGCCTGCTAGGCCAAGGGGCCACAAATGAAGGCCATTTTCCATGGGAAAAATGTCCTTTTCCCAGGGTCTCAGTAATATGTTCAAGGTGGCCTTTGAGCTTCTAAGTACTTACAGGATCCTACTTGCTGCCAGCATTACTTTTGGAAAAATGAAGCAAAAATTTGGTAATTCTACCTTGTCTCCCCTCTTTCGGCCAGGGTGAGTGGCTGCAAACGGAGTCCATTTCCCATGGGAAAAAGAAGTCCTTTCCCCAGAGTCTGCGTATCAGATGAAAGGTGGCCATGGGGCTCCAAGGACTTCCAGGGTCCTCATTGCAAGCAGCTTTACTTTTGGAGAAAATCAGCCAAGTTTGCAAATTTCACACAGGGAACGATGCAGACGACAAGGGCGAGTGGCCTCAAACTGACGCCAATTTCCCTGGGGAAAATGAAATCATGTCCCCAGCGTCTGGGTGTCAGATGAAAGGTGGACTTTAGGGCTCTAAGGACTTGCAATCTCCTACTTGCTGTTAGCTTTAGTTGTGGAGGAATCCAGCAATTTTTGCAAATTTCTCACTGCTCACTGCCCTGTTGGCCAGAGCAAATGGCTGCAAAGAGAGGTTATTTTGCAAGGGAAAAAGAAGTCCTTTCCACAGGTTCTGGGTGTCAGATGAAAGGTGGCCATGGGGCTCCAAGGACTTCCAGGGTCCTCGTTGCCAGCAGCTTTACTTTTGGAGAAAATCAGCCAAGTTTGCAAATTTCACACCGGGAACGATGCAGATGGCCAGGGCGAGTGGCCTCATACTGGTCCGATTTTCCATCCGGAAAATGAAGTCATGCCCCCAGGGTCTGGGTATCAATGGAAGGTGGACTTTGGGGCTCCAAGGACTTCCGGGGTCCTCGTTGCCAGCAGCTTTACTTTTGGAGAAAATCAGCCAAGTTTGCAAATTTCACACCGGGAACGATGCAGATGGCCAGGGCGAGTGGCCTCAAACTGACTCTATTTTCCATGGGGAAAAGAAGTCATGTCCCCAGCGTCTGGGTGTCAGATGAAAGGTGGCCTTTGGGGCTCTAAGGACTTGCAAGCTCCTAGTTGCCAACAGCGTTAGTTCTGCAGGAATCCAGCAATGTTAAAAAATTTCTCACTGGGAACTGCGCTGTTGGCCAGGGCAAATGGCTGCAAATGGAGGCCATTTTGCATGGCAAAAAGAAGTCCTTTCCCCAGGCTCTGGGTGTCAGATGAAAGGTGGTCTTTGGGGCTCCAAGGACTTCCAGGGTCCTCGTTGCCAGCAGCTTTACTTTTGGAGAAAATCAGCCAAGTTTGCAAATTTCACACCGGGAACGATGCAGATGGCCAGGGCGATTGGCCTCAAACTGACCCCATTTTCCATGGGGAAAATTAATTCATGTCCCCAGGGTCTGGGTGTCAGATGAAAGGTGGACTTTAGGGCTCTAAGGACTTGCAGGGTACTACTTATTGGCAGCTTTAGATTTGGAGAAATCCAGCAAAGTTGGCAAATTTCTTGCTGGGCACCACCCTATTGGTCAGGGCGAGAGGCCAGAAATGGAGGCCATTTTCCATGGGGAAAATGAAGTCATTGGCCCAGGGTCTGCGGATCAGATGAAAGGTGGCATCTGGGGCCCTAAGGAGTTGCAGGGTCCTCCTTGCCAGCAGCTTTACTTTTGGAGAAAATCAGCCAAGTTTGCAAATTTCACACCGGGAACGATGCAGATGGCCAGGGCGAGTGGCCTCAAACTGACCCCATTTTTCATGGGGAAAAGAAGTCATGTCCCCAGCGTCTGGGTGTCAGATGAAAGCTGGCCTTTGGGGCTCTAAGGACTTGCAAGCTCCTAGTTGCCAACAGCTTTAGCTGTGGAGGGATCCAGTAATGTTTAAAAATTTCTCACTGGGCACTGCCCTGTTGGCCAGGGCAAATGGCTGCAAAGAGAGGTTATTATGCATGGGAAAAAGAAGTCCTTTCCCCAGGGTCTGGGTGTCAGATGAAAGGTGGCCATGGGGCTCCAAGGACTTCCAGGGTCCTCGTTGCCAGCAGCTTTACTTTTGGTGAAAATCAGCCAAGTTTGCAAATTTCACACCGGGAACGATGCAGATGGCCAGGGCGAGTGGCCTCATACTGGACCGATTTTCCATCCGGAAAATGAAGTCATGCCCCCAGGGTCTGGGTATCAATGGAAGGTGGACTTTGGGGCTCCAAGGACTTCCGGGGTCCTCGTTGCCAGCAGCTTTACTTTTGGAGAAAATCAGCCAAGTTCGCAAATTTCACACCGGGAACGATGCAGATGGCCAGGGCGAGTGGCCTCAAACTGACTCTATTTTCCATGGGGAAAAGAAGTCATGTCCCCAGCGTCTGGGTGTCAGATGAAAGGTGGCCTTTGGGGCTCTAAGGACTTGCAAGCTCCTAGTTGCCAACAGCGTTAGTTCTGCAGGAATCCAGCAATGTTAAAAAATTTCTCACTGGGAACTGCGCTGTTGGCCAGGGCAATTGGCTGCAAATGGAGGCCATTTTGCATGGCAAAAAGAAGTCCTTTCCCCAGGGTCTGGGTGTCAGATGAAAGGTGGTCTTTGGGGCTCCAAGGACTTCCAGGGTCCTCGTTGCCAGCAGCTTTACTTTTGGAGAAAATCAGCCAAGTTTGCAAATTTCACACCGGGAACGATGCAGATGGCCAGGGCGATTGGCCTCAAACTGACCCCATTTTCCATGGGGAAAATTAATTCATGTCCCCAGGGTCTGGGTGTCCGATGAAAGGTGGACTTTAGGGCTCTAAGGACTTGCAGGGTACTACTTATTGGCAGCTTTAGATTTGGAGAAATCCAGCAAAGTTGGCAAATTTCTTGCTGGGCACCACCCTATTGGTCAGGGCGAGAGGCCAGAAATGGAGGCCATTTTCCATGGGGAAAATGAAGTCATTGGCCCAGGGTCTGCGGATCAGATGAAAGGTGGCATCTGGGGCCCTAAGGAGTTGCAGGGTCCTCCTTGCCAGCAGCTTTACTTTTGGAGAAAATCAGCCAAGTTTGCAAATTTCACACCGGGAACGATGCAGATGGCCAGGGCGAGTGGCCTCAAACTGACCCCATTTTTCATGGGGAAAAGAAGTCATGTCCCCAGCGTCTGGGTGTCAGATGAAAGGTGGCCTTTGGGGCTCAATGGACTTGCAAGCTCCTTGTTGCCAACAGCGTTAGATCTGCAGGAATCCAGCAATGTTAAAAAATTTCTCACTGGGAACTGCGCTGTTGGCCAGGGCAAATGGCTGCAAAGAGAGGCCATTTTGCATGGGGAAAAGAAGTCCTTTCCCCAGGGTCTGGGTATCAGCTGGAAGTTGGCATCTGGGGCTCTAAGGACTTGCAGTGTCCTAGTTGCTGGCAGCTTTTGTTTTGGAAGAATCCAGCTGAGTTTGCAAATTGCTCGCTTGGCACTGCCCTGCCTGCTAGGCCAAGGGGCCACAAATGAAGGCCATTTTCCATGGGAAAAATGTCCTTTTCCCAGGGTCTCAGTAATATGTTCAAGGTGGCCTTTGAGCTTCTAAGTACTTACAGGATCCTACTTGCTGCCAGCTTTACTTTTGGAAAAATGAAGCAAAAATTTGGTAATTCTACCTTGTCTCCCCTCTTTCGGCCAGGGTGAGTGGCTGCAAACGGAGTCCATTTCCCATGGGAAAAAGAAGTCCTTTCCCCAGAGTCTGCGTATCAGATGAAAGGTGGCCATGGGGCTCCAAGGACTTCCAGGGTCCTCATTGCAAGCAGCTTTACTTTTGGAGAAAATCAGCCAAGTTTGCAAATTTCACACAGGGAACGATGCAGACGACAAGGGCGAGTGGCCTCAAACTGACGCCAATTTCCCTGGGGAAAATGAAATCATGTCCCCAGCGTCTGGGTGTCAGATGAAAGGTGGACTTTAGGGCTCTAAGGACTTGCAATCTCCTACTTGCTGTTAGCTTTAGTTGTGGAGGAATCCAGCAATTTTTGCAAATTTCTCACTGCTCACTGCCCTGTTGGCCAGAGCAAATGGCTGCAAAGAGAGGTTATTTTGCAAGGGAAAAAGAAGTCCTTTCCACAGGTTCTGGGTGTCAGATGAAAGGTGGCCATGGGGCTCCAAGGACTTCCAGGGTCCTCGTTGCCAGCAGCTTTACTTTTGGAGAAAATCAGCCAAGTTTGCAAATTTCACACCGGGAACGATGCAGATGGCCAGGGCGAGTGGCCTCATACTGGTCCGATTTTCCATCCGGAAAATGAAGTCATGCCCCCAGGGTCTGGGTATCAATGGAAGGTGGACTTTGGGGCTCCAAGGACTTCCGGGGTCCTCGTTGCCAGCAGCTTTACTTTTGGAGAAAATCAGCCAAGTTTGCAAATTTCACACCGGGAACGATGCAGATGGCCAGGGCGAGTGGCCTCAAACTGACTCTATTTTCCATGGGGAAAAGAAGTCATGTCCCCAGCGTCTGGGTGTCAGATGAAAGGTGGCCTTTGGGGCTCTAAGGACTTGCAAGCTCCTAGTTGCCAACAGCGTTAGTTCTGCAGGAATCCAGCAATGTTAAAAAATTTCTCACTGGGAACTGCGCTGTTGGCCAGGGCAAATGGCTGCAAATGGAGGCCATTTTGCATGGCAAAAAGAAGTCCTTTCCCCAGGCTCTGGGTGTCAGATGAAAGGTGGTCTTTGGGGCTCCAAGGACTTCCAGGGTCCTCGTTGCCAGCAGCTTTACTTTTGGAGAAAATCAGCCAAGTTTGCAAATTTCACACCGGGAACGATGCAGATGGCCAGGGCGATTGGCCTCAAACTGACCCCATTTTCCATGGGGAAAATTAATTCATGTCCCCAGGGTCTGGGTGTCAGATGAAAGGTGGACTTTAGGGCTCTAAGGACTTGCAGGGTACTACTTATTGGCAGCTTTAGATTTGGAGAAATCCAGCAAAGTTGGCAAATTTCTTGCTGGGCACCACCCTATTGGTCAGGGCGAGAGGCCAGAAATGGAGGCCATTTTCCATGGGGAAAATGAAGTCATTGGCCCAGGGTCTGCGGATCAGATGAAAGGTGGCATCTGGGGCCCTAAGGAGTTGCAGGGTCCTCCTTGCCAGCAGCTTTACTTTTGGAGAAAATCAGCCAAGTTTGCAAATTTCACACCGGGAACGATGCAGATGGCCAGGGCGAGTGGCCTCAAACTGACCCCATTTTTCATGGGGAAAAGAAGTCATGTCCCCAGCGTCTGGGTGTCAGATGAAAGCTGGCCTTTGGGGCTCTAAGGACTTGCAAGCTCCTAGTTGCCAACAGCTTTAGCTGTGGAGGGATCCAGTAATGTTTAAAAATTTCTCACTGGGCACTGCCCTGTTGGCCAGGGCAAATGGCTGCAAAGAGAGGTTATTATGCATGGGAAAAAGAAGTCCTTTCCCCAGGGTCTGGGTGTCAGATGAAAGGTGGCCATGGGGCTCCAAGGACTTCCAGGGTCCTCGTTGCCAGCAGCTTTACTTTTGGTGAAAATCAGCCAAGTTTGCAAATTTCACACCGGGAACGATGCAGATGGCCAGGGCGAGTGGCCTCATACTGATGCGATTTTCCATCCGGAAAATGAAGTCATGCCCCCAGGGTCTGGGTATCAATGAAAGGTGGACTTTGGGGCTCCAAGGACTTCCGGGGTCCTCGTTGCCAGCAGCTTTACTTTTGGAGAAAATCAGCCAAGTTTGCAAATTTCACACCGGGAACAATGCAGATTACCAGGGCGATTGGTCTCAAACTGACCCCATTTTCCCTGGGGAAAATTAATTCATATCCCCATGGTCTGGGTGTCAGATGAAAGGTGGCCTTTGGGGCTCTAAGGACTTGCAAGCTGCTAGTTGCCGATTGCTTTAGTTTTGGAGGAATCCAGCAAATTGTAAAAATTTCTCACTGGGCACTGCCCTGTTGGCCAGGGAAAATGGGTGCAAATGCAGGCCATTTCCCATGGGAAAAAGAAGTCCTTTCCCCAGGTTCTGGGTGTCAGATGAAAGGTGGACTTTAGGGCTCTAAGGACTTGCAATCTCCTACTTGCTGTTAGCTTTAGTTGTGGAGGAATCCAGCAATTTTTGCAAATTTCTCACTGCTCACTGCCCTGTTGGCCAGAGGAAATGGCTGCAAAGAGAGGTTATTTTGCAAGGGAAAAAGAAGTCCTTTCCACAGGTTCTGGGTGTCAGATGAAAGGTGGCCATGGGGCTCCAAGGACTTCCAGGGTCCTCGTTGCCAGCAGCTTTACTTTTGGTGAAAATCAGCCAAGTTTGCAAATTTCACACCGGGAACGATGCAGATGGCCAGGGCGAGTGGCCTCATACTGGTCCGATTTTCCATCCGGAAAATGAAGTCATGCCCCCAGGGTCTGGGTATCAATGGAAGGTGGACTTTGGGGCTCCAAGGACTTCCGGGGTCCTCGTTGCCAGCAGCTTTACTTTTGGTGAAAATCAGCCAAGTTTGCAAATTTCACACCGGGAACGATGCAGATGGCCAGGGCGAGTGGCCTCAAACTGACTCTATTTTCCATGGGGAAAAGAAGTCATGTCCCCAGCGTCTGGGTGTCAGATGAAAGGTGGCCTTTGGGGCTCTAAGGACTTGCAAGCTCCTAGTTGCCAACAGCGTTAGTTCTGCAGGAATCCAGCAATGTTAAAAAATTTCTCACTGGGAACTGCGCTGTTGGCCAGGGCAAATGGCTGCAAATGGAGGCCATTTTGCATGGCAAAAAGAAGTCCTTTCCCCAGGGTCTGGGTGTCAGATGAAAGGTGGTCTTTGGGGCTCCAAGGACTTCCAGGGTCCTCGTTGCCAGCAGCTTTACTTTTGGAGAAAATCAGCCAAGTTTGCAAATTTCACACCGGGAACGATGCAGATGGCCAGAGCGATTGGCCTCAAACTGACCCCATTTTCCATGGGGAAAATTAATTCATGTCCCCAGGGTCTGGGTGTCCGATGAAAGGTGGACTTTAGGGCTCTAAGGACTTGCAGGGTACTACTTATTGGCAGCTTTAGATTTGGAGAAATCCAGCAAAGTTGGCAAATTTCTTGCTGGGCACCACCCTATTGGTCAGGGCGAGAGGCCAGAAATGGAGGCCATTTTCCATGGGGAAAATGAAGTCATTGGCCCAGGGTCTGCGGATCAGATGAAAGGTGGCATCTGGGGCCCTAAGGAGTTGCAGGGTCCTCCTTGCCAGCAGCTTTACTTTTGGAGAAAATCAGCCAAGTTTGCAAATTTCACACCTGGAACGATGCAGATGGCCAGGGCGAGTGGCCTCAAAATGACCCCATTTTTCATGGGGAAAAGAAGTCATGTCCCCAGCGTCTGGGTGTCAGATGAAAGGTGGCCTTTGGGGCTCAATGGACTTGCAAGCTCCTAGTTGCCAACAGCGTTAGATCTGCAGGAATCCAGCAATGTTTAAAAATTTCTCACTGGGAACTGCGCTGTTGGCCAGGGCAAATGGCTGCAAAGAGAGGCCATTTTGCATGGGGAAGAGAAGTCCTTTCCCCAGGGTCTGGGTATCAGCTGGAAGTTGGCATCTGGGGCTCTAAGGACTTGCAGTGTCCTAGTTGCTGGCAGCTTTTGTTTTGGAAGAATCCAGCTGAGTTTGCAAATTGCTCGCTTGGCACTGCCCTGCCTGCTAGGCCAAGGGGCCACAAATGAAGGCCATTTTCCATGGGAAAAATGTCCTTTTCCCAGGGTCTCAGTAATATGTTCAAGGTGGCCTTTGAGCTTCTAAGTACTTACAGGATCCTACTTGCTGCCAGCTTTACTTTTGGAAAAATGAAGCAAAAATTTGGTAATTCTACCTTGTCTCCCCTCTTTCGGCCAGGGTGAGTGGCTGCAAACGGAGTCCATTTCCCATGGGAAAAAGAAGTCCTTTCCCCAGAGTCTGCGTATCAGATGAAAGGTGGCCATGGGGCTCCAAGGACTTCCAGGGTCCTCATTGCCAGCAGCTTTACTTTTGGTGAAAATCAGCCAAGTTTGCAAATTTCACACCGGGAACGATGCAGATGGCCAGGGCGAGTGGCCTCATACTGGTCCGATTTTCCATCCGGAAAATGAAGTCATGCCCCCAGGGTCTGGGTATCAATGAAAGGTGGACTTTGGGGCTCCAAGGACTTCCGGGGTCCTCGTTGCCAGCAGCTTTACTTTTGGAGAAAATCAGCCAAGTTCGCAAATTTCACACCGGGAACGATGCAGATGGCCAGGGCGAGTGGCCTCAAACTGACTCTATTTTCCATGGGGAAAAGAAGTCATGTCCCCAGGGTCTGGGTGTCAGATGAAAGGTGGCCTTTGGGGCTCTAAGGACTTGCAAGCTCCTAGTTGCCAACAGCGTTAGTTCTGCAGGAATCCAGCAATGTTAAAAAATTTCTCACTGGGAACTGCGCTGTTGGCCAGGGCAAATGGCTGCAAATGGAGGCCATTTTGCATGGCAAAAAGAAGTCCTTTCCCCAGGCTCTGGGTGTCAGATGAAAGGTGGTCTTTGGGGCTCCAAGGACTTCCAGGGTCCTCGTTGCCAGCAGCTTTACTTTTGGAGAAAATCAGCCAAGTTTGCAAATTTCACACCGGGAACGATGCAGATGGCCAGGGCGATTGGCCTCAAACTGACCCCATTTTCCATGGGGAAAATTAATTCATGTCCCCAGGGTCTGGGTGTCAGATGAAAGGTGGACTTTAGGGCTCTAAGGACTTGCAGGGTACTACTTATTGGCAGCTTTAGATTTGGAGAAATCCAGCAAAGTTGGCAAATTTCTTGCTGGGCACCACCCTATTGGTCAGGGCGAGAGGCCAGAAATGGAGGCCATTTTCCATGGGGAAAATGAAGTCATTGGCCCAGGGTCTGCGGATCAGATGAAAGGTGGCATCTGGGGCCCTAAGGAGTTGCAGGGTCCTCCTTGCCAGCAGCTTTACTTTTGGAGAAAATCAGCCAAGTTTGCAAATTTCACACCGGGAACGATGCAGATGGCCAGGGCGAGTGGCCTCAAACTGACCCCATTTTTCATGGGGAAAAGAAGTCATGTCCCCAGCGTCTGGGTGTCAGATGAAAGCTGGCCTTTGGGGCTCTAAGGACTTGCAAGCTCCTAGTTGCCAACAGCTTTAGCTGTGGAGGGATCCAGTAATGTTTAAAAATTTCTCACTGGGCACTGCCCTGTTGGCCAGGGCAAATGGCTGCAAAGAGAGGTTATTATGCATGGGAAAAAGAAGTCCTTTCCCCAGGGTCTGGGTGTCAGATGAAAGGTGGCCATGGGGCTCCAAGGACTTCCAGGGTCCTCGTTGCCAGCAGCTTTACTTTTGGTGAAAATCAGCCAAGTTTGCAAATTTCACACCGGGAACGATGCAGATGGCCAGGGCGAGTGGCCTCATACTGATGCGATTTTCCATCCGGAAAATGAAGTCATGCCCCCAGGGTCTGGGTATCAATGAAAGGTGGACTTTGGGGCTCCAAGGACTTCCGGGGTCCTCGTTGCCAGCAGCTTTACTTTTGGAGAAAATCAGCCAAGTTTGCAAATTTCACACCGGGAACAATGCAGATTACCAGGGCGATTGGTCTCAAACTGACCCCATTTTCCCTGGGGAAAATTAATTCATATCCCCATGGTCTGGGTGTCAGATGAAAGGTGGCCTTTGGGGCTCTAAGGACTTGCAAGCTGCTAGTTGCCGATTGCTTTAGTTTTGGAGGAATCCAGCAAATTGTAAAAATTTCTCACTGGGCACTGCCCTGTTGGCCAGGGAAAATGGGTGCAAATGGAGGCCATTTCCCATGGGAAAAAGAAGTCCTTTCCCCAGGTTCTGGGTGTCAGATGAAAGGTGGACTTTAGGGCTCTAAGGACTTGCAATCTCCTACTTGCTGTTAGCTTTAGTTGTGGAGGAATCCAGCAATTTTTGCAAATTTCTCACTGCTCACTGCCCTGTTGGCCAGAGGAAATGGCTGCAAAGAGAGGTTATTTTGCAAGGGAAAAAGAAGTCCTTTCCACAGGTTCTGGGTGTCAGATGAAAGGTGGCCATGGGGCTCCAAGGACTTCCAGGGTCCTCGTTGCCAGCAGCTTTACTTTTGGTGAAAATCAGCCAAGTTTGCAAATTTCACACCGGGAACGATGCAGATGGCCAGGGCGAGTGGCCTCATACTGGTCCGATTTTCCATCCGGAAAATGAAGTCATGCCCCCAGGGTCTGGGTATCAATGGAAGGTGGACTTTGGGGCTCCAAGGACTTCCGGGGTCCTCGTTGCCAGCAGCTTTACTTTTGGTGAAAATCAGCCAAGTTTGTAAATTTCACACCGGGAACGATGCAGATGGCCAGGGCGAGTGGCCTCAAACTGACTCTATTTTCCATGGGGAAAAGAAGTCATGTCCCCAGCGTCTGGGTGTCAGATGAAAGGTGGCCTTTGGGGCTCTAAGGACTTGCAAGCTCCTAGTTGCCAACAGCGTTAGTTCTGCAGGAATCCAGCAATGTTAAAAAATTTCTCACTGGGAACTGCGCTGTTGGCCAGGGCAAATGGCTGCAAATGGAGGCCATTTTGCATGGCAAAAAGAAGTCCTTTCCCCAGGGTCTGGGTGTCAGATGAAAGGTGGTCTTTGGGGCTCCAAGGACTTCCAGGGTCCTCGTTGCCAGCAGCTTTACTTTTGGAGAAAATCAGCCAAGTTTGCAAATTTCACACCGGGAACGATGCAGATGGCCAGAGCGATTGGCCTCAAACTGACCCCATTTTCCATGGGGAAAATTAATTCATGTCCCCAGGGTCTGGGTGTCCGATGAAAGGTGGACTTTAGGGCTCTAAGGACTTGCAGGGTACTACTTATTGGCAGCTTTAGATTTGGAGAAATCCAGCAAAGTTGGCAAATTTCTTGCTGGGCACCACCCTATTGGTCAGGGCGAGAGGCCAGAAATGGAGGCCATTTTCCATGGGGAAAATGAAGTCATTGGCCCAGGGTCTGCGGATCAGATGAAAGGTGGCATCTGGGGCCCTAAGGAGTTGCAGGGTCCTCCTTGCCAGCAGCTTTACTTTTGGAGAAAATCAGCCAAGTTTGCAAATTTCACACCGGGAACGATGCAGATGGCCAGGGCGAGTGGCCTCAAAATGACCCCATTTTTCATGGGGAAAAGAAGTCATGTCCCCAGCGTCTGGGTGTCAGATGAAAGGTGGCCTTTGGGGCTCAATGGACTTGCAAGCTCCTTGTTGCCAACAGCGTTAGATCTGCAGGAATCCAGCAATGTTTAAAAATTTCTCACTGGGAACTGCGCTGTTGGCCAGGGCAAATGGCTGCAAAGAGAGGCCATTTTGCATGGGGAAGAGAAGTCCTTTCCCCAGGGTCTGGGTATCAGCTGGAAGTTGGCATCTGGGGCTCTAAGGACTTGCAGTGTCCTAGTTGCTGGCAGCTTTTGTTTTGGAAGAATCCAGCTGAGTTTGCAAATTGCTCGCTTGGCACTGCCCTGCCTGCTAGGCCAAGGGGCCACAAATGAAGGCCATTTTCCATGGGAAAAATGTCCTTTTCCCAGGGTCTCAGTAATATGTTCAAGGTGGCCTTTGAGCTTCTAAGTACTTACAGGATCCTACTTGCTGCCAGCTTTACTTTTGGAAAAATGAAGCAAAAATTTGGTAATTCTACCTTGTCTCCCCTCTTTCGGCCAGGGTGAGTGGCTGCAAACGGAGTCCATTTCCCATGGGAAAAAGAAGTCCTTTCCCCAGAGTCTGCGTATCAGATGAAAGGTGGCCATGGGGCTCCAAGGACTTCCAGGGTCCTCATTGCCAGCAGCTTTACTTTTGGTGAAAATCAGCCAAGTTTGCAAATTTCACACCGGGAACGATGCAGATGGCCAGGGCGAGTGGCCTCATACTGGTCCGATTTTCCATCCGGAAAATGAAGTCATGCCCCCAGGGTCTGGGTATCAATGAAAGGTGGACTTTGGGGCTCCAAGGACTTCCGGGGTCCTCGTTGCCAGCAGCTTTACTTTTGGAGAAAATCAGCCAAGTTCGCAAATTTCACACCGGGAACGATGCAGATGGCCAGGGCGAGTGGCCTCAAACTGACTCTATTTTCCATGGGGAAAAGAAGTCATGTCCCCAGGGTCTGGGTGTCAGATGAAAGGTGGCCTTTGGGGCTCTAAGGACTTTCAAGCTCCTAGTTGCCAACAGCGTTAGTTCTGCAGGAATCCAGCAATGTTAAAAAATTTCTCACTGGGAACTGCGCTGTTGGCCAGGGCAAATGGCTGCAAATGGAGGCCATTTTGCATGGCAAAAAGAAGTCCTTTCCCCAGGGTCTGGGTGTCAGATGAAAGGTGGTCTTTGGGGCTCCAAGGACTTCCAGGGTCCTCGTTGCCAGCAGCTTTACTTTTGGAGAAAATCAGCCAAGTTTGCAAATTTCACACCGGGAACGATGCAGATGGCCAGGGCGATTGGCCTCAAACTGACCCCATTTTCCATGGGGAAAATTAATTCATGTCCCCAGGGTCTGGGTGTCAGATGAAAGGTGGACTTTAGGGCTCTAAGGACTTGCAGGGTACTACTTATTGGCAGCTTTAGATTTGGAGAAATCCAGCAAAGTTGGCAAATTTCTTGCTGGGCACCACCCTATTGGTCAGGGCGAGAGGCCAGAAATGGAGGCCATTTTCCATGGGGAAAATGAAGTCATTGGCCCAGGGTCTGCGGATCAGATGAAAGGTGGCATCTGGGGCCCTAAGGAGTTGCAGGGTCCTCCTTGCCAGCAGCTTTACTTTTGGAGAAAATCAGCCAAGTTTGCAAATTTCACACCGGGAACGATGCCGATGGCCAGGGCGAGTGGCCTCAAAATGACCCCATTTTTCATGGGGAAAAGAAGTCATGTCCCCAGGGTCTGGGTGTCAGATGAAAGGTGGCCTTTGGGGCTCTAAGGACTTGCAAGCTCCTAGTTGCCAACAGCTTTAGCTGTGGAGGGATCCAGTAATGTTTAAAAATTTCTCACTGGGCACTGCCCTGTTGGCCAGGGCAAATGGCTGCAAAGAGAGGTTATTATGCATGGGAAAAAGAAGTCCTTTCCCCAGGGTCTGGGTGTCAGATGAAAGGTGGCCATGGGGCTCCAAGGACTTCCAGGGTCCTCGTTGCCAGCAGCTTTACTTTTGGTGAAAATCAGCCAAGTTTGCAAATTTCACACCGGGAACGATGCAGATGGCCAGGGCGAGTGGCCTCATACTGGACCGATTTTCCATCCGGAAAATGAAGTCATGCCCCCAGGGTCTGGGTATCAATGGAAGGTGGACTTTGGGGCTCCAAGGACTTCCGGGGTCCTCGTTGCCAGCAGCTTTACTTTTGGAGAAAATCAGCCAAGTTCGCAAATTTCACACCGGGAACGATGCAGATGGCCAGGGCGAGTGGCCTCAAACTGACTCTATTTTCCATGGGGAAAAGAAGTCATGTCCCCAGCGTCTGGGTGTCAGATGAAAGGTGGCCTTTGGGGCTCTAAGGACTTGCAAGCTCCTAGTTGCCAACAGCGTTAGTTCTGCAGGAATCCAGCAATGTTAAAAAATTTCTCACTGGGAACTGCGCTGTTGGCCAGGGCAATTGGCTGCAAATGGAGGCCATTTTGCATGGCAAAAAGAAGTCCTTTCCCCAGGCTCTGGGTGTCAGATGAAAGGTGGTCTTTGGGGCTCCAAGGACTTCCAGGGTCCTCGTTGCCAGCAGCTTTACTTTTGGAGAAAATCAGCCAAGTTTGCAAATTTCACACCGGGAACGATGCAGATGGCCAGGGCGATTGGCCTCAAACTGACCCCATTTTCCATGGGGAAAATTAATTCATGTCCCCAGGGTCTGGGTGTCAGATGAAAGGTGGACTTTAGGGCTCTAAGGACTTGCAGGGTACTACTTATTGGCAGCTTTAGATTTGGAGAAATCCAGCAAAGTTGGCAAATTTCTTGCTGGGCACCACCCTATTGGTCAGGGCGAGAGGCCAGAAATGGAGGCCATTTTCCATGGGGAAAATGAAGTCATTGGCCCAGGGTCTGCGGATCAGATGAAAGGTGGCATCTGGGGCCCTAAGGAGTTGCAGGGTCCTCCTTGCCAGCAGCTTTACTTTTGGAGAAAATCAGCCAAGTTTGCAAATTTCACACCGGGAACGATGCAGATGGCCAGGGCGAGTGGCCTCAAACTGACCCCATTTTTCATGGGGAAAAGAAGTCATGTCCCCAGCGTCTGGGTGTCAGATGAAAGCTGGCCTTTGGGGCTCTAAGGACTTGCAAGCTCCTAGTTGCCAACAGCTTTAGCTGTGGAGGGATCCAGTAATGTTTAAAAATTTCTCACTGGGCACTGCCCTGTTGGCCAGGGCAAATGGCTGCAAAGAGAGGTTATTATGCATGGGAAAAAGAAGTCCTTTCCCCAGGGTCTGGGTGTCAGATGAAAGGTGGCCATGGGGCTCCAAGGACTTCCAGGGTCCTCGTTGCCAGCAGCTTTACTTTTGGTGAAAATCAGCCAAGTTTGCAAATTTCACACCGGGAACGATGCAGATGGCCAGGGTGAGTGGCCTCATACTGATGCGATTTTCCATCCGGAAAATGAAGTCATGCCCCCAGGGTCTGGGTATCAATGGAAGGTGGACTTTGGGGCTCCAAGGACTTCCGGGGTCCTCGTTGCCAGCAGCTTTACTTTTGGAGAAAATCAGCCAAGTTTGCAAATTTCACACCGGGAACAATGCAGATGGCCAGGGCGATTGGTCTCAAACTGACCCCATTTTCCCTGGGGAAAATTAATTCATATCCCCATGGTCTGGGTGTCAGATGAAAGGTGGCCTTTGGGGCTCTAAGGACTTGCAAGCTCCTAGTTGCCGATTGCTTTAGTTTTGGAGGAATCCAGCAAATTGTAAAAATTTCTCACTGGGCACTGCCCTGTTGGCCAGGGAAAATGGGTGCAAATGGAGGCCATTTTGCATGGGAAAAAGAAGTCCTTTCCCCAGGTTCTGGGTGTCAGATGAAAGGTGGCCTTTGGGGCTCTAAGGACTTGCAGGGTACTACTTATTGGCAGCTTTAGATTTGGAGAAATCCAGCAAAGATTGCATGTTTCTTGCTGGACACCGCCCTATTAGTCAAGGCGAGAGGCCACAAATGGAGGCCATTTTCCATGGGGAAAATGAAGTCATGTCTCCAGGGTCTGGGTATCAGATGAAAGGTGGCCTTTGGGGCTCAATGGACTTGCAAGCTCCTTGTTGCCAACAGCGTTAGTTCAGCAGGAATCCCGCAATGTTAAAAAATTTCTCACTGGGAACTGCGCTGTTGGCCAGGGCAAATGGCTGCAAAGAGAGGCCATTTTGCATGGGGAAAAGAAGTCCTTTCCCCAGGGTCTGGGTATCAGCTGGAAGTTGGCATCTGGGGCTCTAAGGACTTGCAGTGTCCTAGTTGCTGGCAGCTTTTGTTTTGGAAGAATCCAGCTGAGTTTGCAAATTGCTCGCTTGGCACTGCCCTGCCTGCTAGGCCAAGGGGCCACAAATGAAGGCCATTTTCCATGGGAAAAATGTCCTTTTCCCAGGGTCTCAGTAATATGTTCAAGGTGGCCTTTGAGCTTCTAAGTACTTACAGGATCCTACTTGCTGCCAGCTTTACTTTTGGAAAAATGAAGCAAAAATTTGGTAATTCTACCTTGTCTCCCCTCTTTCGGCCAGGGTGAGTGGCTGCAAACGGAGTCCATTTCCCATGGGAAAAAGAAGTCCTTTCCCCAGAGTCTGCGTATCAGATGAAAGGTGGCCATGGGGCTCCAAGGACTTCCAGGGTCCTCATTGCAAGCAGCTTTACTTTTGGAGAAAATCAGCCAAGTTTGCAAATTTCACACAGGGAACGATGCAGACGACAAGGGCGAGTGGCCTCAAACTGACGCCAATTTCCCTGGGGAAAATGAAATCATGTCCCCAGCGTCTGGGTGTCAGATGAAAGGTGGACTTTAGGGCTCTAAGGACTTGCAATCTCCTACTTGCTGTTAGCTTTAGTTGTGGAGGAATCCAGCAATTTTTGCAAATTTCTCACTGCTCACTGCCCTGTTGGCCAGAGCAAATGGCTGCAAAGAGAGGTTATTTTGCAAGGGAAAAAGAAGTCCTTTCCACAGGTTCTGGGTGTCAGATGAAAGGTGGCCATGGGGCTCCAAGGACTTCCAGGGTCCTCGTTGCCAGCAGCTTTACTTTTGGAGAAAATCAGCCAAGTTTGCAAATTTCACACCGGGAACGATGCAGATGGCCAGGGCGAGTGGCCTCATACTGGTCCGATTTTCCATCCGGAAAATGAAGTCATGCCCCCAGGGTCTGGGTATCAATGGAAGGTGGACTTTGGGGCTCCAAGGACTTCCGGGGTCCTCGTTGCCAGCAGCTTTACTTTTGGAGAAAATCAGCCAAGTTCGCAAATTTCACACCGGGAACGATGCAGATGGCCAGGGCGAGTGGCCTCAAACTGACTCTATTTTCCATGGGGAAAAGAAGTCATGTCCCCAGCGTCTGGGTGTCAGATGAAAGGTGGCCTTTGGGGCTCTAAGGACTTGCAAGCTCCTAGTTGCCAACAGCGTTAGTTCTGCAGGAATCCAGCAATGTTAAAAAATTTCTCACTGGGAACTGCGCTGTTGGCCAGGGCAAATGGCTGCAAATGGAGGCCATTTTGCATGGCAAAAAGAAGTCCTTTCCCCAGGCTCTGGGTGTCAGATGAAAGGTGGTCTTTGGGGCTCCAAGGACTTCCAGGGTCCTCGTTGCCAGCAGCTTTACTTTTGGAGAAAATCAGCCAAGTTTGCAAATTTCACACCGGGAACGATGCAGATGGCCAGGGCGATTGGCCTCAAACTGACCCCATTTTCCATGGGGAAAATTAATTCATGTCCCCAGGGTCTGGGTGTCAGATGAAAGGTGGACTTTAGGGCTCTAAGGACTTGCAGGGTACTACTTATTGGCAGCTTTAGATTTGGAGAAATCCAGCAAAGTTGGCAAATTTCTTGCTGGGCACCACCCTATTGGTCAGGGCGAGAGGCCAGAAATGGAGGCCATTTTCCATGGGGAAAATGAAGTCATTGGCCCAGGGTCTGCGGATCAGATGAAAGGTGGCATCTGGGGCCCTAAGGAGTTGCAGGGTCCTCCTTGCCAGCAGCTTTACTTTTGGAGAAAATCAGCCAAGTTTGCAAATTTCACACCGGGAACGATGCAGATGGCCAGGGCGAGTGGCCTCAAACTGACCCCATTTTTCATGGGGAAAAGAAGTCATGTCCCCAGCGTCTGGGTGTCAGATGAAAGCTGGCCTTTGGGGCTCTAAGGACTTGCAAGCTCCTAGTTGCCAACAGCTTTAGCTGTGGAGGGATCCAGTAATGTTTAAAAATTTCTCACTGGGCACTGCCCTGTTGGCCAGGGCAAATGGCTGCAAAGAGAGGTTATTATGCATGGGAAAAAGAAGTCCTTTCCACAGGCTCTGGGTGTCAGATGAAAGGTGGTCTTTGGGGCTCTAAGGACTTCCAGGGTCCTCGTTGCCAGCAGCTTTACTTTTGGTGAAAATCAGCCAAGTTTGCAAATTTCACACCGGGAACGATGCAGATGGCCAGGGCGAGTGGCCTCATACTGATGCGATTTTCCATCCGGAAAATGAAGTCATGCCCCCAGGGTCTGGGTATCAATGAAAGGTGGACTTTGGGGCTCCAAGGACTTCCGGGGTCCTCGTTGCCAGCAGCTTTACTTTTGGAGAAAATCAGCCAAGTTTGCAAATTTCACACCGGGAACAATGCAGATTACCAGGGCGATTGGTCTCAAACTGACCCCATTTTCCCTGGGGAAAATTAATTCATATCCCCATGGTCTGGGTGTCAGATGAAAGGTGGCCTTTGGGGCTCTAAGGACTTGCAAGCTCCTAGTTGCCGATTGCTTTAGTTTTGGAGGAATCCAGCAAATTGTAAAAATTTCTCACTGGGCACTGCCCTGTTGGCCAGGGAAAATGGGTGCAAATGGAGGCCATTTCCCATGGGAAAAAGAAGTCCTTTCCCCAGGTTCTGGGTGTCAGATGAAAGGTGGCCTTTGGGGCTCTAAGGACTTGCAGGGTACTACTTATTGGCAGCTTTAGATTTGGAGAAATCCAGCAAAGATTGCATGTTTCTTGCTGGACACCGCCCTATTAGTCAAGGCGAGAGGCCACAAATGGAGGCCATTTTCCATGGGGAAAATGAAGTCATGTCTCCAGGGTCTGGGTATCAGATGAAAGGTGGCCTTTGGGGCTCAATGGACTTGCAAGCTCCTTGTTGCCAACAGCGTTAGTTCAGCAGGAATCCCGCAATGTTAAAAAATTTCTCACTGGGAACTGCGCTGTTGGCCAGGGCAAATGGCTGCAAAGAGAGGCCATTTTGCATGGGGAAGAGAAGTCCTTTCCCCAGGGTCTGGGTATCAGCTGGAAGTTGGCATCTGGGGCTCTAAGGACTTGCAGTGTCCTAGTTGCTGGCAGCTTTTGTTTTGGAAGAATCCAGCTGAGTTTGCAAATTGCTCGCTTGGCACTGCCCTGCCTGCTAGGCCAAGGGGCCACAAATGAAGGCCATTTTCCATGGGAAAAATGTCCTTTTCCCAGGGTCTCAGTAATATGTTCAAGGTGGCCTTTGAGCTTCTAAGTACTTACAGGATCCTACTTGCTGCCAGCTTTACTTTTGGAAAAATGAAGCAAAAATTTGGTAATTCTACCTTGTCTCCCCTCTTTCGGCCAGGGTGAGTGGCTGCAAACGGAGTCCATTTCCCATGGGAAAAAGAAGTCCTTTCCCCAGAGTCTGCGTATCAGATGAAAGGTGGCCATGGGGCTCCAAGGACTTCCAGGGTCCTCATTGCAAGCAGCTTTACTTTTGGAGAAAATCAGCCAAGTTTGCAAATTTCACACAGGGAACGATGCAGACGACAAGGGCGAGTGGCCTCAAACTGACGCCAATTTCCCTGGGGAAAATGAAATCATGTCCCCAGGGTCTGGGTGTCAGATGAAAGGTGGACTTTAGGGCTCTAAGGACTTGCAATCTCCTACTTGCTGTTAGCTTTAGTTGTGGTGGAATCCAGCAATTTTTGCAAATTTCTCACTGCTCACTGCCCTGTTGGCCAGAGCAAATGGCTGCAAAGAGAGGTTATTATGCATGGGAAAAAGAAGTCCTTTCCCCAGGGTCTGGGTGTCAGATGAAAGGTGGCCATGGGGCTCCAAGGACTTCCAGGGTCCTCGTTGCCAGCAGCTTTACTTTTGGAGAAAATCAGCCAAGTTTGCAAATTTCACACCGGGAACGATGCAGATGGCCAGGGCGAGTGGCCTCATACTGGTCCGATTTTCCATCCGGAAAATGAAGTCATGCCCCCAGGGTCTTGGTGTCAGATGAAAGGTGGCCTTTGGGGCTCTAAGGACTTAAAGCTCCTACTTGTTGGCAGCTTTCGTTGTGGAGGAATCCAGCAAAGTTTGCAAATTTCTCACTGGGCACTGCCCTGTTGGCCAGGGCAAATGGCTGCAAATGGAGGCCATTTTCCATGGGAAAAAGAAGTCCTTTCCCCAGCGTCTGGGTGTCAGATGAAAGCTGGCCTTTGGGGCTCTAAGGACTTGCAAGCTCCTAGTTGCCGGCAGCTTTAGTTGTGGAGGAATCCAGCAAAGTTTAAAAATTTCTCATTGGGCACTGCCCTGTTGGCCAGGGCAAATGGCTGCAAAGAGAGGTTATTTTGCAAGGGAAAAAGAAGTCCTTTCCACAGGTTCTGGGTGTCAGATGAAAGGTGGCCATGGGGCTCCAAGGACTTCCAGGGTCCTCGTTCCCAGCAGCTTTACTTTTTGAGAAAATCAGCCAAGTTTGCAAATTTCACACCGGGAACGATGCAGATGGCCAGGGCGAGTGGCCTCATACTGGTCCGATTTTCCATCCGGAAAATGAAGTCATGCCCCCAGGGTCTGGGTATCAATGGAAGGTGGACTTTGGGGCTCCAAGGACTTCCGGGGTCCTCGTTGCCAGCAGCTTTACTTTTGGAGAAAATCAGCCAAGTTCGCAAATTTCACACCGGGAACAATGCAGATTACCAGGGCGATTGGTCTGAAACTGACCCCATTTTCCCTGGGGAAAATTAATTCATATCCCCATGGTCTGAGTGTCAGATGAAAGGTGGCCTTTGGGGCTCTAAGGACTTGCAAGCTCCTAGTTGCCGATTGCTTTAGTTTTGGAGGAATCCAGCAAATTGTAAAAATTTCTCACTGGGCACTGCCCTGTTGGCCAGGGAAAATGGGTGCAAATGGAGGCCATTTCCCATGGGAAAAAGAAGTCCTTTCCCCAGGTTCTGGGTGTCAGATGAAAGGTGGCCTTTGGGGCTCTAAGGACTTGCAGGGTACTACTTATTGGCAGCTTTAGATTTGGAGAAATCCAGCAAAGATTGCATGTTTCTTGCTGGACACCGCCCTATTAGTCAAGGCGAGAGGCCACAAATGGAGGCCATTTTCCATGGGGAAAATGAAGTCATGTCTCCAGGGTCTGGGTATCAGATGAAAGGTGGCCTTTGGGGCTCAATGGACTTGCAAGCTCCTTGTTGCCAACAGCGTTAGTTCAGCAGGAATCCCGCAATGTTAAAAAATTTCTCACTGGGAACTGCGCTGTTGGCCAGGGCAAATGGCTGCAAAGAGAGGCCATTTTGCATGGGGAAAAGAAGTCCTTTCCCCAGGGTCTGGGTATCAGCTGGAAGTTGGCATCTGGGGCTCTAAGGACTTGCAGTGTCCTAGTTGCTGGCAGCTTTTGTTTTGGAAGAATCCAGCTGAGTTTGCAAATTGCTCGCTTGGCACTGCCCTGCCTGCTAGGCCAAGGGGCCACAAATGAAGGCCATTTTCCATGGGAAAAATGTCCTTTTCCCAGGGTCTCAGTAATATGTTCAAGGTGGCCTTTGAGCTTCTAAGTACTTACAGGATCCTACTTGCTGCCAGCTTTACTTTTGGAAAAATGAAGCAAAAATTTGGTAATTCTACCTTGTCTCCCCTCTTTCGGCCAGGGTGAGTGGCTGCAAACGGAGTCCATTTCCCATGGGAAAAAGAAGTCCTTTCCCCAGAGTCTGCGTATCAGATGAAAGGTGGCCATGGGGCTCCAAGGACTTCCAGGGTCCTCATTGCAAGCAGCTTTACTTTTGGAGAAAATCAGCCAAGTTTGCAAATTTCACACAGGGAACGATGCAGACGACAAGGGCGAGTGGCCTCAAACTGACGCCAATTTCCCTGGGGAAAATGAAATCATGTCCCCAGCGTCTGGGTGTCAGATGAAAGGTGGACTTTAGGGCTCTAAGGACTTGCAATCTCCTACTTGCTGTTAGCTTTAGTTGTGGAGGAATCCAGCAATTTTTGCAAATTTCTCACTGCTCACTGCCCTGTTGGCCAGAGCAAATGGCTGCAAAGAGAGGTTATTTTGCAAGGGAAAAAGAAGTCCTTTCCACAGGTTCTGGGTGTCAGATGAAAGGTGGCCATGGGGCTCCAAGGACTTCCAGGGTCCTCGTTGCCAGCAGCTTTACTTTTGGAGAAAATCAGCCAAGTTTGCAAATTTCACACCGGGAACGATGCAGATGGCCAGGGCGAGTGGCCTCATACTGGTCCGATTTTCCATCCGGAAAATGAAGTCATGCCCCCAGGGTCTGGGTATCAATGGAAGGTGGACTTTGGGGCTCCAAGGACTTCCGGGGTCCTCGTTGCCAGCAGCTTTACTTTTGGAGAAAATCAGCCAAGTTCGCAAATTTCACACCGGGAACGATGCAGATGGCCAGGGCGAGTGGCCTCAAACTGACTCTATTTTCCATGGGGAAAAGAAGTCATGTCCCCAGCGTCTGGGTGTCAGATGAAAGGTGGCCTTTGGGGCTCTAAGGACTTGCAAGCTCCTAGTTGCCAACAGCGTTAGTTCTGCAGGAATCCAGCAATGTTAAAAAATTTCTCACTGGGAACTGCGCTGTTGGCCAGGGCAAATGGCTGCAAATGGAGGCCATTTTGCATGGCAAAAAGAAGTCCTTTCCCCAGGCTCTGGGTGTCAGATGAAAGGTGGTCTTTGGGGCTCCAAGGACTTCCAGGGTCCTCGTTGCCAGCAGCTTTACTTTTGGAGAAAATCAGCCAAGTTTGCAAATTTCACACCGGGAACGATGCAGATGGCCAGGGCGATTGGCCTCAAACTGACCCCATTTTCCATGGGGAAAATTAATTCATGTCCCCAGGGTCTGGGTGTCAGATGAAAGGTGGACTTTAGGGCTCTAAGGACTTGCAGGGTACTACTTATTGGCAGCTTTAGATTTGGAGAAATCCAGCAAAGTTGGCAAATTTCTTGCTGGGCACCACCCTATTGGTCAGGGCGAGAGGCCAGAAATGGAGGCCATTTTCCATGGGGAAAATGAAGTCATTGGCCCAGGGTCTGCGGATCAGATGAAAGGTGGCATCTGGGGCCCTAAGGAGTTGCAGGGTCCTCCTTGCCAGCAGCTTTACTTTTGGAGAAAATCAGCCAAGTTTGCAAATTTCACACCGGGAACGATGCAGATGGCCAGGGCGAGTGGCCTCAAACTGACCCCATTTTTCATGGGGAAAAGAAGTCATGTCCCCAGCGTCTGGGTGTCAGATGAAAGCTGGCCTTTGGGGCTCTAAGGACTTGCAAGCTCCTAGTTGCCAACAGCTTTAGCTGTGGAGGGATCCAGTAATGTTTAAAAATTTCTCACTGGGCACTGCCCTGTTGGCCAGGGCAAATGGCTGCAAAGAGAGGTTATTATGCATGGGAAAAAGAAGTCCTTTCCACAGGCTCTGGGTGTCAGATGAAAGGTGGTCTTTGGGGCTCTAAGGACTTCCAGGGTCCTCGTTGCCAGCAGCTTTACTTTTGGTGAAAATCAGCCAAGTTTGCAAATTTCACACCGGGAACGATGCAGATGGCCAGGGCGAGTGGCCTCATACTGATGCGATTTTCCATCCGGAAAATGAAGTCATGCCCCCAGGGTCTGGGTATCAATGAAAGGTGGACTTTGGGGCTCCAAGGACTTCCGGGGTCCTCGTTGCCAGCAGCTTTACTTTTGGAGAAAATCAGCCAAGTTTGCAAATTTCACACCGGGAACAATGCAGATTACCAGGGCGATTGGTCTCAAACTGACCCCATTTTCCCTGGGGAAAATTAATTCATATCCCCATGGTCTGGGTGTCAGATGAAAGGTGGCCTTTGGGGCTCTAAGGACTTGCAAGCTCCTAGTTGCCGATTGCTTTAGTTTTGGAGGAATCCAGCAAATTGTAAAAATTTCTCACTGGGCACTGCCCTGTTGGCCAGGGAAAATGGGTGCAAATGGAGGCCATTTCCCATGGGAAAAAGAAGTCCTTTCCCCAGGTTCTGGGTGTCAGATGAAAGGTGGCCTTTGGGGCTCTAAGGACTTGCAGGGTACTACTTATTGGCAGCTTTAGATTTGGAGAAATCCAGCAAAGATTGCATGTTTCTTGCTGGACACCGCCCTATTAGTCAAGGCGAGAGGCCACAAATGGAGGCCATTTTCCATGGGGAAAATGAAGTCATGTCTCCAGGGTCTGGGTATCAGATGAAAGGTGGCCTTTGGGGCTCAATGGACTTGCAAGCTCCTTGTTGCCAACAGCGTTAGTTCAGCAGGAATCCCGCAATGTTAAAAAATTTCTCACTGGGAACTGCGCTGTTGGCCAGGGCAAATGGCTGCAAAGAGAGGCCATTTTGCATGGGGAAGAGAAGTCCTTTCCCCAGGGTCTGGGTATCAGCTGGAAGTTGGCATCTGGGGCTCTAAGGACTTGCAGTGTCCTAGTTGCTGGCAGCTTTTGTTTTGGAAGAATCCAGCTGAGTTTGCAAATTGCTCGCTTGGCACTGCCCTGCCTGCTAGGCCAAGGGGCCACAAATGAAGGCCATTTTCCATGGGAAAAATGTCCTTTTCCCAGGGTCTCAGTAATATGTTCAAGGTGGCCTTTGAGCTTCTAAGTACTTACAGGATCCTACTTGCTGCCAGCTTTACTTTTGGAAAAATGAAGCAAAAATTTGGTAATTCTACCTTGTCTCCCCTCTTTCGGCCAGGGTGAGTGGCTGCAAACGGAGTCCATTTCCCATGGGAAAAAGAAGTCCTTTCCCCAGAGTCTGCGTATCAGATGAAAGGTGGCCATGGGGCTCCAAGGACTTCCAGGGTCCTCATTGCAAGAAGCTTTACTTTTGGAGAAAATCAGCCAAGTTTGCAAATTTCACACAGGGAACGATGCAGACGACAAGGGCGAGTGGCCTCAAACTGACGCCAATTTCCCTGGGGAAAATGAAATCATGTCCCCAGGGTCTGGGTGTCAGATGAAAGGTGGACTTTAGGGCTCTAAGGACTTGCAATCTCCTACTTGCTGTTAGCTTTAGTTGTGGTGGAATCCAGCAATTTTTGCAAATTTCTCACTGCTCACTGCCCTGTTGGCCAGAGCAAATGGCTGCAAAGAGAGGTTATTATGCATGGGAAAAAGAAGTCCTTTCCCCAGGGTCTGGGTGTCAGATGAAAGGTGGCCATGGGGCTCCAAGGACTTCCAGGGTCCTCGTTGCCAGCAGCTTTACTTTTGGAGAAAATCAGCCAAGTTTGCAAATTTCACACCGGGAACGATGCAGATGGCCAGGGCGAGTGGCCTCATACTGGTCCGATTTTCCATCCGGAAAATGAAGTCATGCCCCCAGGGTCTTGGTGTCAGATGAAAGGTGGCCTTTGGGGCTCTAAGGACTTAAAGCTCCTACTTGTTGGCAGCTTTCGTTGTGGAGGAATCCAGCAAAGTTTGCAAATTTCTCACTGGGCACTGCCCTGTTGGCCAGGGCAAATGGCTGCAAATGGAGGCCATTTTCCATGGGAAAAAGAAGTCCTTTCCCCAGCGTCTGGGTGTCAGATGAAAGCTGGCCTTTGGGGCTCTAAGGACTTGCAAGCTCCTAGTTGCCGGCAGCTTTAGTTGTGGAGGAATCCAGCAAAGTTTAAAAATTTCTCATTGGGCACTGCCCTGTTGGCCAGGGCAAATGGCTGCAAAGAGAGGTTATTTTGCAAGGGAAAAAGAAGTCCTTTCCACAGGTTCTGGGTGTCAGATGAAAGGTGGCCATGGGGCTCCAAGGACTTCCAGGGTCCTCGTTCCCAGCAGCTTTACTTTTTGAGAAAATCAGCCAAGTTTGCAAATTTCACACCGGGAACGATGCAGATGGCCAGGGCGAGTGGCCTCATACTGGTCCGATTTTCCATCCGGAAAATGAAGTCATGCCCCCAGGGTCTGGGTATCAATGGAAGGTGGACTTTGGGGCTCCAAGGACTTCCGGGGTCCTCGTTGCCAGCAGCTTTACTTTTGGAGAAAATCAGCCAAGTTCGCAAATTTCACACCGGGAACAATGCAGATTACCAGGGCGATTGGTCTGAAACTGACCCCATTTTCCCTGGGGAAAATTAATTCATATCCCCATGGTCTGAGTGTCAGATGAAAGGTGGCCTTTGGGGCTCTAAGGACTTGCAAGCTCCTAGTTGCCGATTGCTTTAGTTTTGGAGGAATCCAGCAAATTGTAAAAATTTCTCACTGGGCACTGCCCTGTTGGCCAGGGAAAATGGGTGCAAATGGAGGCCATTTCCCATGGGAAAAAGAAGTCCTTTCCCCAGGTTCTGGGTGTCAGATGAAAGGTGGCCTTTGGGGCTCTAAGGACTTGCAGGGTACTACTTATTGGCAGCTTTAGATTTGGAGAAATCCAGCAAAGATTGCATGTTTCTTGCTGGACACCGCCCTATTAGTCAAGGCGAGAGGCCACAAATGGAGGCCATTTTCCATGGGGAAAATGAAGTCATGTCTCCAGGGTCTGGGTATCAGATGAAAGGTGGCCTTTGGGGCTCAATGGACTTGCAAGCTCCTTGTTGCCAACAGCGTTAGTTCAGCAGGAATCCCGCAATGTTAAAAAATTTCTCACTGGGAACTGCGCTGTTGGCCAGGGCAAATGGCTGCAAAGAGAGGCCATTTTGCATGGGGAAAAGAAGTCCTTTCCCCAGGGTCTGGGTATCAGCTGGAAGTTGGCATCTGGGGCTCTAAGGACTTGCAGTGTCCTAGTTGCTGGCAGCTTTTGTTTTGGAAGAATCCAGCTGAGTTTGCAAATTGCTCGCTTGGCACTGCCCTGCCTGCTAGGCCAAGGGGCCACAAATGAAGGCCATTTTCCATGGGAAAAATGTCCTTTTCCCAGGGTCTCAGTAATATGTTCAAGGTGGCCTTTGAGCTTCTAAGTACTTACAGGATCCTACTTGCTGCCAGCTTTACTTTTGGAAAAATGAAGCAAAAATTTGGTAATTCTACCTTGTCTCCCCTCTTTCGGCCAGGGTGAGTGGCTGCAAACGGAGTCCATTTCCCATGGGAAAAAGAAGTCCTTTCCCCAGAGTCTGCGTATCAGATGAAAGGTGGCCATGGGGCTCCAAGGACTTCCAGGGTCCTCATTGCAAGCAGCTTTACTTTTGGAGAAAATCAGCCAAGTTTGCAAATTTCACACAGGGAACGATGCAGACGACAAGGGCGAGTGGCCTCAAACTGACGCCAATTTCCCTGGGGAAAATGAAATCATGTCCCCAGCGTCTGGGTGTCAGATGAAAGGTGGACTTTAGGGCTCTAAGGACTTGCAATCTCCTACTTGCTGTTAGCTTTAGTTGTGGTGGAATCCAGCAATTTTTGCAAATTTCTCACTGCTCACTGCCCTGTTGGCCAGAGCAAATGGCTGCAAAGAGAGGTTATTATGCATGGGAAAAAGAAGTCCTTTCCCCAGGGTCTGGGTGTCAGATGAAAGGTGGCCATGGGGCTCCAAGGACTTCCAGGGTCCTCGTTGCCAGCAGCTTTACTTTTGGTGAAAATCAGCCAAGTTTGCAAATTTCACACCGGGAACGATGCAGATGGCCAGGGCGAGTGGCCTCATACTGGTCCGATTTTCCATCCGGAAAATGAAGTCATGCCCCCAGGGTCTTGGTGTCAGATGAAAGGTGGCCTTTGGGGCTCTAAGGACTTAAAGCTCCTACTTGTTGGCAGCTTTCGTTGTGGAGGAATCCAGCAAAGTTTGCAAATTTCTCACTGGGCACTGCCCTGTTGGCCAGGGCAAATGGCTGCAAATGGAGGCCATTTTCCATGGGAAAAAGAAGTCCTTTCCCCAGCATCTGGGTGTCAGATGAAAGCTGGCCTTTGGGGCTCTAAGGACTTGCAAGCTCCTAGTTGCCGGCAGCTTTAGTTGTGGAGGAATCCAGCAAAGTTTAAAAATTTCTCACTGGGCACTGCCCTGTTGGCCAGGGCAAATGGCTGCAAAGAGAGGTTATTTTGCAAGGGAAAAAGAAGTCCTTTCCACAGGTTCTGGGTGTCAGATGAAAGGTGGCCATGGGGCTCCAAGGACTTCCAGGGTCCTCGTTCCCAGCAGCTTTACTTTTGGTGAAAATCAGCCAAGTTTGCAAATTTCACACCGGGAACGATGCAGATGGCCAGGGCGAGTGGCCTAATACTGATGCGATTTTCCATCCGGAAAATGAAGTCATGCCCCCAGGGTCTGGGTATCAATGGAAGGTGGACTTTGGGGCTCCAAGGACTTCCGGGGTCCTCGTTGCCAGCAGCTTTACTTTTGGAGAAAATCAGCCAAGTTTGCAAATTTCACACCGGGAACGATGCAGATGGCCAGGGCGAGTGGCCTCAAACTGACTCTATTTTCCATGGGGAAAAGAAGTCATGTCCCCAGCGTCTGGGTGTCAGATGAAAGGTGGCCTTTGGGGCTCTAAGGACTTGCAAGCTCCTAGTTGCCAACAGCGTTAGTTCTGCAGGAATCCAGCAATGTTAAAAAATTTCTCACTGGGAACTGCGCTGTTGGCCAGGGCAAATGGCTGCAAATGGAGGCCATTTTGCATGGCAAAAAGAAGTCCTTTCCCCAGGGTCTGGGTGTCAGATGAAAGGTGGTCTTTGGGGCTCCAAGGACTTCCAGGGTCCTCGTTGCCAGCAGCTTTACTTTTGGAGAAAATCAGCCAAGTTTGCAAATTTCACACCGGGAACGATGCAGATGGCCAGGGCGATTGGCCTCAAACTGACCCCATTTTCCATGGGGAAAATTAATTCATGTCCCCAGGGTCTGGGTGTCAGATGAAAGGTGGACTTTAGGGCTCTAAGGACTTGCAGGGTACTACTTATTGGCAGCTTTAGATTTGGAGAAATCCAGCAAAGTTGGCAAATTTCTTGCTGGGCACCACCCTATTGGTCAGGGCGAGAGGCCAGAAATGGAGGCCATTTTCCATGGGGAAAATGAAGTCATTGGCCCAGGGTCTGCGGATCAGATGAAAGGTGGCATCTGGGGCCCTAAGGAGTTGCAGGGTCCTCCTTGCCAGCAGCTTTACTTTTGGAGAAAATCAGCCAAGTTTGCAAATTTCACACCGGGAACGATGCAGATGGCCAGGGCGAGTGGCCTCAAAATGACCCCATTTTTCATGGGGAAAAGAAGTCATGTCCCCAGCGTCTGGGTGTCAGATGAAAGCTGGCCTTTGGGGCTCTAAGGACTTGCAAGCTCCTAGTTGCCAACAGCTTTAGCTGTGGAGGGATCCAGTAATGTTTAAAAATTTCTCACTGGGCACTGCCCTGTTGGCCAGGGCAAATGGCTGCAAAGAGAGGTTATTATGCATGGGAAAAAGAAGTCCTTTCCACAGGCTCTGGGTGTCAGATGAAAGGTGGTCTTTGGGGCTCCAAGGACTTCCAGGGTCCTCGTTGCCAGCAGCTTTACTTTTGGTGAAAATCAGCCAAGTTTGCAAATTTCACACCGGGAACGATGCAGATGGCCAGGGCGAGTGGCCTCATACTGATGCGATTTTCCATCCGGAAAATGAAGTCATGCCCCCAGGGTCTGGGTATCAATGAAAGGTGGACTTTGGGGCTCCAAGGACTTCCGGGGTCCTCGTTGCCAGCAGCTTTACTTTTGGAGAAAATCAGCCAAGTTTGCAAATTTCACACCGGGAACAATGCAGATTACCAGGGCGATTGGTCTCAAACTGACCCCATTTTCCCTGGGGAAAATTAATTCATATCCCCATGGTCTGGGTGTCAGATGAAAGGTGGCCTTTGGGGCTCTAAGGACTTGCAAGCTCCTAGTTGCCGATTGCTTTAGTTTTGGAGGAATCCAGCAAATTGTAAAAATTTCTCACTGGGAACTGCCCTGTTGGCCAGGGAAAATGGGTGCAAATGGAGGCCATTTCCCATGGGAAAAAGAAGTCCTTTCCCCAGGTTCTGGGTGTCAGATGAAAGGTGGCCTTTGGGGCTCTAAGGACTTGCAGGGTACTACTTATTGGCAGCTTTAGATTTGGAGAAATCCAGCAAAGATTGCATGTTTCTTGCTGGACACCGCCCTATTAGTCAAGGCGAGAGGCCACAAATGGAGGCCATTTTCCATGGGGAAAATGAAGTCATGTCTCCAGGGTCTGGGTATCAGATGAAAGGTGGCCTTTGGGGCTCAATGGACTTGCAAGCTCCTTGTTGCCAACAGCGTTAGTTCAGCAGGAATCCCGCAATGTTAAAAAATTTCTCACTGGGAACTGCGCTGTTGGCCAGGGCAAATGGCTGCAAAGAGAGGCCATTTTGCATGGGGAAGAGAAGTCCTTTCCCCAGGGTCTGGGTATCAGCTGGAAGTTGGCATCTGGGGCTCTAAGGACTTGCAGTGTCCTAGTTGCTGGCAGCTTTTGTTTTGGAAGAATCCAGCTGAGTTTGCAAATTGCTCGCTTGGCACTGCCCTGCCTGCTAGGCCAAGGGGCCACAAATGAAGGCCATTTTCCATGGGAAAAATGTCCTTTTCCCAGGGTCTCAGTAATATGTTCAAGGTGGCCTTTGAGCTTCTAAGTACTTACAGGATCCTACTTGCTGCCAGCTTTACTTTTGGAAAAATGAAGCAAAAATTTGGTAATTCTACCTTGTCTCCCCTCTTTCGGCCAGGGTGAGTGGCTGCAAATGGAGTCCATTTCCCATGGGAAAAAGAAGTCCTTTCCCCAGAGTCTGCGTATCAGATGAAAGGTGGCCATGGGGCTCCAAGGACTTCCAGGGTCCTCATTGCAAGCAGCTTTACTTTTGGAGAAAATCAGCCAAGTTTGCAAATTTCACACAGGGAACGATGCAGACGACAAGGGCGAGTGGCCTCAAACTGACGCCAATTTCCCTGGGGAAAATGAAATCATGTCCCCAGCGTCTGGGTGTCAGATGAAAGGTGGACTTTAGGGCTCTAAGGACTTGCAATCTCCTACTTGCTGTTAGCTTTAGTTGTGGAGGAATCCAGCAATTTTTGCAAATTTCTCACTGCTCACTGCCCTGTTGGCCAGAGCAAATGGCTGCAAAGAGAGGTTATTATGCATGGGAAAAAGAAGTCCTTTCCCCAGGGTCTGGGTGTCAGATGAAAGGTGGCCATGGGGCTCCAAGGACTTCCAGGGTCCTCGTTGCCAGCAGCTTTACTTTTGGTGAAAATCAGCCAAGTTTGCAAATTTCACACCGGGAACGATGCAGATGGCCAGGGCGAGTGGCCTCATACTGGTCCGATTTTCCATCCGGAAAATGAAGTCATGCCCCCAGGGTCTTGGTGTCAGATGAAAGGTGGCCTTTGGGGCTCTAAGGACTTAAAGCTCCTACTTGTTGGCAGCTTTCGTTGTGGAGGAAACCAGCAAAGTTTGCAAATTTCTCACTGGGCACTGCCCTGTTGGCCAGGGCAAATGGCTGCAAATGGAGGCCATTTTCCATGGGAAAAAGAAGTCCTTTCCCCAGCGTCTGGGTGTCAGATGAAAGCTGGCCTTTGGGGCTCTAAGGACTTGCAAGCTCCTAGTTGCCGGCAGCTTTAGTTGTGGAGGAATCCAGCAAAGTTTAAAAATTTCTCATTGGGCACTGCCCTGTTGGCCAGGGCAAATGGCTGCAAAGAGAGGTTATTTTGCAAGGGAAAAAGAAGTCCTTTCCACAGGTTCTGGGTGTCAGATGAAAGGTGGCCATGGGGCTCCAAGGACTTCCAGGGTCCTCGTTCCCAGCAGCTTTACTTTTTGAGAAAATCAGCCAAGTTTGCAAATTTCACACCGGGAACGATGCAGATGGCCAGGGCGAGTCGCCTCATACTGGTCCGATTTTCCATCCGGAAAATGAAGTCATGCCCCCAGGGTCTGGGTATCAATGGAAGGTGGACTTTGGGGCTCCAAGGACTTCCGGGGTCCTCGTTGCCAGCAGCTTTACTTTTGGAGAAAATCAGCCAAGTTCGCAAATTTCACACCAGGAACAATGCAGATTACCAGGGCGATATGTCTGAAACTGACCCCATTTTCCCTGGGGAAAATTAATTCATATCCCCATGGTCTGGGTGTCAGATGAAAGGTGGCCTTTGGGGCTCTAAGGACTTGCAAGCTCCTAGTTGCCGATTGCTTTAGTTTTGGAGGAATCCAGCAAATTGTAAAAATTTCTCACTGGGCACTGCCCTGTTGGCCAGGGAAAATGGGTGCAAATGGAGGCCATTTTGCATGGGAAAAAGAAGTCCTTTCCCCAGGTTCTGGGTGTCAGATGAAAGGTGGCCTTTGGGGCTCTAAGGACTTGCAGGGTACTACTTATTGGCAGCTTTAGATTTGGAGAAATCCAGCAAAGATTGCATGTTTCTTGCTGGACACCGCCCTATTAGTCAAGGCGAGAGGCCACAAATGGAGGCCATTTTCCATGGGGAAAATGAAGTCATGTCTCCAGGGTCTGGGTATCAGATGAAAGGTGGCCTTTGGGGCTCAATGGACTTGCAAGCTCCTTGTTGCCAACAGCGTTAGTTCAGCAGGAATCCCGCAATGTTAAAAAATTTCTCACTGGGAACTGCGCTGTTGGCCAGGGCAAATGGCTGCAAAGAGAGGCCATTTTGCATGGGGAAAAGAAGTCCTTTCCCCAGGGTCTGGGTATCAGCTGGAAGTTGGCATCTGGGGCTCTAAGGACTTGCAGTGTCCTAGTTGCTGGCAGCTTTTGTTTTGGAAGAATCCAGCTGAGTTTGCAAATTGCTCGCTTGGCACTGCCCTGCCTGCTAGGCCAAGGGGCCACAAATGAAGGCCATTTTCCATGGGAAAAATGTCCTTTTCCCAGGGTCTCAGTAATATGTTCAAGGTGGCCTTTGAGCTTCTAAGTACTTACAGGATCCTACTTGCTGCCAGCTTTACTTTTGGAAAAATGAAGCAAAAATTTGGTAATTCTACCTTGTCTCCCCTCTTTCGGCCAGGGTGAGTGGCTGCAAACGGAGTCCATTTCCCATGGGAAAAAGAAGTCCTTTCCCCAGAGTCTGCATATCAGATGAAAGGTGGCCATGGGGCTCCAAGGACTTCCAGGGTCCTCATTGCAAGCAGCTTTACTTTTGGAGAAAATCAGCCAAGTTTGCAAATTTCACACAGGGAACGATGCAGACGACAAGGGCGAGTGGCCTCAAACTGACGCCAATTTCCCTGGGGAAAATGAAATCATGTCCCCAGCGTCTGGGTGTCAGATGAAAGGTGGACTTTAGGGCTCTAAGGACTTGCAATCTCCTACTTGCTGTTAGCTTTAGTTGTGGTGGAATCCAGCAATTTTTGCAAATTTCTCACTGCTCACTGCCCTGTTGGCCAGAGCAAATGGCTGCAAAGAGAGGTTATTATGCATGGGAAAAAGAAGTCCTTTCCCCAGGGTCTGGGTGTCAGATGAAAGGTGGCCATGGGGCTCCAAGGACTTCCAGGGTCCTCGTTGCCAGCAGCTTTACTTTTGGTGAAAATCAGCCAAGTTTGCAAATTTCACACCGGGAACGATGCAGATGGCCAGGGCGAGTGGCCTCATACTGGTCCGATTTTCCATCCGGAAAATGAAGTCATGCCCCCAGGGTCTTGGTGTCAGATGAAAGGTGGCCTTTGGGGCTCTAAGGACTTAAAGCTCCTACTTGTTGGCAGCTTTCGTTGTGGAGGAATCCAGCAAAGTTTGCAAATTTCTCACTGGGCACTGCCCTGTTGGCCAGGGCAAATGGCTGCAAATGGAGGCCATTTTCCATGGGAAAAAGAAGTCCTTTCCCCAGCATCTGGGTGTCAGATGAAAGCTGGCCTTTGGGGCTCTAAGGACTTGCAAGCTCCTAGTTGCCGGCAGCTTTAGTTGTGGAGGAATCCAGCAAAGTTTAAAAATTTCTCACTGGGCACTGCCCTGTTGGCCAGGGCAAATGGCTGCAAAGAGAGGTTATTTTGCAAGGGAAAAAGAAGTCCTTTCCACAGGTTCTGGGTGTCAGATGAAAGGTGGCCATGGGGCTCCAAGGACTTCCAGGGTCCTCGTTCCCAGCAGCTTTACTTTTTGAGAAAATCAGCCAAGTTTGCAAATTTCACACCGGGAACGATGCAGATGGCCAGGGCGAGTGGCCTCATACTGGTCCGATTTTCCATCCGGAAAATGAAGTCATGCCCCCAGGGTCTGGGTATCAATGGAAGGTGGACTTTGGGGCTCCAAGGACTTCCGGGGTCCTCGTTGCCAGCAGCTTTACTTTTGGAGAAAATCAGCCAAGTTCGCAAATTTCACACCGGGAACAATGCAGATTACCAGGGCGATTGGTCTGAAACTGACCCCATTTTCCCTGGGGAAAATTAATTCATATCCCCATGGTCTGAGTGTCAGATGAAAGGTGGCCTTTGGGGCTCTAAGGACTTGCAAGCTCCTAGTTGCCGATTGCTTTAGTTTTGGAGGAATCCAGCAAATTGTAAAAATTTCTCACTGGGCACTGCCCTGTTGGCCAGGGAAAATGGGTGCAAATGGAGGCCATTTCCCATGGGAAAAAGAAGTCCTTTCCCCAGGTTCTGGGTGTCAGATGAAAGGTGGCCTTTGGGGCTCTAAGGACTTGCAGGGTACTACTTATTGGCAGCTTTAGATTTGGAGAAATCCAGCAAAGATTGCATGTTTCTTGCTGGACACCGCCCTATTAGTCAAGGCGAGAGGCCACAAATGGAGGCCATTTTCCATGGGGAAAATGAAGTCATGTCTCCAGGGTCTGGGTATCAGATGAAAGGTGGCCTTTGGGGCTCAATGGACTTGCAAGCTCCTTGTTGCCAACAGCGTTAGTTCAGCAGGAATCCCGCAATGTTAAAAAATTTCTCACTGGGAACTGCGCTGTTGGCCAGGGCAAATGGCTGCAAAGAGAGGCCATTTTGCATGGGGAAAAGAAGTCCTTTCCCCAGGGTCTGGGTATCAGCTGGAAGTTGGCATCTGGGGCTCTAAGGACTTGCAGTGTCCTAGTTGCTGGCAGCTTTTGTTTTGGAAGAATCCAGCTGAGTTTGCAAATTGCTCGCTTGGCACTGCCCTGCCTGCTAGGCCAAGGGGCCACAAATGAAGGCCATTTTCCATGGGAAAAATGTCCTTTTCCCAGGGTCTCAGTAATATGTTCAAGGTGGCCTTTGAGCTTCTAAGTACTTACAGGATCCTACTTGCTGCCAGCTTTACTTTTGGAAAAATGAAGCAAAAATTTGGTAATTCTACCTTGTCTCCCCTCTTTCGGCCAGGGTGAGTGGCTGCAAACGGAGTCCATTTCCCATGGGAAAAAGAAGTCCTTTCCCCAGAGTCTGCGTATCAGATGAAAGGTGGCCATGGGGCTCCAAGGACTTCCAGGGTCCTCATTGCAAGCAGCTTTACTTTTGGAGAAAATCAGCCAAGTTTGCAAATTTCACACAGGGAACGATGCAGACGACAAGGGCGAGTGGCCTCAAACTGACGCCAATTTCCCTGGGGAAAATGAAATCATGTCCCCAGCGTCTGGGTGTCAGATGAAAGGTGGACTTTAGGGCTCTAAGGACTTGCAATCTCCTACTTGCTGTTAGCTTTAGTTGTGGTGGAATCCAGCAATTTTTGCAAATTTCTCACTGCTCACTGCCCTGTTGGCCAGAGCAAATGGCTGCAAAGAGAGGTTATTATGCATGGGAAAAAGAAGTCCTTTCCCCAGGGTCTGGGTGTCAGATGAAAGGTGGCCATGGGGCTCCAAGGACTTCCAGGGTCCTCGTTGCCAGCAGCTTTACTTTTGGTGAAAATCAGCCAAGTTTGCAAATTTCACACCGGGAACGATGCAGATGGCCAGGGCGAGTGGCCTCATACTGGTCCGATTTTCCATCCGGAAAATGAAGTCATGCCCCCAGGGTCTTGGTGTCAGATGAAAGGTGGCCTTTGGGGCTCTAAGGACTTAAAGCTCCTACTTGTTGGCAGCTTTCGTTGTGGAGGAATCCAGCAAAGTTTGCAAATTTCTCACTGGGCACTGCCCTGTTGGCCAGGGCAAATGGCTGCAAATGGAGGCCATTTTCCATGGGAAAAAGAAGTCCTTTCCCCAGCATCTGGGTGTCAGATGAAAGCTGGCCTTTGGGGCTCTAAGGACTTGCAAGCTCCTAGTTGCCGGCAGCTTTAGTTGTGGAGGAATCCAGCAAAGTTTAAAAATTTCTCACTGGGCACTGCCCTGTTGGCCAGGGCAAATGGCTGCAAAGAGAGGTTATTTTGCAAGGGAAAAAGAAGTCCTTTCCACAGGTTCTGGGTGTCAGATGAAAGGTGGCCATGGGGCTCCAAGGACTTCCAGGGTCCTCGTTCCCAGCAGCTTTACTTTTGGTGAAAATCAGCCAAGTTTGCAAATTTCACACCGGGAACGATGCAGATGGCCAGGGCGAGTGGCCTAATACTGATGCGATTTTCCATCCGGAAAATGAAGTCATGCCCCCAGGGTCTGGGTATCAATGGAAGGTGGACTTTGGGGCTCCAAGGACTTCCGGGGTCCTCGTTGCCAGCAGCTTTACTTTTGGAGAAAATCAGCCAAGTTTGCAAATTTCACACCGGGAACGATGCAGATGGCCAGGGCGAGTGGCCTCAAACTGACTCTATTTTCCATGGGGAAAAGAAGTCATGTCCCCAGCGTCTGGGTGTCAGATGAAAGGTGGCCTTTGGGGCTCTAAGGACTTGCAAGCTCCTAGTTGCCAACAGCGTTAGTTCTGCAGGAATCCAGCAATGTTAAAAAATTTCTCACTGGGAACTGCGCTGTTGGCCAGGGCAAATGGCTGCAAATGGAGGCCATTTTGCATGGCAAAAAGAAGTCCTTTCCCCAGGGTCTGGGTGTCAGATGAAAGGTGGTCTTTGGGGCTCCAAGGACTTCCAGGGTCCTCGTTGCCAGCAGCTTTACTTTTGGAGAAAATCAGCCAAGTTTGCAAATTTCACACCGGGAACGATGCAGATGGCCAGGGCGATTGGCCTCAAACTGACCCCATTTTCCATGGGGAAAATTAATTCATGTCCCCAGGGTCTGGGTGTCAGATGAAAGGTGGACTTTAGGGCTCTAAGGACTTGCAGGGTACTACTTATTGGCAGCTTTAGATTTGGAGAAATCCAGCAAAGTTGGCAAATTTCTTGCTGGGCACCACCCTATTGGTCAGGGCGAGAGGCCAGAAATGGAGGCCATTTTCCATGGGGAAAATGAAGTCATTGGCCCAGGGTCTGCGGATCAGATGAAAGGTGGCATCTGGGGCCCTAAGGAGTTGCAGGGTCCTCCTTGCCAGCAGCTTTACTTTTGGAGAAAATCAGCCAAGTTTGCAAATTTCACACCGGGAACGATGCAGATGGCCAGGGCGAGTGGCCTCAAAATGACCCCATTTTTCATGGGGAAAAGAAGTCATGTCCCCAGCGTCTGGGTGTCAGATGAAAGCTGGCCTTTGGGGCTCTAAGGACTTGCAAGCTCCTAGTTGCCAACAGCTTTAGCTGTGGAGGGATCCAGTAATGTTTAAAAATTTCTCACTGGGCACTGCCCTGTTGGCCAGGGCAAATGGCTGCAAAGAGAGGTTATTATGCATGGGAAAAAGAAGTCCTTTCCACAGGCTCTGGGTGTCAGATGAAAGGTGGTCTTTGGGGCTCCAAGGACTTCCAGGGTCCTCGTTGCCAGCAGCTTTACTTTTGGTGAAAATCAGCCAAGTTTGCAAATTTCACACCGGGAACGATGCAGATGGCCAGGGCGAGTGGCCTCATACTGATGCGATTTTCCATCCGGAAAATGAAGTCATGCCCCCAGGGTCTGGGTATCAATGAAAGGTGGACTTTGGGGCTCCAAGGACTTCCGGGGTCCTCGTTGCCAGCAGCTTTACTTTTGGAGAAAATCAGCCAAGTTTGCAAATTTCACACCGGGAACAATGCAGATTACCAGGGCGATTGGTCTCAAACTGACCCCATTTTCCCTGGGGAAAATTAATTCATATCCCCATGGTCTGGGTGTCAGATGAAAGGTGGCCTTTGGGGCTCTAAGGACTTGCAAGCTCCTAGTTGCCGATTGCTTTAGTTTTGGAGGAATCCAGCAAATTGTAAAAATTTCTCACTGGGCACTGCCCTGTTGGCCAGGGAAAATGGGTGCAAATGGAGGCCATTTCCCATGGGAAAAAGAAGTCCTTTCCCCAGGTTCTGGGTGTCAGATGAAAGGTGGCCTTTGGGGCTCTAAGGACTTGCAGGGTACTACTTATTGGCAGCTTTAGATTTGGAGAAATCCAGCAAAGATTGCATGTTTCTTGCTGGACACCGCCCTATTAGTCAAGGCGAGAGGCCACAAATGGAGGCCATTTTCCATGGGGAAAATGAAGTCATGTCTCCAGGGTCTGGGTATCAGATGAAAGGTGGCCTTTGGGGCTCAATGGACTTGCAAGCTCCTTGTTGCCAACAGCGTTAGTTCAGCAGGAATCCCGCAATGTTAAAAAATTTCTCACTGGGAACTGCGCTGTTGGCCAGGGCAAATGGCTGCAAAGAGAGGCCATTTTGCATGGGGAAGAGAAGTCCTTTCCCCAGGGTCTGGGTATCAGCTGGAAGTTGGCATCTGGGGCTCTAAGGACTTGCAGTGTCCTAGTTGCTGGCAGCTTTTGTTTTGGAAGAATCCAGCTGAGTTTGCAAATTGCTCGCTTGGCACTGCCCTGCCTGCTAGGCCAAGGGGCCACAAATGAAGGCCATTTTCCATGGGAAAAATGTCCTTTTCCCAGGGTCTCAGTAATATGTTCAAGGTGGCCTTTGAGCTTCTAAGTACTTACAGGATCCTACTTGCTGCCAGCTTTACTTTTGGAAAAATGAAGCAAAAATTTGGTAATTCTACCTTGTCTCCCCTCTTTCGGCCAGGGTGAGTGGCTGCAAATGGAGTCCATTTCCCATGGGAAAAAGAAGTCCTTTCCCCAGAGTCTGCGTATCAGATGAAAGGTGGCCATGGGGCTCCAAGGACTTCCAGGGTCCTCATTGCAAGCAGCTTTACTTTTGGAGAAAATCAGCCAAGTTTGCAAATTTCACACAGGGAACGATGCAGACGACAAGGGCGAGTGGCCTCAAACTGACGCCAATTTCCCTGGGGAAAATGAAATCATGTCCCCAGCGTCTGGGTGTCAGATGAAAGGTGGACTTTAGGGCTCTAAGGACTTGCAATCTCCTACTTGCTGTTAGCTTTAGTTGTGGTGGAATCCAGCAATTTTTGCAAATTTCTCACTGCTCACTGCCCTGTTGGCCAGAGCAAATGGCTGCAAAGAGAGGTTATTATGCATGGGAAAAAGAAGTCCTTTCCCCAGGGTCTGGGTGTCAGATGAAAGGTGGCCATGGGGCTCCAAGGACTTCCAGGGTCCTCGTTGCCAGCAGCTTTACTTTTGGTGAAAATCAGCCAAGTTTGCAAATTTCACACCGGGAACGATGCAGATGGCCAGGGCGAGTGGCCTCATACTGGTCCGATTTTCCATCCGGAAAATGAAGTCATGCCCCCAGGGTCTTGGTGTCAGATGAAAGGTGGCCTTTGGGGCTCTAAGGACTTAAAGCTCCTACTTGTTGGCAGCTTTCGTTGTGGAGGAATCCAGCAAAGTTTGCAAATTTCTCACTGGGCACTGCCCTGTTGGCCAGGGCAAATGGCTGCAAATGGAGGCCATTTTCCATGGGAAAAAGAAGTCCTTTCCCCAGCATCTGGGTGTCAGATGAAAGCTGGCCTTTGGGGCTCTAAGGACTTGCAAGCTCCTAGTTGCCGGCAGCTTTAGTTGTGGAGGAATCCAGCAAAGTTTAAAAATTTCTCACTGGGCACTGCCCTGTTGGCCAGGGCAAATGGCTGCAAAGAGAGGTTATTTTGCAAGGGAAAAAGAAGTCCTTTCCACAGGTTCTGGGTGTCAGATGAAAGGTGGCCATGGGGCTCCAAGGACTTCCAGGGTCCTCGTTCCCAGCAGCTTTACTTTTGGTGAAAATCAGCCAAGTTTGCAAATTTCACACCGGGAACGATGCAGATGGCCAGGGCGAGTGGCCTAATACTGATGCGATTTTCCATCCGGAAAATGAAGTCATGCCCCCAGGGTCTGGGTATCAATGGAAGGTGGACTTTGGGGCTCCAAGGACTTCCGGGGTCCTCGTTGCCAGCAGCTTTACTTTTGGAGAAAATCAGCCAAGTTTGCAAATTTCACACCGGGAACGATGCAGATGGCCAGGGCGAGTGGCCTCAAACTGACTCTATTTTCCATGGGGAAAAGAAGTCATGTCCCCAGCGTCTGGGTGTCAGATGAAAGGTGGCCTTTGGGGCTCTAAGGACTTGCAAGCTCCTAGTTGCCAACAGCGTTAGTTCTGCAGGAATCCAGCAATGTTAAAAAATTTCTCACTGGGAACTGCGCTGTTGGCCAGGGCAAATGGCTGCAAATGGAGGCCATTTTGCATGGCAAAAAGAAGTCCTTTCCCCAGGGTCTGGGTGTCAGATGAAAGGTGGTCTTTGGGGCTCCAAGGACTTCCAGGGTCCTCGTTGCCAGCAGCTTTACTTTTGGAGAAAATCAGCCAAGTTTGCAAATTTCACACCGGGAACGATGCAGATGGCCAGGGCGATTGGCCTCAAACTGACCCCATTTTCCATGGGGAAAATTAATTCATGTCCCCAGGGTCTGGGTGTCAGATGAAAGGTGGACTTTAGGGCTCTAAGGACTTGCAGGGTACTACTTATTGGCAGCTTTAGATTTGGAGAAATCCAGCAAAGTTGGCAAATTTCTTGCTGGGCACCACCCTATTGGTCAGGGCGAGTGGCCAGAAATGGAGGCCATTTTCCATGGGGAAAATGAAGTCATTGGCCCAGGGTCTGCGGATCAGATGAAAGGTGGCATCTGGGGCCCTAAGGAGTTGCAGGGTCCTCCTTGCCAGCAGCTTTACTTTTGGAGAAAATCAGCCAAGTTTGCAAATTTCACACCGGGAACGATGCAGATGGCCAGGGCGAGTGGCCTCAAAATGACCCCATTTTTCATGGGGAAAAGAAGTCATGTCCCCAGCGTCTGGGTGTCAGATGAAAGCTGGCCTTTGGGGCTCTAAGGACTTGCAAGCTCCTAGTTGCCAACAGCTTTAGCTGTGGAGGGATCCAGTAATGTTTAAAAATTTCTCACTGGGCACTGCCCTGTTGGCCAGGGCAAATGGCTGCAAAGAGAGGTTATTATGCATGGGAAAAAGAAGTCCTTTCCCCAGGGTCTGGGTGTCAGATGAAAGGTGGTCTTTGGGGCTCCAAGGACTTCCAGGGTCCTCGTTGCCAGCAGCTTTACTTTTGGTGAAAATCAGCCAAGTTTGCAAATTTCACACCGGGAACGATGCAGATGGCCAGGGCGAGTGGCCTCATACTGATGCGATTTTCCATCCGGAAAATGAAGTCATGCCCCCAGGGTCTGGGTATCAATGAAAGGTGGACTTTGGGGCTCCAAGGACTTCCGGGGTCCTCGTTGCCAGCAGCTTTACTTTTGGAGAAAATCAGCCAAGTTTGCAAATTTCACACCGGGAACAATGCAGATTACCAGGGCGATTGGTCTCAAACTGACCCCATTTTCCCTGGGGAAAATTAATTCATATCCCCATGGTCTGGGTGTCAGATGAAAGGTGGCCTTTGGGGCTCTAAGGACTTGCAAGCTCCTAGTTGCCGATTGCTTTAGTTTTGGAGGAATCCAGCAAATTGTAAAAATTTCTCACTGGGCACTGCCCTGTTGGCCAGGGAAAATGGGTGCAAATGGAGGCCATTTCCCATGGGAAAAAGAAGTCCTTTCCCCAGGTTCTGGGTGTCAGATGAAAGGTGGCCTTTGGGGCTCTAAGGACTTGCAGGGTACTACTTATTGGCAGCTTTAGATTTGGAGAAATCCAGCAAAGATTGCATGTTTCTTGCTGGACACCGCCCTATTAGTCAAGGCGAGAGGCCACAAATGGAGGCCATTTTCCATGGGGAAAATGAAGTCATGTCTCCAGGGTCTGGGTATCAGATGAAAGGTGGCCTTTGGGGCTCAATGGACTTGCAAGCTCCTTGTTGCCAACAGCGTTAGTTCAGCAGGAATCCCGCAATGTTAAAAAATTTCTCACTGGGAACTGCGCTGTTGGCCAGGGCAAATGGCTGCAAAGAGAGGCCATTTTGCATGGGGAAGAGAAGTCCTTTCCCCAGGGTCTGGGTATCAGCTGGAAGTTGGCATCTGGGGCTCTAAGGACTTGCAGTGTCCTAGTTGCTGGCAGCTTTTGTTTTGGAAGAATCCAGCTGAGTTTGCAAATTGCTCGCTTGGCACTGCCCTGCCTGCTAGGCCAAGGGGCCACAAATGAAGGCCATTTTCCATGGGAAAAATGTCCTTTTCCCAGGGTCTCAGTAATATGTTCAAGGTGGCCTTTGAGCTTCTAAGTACTTACAGGATCCTACTTGCTGCCAGCTTTACTTTTGGAAAAATGAAGCAAAAATTTGGTAATTCTACCTTGTCTCCCCTCTTTCGGCCAGGGTGAGTGGCTGCAAACGGAGTCCATTTCCCATGGGAAAAAGAAGTCCTTTCCCCAGAGTCTGCGTATCAGATGAAAGGTGGCCATGGGGCTCCAAGGACTTCCAGGGTCCTCATTGCAAGCAGCTTTACTTTTGGAGAAAATCAGCCAAGTTTGCAAATTTCACACAGGGAACGATGCAGACGACAAGGGCGAGTGGCCTCAAACTGACGCCAATTTCCCTGGGGAAAATGAAATCATGTCCCCAGCGTCTGGGTGTCAGATGAAAGGTGGACTTTAGGGCTCTAAGGACTTGCAATCTCCTACTTGCTGTTAGCTTTAGTTGTGGTGGAATCCAGCAATTTTTGCAAATTTCTCACTGCTCACTGCCCTGTTGGCCAGAGCAAATGGCTGCAAAGAGAGGTTATTATGCATGGGAAAAAGAAGTCCTTTCCCCAGGGTCTGGGTGTCAGATGAAAGGTGGCCATGGGGCTCCAAGGACTTCCAGGGTCCTCGTTGCCAGCAGCTTTACTTTTGGTGAAAATCAGCCAAGTTTGCAAATTTCACACCGGGAACGATGCAGATGGCCAGGGCGAGTGGCCTCATACTGGTCCGATTTTCCATCCGGAAAATGAAGTCATGCCCCCAGGGTCTTGGTGTCAGATGAAAGGTGGCCTTTGGGGCTCTAAGGACTTAAAGCTCCTACTTGTTGGCAGCTTTCGTTGTGGAGGAATCCAGCAAAGTTTGCAAATTTCTCACTGGGCACTGCCCTGTTGGCCAGGGCAAATGGCTGCAAATGGAGGCCATTTTCCATGGGAAAAAGAAGTCCTTTCCCCAGCATCTGGGTGTCAGATGAAAGCTGGCCTTTGGGGCTCTAAGGACTTGCAAGCTCCTAGTTGCCGGCAGCTTTAGTTGTGGAGGAATCCAGCAAAGTTTAAAAATTTCTCATTGGGCACTGCCCTGTTGGCCAGGGCAAATGGCTGCAAAGAGAGGTTATTTTGCAAGGGAAAAAGAAGTCCTTTCCACAGGTTCTGGGTGTCAGATGAAAGGTGGCCATGGGGCTCCAAGGACTTCCAGGGTCCTCGTTCCCAGCAGCTTTACTTTTTGAGAAAATCAGCCAAGTTTGCAAATTTCACACCGGGAACGATGCAGATGGCCAGGGCGAGTCGCCTCATACTGGTCCGATTTTCCATCCGGAAAATGAAGTCATGCCCCCAGGGTCTGGGTATCAATGGAAGGTGGACTTTGGGGCTCCAAGGACTTCCGGGGTCCTCGTTGCCAGCAGCTTTACTTTTGGAGAAAATCAGCCAAGTTCGCAAATTTCACACCAGGAACAATGCAGATTACCAGGGCGATATGTCTGAAACTGACCCCATTTTCCCTGGGGAAAATTAATTCATATCCCCATGGTCTGGGTGTCAGATGAAAGGTGGCCTTTGGGGCTCTAAGGACTTGCAAGCTCCTAGTTGCCGATTGCTTTAGTTTTGGAGGAATCCAGCAAATTGTAAAAATTTCTCACTGGGCACTGCCCTGTTGGCCAGGGAAAATGGGTGCAAATGGAGGCCATTTTGCATGGGAAAAAGAAGTCCTTTCCCCAGGTTCTGGGTGTCAGATGAAAGGTGGCCTTTGGGGCTCTAAGGACTTGCAGGGTACTACTTATTGGCAGCTTTAGATTTGGAGAAATCCAGCAAAGATTGCATGTTTCTTGCTGGACACCGCCCTATTAGTCAAGGCGAGAGGCCACAAATGGAGGCCATTTTCCATGGGGAAAATGAAGTCATGTCTCCAGGGTCTGGGTATCAGATGAAAGGTGGCCTTTGGGGCTCAATGGACTTGCAAGCTCCTTGTTGCCAACAGCGTTAGTTCAGCAGGAATCCCGCAATGTTAAAAAATTTCTCACTGGGAACTGCGCTGTTGGCCAGGGCAAATGGCTGCAAAGAGAGGCCATTTTGCATGGGGAAAAGAAGTCCTTTCCCCAGGGTCTGGGTATCAGCTGGAAGTTGGCATCTGGGGCTCTAAGGACTTGCAGTGTCCTAGTTGCTGGCAGCTTTTGTTTTGGAAGAATCCAGCTGAGTTTGCAAATTGCTCGCTTGGCACTGCCCTGCCTGCTAGGCCAAGGGGCCACAAATGAAGGCCATTTTCCATGGGAAAAATGTCCTTTTCCCAGGGTCTCAGTAATATGTTCAAGGTGGCCTTTGAGCTTCTAAGTACTTACAGGATCCTACTTGCTGCCAGCTTTACTTTTGGAAAAATGAAGCAAAAATTTGGTAATTCTACCTTGTCTCCCCTCTTTCGGCCAGGGTGAGTGGCTGCAAACGGAGTCCATTTCCCATGGGAAAAAGAAGTCCTTTCCCCAGAGTCTGCATATCAGATGAAAGGTGGCCATGGGGCTCCAAGGACTTCCAGGGTCCTCATTGCAAGCAGCTTTACTTTTGGAGAAAATCAGCCAAGTTTGCAAATTTCACACAGGGAACGATGCAGACGACAAGGGCGAGTGGCCTCAAACTGACGCCAATTTCCCTGGGGAAAATGAAATCATGTCCCCAGCGTCTGGGTGTCAGATGAAAGGTGGACTTTAGGGCTCTAAGGACTTGCAATCTCCTACTTGCTGTTAGCTTTAGTTGTGGTGGAATCCAGCAATTTTTGCAAATTTCTCACTGCTCACTGCCCTGTTGGCCAGAGCAAATGGCTGCAAAGAGAGGTTATTATGCATGGGAAAAAGAAGTCCTTTCCCCAGGGTCTGGGTGTCAGATGAAAGGTGGCCATGGGGCTCCAAGGACTTCCAGGGTCCTCGTTGCCAGCAGCTTTACTTTTGGTGAAAATCAGCCAAGTTTGCAAATTTCACACCGGGAACGATGCAGATGGCCAGGGCGAGTGGCCTCATACTGGTCCGATTTTCCATCCGGAAAATGAAGTCATGCCCCCAGGGTCTTGGTGTCAGATGAAAGGTGGCCTTTGGGGCTCTAAGGACTTAAAGCTCCTACTTGTTGGCAGCTTTCGTTGTGGAGGAATCCAGCAAAGTTTGCAAATTTCTCACTGGGCACTGCCCTGTTGGCCAGGGCAAATGGCTGCAAATGGAGGCCATTTTCCATGGGAAAAAGAAGTCCTTTCCCCAGCATCTGGGTGTCAGATGAAAGGTGGCCTTTGGGGCTCTAAGGACTTGCAAGCTCCTAGTTGCCGGCAGCTTTAGTTGTGGAGGAATCCAGCAAAGTTTAAAAATTTCTCACTGGGCACTGCCCTGTTGGCCAGGGCAAATGGCTGCAAAGAGAGGTTATTTTGCAAGGGAAAAAGAAGTCCTTTCCACAGGTTCTGGGTGTCAGATGAAAGGTGGCCATGGGGCTCCAAGGACTTCCAGGGTCCTCGTTGCCAGCAGCTTTACTTTTGGTGAAAATCAGCCAAGTTTGCAAATTTCACACCGGGAACGATGCAGATGGCCAGGGCGAGTGGCCTCATACTGGTCCGATTTTCCATCCGGAAAATGAAGTCATGCCCCCAGGGTCTGGGTATCAATGGAAGGTGGACTTTGGGGCTCCAAGGACTTCCGGGGTCCTCGTTGCCAGCAGCTTTACTTTTGGAGAAAATCAGCCAAGTTTGCAAATTTCACACCGGGAACGATGCAGATGGCCAGGGCGAGTGGCCTCAAACTGACTCTATTTTCCATGGGGAAAAGAAGTCATGTCCCCAGCGTCTGGGTGTCAGATGAAAGGTGGCCTTTGGGGCTCTAAGGACTTGCAAGCTCCTAGTTGCCAACAGCGTTAGTTCTGCAGGAATCCAGCAATGTTAAAAAATTTCTCACTGGGAACTGCGCTGTTGGCCAGGGCAAATGGCTGCAAATGGAGGCCATTTTGCATGGGAAAAAGAAGTCCTTTCCCCAGGGTCTGGGTGTCAGATGAAAGGTGGTCTTTGGGGCTCCAAGGACTTCCAGGGTCCTCGTTGCCAGCAGCTTTACTTTTGGAGAAAATCAGCCAAGTTTGCAAATTTCACACCGGGAACGATGCAGATGGCCAGGGCGATTGGCCTCAAACTGACCCCATTTTCCATGGGGAAAATTAATTCATGTCCCCAGGGTCTGGGTGTCAGATGAAAGGTGGACTTTAGGGCTCTAAGGACTTGCAGGGTACTACTTATTGGCAGCTTTAGATTTGGAGAAATCCAGCAAAGTTGGCAAATTTCTTGCTGGGCACCACCCTATTGGTCAGGGCGAGAGGCCAGAAATGGAGGCCATTTTCCATGGGGAAAATGAAGTCATTGGCCCAGGGTCTGCGGATCAGATGAAAGGTGGCATCTGGGGCCCTAAGGAGTTGCAGGGTCCTCCTTGCCAGCAGCTTTACTTTTGGAGAAAATCAGCCAAGTTTGCAAATTTCACACCGGGAACGATGCAGATGGCCAGGGCGAGTGGCCTCAAAATGACCCCATTTTTCATGGGGAAAAGAAGTCATGTCCCCAGCGTCTGGGTGTCAGATGAAAGCTGGCCTTTGGGGCTCTAAGGACTTGCAAGCTCCTAGTTGCCAACAGCTTTAGCTGTGGAGGGATCCAGTAATGTTTAAAAATTTCTCACTGGGCACTGCCCTGTTGGCCAGGGCAAATGGCTGCAAAGAGAGGTTATTATGCATGGGAAAAAGAAGTCCTTTCCACAGGCTCTGGGTGTCAGATGAAAGGTGGTCTTTGGGGCTCCAAGGACTTCCAGGGTCCTCGTTGCCAGCAGCTTTACTTTTGGTGAAAATCAGCCAAGTTTGCAAATTTCACACCGGGAACGATGCAGATGGCCAGGGCGAGTGGCCTCATACTGATGCGATTTTCCATCCGGAAAATGAAGTCATGCCCCCAGGGTCTGGGTATCAATGAAAGGTGGACTTTGGGGCTCCAAGGACTTCCGGGGTCCTCGTTGCCAGCAGCTTTACTTTTGGAGAAAATCAGCCAAGTTTGCAAATTTCACACCGGGAACAATGCAGATTACCAGGGCGATTGGTCTCAAACTGACCCCATTTTCCCTGGGGAAAATTAATTCATATCCCCATGGTCTGGGTGTCAGATGAAAGGTGGCCTTTGGGGCTCTAAGGACTTGCAAGCTCCTAGTTGCCGATTGCTTTAGTTTTGGAGGAATCCAGCAAATTGTAAAAATTTCTCACTGGGCACTGCCCTGTTGGCCAGGGAAAATGGGTGCAAATGGAGGCCATTTTGCATGGGAAAAAGAAGTCCTTTCCCCAGGTTCTGGGTGTCAGATGAAAGGTGGCCTTTGGGGCTCTAAGGACTTGCAGGGTACTACTTATTGGCAGCTTTAGATTTGGAGAAATCCAGCAAAGATTGCATGTTTCTTGCTGGACACCGCCCTATTAGTCAAGGCGAGAGGCCACAAATGGAGGCCATTTTCCATGGGGAAAATGAAGTCATGTCTCCAGGGTCTGGGTATCAGATGAAAGGTGGCCTTTGGGGCTCAATGGACTTGCAAGCTCCTTGTTGCCAACAGCGTTAGTTCAGCAGGAATCCCGCAATGTTAAAAAATTTCTCACTGGGAACTGCGCTGTTGGCCAGGGCAAATGGCTGCAAAGAGAGGCCATTTTGCATGGGGAAGAGAAGTCCTTTCCCCAGGGTCTGGGTATCAGCTGGAAGTTGGCATCTGGGGCTCTAAGGACTTGCAGTGTCCTAGTTGCTGGCAGCTTTTGTTTTGGAAGAATCCAGCTGAGTTTGCAAATTGCTCGCTTGGCACTGCCCTGCCTGCTAGGCCAAGGGGCCACAAATGAAGGCCATTTTCCATGGGAAAAATGTCCTTTTCCCAGGGTCTCAGTAATATGTTCAAGGTGGCCTTTGAGCTTCTAAGTACTTACAGGATCCTACTTGCTGCCAGCTTTACTTTTGGAAAAATGAAGCAAAAATTTGGTAATTCTACCTTGTCTCCCCTCTTTCGGCCAGGGTGAGTGGCTGCAAATGGAGTCCATTTCCCATGGGAAAAAGAAGTCCTTTCCCCAGAGTCTGCGTATCAGATGAAAGGTGGCCATGGGGCTCCAAGGACTTCCAGGGTCCTCATTGCAAGCAGCTTTACTTTTGGAGAAAATCAGCCAAGTTTGCAAATTTCACACAGGGAACGATGCAGACGACAAGGGCGAGTGGCCTCAAACTGACGCCAATTTCCCTGGGGAAAATGAAATCATGTCCCCAGCGTCTGGGTGTCAGATGAAAGGTGGACTTTAGGGCTCTAAGGACTTGCAATCTCCTACTTGCTGTTAGCTTTAGTTGTGGAGGAATTGCAAAAATTAGCAATTTTTGCAAATTTCTCACTGCTCACTGCCCTGTTGGCCAGAGCAAATGGCTGCAAAGAGAGGTTATTATGCATGGGAAAAAGAAGTCCTTTCCCCAGGGTCTGGGTGTCAGATGAAAGGTGGCCATGGGGCTCCAAGGACTTCCAGGGTCCTCGTTGCCAGCAGCTTTACTTTTGGTGAAAATCAGCCAAGTTTGCAAATTTCACACCGGGAACGATGCAGATGGCCAGGGCGAGTGGCCTCATACTGGTCCGATTTTCCATCCGGAAAATGAAGTCATGCCCCCAGGGTCTTGGTGTCAGATGAAAGGTGGCCTTTGGGGCTCTAAGGACTTAAAGCTCCTACTTGTTGGCAGCTTTCGTTGTGGAGGAATCCAGCAAAGTTTGCAAATTGCTCACTGGGCACTGCCCTGTTGGCCAGGGCAAATGGCTGCAAATGGAGGCCATTTTCCATGGGAAAAAGAAGTCCTTTCCCCAGCGTCTGGGTGTCAGATGAAAGCTGGCCTTTGGGGCTCTAAGGACTTGCAAGCTCCTAGTTGCCGGCAGCTTTAGTTGTGGAGGAATCCAGCAAAGTTTAAAAATTTCTCATTGGGCACTGCCCTGTTGGCCAGGGCAAATGGCTGCAAAGAGAGGTTATTTTGCAAGGGAAAAAGAAGTCCTTTCCACAGGTTCTGGGTGTCAGATGAAAGGTGGCCATGGGGCTCCAAGGACTTCCAGGGTCCTCGTTCCCAGCAGCTTTACTTTTTGAGAAAATCAGCCAAGTTTGCAAATTTCACACCGGGAACGATGCAGATGGCCAGGGCGAGTCGCCTCATACTGGTCCGATTTTCCATCCGGAAAATGAAGTCATGCCCCCAGGGTCTGGGTATCAATGGAAGGTGGACTTTGGGGCTCCAAGGACTTCCGGGGTCCTCGTTGCCAGCAGCTTTACTTTTGGAGAAAATCAGCCAAGTTCGCAAATTTCACACCAGGAACAATGCAGATTACCAGGGCGATATGTCTGAAACTGACCCCATTTTCCCTGGGGAAAATTAATTCATATCCCCATGGTCTGGGTGTCAGATGAAAGGTGGCCTTTGGGGCTCTAAGGACTTGCAAGCTCCTAGTTGCCGATTGCTTTAGTTTTGGAGGAATCCAGCAAATTGTAAAAATTTCTCACTGGGCACTGCCCTGTTGGCCAGGGAAAATGGGTGCAAATGGAGGCCATTTTGCATGGGAAAAAGAAGTCCTTTCCCCAGGTTCTGGGTGTCAGATGAAAGGTGGCCTTTGGGGCTCTAAGGACTTGCAGGGTACTACTTATTGGCAGCTTTAGATTTGGAGAAATCCAGCAAAGATTGCATGTTTCTTGCTGGACACCGCCCTATTAGTCAAGGCGAGAGGCCACAAATGGAGGCCATTTTCCATGGGGAAAATGAAGTCATGTCTCCAGGGTCTGGGTATCAGATGAAAGGTGGCCTTTGGGGCTCAATGGACTTGCAAGCTCCTTGTTGCCAACAGCGTTAGTTCAGCAGGAATCCCGCAATGTTAAAAAATTTCTCACTGGGAACTGCGCTGTTGGCCAGGGCAAATGGCTGCAAAGAGAGGCCATTTTGCATGGGGAAAAGAAGTCCTTTCCCCAGGGTCTGGGTATCAGCTGGAAGTTGGCATCTGGGGCTCTAAGGACTTGCAGTGTCCTAGTTGCTGGCAGCTTTTGTTTTGGAAGAATCCAGCTGAGTTTGCAAATTGCTCGCTTGGCACTGCCCTGCCTGCTAGGCCAAGGGGCCACAAATGAAGGCCATTTTCCATGGGAAAAATGTCCTTTTCCCAGGGTCTCAGTAATATGTTCAAGGTGGCCTTTGAGCTTCTAAGTACTTACAGGATCCTACTTGCTGCCAGCTTTACTTTTGGAAAAATGAAGCAAAAATTTGGTAATTCTACCTTGTCTCCCCTCTTTCGGCCAGGGTGAGTGGCTGCAAACGGAGTCCATTTCCCATGGGAAAAAGAAGTCCTTTCCCCAGAGTCTGCATATCAGATGAAAGGTGGCCATGGGGCTCCAAGGACTTCCAGGGTCCTCATTGCAAGCAGCTTTACTTTTGGAGAAAATCAGCCAAGTTTGCAAATTTCACACAGGGAACGATGCAGACGACAAGGGCGAGTGGCCTCAAACTGACGCCAATTTCCCTGGGGAAAATGAAATCATGTCCCCAGCGTCTGGGTGTCAGATGAAAGGTGGACTTTAGGGCTCTAAGGACTTGCAATCTCCTACTTGCTGTTAGCTTTAGTTGTGGTGGAATCCAGCAATTTTTGCAAATTTCTCACTGCTCACTGCCCTGTTGGCCAGAGCAAATGGCTGCAAAGAGAGGTTATTATGCATGGGAAAAAGAAGTCCTTTCCCCAGGGTCTGGGTGTCAGATGAAAGGTGGCCATGGGGCTCCAAGGACTTCCAGGGTCCTCGTTGCCAGCAGCTTTACTTTTGGTGAAAATCAGCCAAGTTTGCAAATTTCACACCGGGAACGATGCAGATGGCCAGGGCGAGTGGCCTCATACTGGTCCGATTTTCCATCCGGAAAATGAAGTCATGCCCCCAGGGTCTTGGTGTCAGATGAAAGGTGGCCTTTGGGGCTCTAAGGACTTAAAGCTCCTACTTGTTGGCAGCTTTCGTTGTGGAGGAATCCAGCAAAGTTTGCAAATTTCTCACTGGGCACTGCCCTGTTGGCCAGGGCAAATGGCTGCAAATGGAGGCCATTTTCCATGGGAAAAAGAAGTCCTTTCCCCAGCATCTGGGTGTCAGATGAAAGGTGGCCTTTGGGGCTCTAAGGACTTGCAAGCTCCTAGTTGCCGGCAGCTTTAGTTGTGGAGGAATCCAGCAAAGTTTAAAAATTTCTCACTGGGCACTGCCCTGTTGGCCAGGGCAAATGGCTGCAAAGAGAGGTTATTTTGCAAGGGAAAAAGAAGTCCTTTCCACAGGTTCTGGGTGTCAGATGAAAGGTGGCCATGGGGCTCCAAGGACTTCCAGGGTCCTCGTTGCCAGCAGCTTTACTTTTGGTGAAAATCAGCCAAGTTTGCAAATTTCACACCGGGAACGATGCAGATGGCCAGGGCGAGTGGCCTCATACTGGTCCGATTTTCCATCCGGAAAATGAAGTCATGCCCCCAGGGTCTGGGTATCAATGGAAGGTGGACTTTGGGGCTCCAAGGACTTCCGGGGTCCTCGTTGCCAGCAGCTTTACTTTTGGAGAAAATCAGCCAAGTTTGCAAATTTCACACCGGGAACGATGCAGATGGCCAGGGCGAGTGGCCTCAAACTGACTCTATTTTCCATGGGGAAAAGAAGTCATGTCCCCAGCGTCTGGGTGTCAGATGAAAGGTGGCCTTTGGGGCTCTAAGGACTTGCAAGCTCCTAGTTGCCAACAGCGTTAGTTCTGCAGGAATCCAGCAATGTTAAAAAATTTCTCACTGGGAACTGCGCTGTTGGCCAGGGCAAATGGCTGCAAATGGAGGCCATTTTGCATGGGAAAAAGAAGTCCTTTCCCCAGGGTCTGGGTGTCAGATGAAAGGTGGTCTTTGGGGCTCCAAGGACTTCCAGGGTCCTCGTTGCCAGCAGCTTTACTTTTGGAGAAAATCAGCCAAGTTTGCAAATTTCACACCGGGAACGATGCAGATGGCCAGGGCGATTGGCCTCAAACTGACCCCATTTTCCATGGGGAAAATTAATTCATGTCCCCAGGGTCTGGGTGTCAGATGAAAGGTGGACTTTAGGGCTCTAAGGACTTGCAGGGTACTACTTATTGGCAGCTTTAGATTTGGAGAAATCCAGCAAAGTTGGCAAATTTCTTGCTGGGCACCACCCTATTGGTCAGGGCGAGAGGCCAGAAATGGAGGCCATTTTCCATGGGGAAAATGAAGTCATTGGCCCAGGGTCTGCGGATCAGATGAAAGGTGGCATCTGGGGCCCTAAGGAGTTGCAGGGTCCTCCTTGCCAGCAGCTTTACTTTTGGAGAAAATCAGCCAAGTTTGCAAATTTCACACCGGGAACGATGCAGATGGCCAGGGCGAGTGGCCTCAAAATGACCCCATTTTTCATGGGGAAAAGAAGTCATGTCCCCAGCGTCTGGGTGTCAGATGAAAGCTGGCCTTTGGGGCTCTAAGGACTTGCAAGCTCCTAGTTGCCAACAGCTTTAGCTGTGGAGGGATCCAGTAATGTTTAAAAATTTCTCACTGGGCACTGCCCTGTTGGCCAGGGCAAATGGCTGCAAAGAGAGGTTATTATGCATGGGAAAAAGAAGTCCTTTCCACAGGCTCTGGGTGTCAGATGAAAGGTGGTCTTTGGGGCTCCAAGGACTTCCAGGGTCCTCGTTGCCAGCAGCTTTACTTTTGGTGAAAATCAGCCAAGTTTGCAAATTTCACACCGGGAACGATGCAGATGGCCAGGGCGAGTGGCCTCATACTGATGCGATTTTCCATCCGGAAAATGAAGTCATGCCCCCAGGGTCTGGGTATCAATGAAAGGTGGACTTTGGGGCTCCAAGGACTTCCGGGGTCCTCGTTGCCAGCAGCTTTACTTTTGGAGAAAATCAGCCAAGTTTGCAAATTTCACACCGGGAACAATGCAGATTACCAGGGCGATTGGTCTCAAACTGACCCCATTTTCCCTGGGGAAAATTAATTCATATCCCCATGGTCTGGGTGTCAGATGAAAGGTGGCCTTTGGGGCTCTAAGGACTTGCAAGCTCCTAGTTGCCGATTGCTTTAGTTTTGGAGGAATCCAGCAAATTGTAAAAATTTCTCACTGGGCACTGCCCTGTTGGCCAGGGAAAATGGGTGCAAATGGAGGCCATTTCCCATGGGAAAAAGAAGTCCTTTCCCCAGGTTCTGGGTGTCAGATGAAAGGTGGCCTTTGGGGCTCTAAGGACTTGCAGGGTACTACTTATTGGCAGCTTTAGATTTGGAGAAATCCAGCAAAGATTGCATGTTTCTTGCTGGACACCGCCCTATTAGTCAAGGCGAGAGGCCACAAATGGAGGCCATTTTCCATGGGGAAAATGAAGTCATGTCTCCAGGGTCTGGGTATCAGATGAAAGGTGGCCTTTGGGGCTCAATGGACTTGCAAGCTCCTTGTTGCCAACAGCGTTAGTTCAGCAGGAATCCCGCAATGTTAAAAAATTTCTCACTGGGAACTGCGCTGTTGGCCAGGGCAAATGGCTGCAAAGAGAGGCCATTTTGCATGGGGAAGAGAAGTCCTTTCCCCAGGGTCTGGGTATCAGCTGGAAGTTGGCATCTGGGGCTCTAAGGACTTGCAGTGTCCTAGTTGCTGGCAGCTTTTGTTTTGGAAGAATCCAGCTGAGTTTGCAAATTGCTCGCTTGGCACTGCCCTGCCTGCTAGGCCAAGGGGCCACAAATGAAGGCCATTTTCCATGGGAAAAATGTCCTTTTCCCAGGGTCTCAGTAATATGTTCAAGGTGGCCTTTGAGCTTCTAAGTACTTACAGGATCCTACTTGCTGCCAGCTTTACTTTTGGAAAAATGAAGCAAAAATTTGGTAATTCTACCTTGTCTCCCCTCTTTCGGCCAGGGTGAGTGGCTGCAAACGGAGTCCATTTCCCATGGGAAAAAGAAGTCCTTTCCCCAGAGTCTGCGTATCAGATGAAAGGTGGCCATGGGGCTCCAAGGACTTCCAGGGTCCTCATTGCAAGCAGCTTTACTTTTGGAGAAAATCAGCCAAGTTTGCAAATTTCACACAGGGAACGATGCAGACGACAAGGGCGAGTGGCCTCAAACTGACGCCAATTTCCCTGGGGAAAATGAAATCATGTCCCCAGCGTCTGGGTGTCAGATGAAAGGTGGACTTTAGGGCTCTAAGGACTTGCAATCTCCTACTTGCTGTTAGCTTTAGTTGTGGTGGAATCCAGCAATTTTTGCAAATTTCTCACTGCTCACTGCCCTGTTGGCCAGAGCAAATGGCTGCAAAGAGAGGTTATTATGCATGGGAAAAAGAAGTCCTTTCCCCAGGGTCTGGGTGTCAGATGAAAGGTGGCCATGGGGCTCCAAGGACTTCCAGGGTCCTCGTTGCCAGCAGCTTTACTTTTGGTGAAAATCAGCCAAGTTTGCAAATTTCACACCGGGAACGATGCAGATGGCCAGGGCGAGTGGCCTCATACTGGTCCGATTTTCCATCCGGAAAATGAAGTCATGCCCCCAGGGTCTTGGTGTCAGATGAAAGGTGGCCTTTGGGGCTCTAAGGACTTAAAGCTCCTACTTGTTGGCAGCTTTCGTTGTGGAGGAATCCAGCAAAGTTTGCAAATTTCTCACTGGGCACTGCCCTGTTGGCCAGGGCAAATGGCTGCAAATGGAGGCCATTTTCCATGGGAAAAAGAAGTCCTTTCCCCAGCGTCTGGGTGTCAGATGAAAGGTGGCCTTTGGGGCTCTAAGGACTTGCAAGCTCCTAGTTGCCGGCAGCTTTAGTTGTGGAGGAATCCAGCAAAGTTTAAAAATTTCTCACTGGGCACTGCCCTGTTGGCCAGGGCAAATGGCTGCAAAGAGAGGTTATTTTGCAAGGGAAAAAGAAGTCCTTTCCACAGGTTCTGGGTGTCAGATGAAAGGTGGCCATGGGGCTCCAAGGACTTCCAGGGTCCTCGTTGCCAGCAGCTTTACTTTTGGAGAAAATCAGCCAAGTTTGCAAATTTCACACCGGGAACGATGCAGATGGCCAGGGCGAGTGGCCTCATACTGGTCCGATTTTCCATCCGGAAAATGAAGTCATGCCCCCAGGGTCTGGGTATCAATGGAAGGTGGACTTTGGGGCTCCAAGGACTTCCGGGGTCCTCGTTGCCAGCAGCTTTACTTTTGGAGAAAATCAGCCAAGTTTGCAAATTTCACACCGGGAACGATGCAGATGGCCAGGGCGAGTGGCCTCAAACTGACTCTATTTTCCATGGGGAAAAGAAGTCATGTCCCCAGCGTCTGGGTGTCAGATGAAAGGTGGCCTTTGGGGCTCTAAGGACTTGCAAGCTCCTAGTTGCCAACAGCGTTAGTTCTGCAGGAATCCAGCAATGTTAAAAAATTTCTCACTGGGAACTGCGCTGTTGGCCAGGGCAAATGGCTGCAAATGGAGGCCATTTTGCATGGCAAAAAGAAGTCCTTTCCCCAGGGTCTGGGTGTCAGATGAAAGGTGGTCTTTGGGGCTCCAAGGACTTCCAGGGTCCTCGTTGCCAGCAGCTTTACTTTTGGAGAAAATCAGCCAAGTTTGCAAATTTCACACCGGGAACGATGCAGATGGCCAGGGCGATTGGCCTCAAACTGACCCCATTTTCCATGGGGAAAATTAATTCATGTCCCCAGGGTCTGGGTGTCAGATGAAAGGTGGACTTTAGGGCTCTAAGGACTTGCAGGGTACTACTTATTGGCAGCTTTAGATTTGGAGAAATCCAGCAAAGTTGGCAAATTTCTTGCTGGGCACCACCCTATTGGTCAGGGCGAGAGGCCAGAAATGGAGGCCATTTTCCATGGGGAAAATGAAGTCATTGGCCCAGGGTCTGCGGATCAGATGAAAGGTGGCATCTGGGGCCCTAAGGAGTTGCAGGGTCCTCCTTGCCAGCAGCTTTACTTTTGGAGAAAATCAGCCAAGTTTGCAAATTTCACACCGGGAACGATGCAGATGGCCAGGGCGAGTGGCCTCAAACTGACCCCATTTTTCATGGGGAAAAGAAGTCATGTCCCCAGCGTCTGGGTGTCAGATGAAAGCTGGCCTTTGGGGCTCTAAGGACTTGCAAGCTCCTAGTTGCCAACAGCTTTAGCTGTGGAGGGATCCAGTAATGTTTAAAAATTTCTCACTGGGCACTGCCCTGTTGGCCAGGGCAAATGGCTGCAAAGAGAGGTTATTATGCATGGGAAAAAGAAGTCCTTTCCCCAGGGTCTGGGTGTCAGATGAAAGGTGGCCATGGGGCTCCAAGGACTTCCAGGGTCCTCGTTGCAAGCAGCTTTACTTTTGGTGAAAATCAGCCAAGTTTGCAAATTTCACACCGGGAACGATGCAGACGACAAGGGCGAGTGGCCTCAAACTGACGCCAATTTCCCTGGGGAAAATGAAATCATGTCCCCAGCGTCTGGGTGTCAGATGAAAGGTGGACTTTAGGGCTCTAAGGACTTGCAATCTCCTACTTGCTGTTAGCTTTAGTTGTGGTGGAATCCAGCAATTTTTGCAAATTTCTCACTGCTCACTGCCCTGTTGGCCAGAGCAAATGGCTGCAAAGAGAGGTTATTATGCATGGGAAAAAGAAGTCCTTTCCCCAGGGTCTGGGTGTCAGATGAAAGGTGGCCATGGGGCTCCAAGGACTTCCAGGGTCCTCGTTGCCAGCAGCTTTACTTTTGGTGAAAATCAGCCAAGTTTGCAAATTTCACACCGGGAACGATGCAGATGGCCAGGGCGAGTGGCCTCATACTGGTCCGATTTTCCATCCGGAAAATGAAGTCATGCCCCCAGGGTCTTGGTGTCAGATGAAAGGTGGCCTTTGGGGCTCTAAGGACTTAAAGCTCCTACTTGTTGGCAGCTTTCGTTGTGGAGGAATCCAGCAAAGTTTGCAAATTTCTCACTGGGCACTGCCCTGTTGGCCAGGGCAAATGGCTGCAAATGGAGGCCATTTTCCATGGGAAAAAGAAGTCCTTTCCCCAGCGTCTGGGTGTCAGATGAAAGCTGGCCTTTGGGGCTCTAAGGACTTGCAAGCTCCTAGTTGCCGGCAGCTTTAGTTGTGGAGGAATCCAGCAAAGTTTAAAAATTTCTCACTGGGCACTGCCCTGTTGGCCAGGGCAAATGGCTGCAAAGAGAGGTTATTTTGCAAGGGAAAAAGAAGTCCTTTCCACAGGTTCTGGGTGTCAGATGAAAGGTGGACATGGGGCTCCAAGGACTTCCAGGGTCCTCGTTCCCAGCAGCTTTACTTTTGGAGAAAATCAGCCAAGTTTGCAAATTTCACACCGGGAACGATGCAGATGGCCAGGGCGAGTGGCCTCATACTGGTCCGATTTTCCATCCGGAAAATGAAGTCATGCCCCCAGGGTCTGGGTATCAATGGAAGGTGGACTTTGGGGCTCCAAGGACTTCCGGGGTCCTCGTTGCCAGCAGCTTTACTTTTGGAGAAAATCAGCCAAGTTTGCAAATTTCACACCGGGAACGATGCAGATGGCCAGGGCGAGTGGCCTCAAACTGACTCTATTTTCCATGGGGAAAAGAAGTCATGTCCCCAGCGTCTGGGTGTCAGATGAAAGGTGGCCTTTGGGGCTCTAAGGACTTGCAAGCTCCTAGTTGCCAACAGCGTTAGTTCTGCAGGAATCCAGCAATGTTAAAAAATTTCTCACTGGGAACTGCGCTGTTGGCCAGGGCAAATGGCTGCAAATGGAGGCCATTTTGCATGGCAAAAAGAAGTCCTTTCCCCAGGGTCTGGGTGTCAGATGAAAGGTGGTCTTTGGGGCTCCAAGGACTTCCAGGGTCCTCGTTGCCAGCAGCTTTACTTTTGGAGAAAATCAGCCAAGTTTGCAAATTTCACACCGGGAACGATGCAGATGGCCAGGGCGATTGGCCTCAAACTGACCCCATTTTCCATGGGGAAAATTAATTCATGTCCCCAGGGTCTGGGTGTCAGATGAAAGGTGGACTTTAGGGCTCTAAGGACTTGCAGGGTACTACTTATTGGCAGCTTTAGATTTGGAGAAATCCAGCAAAGTTGGCAAATTTCTTGCTGGGCACCACCCTATTGGTCAGGGCGAGAGGCCAGAAATGGAGGCCATTTTCCATGGGGAAAATGAAGTCATTGGCCCAGGGTCTGTGGATCAGATGAAAGGTGGCATCTGGGGCCCTAAGGAGTTGCAGGGTCCTCCTTGCCAGCAGCTTTACTTTTGGAGAAAATCAGCCAAGTTTGCAAATTTCACACCGGGAACGATGCAGATGGCCAGGGCGAGTGGCCTCAAACTGACCCCATTTTTCATGGGGAAAAGAAGTCATGTCCCCAGCGTCTGGGTGTCAGATGAAAGCTGGCCTTTGGGGCTCTAAGGACTTGCAAGCTCCTAGTTGCCAACAGCTTTAGCTGTGGAGGGATCCAGTAATGTTTAAAAATTTCTCACTGGGCACTGCCCTGTTGGCCAGGGCAAATGGCTGCAAAGAGAGGTTATTATGCATGGGAAAAAGAAGTCCTTTCCCCAGGGTCTGGGTGTCAGATGAAAGGTGGTCTTTGGGGCTCCAAGGACTTCCAGGGTCCTCGTTGCCAGCAGCTTTACTTTTGGTGAAAATCAGCCAAGTTTGCAAATTTCACACCGGGAACGATGCAGACGACAAGGGCGAGTGGCCTCAAACTGACGCCAATTTCCCTGGGGAAAATGAAATCATGTCCCCAGCGTCTGGGTGTCAGATGAAAGGTGGACTTTAGGGCTCTAAGGACTTGCAATCTCCTACTTGCTGTTAGCTTTAGTTGTGGTGGAATCCAGCAATTTTTGCAAATTTCTCACTGCTCACTGCCCTGTTGGCCAGAGCAAATGGCTGCAAAGAGAGGTTATTATGCATGGGAAAAAGAAGTCCTTTCCCCAGGGTCTGGGTGTCAGATGAAAGGTGGCCATGGGGCTCCAAGGACTTCCAGGGTCCTCGTTGCCAGCAGCTTTACTTTTGGTGAAAATCAGCCAAGTTTGCAAATTTCACACCGGGAACGATGCAGATGGCCAGGGCGAGTGGCCTCATACTGGTCCGATTTTCCATCCGGAAAATGAAGTCATGCCCCCAGGGTCTTGGTGTCAGATGAAAGGTGGCCTTTGGGGCTCTAAGGACTTAAAGCTCCTACTTGTTGGCAGCTTTCGTTGTGGAGGAATCCAGCAAAGTTTGCAAATTACTCACTGGGCACTGCCCTGTTGGCCAGGGCAAATGGCTGCAAATGGAGGCCATTTTCCATGGGAAAAAGAAGTCCTTTCCCCAGCGTCTGGGTGTCAGATGAAAGCTGGCCTTTGGGGCTCTAAGGACTTGCAAGCTCCTAGTTGCCGGCAGCTTTAGTTGTGGAGGAATCCAGCAAAGTTTAAAAATTTCTCACTGGGCACTGCCCTGTTGGCCAGGGCAAATGGCTGCAAAGAGAGGTTATTTTGCAAGGGAAAAAGAAGTCCTTTCCACAGGTTCTGGGTGTCAGATGAAAGGTGGCCATGGGGCTCCAAGGACTTCCAGGGTCCTCGTTCCCAGCAGCTTTACTTTTGGTGAAAATCAGCCAAGTTTGCAAATTTCACACAGGGAACGATGCAGATGGCCAGGGCGAGTGGCCTCATACTGGTCCGATTTTCCATCCGGAAAATGAAGTCATGCCCCCAGGGTCTGGGTATCAATGGAAGGTGGACTTTGGGGCTCCAAGGACTTCCGGGGTCCTCGTTGCCAGCAGCTTTACTTTTGGAGAAAATCAGCCAAGTTTGCAAATTTCACACCGGGAACGATGCAGATGGCCAGGGCGAGTGGCCTCAAACTGACTCTATTTTCCATGGGGAAAAGAAGTCATGTCCCCAGCGTCTGGGTGTCAGATGAAAGGTGGCCTTTGGGGCTCTAAGGACTTGCAAGCTCTTTGTTGCCAACAGCGTTAGTTCTGCAGGAATCCAGCAATGTTTAAAAATTTCTCACTGGGAACTGCGCTGTTGGCCAGGGCAAATGGCTGCAAATGGAGGCCATTTTGCATGGGAAAAAGAAGTCCTTTCCCCAGGGTCTGGGTGTCAGATGAAAGGTGGTCTTTGGGGCTCCAAGGACTTCCAGGGTCCTCGTTGCCAGCAGCTTTACTTTTGGAGAAAATCAGCCAAGTTTGCAAATTTCACACCGGGAACGATGCAGATGGCCAGGGCGATTGGCCTCAAACTGACCCCATTTTCCATGGGGAAAATTAATTCATGTCCCCAGGGTCTGGGTGTCAGATGAAAGGTGGACTTTAGGGCTCTAAGGACTTGCAGGGTACTACTTATTGGCAGCTTTAGATTTGGAGAAATCCAGCAAAGTTGGCAAATTTCTTGCTGGGCACCACCCTATTGGTCAGGGCGAGAGGCCAGAAATGGAGGCCATTTTCCATGGGGAAAATGAAGTCATTGGCCCAGGGTCTGCGGATCAGATGAAAGGTGGCATCTGGGGCCCTAAGGAGTTGCAGGGTCCTCCTTGCCAGCAGCTTTACTTTTGGAGAAAATCAGCCAAGTTTGCAAATTTCACACCGGGAACGATGCAGATGGCCAGGGTGAGTGGCCTCATACTGATGCGATTTTCCATCCGGAAAATGAAGTCATGCCCCCAGGGTCTGGGTATCAATGAAAGGTGGACTTTGGGGCTCCAAGGACTTCCGGGGTCCTCGTTGCCAGCAGCTTTACTTTTGGAGAAAATCAGCCAAGTTTGCAAATTTCACACCGGGAACAATGCAGATTACCAGGGCGATTGGTCTCAAACTGACCCCATTTTCCCTGGGGAAAATTAATTCATATCCCCATGGTCTGGGTGTCAGATGAAAGGTGGCCTTTGGGGCTCTAAGGACTTGCAAGCTCCTAGTTGCCGATTGCTTTAGTTTTGGAGGAATCCAGCAAATTGTAAAAATTTCTCACTGGGCACTGCCCTGTTGGCCAGGGAAAATGGGTGCAAATGGAGGCCATTTTGCATGGGAAAAAGAAGTCCTTTCCCCAGGTTCTGGGTGTCAGATGAAAGGTGGCCTTTGGGGCTCTAAGGACTTGCAGGGTACTACTTATTGGCAGCTTTAGATTTGGAGAAATCCAGCAAAGATTGCATGTTTCTTGCTGGACACCGCCCTATTAGTCAAGGCGAGAGGCCACAAATGGAGGCCATTTTCCATGGGGAAAATGAAGTCATGTCTCCAGGGTCTGGGTATCAGATGAAAGGTGGCCTTTGGGGCTCAATGGACTTGCAAGCTCCTTGTTGCCAACAGCGTTAGTTCAGCAGGAATCCCGCAATGTTAAAAAATTTCTCACTGGGAACTGCGCTGTTGGCCAGGGCAAATGGCTGCAAAGAGAGGCCATTTTGCATGGGGAAAAGAAGTCCTTTCCCCAGGGTCTGGGTATCAGCTGGAAGTTGGCATCTGGGGCTCTAAGGACTTGCAGTGTCCTAGTTGCTGGCAGCTTTTGTTTTGGAAGAATCCAGCTGAGTTTGCAAATTGCTCGCTTGGCACTGCCCTGCCTGCTAGGCCAAGGGGCCACAAATGAAGGCCATTTTCCATGGGAAAAATGTCCTTTTCCCAGGGTCTCAGTAATATGTTCAAGGTGGCCTTTGAGCTTCTAAGTACTTACAGGATCCTACTTGCTGCCAGCTTTACTTTTGGAAAAATGAAGCAAAAATTTGGTAATTCTACCTTGTCTCCCCTCTTTCGGCCAGGGTGAGTGGCTGCAAACGGAGTCCATTTCCCATGGGAAAAAGAAGTCCTTTCCCCAGAGTCTGCGTATCAGATGAAAGGTGGCCATGGGGCTCCAAGGACTTCCAGGGTCCTCATTGCAAGCAGCTTTACTTTTGGAGAAAATCAGCCAAGTTTGCAAATTTCACACAGGGAACGATGCAGACGACAAGGGCGAGTGGCCTCAAACTGACGCCAATTTCCCTGGGGAAAATGAAATCATGTCCCCAGCATCTGGGTGTCAGATGAAAGGTGGACTTTAGGGCTCTAAGGACTTGCAATCTCCTACTTGCTGTTAGCTTTAGTTGTGGTGGAATCCAGCAATTTTTGCAAATTTCTCACTGCTCACTGCCCTGTTGGCCAGAGCAAATGGCTGCAAAGAGAGGTTATTATGCATGGGAAAAAGAAGTCCTTTCCCCAGGGTCTGGGTGTCAGATGAAAGGTGGCCATGGGGCTCCAAGGACTTCCAGGGTCCTCGTTGCCAGCAGCTTTACTTTTGGTGAAAATCAGCCAAGTTTGCAAATTTCACACCGGGAACGATGCAGATGGCCAGGGCGAGTGGCCTCATACTGGTCCGATTTTCCATCCGGAAAATGAAGTCATGCCCCCAGGGTCTTGGTGTCAGATGAAAGGTGGCCTTTGGGGCTCTAAGGACTTAAAGCTCCTACTTGTTGGCAGCTTTCGTTGTGGAGGAATCCAGCAAAGTTTGCAAATTTCTCACTGGGCACTGCCCTGTTGGCCAGGGCAAATGGCTGCAAATGGAGGCCATTTTCCATGGGAAAAAGAAGTCCTTTCCCCAGCGTCTGGGTGTCAGATGAAAGGTGGCCTTTGGGGCTCTAAGGACTTGCAAGCTCCTAGTTGCCGGCAGCTTTAGTTGTGGAGGAATCCAGCAAAGTTTAAAAATTTCTCACTGGGCACTGCCCTGTTGGCCAGGGCAAATGGCTGCAAAGAGAGGTTATTTTGCAAGGGAAAAAGAAGTCCTTTCCACAGGTTCTGGGTGTCAGATGAAAGGTGGCCATGGGGCTCCAAGGACTTCCAGGGTCCTCGTTGCCAGCAGCTTTACTTTTGGAGAAAATCAGCCAAGTTTGCAAATTTCACACCGGGAACGATGCAGATGGCCAGGGCGAGTGGCCTCATACTGGTCCGATTTTCCATCCGGAAAATGAAGTCATGCCCCCAGGGTCTGGGTATCAATGGAAGGTGGACTTTGGGGCTCCAAGGACTTCCGGGGTCCTCGTTGCCAGCAGCTTTACTTTTGGAGAAAATCAGCCAAGTTTGCAAATTTCACACCGGGAACGATGCAGATGGCCAGGGCGAGTGGCCTCAAACTGACTCTATTTTCCATGGGGAAAAGAAGTCATGTCCCCAGCGTCTGGGTGTCAGATGAAAGGTGGCCTTTGGGGCTCTAAGGACTTGCAAGCTCCTAGTTGCCAACAGCGTTAGTTCTGCAGGAATCCAGCAATGTTAAAAAATTTCTCACTGGGAACTGCGCTGTTGGCCAGGGCAAATGGCTGCAAATGGAGGCCATTTTGCATGGCAAAAAGAAGTCCTTTCCCCAGGGTCTGGGTGTCAGATGAAAGGTGGTCTTTGGGGCTCCAAGGACTTCCAGGGTCCTCGTTGCCAGCAGCTTTACTTTTGGAGAAAATCAGCCAAGTTTGCAAATTTCACACCGGGAACGATGCAGATGGCCAGGGCGATTGGCCTCAAACTGACCCCATTTTCCATGGGGAAAATTAATTCATGTCCCCAGGGTCTGGGTGTCAGATGAAAGGTGGACTTTAGGGCTCTAAGGACTTGCAGGGTACTACTTATTGGCAGCTTTAGATTTGGAGAAATCCAGCAAAGTTGGCAAATTTCTTGCTGGGCACCACCCTATTGGTCAGGGCGAGAGGCCAGAAATGGAGGCCATTTTCCATGGGGAAAATGAAGTCATTGGCCCAGGGTCTGCGGATCAGATGAAAGGTGGCATCTGGGGCCCTAAGGAGTTGCAGGGTCCTCCTTGCCAGCAGCTTTACTTTTGGAGAAAATCAGCCAAGTTTGCAAATTTCACACCGGGAACGATGCAGATGGCCAGGGCGAGTGGCCTCAAACTGACCCCATTTTTCATGGGGAAAAGAAGTCATGTCCCCAGCGTCTGGGTGTCAGATGAAAGCTGGCCTTTGGGGCTCTAAGGACTTGCAAGCTCCTAGTTGCCAACAGCTTTAGCTGTGGAGGGATCCAGTAATGTTTAAAAATTTCTCACTGGGCACTGCCCTGTTGGCCAGGGCAAATGGCTGCAAAGAGAGGTTATTATGCATGGGAAAAAGAAGTCCTTTCCCCAGGGTCTGGGTGTCAGATGAAAGGTGGCCATGGGGCTCCAAGGACTTCCAGGGTCCTCGTTGCAAGCAGCTTTACTTTTGGTGAAAATCAGCCAAGTTTGCAAATTTCACACCGGGAACGATGCAGACGACAAGGGCGAGTGGCCTCAAACTGACGCCAATTTCCCTGGGGAAAATGAAATCATGTCCCCAGCGTCTGGGTGTCAGATGAAAGGTGGACTTTAGGGCTCTAAGGACTTGCAATCTCCTACTTGCTGTTAGCTTTAGTTGTGGTGGAATCCAGCAATTTTTGCAAATTTCTCACTGCTCACTGCCCTGTTGGCCAGAGCAAATGGCTGCAAAGAGAGGTTATTATGCATGGGAAAAAGAAGTCCTTTCCCCAGGGTCTGGGTGTCAGATGAAAGGTGGCCATGGGGCTCCAAGGACTTCCAGGGTCCTCGTTGCCAGCAGCTTTACTTTTGGTGAAAATCAGCCAAGTTTGCAAATTTCACACCGGGAACGATGCAGATGGCCAGGGCGAGTGGCCTCATACTGGTCCGATTTTCCATCCGGAAAATGAAGTCATGCCCCCAGGGTCTTGGTGTCAGATGAAAGGTGGCCTTTGGGGCTCTAAGGACTTAAAGCTCCTACTTGTTGGCAGCTTTCGTTGTGGAGGAATCCAGCAAAGTTTGCAAATTTCTCACTGGGCACTGCCCTGTTGGCCAGGGCAAATGGCTGCAAATGGAGGCCATTTTCCATGGGAAAAAGAAGTCCTTTCCCCAGCGTCTGGGTGTCAGATGAAAGCTGGCCTTTGGGGCTCTAAGGACTTGCAAGCTCCTAGTTGCCGGCAGCTTTAGTTGTGGAGGAATCCAGCAAAGTTTAAAAATTTCTCACTGGGCACTGCCCTGTTGGCCAGGGCAAATGGCTGCAAAGAGAGGTTATTTTGCAAGGGAAAAAGAAGTCCTTTCCACAGGTTCTGGGTGTCAGATGAAAGGTGGACATGGGGCTCCAAGGACTTCCAGGGTCCTCGTTCCCAGCAGCTTTACTTTTGGAGAAAATCAGCCAAGTTTGCAAATTTCACACCGGGAACGATGCAGATGGCCAGGGCGAGTGGCCTCATACTGGTCCGATTTTCCATCCGGAAAATGAAGTCATGCCCCCAGGGTCTGGGTATCAATGGAAGGTGGACTTTGGGGCTCCAAGGACTTCCGGGGTCCTCGTTGCCAGCAGCTTTACTTTTGGAGAAAATCAGCCAAGTTTGCAAATTTCACACCGGGAACGATGCAGATGGCCAGGGCGAGTGGCCTCAAACTGACTCTATTTTCCATGGGGAAAAGAAGTCATGTCCCCAGCGTCTGGGTGTCAGATGAAAGGTGGCCTTTGGGGCTCTAAGGACTTGCAAGCTCCTAGTTGCCAACAGCGTTAGTTCTGCAGGAATCCAGCAATGTTAAAAAATTTCTCACTGGGAACTGCGCTGTTGGCCAGGGCAAATGGCTGCAAATGGAGGCCATTTTGCATGGCAAAAAGAAGTCCTTTCCCCAGGGTCTGGGTGTCAGATGAAAGGTGGTCTTTGGGGCTCCAAGGACTTCCAGGGTCCTCGTTGCCAGCAGCTTTACTTTTGGAGAAAATCAGCCAAGTTTGCAAATTTCACACCGGGAACGATGCAGATGGCCAGGGCGATTGGCCTCAAACTGACCCCATTTTCCATGGGGAAAATTAATTCATGTCCCCAGGGTCTGGGTGTCAGATGAAAGGTGGACTTTAGGGCTCTAAGGACTTGCAGGGTACTACTTATTGGCAGCTTTAGATTTGGAGAAATCCAGCAAAGTTGGCAAATTTCTTGCTGGGCACCACCCTATTGGTCAGGGCGAGAGGCCAGAAATGGAGGCCATTTTCCATGGGGAAAATGAAGTCATTGGCCCAGGGTCTGTGGATCAGATGAAAGGTGGCATCTGGGGCCCTAAGGAGTTGCAGGGTCCTCCTTGCCAGCAGCTTTACTTTTGGAGAAAATCAGCCAAGTTTGCAAATTTCACACCGGGAACGATGCAGATGGCCAGGGCGAGTGGCCTCAAACTGACCCCATTTTTCATGGGGAAAAGAAGTCATGTCCCCAGCGTCTGGGTGTCAGATGAAAGCTGGCCTTTGGGGCTCTAAGGACTTGCAAGCTCCTAGTTGCCAACAGCTTTAGCTGTGGAGGGATCCAGTAATGTTTAAAAATTTCTCACTGGGCACTGCCCTGTTGGCCAGGGCAAATGGCTGCAAAGAGAGGTTATTATGCATGGGAAAAAGAAGTCCTTTCCCCAGGGTCTGGGTGTCAGATGAAAGGTGGTCTTTGGGGCTCCAAGGACTTCCAGGGTCCTCGTTGCCAGCAGCTTTACTTTTGGTGAAAATCAGCCAAGTTTGCAAATTTCACACCGGGAACGATGCAGACGACAAGGGCGAGTGGCCTCAAACTGACGCCAATTTCCCTGGGGAAAATGAAATCATGTCCCCAGCGTCTGGGTGTCAGATGAAAGGTGGACTTTAGGGCTCTAAGGACTTGCAATCTCCTACTTGCTGTTAGCTTTAGTTGTGGTGGAATCCAGCAATTTTTGCAAATTTCTCACTGCTCACTGCCCTGTTGGCCAGAGCAAATGGCTGCAAAGAGAGGTTATTATGCATGGGAAAAAGAAGTCCTTTCCCCAGGGTCTGGGTGTCAGATGAAAGGTGGCCATGGGGCTCCAAGGACTTCCAGGGTCCTCGTTGCCAGCAGCTTTACTTTTGGTGAAAATCAGCCAAGTTTGCAAATTTCACACCGGGAACGATGCAGATGGCCAGGGCGAGTGGCCTCATACTGGTCCGATTTTCCATCCGGAAAATGAAGTCATGCCCCCAGGGTCTTGGTGTCAGATGAAAGGTGGCCTTTGGGGCTCTAAGGACTTAAAGCTCCTACTTGTTGGCAGCTTTCGTTGTGGAGGAATCCAGCAAAGTTTGCAAATTACTCACTGGGCACTGCCCTGTTGGCCAGGGCAAATGGCTGCAAATGGAGGCCATTTTCCATGGGAAAAAGAAGTCCTTTCCCCAGCGTCTGGGTGTCAGATGAAAGCTGGCCTTTGGGGCTCTAAGGACTTGCAAGCTCCTAGTTGCCGGCAGCTTTAGTTGTGGAGGAATCCAGCAAAGTTTAAAAATTTCTCACTGGGCACTGCCCTGTTGGCCAGGGCAAATGGCTGCAAAGAGAGGTTATTTTGCAAGGGAAAAAGAAGTCCTTTCCACAGGTTCTGGGTGTCAGATGAAAGGTGGCCATGGGGCTCCAAGGACTTCCAGGGTCCTCGTTCCCAGCAGCTTTACTTTTGGTGAAAATCAGCCAAGTTTGCAAATTTCACACCGGGAACGATGCAGATGGCCAGGGCGAGTGGCCTCATACTGGTCCGATTTTCCATCCGGAAAATGAAGTCATGCCCCCAGGGTCTGGGTATCAATGGAAGGTGGACTTTGGGGCTCCAAGGACTTCCGGGGTCCTCGTTGCCAGCAGCTTTACTTTTGGAGAAAATCAGCCAAGTTTGCAAATTTCACACCGGGAACGATGCAGATGGCCAGGGCGAGTGGCCTCAAACTGACTCTATTTTCCATGGGGAAAAGAAGTCATGTCCCCAGCGTCTGGGTGTCAGATGAAAGGTGGCCTTTGGGGCTCTAAGGACTTGCAAGCTCTTTGTTGCCAACAGCGTTAGTTCTGCAGGAATCCAGCAATGTTTAAAAATTTCTCACTGGGAACTGCGCTGTTGGCCAGGGCAAATGGCTGCAAATGGAGGCCATTTTGCATGGGAAAAAGAAGTCCTTTCCCCAGGGTCTGGGTGTCAGATGAAAGGTGGTCTTTGGGGCTCCAAGGACTTCCAGGGTCCTCGTTGCCAGCAGCTTTACTTTTGGAGAAAATCAGCCAAGTTTGCAAATTTCACACCGGGAACGATGCAGATGGCCAGGGCGATTGGCCTCAAACTGACCCCATTTTCCATGGGGAAAATTAATTCATGTCCCCAGGGTCTGGGTGTCAGATGAAAGGTGGACTTTAGGGCTCTAAGGACTTGCAGGGTACTACTTATTGGCAGCTTTAGATTTGGAGAAATCCAGCAAAGTTGGCAAATTTCTTGCTGGGCACCACCCTATTGGTCAGGGCGAGAGGCCAGAAATGGAGGCCATTTTCCATGGGGAAAATGAAGTCATTGGCCCAGGGTCTGCGGATCAGATGAAAGGTGGCATCTGGGGCCCTAAGGAGTTGCAGGGTCCTCCTTGCCAGCAGCTTTACTTTTGGAGAAAATCAGCCAAGTTTGCAAATTTCACACCGGGAACGATGCAGATGGCCAGGGTGAGTGGCCTCATACTGATGCGATTTTCCATCCGGAAAATGAAGTCATGCCCCCAGGGTCTGGGTATCAATGAAAGGTGGACTTTGGGGCTCCAAGGACTTCCGGGGTCCTCGTTGCCAGCAGCTTTACTTTTGGAGAAAATCAGCCAAGTTTGCAAATTTCACACCGGGAACAATGCAGATTACCAGGGCGATTGGTCTCAAACTGACCCCATTTTCCCTGGGGAAAATTAATTCATATCCCCATGGTCTGGGTGTCAGATGAAAGGTGGCCTTTGGGGCTCTAAGGACTTGCAAGCTCCTAGTTGCCGATTGCTTTAGTTTTGGAGGAATCCAGCAAATTGTAAAAATTTCTCACTGGGCACTGCCCTGTTGGCCAGGGAAAATGGGTGCAAATGGAGGCCATTTTGCATGGGAAAAAGAAGTCCTTTCCCCAGGTTCTGGGTGTCAGATGAAAGGTGGCCTTTGGGGCTCTAAGGACTTGCAGGGTACTACTTATTGGCAGCTTTAGATTTGGAGAAATCCAGCAAAGATTGCATGTTTCTTGCTGGACACCGCCCTATTAGTCAAGGCGAGAGGCCACAAATGGAGGCCATTTTCCATGGGGAAAATGAAGTCATGTCTCCAGGGTCTGGGTATCAGATGAAAGGTGGCCTTTGGGGCTCAATGGACTTGCAAGCTCCTTGTTGCCAACAGCGTTAGTTCAGCAGGAATCCCGCAATGTTAAAAAATTTCTCACTGGGAACTGCGCTGTTGGCCAGGGCAAATGGCTGCAAAGAGAGGCCATTTTGCATGGGGAAAAGAAGTCCTTTCCCCAGGGTCTGGGTATCAGCTGGAAGTTGGCATCTGGGGCTCTAAGGACTTGCAGTGTCCTAGTTGCTGGCAGCTTTTGTTTTGGAAGAATCCAGCTGAGTTTGCAAATTGCTCGCTTGGCACTGCCCTGCCTGCTAGGCCAAGGGGCCACAAATGAAGGCCATTTTCCATGGGAAAAATGTCCTTTTCCCAGGGTCTCAGTAATATGTTCAAGGTGGCCTTTGAGCTTCTAAGTACTTACAGGATCCTACTTGCTGCCAGCTTTACTTTTGGAAAAATGAAGCAAAAATTTGGTAATTCTACCTTGTCTCCCCTCTTTCGGCCAGGGTGAGTGGCTGCAAACGGAGTCCATTTCCCATGGGAAAAAGAAGTCCTTTCCCCAGAGTCTGCGTATCAGATGAAAGGTGGCCATGGGGCTCCAAGGACTTCCAGGGTCCTCATTGCAAGCAGCTTTACTTTTGGAGAAAATCAGCCAAGTTTGCAAATTTCACACAGGGAACGATGCAGACGACAAGGGCGAGTGGCCTCAAACTGACGCCAATTTCCCTGGGGAAAATGAAATCATGTCCCCAGCATCTGGGTGTCAGATGAAAGGTGGACTTTAGGGCTCTAAGGACTTGCAGGGTACTACTTATTGGCAGCTTTAGATTTGGAGAAATCCAGCAAAGTTGGCAAATTTCTTGCTGGGCACCACCCTATTGGTCAGGGCGAGAGGCCAGAAATGGAGGCCATTTTCCATGGGGAAAATGAAGTCATTGGCCCAGGGTCTGCGGATCAGATGAAAGGTGGCATCTGGGGCCCTAAGGAGTTGCAGGGTCCTCGTTGCCAGCAGCTTTACTTTTGGAGAAAATCAGCCAAGTTTGCAAATTTCACACCGGGAACGATGCAGAGGGCCAGGGCGAGTGGCCTCAAACTGACCCCATTTTTCATGGGGAATAGAAGTCATGTCCCCAGCGTCTGAGTGTCAGATGAAAGCTGGCCTTTGGGGCTCTAAGGACTTGCAAGCTCCTAGTTGCCAACAGCTTTAGCTGTGGAGGGATCCAGTAATGTTTAAAAATTTCTCACTGGGCACTGCCCTGTTGGCCAGGGCAAATGGCTGCAAAGAGAGGTTATTATGCATGGGAAAAAGAAGTCCTTTCCCCAGGGTCTGGGTGTCAGATGAAAGGTGGCCATGGGGCTCCAAGGACTTCCAGGGTCCTCGTTGCCAGCAGCTTTACTTTTGGTGAAAATCAGCCAAGTTCGCAAATTTCACACCGGGAACGATGCAGATGGCCAGGGCGAGTGGCCTCATACTGGTCCGATTTTCCATCCGGAAAATGAAGTCATGCCCCCAGGGTCTGGGTATCAATGGAAGGTGGACTTTGGGGCTCCAAGGACTTCCGGGGTCCTCGTTGCCAGCAGCTTTACTTTTGGAGAAAATCAGCCAAGTTCGCAAATTTCACACCGGGAACGATGCAGATGGCCAGGGCGAGTGGCCTCAAACTGACTCTATTTTCCATGGGAAAAAGAAGTCATGTCCCCAGCGTCTGGGTGTCAGATGAAAGGTGGCCTTTGGGGCTCTAAGGACTTGCAAGCTCCTAGTTGCCAACTGCTTTAGCTGTGGAGGGATCCAGTAATGTTTAAAAATTTCTCACTGGGCACTGCCCTGTTGGCCAGGGCAAATGGCTGCAAAGAGAGGTTATTATGCATGGGAAAAAGAAGTCCTTTCCCCAGGGTCTGGGTGTCAGATGAAAGGTGGCCATGGGGCTCCAAGGACTTCCAGGGTCCTCGTTTCCAGCAGCTTTACTTTTGGTGAAAATCAGCCAAGTTTGCAAATTTCACACCGGGAACGATGCAGATGGCCAGGGTGAGTGGCCTCATACTGATGCGATTTTCCATCCGGAAAATGAAGTCATGCCCCCAGGGTCTGGGTATCAATGGAAGGTGGACTTTGGGGCTCCAAGGACTTCCGGGGTCCTCGTTGCCAGCAGCTTTACTTTTGGAGAAAATCAGCCAAGTTCGCAAATTTCACACCGGGAACGATGCAGATGGCCAGGGCGAGTGGCCTCAAACTGACTCTATTTTCCATGGGGAAAAGAAGTCATGTCCCCAGCGTCTGGGTGTCAGATGAAAGGTGGCCTTTGGGGCTCTAAGGACTTGCAAGCTCCTAGTTGCCAACAGCGTTAGTTCTGCAGGAATCCAGCAATGTTAAAAAATTTCTCACTGGGAACTGCGCTGTTGGCCATGGCAAATGGCTGCAAATGGAGGCCATTTTGCATGGGAAAAAGAAGTCCTTTCCCCAGGGTCTCAGTAATATGTTCAAGGTGGCCTTTGAGCTTCTAAGTACTTACAGGATCCTACTTGCTGCCAGCTTTACTTTTGGAAAAATGAAGCAAAAATTTGGTAATTCTACCTTGTCTCCCCTCTTTCGGCCAGGGTGAGTGGCTGCAAACGGAGTCCATTTCCCATGGGAAAAAGAAGTCCTTTCCCCAGAGTCTGCGTATCAGATGAAAGGTGGCCATGGGGCTCCAAGGACTTCCAGGGTCCTCATTGCAAGCAGCTTTACTTTTGGAGAAAATCAGCCAAGTTTGCAAATTTCACACAGGGAACGATGCAGACGACAAGGGCGAGTGGCCTCAAACTGACGCCAATTTCCCTGGGGAAAATGAAATCATGTCCCCAGCATCTGGGTGTCAGATGAAAGGTGGACTTTAGGGCTCTAAGGACTTGCAGGGTACTACTTATTGGCAGCTTTAGATTTGGAGAAATCCAGCAAAGTTGGCAAATTTCTTGCTGGGCACCACCCTATTGGTCAGGGCGAGAGGCCAGAAATGGAGGCCATTTTCCATGGGGAAAATGAAGTCATTGGCCCAGGGTCTGCGGATCAGATGAAAGGTGGCATCTGGGGCCCTAAGGAGTTGCAGGGTCCTCGTTGCCAGCAGCTTTACTTTTGGAGAAAATCAGCCAAGTTTGCAAATTTCACACCGGGAACGATGCAGAGGGCCAGGGCGAGTGGCCTCAAACTGACCCCATTTTTCATGGAGAATAGAAGTCATGTCCCCAGCGTCTGAGTGTCAGATGAAAGCTGGCCTTTGGGGCTCTAAGGACTTGCAAGCTCCTAGTTGCCAACAGCTTTAGCTGTGGAGGGATCCAGTAATGTTTAAAAATTTCTCACTGGGCACTGCCCTGTTGGCCAGGGCAAATGGCTGCAAAGAGAGGTTATTATGCATGGGAAAAAGAAGTCCTTTCCCCAGGGTCTGGGTGTCAGATGAAAGGTGGCCATGGGGCTCCAAGGACTTCCAGGGTCCTCGTTGCCAGCAGCTTTACTTTTGGTGAAAATCAGCCAAGTTCGCAAATTTCACACCGGGAACGATGCAGATGGCCAGGGCGAGTGGCCTCATACTGGTCCGATTTTCCATCCGGAAAATGAAGTCATGCCCCCAGGGTCTGGGTATCAATGGAAGGTGGACTTTGGGGCTCCAAGGACTTCCGGGGTCCTCGTTGCCAGCAGCTTTACTTTTGGAGAAAATCAGCCAAGTTCGCAAATTTCACACCGGGAACGATGCAGATGGCCAGGGCGAGTGGCCTCAAACTGACTCTATTTTCCATGGGAAAAAGAAGTCATGTCCCCAGCGTCTGGGTGTCAGATGAAAGGTGGCCTTTGGGGCTCTAAGGACTTGCAAGCTCCTAGTTGCCAACTGCTTTAGCTGTGGAGGGATCCAGTAATGTTTAAAAATTTCTCACTGGGCACTGCCCTGTTGGCCAGGGCAAATGGCTGCAAAGAGAGGTTATTATGCATGGGAAAAAGAAGTCCTTTCCCCAGGGTCTGGGTGTCAGATGAAAGGTGGCCATGGGGCTCCAAGGACTTCCAGGGTCCTCGTTTCCAGCAGCTTTACTTTTGGTGAAAATCAGCCAAGTTTGCAAATTTCACACCGGGAACGATGCAGATGGCCAGGGTGAGTGGCCTCATACTGATGCGATTTTCCATCCGGAAAATGAAGTCATGCCCCCAGGGTCTGGGTATCAATGGAAGGTGGACTTTGGGGCTCCAAGGACTTCCGGGGTCCTCGTTGCCAGCAGCTTTACTTTTGGAGAAAATCAGCCAAGTTCGCAAATTTCACACCGGGAACGATGCAGATGGCCAGGGCGAGTGGCCTCAAACTGACTCTATTTTCCATGGGGAAAAGAAGTCATGTCCCCAGCGTCTGGGTGTCAGATGAAAGGTGGCCTTTGGGGCTCTAAGGACTTGCAAGCTCCTAGTTGCCAACAGCGTTAGTTCTGCAGGAATCCAGCAATGTTAAAAAATTTCTCACTGGGAACTGCGCTGTTGGCCAGGGCAAATGGCTGCAAATGGAGGCCATTTTGCATGGGAAAAAGAAGTCCTTTCCCCAGGGTCTGGGTGTCAGATGAAAGGTGGTCTTTGGGGCTCCAAGGACTTCCAGGGTCCTCGTTGCCAGCAGCTTTACTTTTGGAGAAAATCAGCCAAGTTTGCAAATTTCACACCGGGAACGATGCAGATGGCCAGGGCGATTGGCCTCAAACTGACCCCATTTTCCATGGGGAAAATTAATTCATGTCCCCAGGGTCTGGGTGTCAGATGAAAGGTGGACTTTAGGGCTCTAAGGACTTGCAGGGTACTACTTATTGGCAGCTTTAGATTTGGAGAAATCCAGCAAAGTTGGCAAATTTCTTGCTGGGCACCACCCTATTGGTCAGGGCGAGAGGCCAGAAATGGAGGCCATTTTCCATGGGGAAAATGAAGTCATTGGCCCAGGGTCTGCGGATCAGATGAAAGGTGGCATCTGGGGCCCTAAGGAGTTGCAGGGTCCTCCTTGCCAGCAGCTTTACTTTTGGAGAAAATCAGCCAAGTTTGCAAATTTCACACCGGGAACGATGCAGATGGCCAGGGCGAGTGGCCTCAAAATGACCCCATTTTTCATGGGGAAAAGAAGTCATGTCCCCAGCGTCTGGGTGTCAGATGAAAGCTGGCCTTTGGGGCTCTAAGGACTTGCAAGCTCCTAGTTGCCAACAGCTTTAGCTGTGGAGGGATCCAGTAATGTTTAAAAATTTCTCACTGGGCACTGCCCTGTTGGCCAGGGCAAATGGCTGCAAAGAGAGGTTATTATGCATGGGAAAAAGAAGTCCTTTCCCCAGGGTCTGGGTGTCAGATGAAAGGTGGCCATGGGGCTCCAAGGACTTCCAGGGTCCTCGTTGCCAGCAGCTTTACTTTTGGTGAAAATCAGCCAAGTTTGCAAATTTCACACCGGGAACGATGCAGATGGCCAGGGTGAGTGGCCTCATACTGATGCGATTTTCCATCCGGAAAATGAAGTCATGCCCCCAGGGTCTGGGTATCAATGAAAGGTGGACTTTGGGGCTCCAAGGACTTCCAGGGTCCTCGTTGCCAGCAGCTTTAATTTTGGAGAAAATCAGCCAAGTTTGCAAATTTCACACCGGGAACAATGCAGATTACCAGGGCGATTGGTCTCAAACTGACCCCATTTTCCCTGGGGAAAATTAATTCATATCCCCAGCGTCTGGGTGTCAGATGAAAGGTGGCCTTTGGGGCTCTAAGGACTTGCAAGCTCCTAGTTGCCGATTGCTTTAGTTTTGGAGGAATCCAGCAAATTGTAAAAATTTCTCACTGGGCACTGCCCTGTTGGCCAGGGAAAATGGGTGCAAAAGGAGGCCATTTCCCATGGGAAAAAGAAGTCCTTTCCCCAGGGTCTGGGTGTCAGATGAAAGGTGGTCTTTGGGGCTCCAAGGACTTCCAGGGTCCTCGTTGCCAGCAGCTTTACTTTTGGAGAAAATCAGCCAAGTTCGCAAATTTCACACCGGGAACGATGCAGATGGCCAGGGCGAGTGGCCTCAAACTGACTCTATTTTCCATGGGGAAAAGAAGTCATGTCCCCAGCGTCTGGGTGTCAGATGAAAGGTGGCCTTTGGGGCTCTAAGGACTTGCAAGCTCCTAGTTGCCAACAGCGTTAGTTCTGCAGGAATCCAGCAATGTTTAAAAAATTTCTCACTGGGAACTGCGCTGTTGGCCAGGGCAAATGGCTGCAAAGAGAGGTTATTTTGCATGGGAAAAAGAAGTCCTTTCCCCAGGGTCTGGGTATCAGCTGGAAGTTGGCATCTGGGGCTCTAAGGACTTGCAGTGTCCTAGTTGCTGGCAGCTTTTGTTTTGGAAGAATCCAGCTGAGTTTGCAAATTGCTCGCTTGGCACTGCCCTGCCTGCTAGGCCAAGGGGCCACAAATGAAGGCCATTTTCCATGGGAAAAATGTCCTTTTCCCAGGGTCTCAGTAATATGTTCAAGGTGGCCTTTGAGCTTCTAAGTACTTACAGGATCCTACTTGCTGCCAGCTTTACTTTTGGAAAAATGAAGCAAAAATTTGGTAATTCTACCTTGTCTCCCCTCTTTCGGCCAGGGTGAGTGGCTGCAAACGGAGTCCACTTCCCATGGGAAAAAGAAGTCCTTTCCCCAGAGTCTGCGTATCAGATGAAAGGTGGCCATGGGGCTCCAAGGACTTCCAGGGTCCTCGTTGCCAGCAGCTTTACTTTTGGTGAAAATCAGCCAAGTTTGCAAATTTCACACCGGGAACGATGCAGATGGCCAGGGCGAGTGGCCTCATACTGATGCGATTTTCCATCCGGAAAATGAAGTCATGCCCCCAGGGTCTGGGTATCAATGGAAGGTGGACTTTGGGGCTCCAAGGACTTCCGGGGTCCTCGTTGCCAGCAGCTTTACTTTTGGAGAAAATCAGCCAAGTTCGCAAATTTCACACCGGGAACGATGCAGATGGCCAGGGCGAGTGGCCTCAAACTGACTCTATTTTCCATGGGGAAAAGAAGTCATGTCCCCAGCGTCTGGGTGTCAGATGAAAGGTGGCCTTTGGGGCTCTAAGGACTTGCAAGCTCCTAGTTGCCAACAGCGTTAGTTCTGCAGGAATCCAGCAATGTTAAAAAATTTCTCACTGGGAACTGCGCTGTTGGCCAGGGCAAATGGCTGCAAATGGAGGCCATTTTGCATGGGAAAAAGAAGTCCTTTCCCCAGGGTCTGGGTGTCAGATGAAAGGTGGTCTTTGGGGCTCCAAGGACTTCCAGGGTCCTCGTTGCCAGCAGCTTTACTTTTGGAGAAAATCAGCCAAGTTTGCAAATTTCACACTGGGAACGATGCAGATGGCCAGGGCGATTGGCCTCAAACTGACCCCATTTTCCATGGGGAAAATTAATTCATGTCCCCAGGGTCTGGGTGTCAGATGAAAGGTGGACTTTAGGGCTCTAAGGACTTGCAGGGTACTACTTATTGGCAGCTTTAGATTTGGAGAAATCCAGCAAAGTTGGCAAATTTCTTGCTGGGCACCACCCTATTGGTCAGGGCGAGAGGCCAGAAATGGAGGCCATTTTCCATGGGGAAAATGAAGTCATTGGCCCAGGGTCTGCGGATCAGATGAAAGGTGGCATCTGGGGCCCTAAGGAGTTGCAGGGTCCTCCTTGCCAGCAGCTTTACTTTTGGAGAAAATCAGCCAGGTTTGCAAATTTCACACCGGGAACGATGCAGATGGCCAGGGCGAGTGGCCTCAAAATGACCCCATTTTTCATGGGGAAAAGAAGTCATGTCCCCAGCGTCTGGGTGTCAGATGAAAGCTGGCCTTTGGGGCTCTAAGGACTTGCAAGCTCCTAGTTGCCGATTGCTTTAGTTTTGGAGGAATCCAGCAAATTGTAAAAATTTCTCACTGGGCACTGCCCTGTTGGCCAGGGAAAATGGGTGCAAATGGAGGCCATTTCCCATGGGAAAAAGAAGTCCTTTCCCCAGGTTCTGGGTGTCAGATGAAAGGTGGCCATGGGGCTCCAAGGACTTCCGGGGTCCTCGTTGCCAGCAGCTTTACTTTTGGTGAAAATCAGCCAAGTTTGCAAATTTCACACCGGGAACGATGCAGATGGCCAGGGCGAGTGGCCTCATACTGATGCGATTTTCCATCCGGAAAATGAAGTCATGCCCCCAGGGTCTGGGTATCAATGAAAGGTGGACTTTGGGGCTCCAAGGACTTCCGGGGTCCTCGTTGCCAGCAGCTTTACTTTTGGAGAAAATCAGCCAAGTTTGCAAATTTCACACCGGGAACAATGCAGATTACCAGGGCGATTGGTCTCAAACTGACCCCATTTTCCCTGGGGAAAATTAATTCATATCCCCATGGTCTGGGTGTCAGATGAAAGGTGGCCTTTGGGGCTCTAAGGACTTGCAAGCTCCTAGTTGCCGATTGCTTTAGTTTTGGAGGAATCCAGCAAATTGTAAAAATTTCTCACTGGGCACTGCCCTGTTGGCCAGGGAAAATGGGTGCAAATGGAGGCCATTTCCCATGGGAAAAAGAAGTCCTTTCCCCAGGTTCTGGGTGTCAGATGAAAGGTGGCCTTTGGGGCTCTAAGGACTTGCAGGGTACTACTTATTGGCAGCTTTAGATTTGGAGAAATCCAGCAAAGATTGCATGTTTCTTGCTGGACACCGCCCTATTAGTCAAGGCGAGAGGCCACAAATGGAGGCCATTTTCCATGGGGAAAATGAAGTCATGTCTCCAGGGTCTGGGTATCAGATGAAAGGTGGCCTTTGGGGCTCAATGGACTTGCAAGCTCCTTGTTGCCAACAGCGTTAGTTCAGCAGGAATCCCGCAATGTTAAAAAATTTCTCACTGGGAACTGCGCTGTTGGCCAGGGCAAATGGCTGCAAAGAGAGGCCATTTTGCATGGGGAAAAGAAGTCCTTTCCCCAGGGTCTGGGTATCAGCTGGAAGTTGGCATCTGGGGCTCTAAGGACTTGCAGTGTCCTAGTTGCTGGCAGCTTTTGTTTTGGAAGAATCCAGCTGAGTTTGCAAATTGCTCGCTTGGCACTGCCCTGCCTGCTAGGCCAAGGGGCCACAAATGAAGGCCATTTTCCATGGGAAAAATGTCCTTTTCCCAGGGTCTCAGTAATATGTTCAAGGTGGCCTTTGAGCTTCTAAGTACTTACAGGATCCTACTTGCTGCCAGCTTTACTTTTGGAAAAATGAAGCAAAAATTTGGTAATTCTACCTTGTCTCCCCTCTTTCGGCCAGGGTGAGTGGCTGCAAACGGAGTCCATTTCCCATGGGAAAAAGAAGTCCTTTCCCCAGAGTCTGCGTATCAGATGAAAGGTGGCCATGGGGCTCCAAGGACTTCCAGGGTCCTCATTGCCAGCAGCTTTACTTTTGGTGAAAATCAGCCAAGTTTGCAAATTTCACACCGGGAACGATGCAGATGGCCAGGGCGAGTGGCCTCATACTGGTCCGATTTTCCATCCGGAAAATGAAGTCATGCCCCCAGGGTCTGGGTATCAATGAAAGGTGGACTTTGGGGCTCCAAGGACTTCCGGGGTCCTCGTTGCCAGCAGCTTTACTTTTGGAGAAAATCAGCCAAGTTTGCAAATTTCACACCGGGAACGATGCAGATGGCCAGGGCGAGTGGCCTCAAACTGACTCTATTTTCCATGGGGAAAAGAAGTCATGTCCCCAGCGTCTGGGTGTCAGATGAAAGGTGGCCTTTGGGGCTCTAAGGACTTGCAAGCTCCTAGTTGCCAACAGCGTTAGTTCTGCAGGAATCCAGCAATGTTAAAAAATTTCTCACTGGGAACTGCGCTGTTGGCCAGGGCAAATGGCTGCAAATGGAGGCCATTTTGCATGGGAAAAAGAAGTCCTTTCCCCAGGGTCTGGGTGTCAGATGAAAGGTGGTCTTTGGGGCTCCAAGGACTTCCAGGGTCCTCGTTGCCAGCAGCTTTACTTTTGGAGAAAATCAGCCAAGTTTGCAAATTTCACACTGGGAACGATGCAGATGGCCAGGGCGATTGGCCTCAAACTGACCCCATTTTCCATGGGGAAAATTAATTCATGTCCCCAGGGTCTGGGTGTCAGATGAAAGGTGGACTTTAGGGCTCTAAGGACTTGCAGGGTACTACTTATTGGCAGCTTTAGATTTGGAGAAATCCAGCAAAGTTGGCAAATTTCTTGCTGGGCACCACCCTATTGGTCAGGGCGAGAGGCCAGAAATGGAGGCCATTTTCCATGGGAAAAATGAAGTCATTGGCCCAGGGTCTGCGGATCAGATGAAAGGTGGCATCTGGGGCCCTAAGGAGTTGCAGGGTCCTCCTTGCCAGCAGCTTTACTTTTGGAGAAAATCAGCCAAGTTTGCAAATTTCACACCGGGAACGATGCAGATGGCCAGGGCGAGTGGCCTCAAAATGACCCCATTTTTCATGGGGAAAAGAAGTCATGTCCCCAGGGTCTGGGTGTCAGATGAAAGGTGGCCTTTGGGGCTCTAAGGACTTGCAAGCTCCTAGTTGCCAACAGCTTTAGCTGTGGAGGGATCCAGTAATGTTTAAAAATTTCTCACTGGGCACTGCCCTGTTGGCCAGGGCAAATGGCTGCAAAGAGAGGTTATTATGCATGGGAAAAAGAAGTCCTTTCCCCAGGGTCTGGGTGTCAGATGAAAGGTGGCCATGGGGCTCCAAGGACTTCCAGGGTCCTCGTTGCCAGCAGCTTTACTTTTGGTGAAAATCAGCCAAGTTTGCAAATTTCACACCGGGAACGATGCAGATGGCCAGGGCGAGTGGCCTCATACTGATGCGATTTTCCATCCGGAAAATGAAGTCATGCCCCCAGGGTCTGGGTATCAATGAAAGGTGGACTTTGGGGCTCCAAGGACTTCCGGGGTCCTCGTTGCCAGCAGCTTTAATTTTGGAGAAAATCAGCCAAGTTTGCAAATTTCACACCGGGAACAATGCAGATTACCAGGGCGATTGGTCTCAAACTGACCCCATTTTCCCTGGGGAAAATTAATTCATATCCCCATGGTCTGGGTGTCAGATGAAAGGTGGCCTTTGGGGCTCTAAGGACTTGCAAGCTCCTAGTTGCCGATTGCTTTAGTTTTGGAGGAATCCAGCAAATTGTAAAAATTTCTCACTGGGCACTGCCCTGTTGGCCAGGGAAAATGGGTGCAAATGGAGGCCATTTTGCATGGGAAAAAGAAGTCCTTTCCCCAGGTTCTGGGTGTCAGATGAAAGGTGGCCTTTGGGGCTCTAAGGACTTGCAGGGTACTACTTATTGGCAGCTTTAGATTTGGAGAAATCCAGCAAAGATTGCATGTTTCTTGCTGGACACCGCCCTATTAGTCAAGGCGAGAGGCCACAAATGGAGGCCATTTTCCATGGGGAAAATGAAGTCATGTCTCCAGGGTCTGGGTATCAGATGAAAGGTGGCCTTTGGGGCTCAATGGACTTGCAAGCTCCTTGTTGCCAACAGCGTTAGATCTGCAGGAATCCAGCAATGTTAAAAAATTTCTCACTGGGAACTGCGCTGTTGGCCAGGGCAAATGGCTGCAAAGAGAGGCCATTTTGCATGGGGAAAAGAAGTCCTTTCCCCAGGGTCTGGGTATCAGCTGGAAGTTGGCATCTGGGGCTCTAAGGACTTGCAGTGTCCTAGTTGCTGGCAGCTTTTGTTTTGGAAGAATCCAGCTGAGTTTGCAAATTGCTCGCTTGGCACTGCCCTGCCTGCTAGGCCAAGGGGCCACAAATGAAGGCCATTTTCCATGGGAAAAATGTCCTTTTCCCAGGGTCTCAGTAATATGTTCAAGGTGGCCTTTGAGCTTCTAAGTACTTACAGGATCCTACTTGCTGCCAGCTTTACTTTTGGAAAAATGAAGCAAAAATTTGGTAATTCTACCTTGTCTCCCCTCTTTCGGCCAGGGTGAGTGGCTGCAAACGGAGTCCATTTCCCATGGGAAAAAGAAGTCCTTTCCCCAGAGTCTGCGTATCAGATGAAAGGTGGCCATGGGGCTCCAAGGACTTCCAGGGTCCTCGTTGCCAGCAGCTTTACTTTTGGTGAAAATCAGCCAAGTTTGCAAATTTCACACCGGGAACGATGCAGATGGCCAGGGCGAGTGGCCTCATACTGGTCCGATTTTCCATCCGGAAAATGAAGTCATGCCCCCAGGGTCTGGGTATCAATGAAAGGTGGACTTTGGGGCTCCAAGGACTTCCGGGGTCCTCGTTGCCAGCAGCTTTACTTTTGGAGAAAATCAGCCAAGTTTGCAAATTTCACACCGGGAACGATGCAGATGGCCAGGGCGAGTGGCCTCAAACTGACTCTATTTTCCATGGGGAAAAGAAGTCATGTCCCCAGCGTCTGGGTGTCAGATGAAAGGTGGCCTTTGGGGCTCTAAGGACTTGCAAGCTCCTAGTTGCCAACAGCGTTAGTTCTGCAGGAATCCAGCAATGTTAAAAAATTTCTCACTGGGAACTGCGCTGTTGGCCAGGGCAAATGGCTGCAAATGGAGGCCATTTTGCATGGCAAAAAGAAGTCCTTTCCCCAGGGTCTTGGTGTCAGATGAAAGGTGGTCTTTGGGGCTCCAAGGACTTCCAGGGTCCTCGTTGCCAGCAGCTTTACTTTTGGAGAAAATCAGCCAAGTTTGCAAATTTCACACCGGGAACGATGCAGATGGCCAGGGCGATTGGCCTCAAACTGACCCCATTTTCCATGGGGAAAATTAATTCATGTCCCCAGGGTCTGGGTGTCAGATGAAAGGTGGACTTTAGGGCTCTAAGGACTTGCAGGGTACTACTTATTGGCAGCTTTAGATTTGGAGAAATCCAGCAAAGTTGGCAAATTTCTTGCTGGGCACCACCCTATTGGTCAGGGCGAGAGGCCAGAAATGGAGGCCATTTTCCATGGGGAAAATGAAGTCATTGGCCCAGGGTCTGCGGATCAGATGAAAGGTGGCATCTGGGGCCCTAAGGAGTTGCAGGGTCCTCCTTGCCAGCAGCTTTACTTTTGGAGAAAATCAGCCAAGTTTGCAAATTTCACACCGGGAACGATGCAGATGGCCAGGGCGATTGGCCTCAAACTGACCCCATTTTCCATGGGGAAAATTAATTCATGTCCCCAGGGTCTGGGTGTCAGATGAAAGCTGGCCTTTGGGGCTCTAAGGACTTGCAAGCTCCTAGTTGCCAACAGCTTTAGCTGTGGAGGGATCCAGTAATGTTTAAAAATTTCTCACTGGGCACTGCCCTGTTGGCCAGGGCAAATGGCTGCAAAGAGAGGTTATTATGCATGGGAAAAAGAAGTCCTTTCCACAGGGTCTGGGTGTCAGATGAAAGGTGGCCATGGGGCTCCAAGGACTTCCAGGGTCCTCGTTGCCAGCAGCTTTACTTTTGGTGAAAATCAGCCAAGTTTGCAAATTTCACACCGGGAACGATGCAGATGGCCAGGGCGAGTGGCCTCATACTGATGCGATTTTCCATCCGGAAAATGAAGTCATGCCCCCAGGGTCTGGGTATCAATGAAAGGTGGACTTTGGGGCTCCAAGGACTTCCGGGGTCCTCGTTGCCAGCAGCTTTAATTTTGGAGAAAATCAGCCAAGTTTGCAAATTTCACACCGGGAACAATGCAGATTACCAGGGCGATTGGTCTCAAACTGACCCCATTTTCCCTGGGGAAAATTAATTCATATCCCCATGGTCTGGGTGTCAGATGAAAGGTGGCCTTTGGGGCTCTAAGGACTTGCAAGCTCCTAGTTGCCGATTGCTTTAGTTTTGGAGGAATCCAGCAAATTGTAAAAATTTCTCACTGGGCACTGCCCTGTTGGCCAGGGAAAATGGGTGCAAATGGAGGCCGTTTCCCATGGGTAAAAGAAGTCCTTTCCCCAGGTTCTGGGTGTCAGATGAAAGGTGGCCTTTGGGGCTCTAAGGACTTGCAGGGTACTACTTATTGGCAGCTTTAGATTTGGAGAAATCCAGCAAAGATTGCATGTTTCTTGCTGGACACCGCCCTATTAGTCAAGGCGAGAGGCCACAAATGGAGGCCATTTTCCATGGGGAAAATGAAGTCATGTCTCCAGGGTCTGGGTATCAGATGAAAGGTGGCCTTTGGGGCTCAATGGACTTGCAAGCTCCTTGTTGCCAACAGCGTTAGTTCAGCAGGAATCCCGCAATGTTAAAAAATTTCTCACTGGGAACTGCGCTGTTGGCCAGGGCAAATGGCTGCAAAGAGAGGCCATTTTGCATGGGGAAAAGAAGTCCTTTCCCCAGGGTCTGGGTATCAGCTGGAAGTTGGCATCTGGGGCTCTAAGGACTTGCAGTGTCCTAGTTGCTGGCAGCTTTTGTTTTGGAAGAATCCAGCTGAGTTTGCAAATTGCTCGCTTGGCACTGCCCTGCCTGCTAGGCCAAGGGGCCACAAATGAAGGCCATTTTCCATGGGAAAAATGTCCTTTTCCCAGGGTCTCAGTAATATGTTCAAGGTGGCCTTTGAGCTTCTAAGTACTTACAGGATCCTACTTGCTGCCAGCTTTACTTTTGGAAAAATGAAGCAAAAATTTGGTAATTCTACCTTGTCTCCCCTCTTTCGGCCAGGGTGAGTGGCTGCAAACGGAGTCCATTTCCCATGGGAAAAAGAAGTCCTTTCCCCAGAGTCTGCGTATCAGATGAAAGGTGGCCATGGGGCTCCAAGGACTTCCAGGGTCCTCATTGCAAGCAGCTTTACTTTTGGAGAAAATCAGCCAAGTTTGCAAATTTCACACAGGGAACGATGCAGATGGCCAGGGCGAGTGGCCTCATACTGGTCCGATTTTCCATCCGGAAAATGAAGTCATGCCCCCAGGGTCTGGGTATCAATGAAAGGTGGACTTTGGGGCTCCAAGGACTTCCGGGGTCCTCGTTGCCAGCAGCTTTACTTTTGGAGAAAATCAGCCAAGTTTGCAAATTTCACACCGGGAACGATGCAGATGGCCAGGGCGAGTGGCCTCAAACTGACTCTATTTTCCATGGGGAAAAGAAGTCATGTCCCCAGCGTCTGGGTGTCAGATGAAAGCTGGCCTTTGGGGCTCTAAGGACTTGCAAGCTCCTAGTTGCCAACAGCGTTAGTTCTGCAGGAATCCAGCAATGTTAAAAAATTTCTCACTGGGAACTGCGCTGTTGGCCAGGGCAAATGGCTGCAAATGGAGGCCATTTTGCATGGCAAAAAGAAGTCCTTTCCCCAGGGTCTGGGTGTCAGATGAAAGGTGGTCTTTGGGGCTCCAAGGACTTCCAGGGTCCTCGTTGCCAGCAGCTTTACTTTTGGAGAAAATCAGCCAAGTTTGCAAATTTCACACTGGGAACGATGCAGATGGCCAGGGCGATTGGCCTCAAACTGACCCCATTTTCCATGGGGAAAATTAATTCATGTCCCCAGGGTCTGGGTGTCAGATGAAAGGTGGACTTTAGGGCTCTAAGGACTTGCAGGGTACTACTTATTGGCAGCTTTAGATTTGGAGAAATCCAGCAAAGTTGGCAAATTTCTTGCTGGGCACCACCCTATTGGTCAGGGCGAGAGGCCAGAAATGGAGGCCATTTTCCATGGGGAAAATGAAGTCATTGGCCCAGGGTCTGCGGATCAGATGAAAGGTGGCATCTGGGGCCCTAAGGAGTTGCAGGGTCCTCCTTGCCAGCAGCTTTACTTTTGGAGAAAATCAGCCAAGTTTGCAAATTTCACACCGGGAACGATGCAGATGGCCAGGGCGAGTGGCCTCAAAATGACCCCATTTTTCATGGGGAAAAGAAGTCATGTCCCCATGGTCTGGGTGTCAGATGAAAGCTGGCCTTTGGGGCTCTAAGGACTTGCAAGCTCCTAGTTGCCAACAGCTTTAGCTGTGGAGGGATCCAGTAATGTTTAAAAATTTCTCACTGGGCACTGCCCTGTTGGCCAGGGCAAATGGCTGCAAAGAGAGGTTATTATGCATGGGAAAAAGAAGTCCTTTCCCCAGGGTCTGGGTGTCAGATGAAAGGTGGCCATGGGGCTCCAAGGACTTCCAGGGTCCTCGTTGCCAGCAGCTTTACTTTTGGTGAAAATCAGCCAAGTTTGCAAATTTCACACCGGGAACGATGCAGATGGCCAGGGCGAGTGGCCTCATACTGATGCGATTTTCCATCCGGAAAATGAAGTCATGCCCCCAGGGTCTGGGTATCAATGAAAGGTGGACTTTGGGGCTCCAAGGACTTCCGGGGTCCTCGTTGCCAGCAGCTTTACTTTTGGAGAAAATCAGCCAAGTTTGCAAATTTCACACCGGGAACAATGCAGATTACCAGGGCGATTGGTCTCAAACTGACCCCATTTTCCCTGGGGAAAATTAATTCATATCCCCATGGTCTGGGTGTCAGATGAAAGGTGGCCTTTGGGGCTCTAAGGACTTGCAAGCTCCTAGTTGCCGATTGCTTTAGTTTTGGAGGAATCCAGCAAATTGTAAAAATTTCTCACTGGGCACTGCCCTGTTGGCCAGGGAAAATGGGTGCAAATGGAGGCCATTTTGCATGGGAAAAAGAAGTCCTTTCCCCAGGTTCTGGGTGTCAGATGAAAGGTGGCCTTTGGGGCTCTAAGGACTTGCAGGGTACTACTTATTGGCAGCTTTAGATTTGGAGAAATCCAGCAAAGATTGCATGTTTCTTGCTGGACACCGCCCTATTAGTCAAGGCGAGAGGCCACAAATGGAGGCCATTTTCCATGGGGAAAATGAAGTCATGTCTCCAGGGTCTGGGTATCAGATGAAAGGTGGCCTTTGGGGCTCAATGGACTTGCAAGCTCCTTGTTGCCAACAGCGTTAGTTCAGCAGGAATCCCGCAATGTTAAAAAATTTCTCACTGGGAACTGCGCTGTTGGCCAGGGCAAATGGCTGCAAAGAGAGGCCATTTTGCATGGGGAAAAGAAGTCCTTTCCCCAGGGTCTGGGTATCAGCTGGAAGTTGGCATCTGGGGCTCTAAGGACTTGCAGTGTCCTAGTTGCTGGCAGCTTTTGTTTTGGAAGAATCCAGCTGAGTTTGCAAATTGCTCGCTTGGCACTGCCCTGCCTGCTAGGCCAAGGGGCCACAAATGAAGGCCATTTTCCATGGGAAAAATGTCCTTTTCCCAGGGTCTCAGTAATATGTTCAAGGTGGCCTTTGAGCTTCTAAGTACTTACAGGATCCTACTTGCTGCCAGCTTTACTTTTGGAAAAATGAAGCAAAAATTTGGTAATTCTACCTTGTCTCCCCTCTTTCGGCCAGGGTGAGTGGCTGCAAACGGAGTCCATTTCCCATGGGAAAAAGAAGTCCTTTCCCCAGAGTCTGCGTATCAGATGAAAGGTGGCCATGGGGCTCCAAGGACTTCCAGGGTCCTCGTTGCCAGCAGCTTTACTTTTGGTGAAAATCAGCCAAGTTTGCAAATTTCACACCGGGAACGATGCAGATGGCCAGGGCGAGTGGCCTCATACTGGTCCGATTTTCCATCCGGAAAATGAAGTCATGCCCCCAGGGTCTGGGTATCAATGAAAGGTGGACTTTGGGGCTCCAAGGACTTCCGGGGTCCTCGTTGCCAGCAGCTTTACTTTTGGAGAAAATCAGCCAAGTTTGCAAATTTCACACCGGGAACGATGCAGATGGCCAGGGCGAGTGGCCTCAAACTGACTCTATTTTCCATGGGGAAAAGAAGTCATGTCCCCAGCGTCTGGGTGTCAGATGAAAGGTGGCCTTTGGGGCTCTAAGGACTTGCAAGCTCCTAGTTGCCAACAGCGTTAGTTCTGCAGGAATCCAGCAATGTTAAAAAATTTCTCACTGGGAACTGCGCTGTTGGCCAGGGCAAATGGCTGCAAATGGAGGCCATTTTGCATGGCAAAAAGAAGTCCTTTCCCCAGGGTCTGGGTGTCAGATGAAAGGTGGTCTTTGGGGCTCCAAGGACTTCCAGGGTCCTCGTTGCCAGCAGCTTTACTTTTGGAGAAAATCAGCCAAGTTTGCAAATTTCACACCGGGAACGATGCAGATGGCCAGGGCGATTGGCCTCAAACTGACCCCATTTTCCATGGGGAAAATTAATTCATGTCCCCAGGGTCTGGGTGTCAGATGAAAGGTGGACTTTAGGGCTCTAAGGACTTGCAGGGTACTACTTATTGGCAGCTTTAGATTTGGAGAAATCCAGCAAAGTTGGCAAATTTCTTGCTGGGCACCACCCTATTGGTCAGGGCGAGAGGCCAGAAATGGAGGCCATTTTCCATGGGGAAAATGAAGTCATTGGCCCAGGGTCTGCGGATCAGATGAAAGGTGGCATCTGGGGCCCTAAGGAGTTGCAGGGTCCTCCTTGCCAGCAGCTTTACTTTTGGAGAAAATCAGCCAAGTTTGCAAATTTCACACCGGGAACGATGCAGATGGCCAGGGCGATTGGCCTCAAACTGACCCCATTTTCCATGGGGAAAATTAATTCATGTCCCCAGGGTCTGGGTGTCAGATGAAAGCTGGCCTTTGGGGCTCTAAGGACTTGCAAGCTCCTAGTTGCCAACAGCTTTAGCTGTGGAGGGATCCAGTAATGTTTAAAAATTTCTCACTGGGCACTGCCCTGTTGGCCAGGGCAAATGGCTGCAAAGAGAGGTTATTATGCATGGGAAAAAGAAGTCCTTTCCACAGGGTCTGGGTGTCAGATGAAAGGTGGCCATGGGGCTCCAAGGACTTCCAGGGTCCTCGTTGCCAGCAGCTTTACTTTTGGTGAAAATCAGCCAAGTTTGCAAATTTCACACCGGGAACGATGCAGATGGCCAGGGCGAGTGGCCTCATACTGATGCGATTTTCCATCCGGAAAATGAAGTCATGCCCCCAGGGTCTGGGTATCAATGAAAGGTGGACTTTGGGGCTCCAAGGACTTCCGGGGTCCTCGTTGCCAGCAGCTTTAATTTTGGAGAAAATCAGCCAAGTTTGCAAATTTCACACCGGGAACAATGCAGATTACCAGGGCGATTGGTCTCAAACTGACCCCATTTTCCCTGGGGAAAATTAATTCATATCCCCATGGTCTGGGTGTCAGATGAAAGGTGGCCTTTGGGGCTCTAAGGACTTGCAAGCTCCTAGTTGCCGATTGCTTTAGTTTTGGAGGAATCCAGCAAATTGTAAAAATTTCTCACTGGGCACTGCCCTGTTGGCCAGGGAAAATGGGTGCAAATGGAGGCCATTTCCCATGGGTAAAAGAAGTCCTTTCCCCAGGTTCTGGGTGTCAGATGAAAGGTGGCCTTTGGGGCTCTAAGGACTTGCAGGGTACTACTTATTGGCAGCTTTAGATTTGGAGAAATCCAGCAAAGATTGCATGTTTCTTGCTGGACACCGCCCTATTAGTCAAGGCGAGAGGCCACAAATGGAGGCCATTTTCCATGGGGAAAATGAAGTCATGTCTCCAGGGTCTGGGTATCAGATGAAAGGTGGCCTTTGGGGCTCAATGGACTTGCAAGCTCCTTGTTGCCAACAGCGTTAGTTCAGCAGGAATCCCGCAATGTTAAAAAATTTCTCACTGGGAACTGCGCTGTTGGCCAGGGCAAATGGCTGCAAAGAGAGGCCATTTTGCATGGGGAAAAGAAGTCCTTTCCCCAGGGTCTGGGTATCAGCTGGAAGTTGGCATCTGGGGCTCTAAGGACTTGCAGTGTCCTAGTTGCTGGCAGCTTTTGTTTTGGAAGAATCCAGCTGAGTTTGCAAATTGCTCGCTTGGCACTGCCCTGCCTGCTAGGCCAAGGGGCCACAAATGAAGGCCATTTTCCATGGGAAAAATGCCCTTTTCCCAGGGTCTCAGTAATATGTTCAAGGTGGCCTTTGAGCTTCTAAGTACTTACAGGATCCTACTTGCTGCCAGCTTTACTTTTGGAAAAATGAAGCAAAAATTTGGTAATTCTACCTTGTCTCCCCTCTTTCGGCCAGGGTGAGTGGCTGCAAACGGAGTCCATTTCCCATGGGAAAAAGAAGTCCTTTCCCCAGAGTCTGCGTATCAGATGAAAGGTGGCCATGGGGCTCCAAGGACTTCCAGGGTCCTCATTGCAAGCAGCTTTACTTTTGCAGAAAATCAGCCAAGTTTGCAAATTTCACACAGGGAACGATGCAGATGGCCAGGGCGAGTGGCCTCATACTGGTCCGATTTTCCATCCGGAAAATGAAGTCATGCCCCCAGGGTCTGGGTATCAATGAAAGGTGGACTTTGGGGCTCCAAGGACTTCCGGGGTCCTCGTTGCCAGCAGCTTTACTTTTGGAGAAAATCAGCCAAGTTTGCAAATTTCACACCGGGAACGATGCAGATGGCCAGGGCGAGTGGCCTCAAACTGACTCTATTTTCCATGGGGAAAAGAAGTCATGTCCCCAGCGTCTGGGTGTCAGATGAAAGGTGGCCTTTGGGGCTCTAAGGACTTGCAAGCTCCTAGTTGCCAACAGCGTTAGTTCTGCAGGAATCCAGCAATGTTAAAAAATTTCTCACTGGGAACTGCGCTGTTGGCCAGGGCAAATGGCTGCAAATGGAGGCCATTTTGCATGGCAAAAAGAAGTCCTTTCCCCAGGGTCTGGGTGTCAGATGAAAGGTGGTCTTTGGGGCTCCAAGGACTTCCAGGGTCCTCGTTGCCAGCAGCTTTACTTTTGGAGAAAATCAGCCAAGTTTGCAAATTTCACACTGGGAACGATGCAGATGGCCAGGGCGATTGGCCTCAAACTGACCCCATTTTCCATGGGGAAAATTAATTCATGTCCCCAGGGTCTGGGTGTCAGATGAAAGGTGGACTTTAGGGCTCTAAGGACTTGCAGGGTACTACTTATTGGCAGCTTTAGATTTGGAGAAATCCAGCAAAGTTGGCAAATTTCTTGCTGGGCACCACCCTATTGGTCAGGGCGAGAGGCCAGAAATGGAGGCCATTTTCCATGGGAAAAATGAAGTCATTGGCCCAGGGTCTGCGGATCAGATGAAAGGTGGCATCTGGGGCCCTAAGGAGTTGCAGGGTCCTCCTTGCCAGCAGCTTTACTTTTGGAGAAAATCAGCCAAGTTTGCAAATTTCACACCGGGAACGATGCAGATGGCCAGGGCGAGTGGCCTCAAAATGACCCCATTTTTCATGGGGAAAAGAAGTCATGTCCCCAGCGTCTGGGTGTCAGATGAAAGCTGGCCTTTGGGGCTCTAAGGACTTGCAAGCTCCTAGTTGCCAACAGCTTTAGCTGTGGAGGGATCCAGTAATGTTTAAAAATTTCTCACTGGGCACTGCCCTGTTGGCCAGGGCAAATGGCTGCAAAGAGAGGTTATTATGCATGGGAAAAAGAAGTCCTTTCCCCAGGGTCTGGGTGTCAGATGAAAGGTGGCCATGGGGCTCCAAGGACTTCCGGGGTCCTCGTTGCCAGCAGCTTTACTTTTGGTGAAAATCAGCCAAGTTTGCAAATTTCACACCGGGAACGATGCAGATGGCCAGGGCGAGTGGCCTCATACTGATGCGATTTTCCATCCGGAAAATGAAGTCATGCCCCCAGGGTCTGGGTATCAATGAAAGGTGGACTTTGGGGCTCCAAGGACTTCCGGGGTCCTCGTTGCCAGCAGCTTTAATTTTGGAGAAAATCAGCCAAGTTTGCAAATTTCACACCGGGAACAATGCAGATTACCAGGGCGATTGGTCTCAAACTGACCCCATTTTCCCTGGGGAAAATTAATTCATATCCCCATGGTCTGGGTGTCAGATGAAAGGTGGCCTTTGGGGCTCTAAGGACTTGCAAGCTCCTAGTTGCCGATTGCTTTAGTTTTGGAGGAATCCAGCAAATTGTAAAAATTTCTCACTGGGCACTGCCCTGTTGGCCAGGGAAAATGGGTGCAAATGGAGGCCATTTTGCATGGGAAAAAGAAGTCCTTTCCCCAGGTTCTGGGTGTCAGATGAAAGGTGGCCTTTGGGGCTCTAAGGACTTGCAGGGTACTACTTATTGGCAGCTTTAGATTTGGAGAAATCCAGCAAAGATTGCATGTTTCTTGCTGGACACCGCCCTATTAGTCAAGGCGAGAGGCCACAAATGGAGGCCATTTTCCATGGGGAAAATGAAGTCATGTCTCCAGGGTCTGGGTATCAGATGAAAGGTGGCCTTTGGGGCTCAATGGACTTGCAAGCTCCTTGTTGCCAACAGCGTTAGTTCAGCAGGAATCCCGCAATGTTAAAAAATTTCTCACTGGGAACTGCGCTGTTGGCCAGGGCAAATGGCTGCAAAGAGAGGCCATTTTGCATGGGGAAAAGAAGTCCTTTCCCCAGGGTCTGGGTATCAGCTGGAAGTTGGCATCTGGGGCTCTAAGGACTTGCAGTGTCCTAGTTGCTGGCAGCTTTTGTTTTGGAAGAATCCAGCTGAGTTTGCAAATTGCTCGCTTGGCACTGCCCTGCCTGCTAGGCCAAGGGGCCACAAATGAAGGCCATTTTCCATGGGAAAAATGTCCTTTTCCCAGGGTCTCAGTAATATGTTCAAGGTGGCCTTTGAGCTTCTAAGTACTTACAGGATCCTACTTGCTGCCAGCTTTACTTTTGGAAAAATGAAGCAAAAATTTGGTAATTCTACCTTGTCTCCCCTCTTTCGGCCAGGGTGAGTGGCTGCAAACGGAGTCCATTTCCCATGGGAAAAAGAAGTCCTTTCCCCAGAGTCTGCGTATCAGATGAAAGGTGGCCATGGGGCTCCAAGGACTTCCAGGGTCCTCGTTGCCAGCAGCTTTACTTTTGGTGAAAATCAGCCAAGTTTGCAAATTTCACACCGGGAACGATGCAGATGGCCAGGGCGAGTGGCCTCATACTGGTCCGATTTTCCATCCGGAAAATGAAGTCATGCCCCCAGGGTCTGGGTATCAATGAAAGGTGGACTTTGGGGCTCCAAGGACTTCCGGGGTCCTCGTTGCCAGCAGCTTTACTTTTGGAGAAAATCAGCCAAGTTTGCAAATTTCACACCGGGAACGATGCAGATGGCCAGGGCGAGTGGCCTCAAACTGACTCTATTTTCCATGGGGAAAAGAAGTCATGTCCCCAGGGTCTGGGTGTCAGATGAAAGGTGGCCTTTGGGGCTCTAAGGACTTGCAAGCTCCTAGTTGCCAACAGCGTTAGTTCTGCAGGAATCCAGCAATGTTAAAAAATTTCTCACTGGGAACTGCGCTGTTGGCCAGGGCAAATGGCTGCAAATGGAGGCCATTTTGCATGGCAAAAAGAAGTCCTTTCCCCAGGGTCTGGGTGTCAGATGAAAGGTGGTCTTTGGGGCTCCAAGGACTTCCAGGGTCCTCGTTGCCAGCAGCTTTACTTTTGGAGAAAATCAGCCAAGTTTGCAAATTTCACACCGGGAACGATGCAGATGGCCAGGGCGATTGGCCTCAAACTGACCCCATTTTCCATGGGGAAAATTAATTCATGTCCCCAGGGTCTGGGTGTCAGATGAAAGGTGGACTTTAGGGCTCTAAGGACTTGCAGGGTACTACTTATTGGCAGCTTTAGATTTGGAGAAATCCAGCAAAGTTGGCAAATTTCTTGCTGGGCACCACCCTATTGGTCAGGGCGAGAGGCCAGAAATGGAGGCCATTTTCCATGGGGAAAATGAAGTCATTGGCCCAGGGTCTGCGGATCAGATGAAAGGTGGCATCTGGGGCCCTAAGGAGTTGCAGGGTCCTCCTTGCCAGCAGCTTTACTTTTGGAGAAAATCAGCCAAGTTTGCAAATTTCACACCGGGAACGATGCAGATGGCCAGGGCGATTGGCCTCAAACTGACCCCATTTTCCATGGGGAAAATTAATTCATGTCCCCAGGGTCTGGGTGTCAGATGAAAGGTGGACTTTGGGGCTCTAAGGACTTGCAAGCTCCTAGTTGCCAACAGCTTTAGCTGTGGAGGGATCCAGTAATGTTTAAAAATTTCTCACTGGGCACTGCCCTGTTGGCCAGGGCAAATGGCTGCAAAGAGAGGTTATTATGCATGGGAAAAAGAAGTCCTTTCCACAGGGTCTGGGTGTCAGATGAAAGGTGGCCATGGGGCTCCAAGGACTTCCAGGGTCCTCGTTGCCAGCAGCTTTACTTTTGGTGAAAATCAGCCAAGTTTGCAAATTTCACACCGGGAACGATGCAGATGGCCAGGGCGAGTGGCCTCATACTGATGCGATTTTCCATCCGGAAAATGAAGTCATGCCCCCAGGGTCTGGGTATCAATGAAAGGTGGACTTTGGGGCTCCAAGGACTTCCGGGGTCCTCGTTGCCAGCAGCTTTACTTTTGGAGAAAATCAGCCAAGTTTGCAAATTTCACACCGGGAACAATGCAGATTACCAGGGCGATTGGTCTCAAACTGACCCCATTTTCCCTGGGGAAAATTAATTCATATCCCCATGGTCTGGGTGTCAGATGAAAGGTGGCCTTTGGGGCTCTAAGGACTTGCAAGCTCCTAGTTGCCGATTGCTTTAGTTTTGGAGGAATCCAGCAAATTGTAAAAATTTCTCACTGGGCACTGCCCTGTTGGCCAGGGCAAATGGGTGCAAATGGAGGCCATTTTGCATGGGAAAAAGAAGTCCTTTCCCCAGGTTCTGGGTGTCAGATGAAAGGTGGCCTTTGGGGCTCTAAGGACTTGCAGGGTACTACTTATTGGCAGCTTTAGATTTGGAGAAATCCAGCAAAGATTGCATGTTTCTTGCTGGACACCGCCCTATTAGTCAAGGCGAGAGGCCACAAATGGAGGCCATTTTCCATGGGGAAAATGAAGTCATGTCTCCAGGGTCTGGGTATCAGATGAAAGGTGGCCTTTGGGGCTCAATGGACTTGCAAGCTCCTTGTTGCCAACAGCGTTAGTTCAGCAGGAATCCCGCAATGTTAAAAAATTTCTCACTGGGAACTGCGCTGTTGGCCAGGGCAAATGGCTGCAAAGAGAGGCCATTTTGCATGGGGAAAAGAAGTCCTTTCCCCAGGGTCTGGGTATCAGCTGGAAGTTGGCATCTGGGGCTCTAAGGACTTGCAGTGTCCTAGTTGCTGGCAGCTTTTGTTTTGGAAGAATCCAGCTGAGTTTGCAAATTGCTCGCTTGGCACTGCCCTGCCTGCTAGGCCAAGGGGCCACAAATGAAGGCCATTTTCCATGGGAAAAATGTCCTTTTCCCAGGGTCTCAGTAATATGTTCAAGGTGGCCTTTGAGCTTCTAAGTACTTACAGGATCCTACTTGCTGCCAGCTTTACTTTTGGAAAAATGAAGCAAAAATTTGGTAATTCTACCTTGTCTCCCCTCTTTCGGCCAGGGTGAGTGGCTGCAAACGGAGTCCATTTCCCATGGGAAAAAGAAGTCCTTTCCCCAGAGTCTGCGTATCAGATGAAAGGTGGCCATGGGGCTCCAAGGACTTCCAGGGTCCTCATTGCAAGCAGCTTTACTTTTGGAGAAAATCAGCCAAGTTTGCAAATTTCACACAGGGAACGATGCAGATGGCCAGGGCGAGTGGCCTCATACTGGTCCGATTTTCCATCCGGAAAATGAAGTCATGCCCCCAGGGTCTGGGTATCAATGAAAGGTGGACTTTGGGGCTCCAAGGACTTCCGGGGTCCTCGTTGCCAGCAGCTTTACTTTTGGAGAAAATCAGCCAAGTTTGCAAATTTCACACCGGGAACGATGCAGATGGCCAGGGCGAGTGGCCTCAAACTGACTCTATTTTCCATGGGGAAAAGAAGTCATGTCCCCAGCGTCTGGGTGTCAGATGAAAGGTGGCCTTTGGGGCTCTAAGGACTTGCAAGCTCCTAGTTGCCAACAGCGTTAGTTCTGCAGGAATCCAGCAATGTTAAAAAATTTCTCACTGGGAACTGCGCTGTTGGCCAGGGCAAATGGCTGCAAATGGAGGCCATTTTGCATGGCAAAAAGAAGTCCTTTCCCCAGGGTCTGGGTGTCAGATGAAAGGTGGTCTTTGGGGCTCCAAGGACTTCCAGGGTCCTCGTTGCCAGCAGCTTTACTTTTGGAGAAAATCAGCCAAGTTTGCAAATTTCACACCGGGAACGATGCAGATGGCCAGGGCGATTGGCCTCAAACTGACCCCATTTTCCATGGGGAAAATTAATTCATGTCCCCAGGGTCTGGGTGTCAGATGAAAGGTGGACTTTAGGGCTCTAAGGACTTGCAGGGTACTACTTATTGGCAGCTTTAGATTTGGAGAAATCCAGCAAAGTTGGCAAATTTCTTGCTGGGCACCACCCTATTGGTCAGGGCGAGAGGCCAGAAATGGAGGCCATTTTCCATGGGGAAAATGAAGTCATTGGCCCAGGGTCTGCGGATCAGATGAAAGGTGGCATCTGGGGCCCTAAGGAGTTGCAGGGTCCTCCTTGCCAGCAGCTTTACTTTTGGAGAAAATCAGCCAAGTTTGCAAATTTCACACCTGGAACGATGCAGATGGCCAGGGCGAGTGGCCTCAAACTGACCCCATTTTTCATGGGGAAAAGAAGTCATGTCCCCAGCGTCTGGGTGTCAGATGAAAGCTGGCCTTTGGGGCTCTAAGGACTTGCAAGCTCCTAGTTGCCAACAGCTTTAGCTGTGGAGGGATCCAGTAATGTTTAAAAATTTCTCACTGGGCACTGCCCTGTTGGCCAGGGCAAATGGCTGCAAAGAGAGGTTATTATGCATGGGAAAAAGAAGTCCTTTCCCCAGGGTCTGGGTGTCAGATGAAAGGTGGCCATGGGGCTCCAAGGACTTCCAGGGTCCTCGTTGCCAGCAGCTTTACTTTTGGTGAAAATCAGCCAAGTTTGCAAATTTCACACCGGGAACGATGCAGATGGCCAGGGCGAGTGGCCTCATACTGATGCGATTTTCCATCCGGAAAATGAAGTCATGCCCCCAGGGTCTGGGTATCAATGAAAGGTGGACTTTGGGGCTCCAAGGACTTCCGGGGTCCTCGTTGCCAGCAGCTTTAATTTTGGAGAAAATCAGCCAAGTTTGCAAATTTCACACCGGGAACAATGCAGATTACCAGGGCGATTGGTCTCAAACTGACCCCATTTTCCCTGGGGAAAATTAATTCATATCCCCATGGTCTGGGTGTCAGATGAAAGGTGGCCTTTGGGGCTCTAAGGACTTGCAAGCTCCTAGTTGCCGATTGCTTTAGTTTTGGAGGAATCCAGCAAATTGTAAAAATTTCTCACTGGGCACTGCCCTGTTGGCCAGGGAAAATGGGTGCAAATGGAGGCCATTTTGCATGGGAAAAAGAAGTCCTTTCCCCAGGTTCTGGGTGTCAGATGAAAGGTGGCCTTTGGGGCTCTAAGGACTTGCAGGGTACTACTTATTGGCAGCTTTAGATTTGGAGAAATCCAGCAAAGATTGCATGTTTCTTGCTGGACACCGCCCTATTAGTCAAGGCGAGAGGCCACAAATGGAGGCCATTTTCCATGGGGAAAATGAAGTCATGTCTCCAGGGTCTGGGTATCAGATGAAAGGTGGCCTTTGGGGCTCAATGGACTTGCAAGCTCCTTGTTGCCAACAGCGTTAGTTCAGCAGGAATCCCGCAATGTTAAAAAATTTCTCACTGGGAACTGCGCTGTTGGCCAGGGCAAATGGCTGCAAAGAGAGGCCATTTTGCATGGGGAAAAGAAGTCCTTTCCCCAGGGTCTGGGTATCAGCTGGAAGTTGGCATCTGGGGCTCTAAGGACTTGCAGTGTCCTAGTTGCTGGCAGCTTTTGTTTTGGAAGAATCCAGCTGAGTTTGCAAATTGCTCGCTTGGCACTGCCCTGCCTGCTAGGCCAAGGGGCCACAAATGAAGGCCATTTTCCATGGGAAAAATGTCCTTTTCCCAGGGTCTCAGTAATATGTTCAAGGTGGCCTTTGAGCTTCTAAGTACTTACAGGATCCTACTTGCTGCCAGCTTTACTTTTGGAAAAATGAAGCAAAAATTTGGTAATTCTACCTTGTCTCCCCTCTTTCGGCCAGGGTGAGTGGCTGCAAACGGAGTCCATTTCCCATGGGAAAAAGAAGTCCTTTCCCCAGAGTCTGCGTATCAGATGAAAGGTGGCCATGGGGCTCCAAGGACTTCCAGGGTCCTCGTTGCCAGCAGCTTTACTTTTGGTGAAAATCAGCCAAGTTTGCAAATTTCACACCGGGAACGATGCAGATGGCCAGGGCGAGTGGCCTCATACTGGTCCGATTTTCCATCCGGAAAATGAAGTCATGCCCCCAGGGTCTGGGTATCAATGAAAGGTGGACTTTGGGGCTCCAAGGACTTCCGGGGTCCTCGTTGCCAGCAGCTTTACTTTTGGAGAAAATCAGCCAAGTTTGCAAATTTCACACCGGGAACGATGCAGATGGCCAGGGCGAGTGGCCTCAAACTGACTCTATTTTCCATGGGGAAAAGAAGTCATGTCCCCAGCGTCTGGGTGTCAGATGAAAGGTGGCCTTTGGGGCTCTAAGGACTTGCAAGCTCCTAGTTGCCAACAGCGTTAGTTCTGCAGGAATCCAGCAATGTTAAAAAATTTCTCACTGGGAACTGCGCTGTTGGCCAGGGCAAATGGCTGCAAATGGAGGCCATTTTGCATGGGAAAAAGAAGTCCTTTCCCCAGGGTCTGGGTGTCAGATGAAAGGTGGTCTTTGGGGCTCCAAGGACTTCCAGGGTCCTCGTTGCCAGCAGCTTTACTTTTGGAGAAAATCAGCCAAGTTTGCAAATTTCACACCGGGAACGATGCAGATGGCCAGGGCGATTGGCCTCAAACTGACCCCATTTTCCATGGGGAAAATTAATTCATGTCCCCAGGGTCTGGGTGTCAGATGAAAGGTGGACTTTAGGGCTCTAAGGACTTGCAGGGTACTACTTATTGGCAGCTTTAGATTTGGAGAAATCCAGCAAAGTTGGCAAATTTCTTGCTGGGCACCACCCTATTGGTCAGGGCGAGAGGCCAGAAATGGAGGCCATTTTCCATGGGGAAAATGAAGTCATTGGCCCAGGGTCTGCGGATCAGATGAAAGGTGGCATCTGGGGCCCTAAGGAGTTGCAGGGTCCTCCTTGCCAGCAGCTTTACTTTTGGAGAAAATCAGCCAAGTTTGCAAATTTCACACCGGGAACGATGCAGATGGCCAGGGCGATTGGCCTCAAACTGACCCCATTTTCCATGGGGAAAATTAATTCATGTCCCCAGGGTCTGGGTGTCAGATGAAAGGTGGCCTTTGGGGCTCTAAGGACTTGCAAGCTCCTAGTTGCCAACAGCTTTAGCTGTGGAGGGATCCAGTAATGTTTAAAAATTTCTCACTGGGCACTGCCCTGTTGGCCAGGGCAAATGGCTGCAAAGAGAGGTTATTATGCATGGGAAAAAGAAGTCCTTTCCACAGGGTCTGGGTGTCAGATGAAAGGTGGCCATGGGGCTCCAAGGACTTCCAGGGTCCTCGTTGCCAGCAGCTTTACTTTTGGTGAAAATCAGCCAAGTTTGCAAATTTCACACCGGGAACGATGCAGATGGCCAGGGCGAGTGGCCTCATACTGATGCGATTTTCCATCCGGAAAATGAAGTCATGCCCCCAGGGTCTGGGTATCAATGAAAGGTGGACTTTGGGGCTCCAAGGACTTCCGGGGTCCTCGTTGCCAGCAGCTTTACTTTTGGAGAAAATCAGCCAAGTTTGCAAATTTCACACCGGGAACAATGCAGATTACCAGGGCGATTGGTCTCAAACTGACCCCATTTTCCCTGGGGAAAATTAATTCATATCCCCATGGTCTGGGTGTCAGATGAAAGGTGGCCTTTGGGGCTCTAAGGACTTGCAAGCTCCTAGTTGCCGATTGCTTTAGTTTTGGAGGAATCCAGCAAATTGTAAAAATTTCTCACTGGGCACCGCCCTGTTGGCCAGGGCAAATGGGTGCAAATGGAGGCCATTTCCCATGGGAAAAAGAAGTCCTTTCCCCAGGTTCTGGGTGTCAGATGAAAGGTGGCCTTTGGGGCTCTAAGGACTTGCAGGGTACTACTTATTGGCAGCTTTAGATTTGGAGAAATCCAGCAAAGATTGCATGTTTCTTGCTGGACACCGCCCTATTAGTCAAGGCGAGAGGCCACAAATGGAGGCCATTTTCCATGGGGAAAATGAAGTCATGTCTCCAGGGTCTGGGTATCAGATGAAAGGTGGCCTTTGGGGCTCAATGGACTTGCAAGCTCCTTGTTGCCAACAGCGTTAGTTCAGCAGGAATCCCGCAATGTTAAAAAATTTCTCACTGGGAACTGCGCTGTTGGCCAGGGCAAATGGCTGCAAAGAGAGGCCATTTTGCATGGGGAAAAGAAGTCCTTTCCCCAGGGTCTGGGTATCAGCTGGAAGTTGGCATCTGGGGCTCTAAGGACTTGCAGTGTCCTAGTTGCTGGCAGCTTTTGTTTTGGAAGAATCCAGCTGAGTTTGCAAATTGCTCGCTTGGCACTGCCCTGCCTGCTAGGCCAAGGGGCCACAAATGAAGGCCATTTTCCATGGGAAAAATGTCCTTTTCCCAGGGTCTCAGTAATATGTTCAAGGTGGCCTTTGAGCTTCTAAGTACTTACAGGATCCTACTTGCTGCCAGCTTTACTTTTGGAAAAATGAAGCAAAAATTTGGTAATTCTACCTTGTCTCCCCTCTTTCGGCCAGGGTGAGTGGCTGAAAACGGAGTCCATTTCCCATGGGAAAAAGAAGTCCTTTCCCCAGAGTCTGCGTATCAGATGAAAGGTGGCCATGGGGCTCCAAGGACTTCCAGGGTCCTCGTTGCCAGCAGCTTTACTTTTGGTGAAAATCAGCCAAGTTTGCAAATTTCACACCGGGAACGATGCAGATGGCCAGGGCGAGTGGCCTCATACTGGTCCGATTTTCCATCCGGAAAATGAAGTCATGCCCCCAGGGTCTGGGTATCAATGAAAGGTGGCCTTTGGGGCTCTAAGGACTTAAAGCTCCTACTTGTTGGCAGCTTTCGTTGTGGAGGAATCCAGCAAAGTTTGCAAATTTCTCACTGGGCACTGCCCTGTTGGCCAGGGCAAATGGCTGCAAATGGAGGCCATTTTCCATGGGAAAAAGAAGTCATGTCCCCAGCGTCTGGGTGTCAGATGAAAGGTGGCCTTTGGGGCTCTAAGGACTTGCAATCTCCTAGTTGCCAACAGCTTTAGCTGTGGAGGGATCCAGTAATGTTTAAAAATTTCTCACTGGGCACTGCCCTGTTGGCCAGGGCAAATGGCTGCAAAGAGAGGTTATTATGCATGGGAAAAAGAAGTCCTTTCCCCAGGGTCTGGGTGTCAGATGAAAGGTGGCCATGGGGCTCCAAGGACTTCCAGGGTCCTCGTTCCCAGCAGCTTTAGTTTTGGTGAAAATCAGCCAAGTTTGCAAATTTCACACCGGGAACGATGCAGATGGCCAGGGCGAGTGGCCTCATACTGGTCCGATTTTCCATCCGGAAAATGAAGTCATGCCCCCAGGGTCTGGGTATCAATGGAAGGTGGACTTTGGGGCTCCAAGGACTTCCGGGGTCCTCGTTGCCAGCAGCTTTACTTTTGGAGAAAATCAGCCAAGTTCGCAAATTTCACACCGGGAACGATGCAGATGGCCAGGGCGAGTGGCCTCAAACTGACTCTATTTTCCATGGGGAAAAGAAGTCATGTCCCCAGCGTCTGGGTGTCAGATGAAAGCTGGCCTTTGGGGCTCTAAGGACTTGCAAGCTCCTAGTTGCCAACAGCGTTAGTTCTGCAGGAATCCAGCAATGTTTAAAAAATTTCTCACTGGGAACTGCGCTGTTGGCCAGGGCAAATGGCTGCAAATGGAGGCCATTTTGCATGGGAAAAAGAAGTCCTTTCCCCAGGGTCTGGGTGTCAGATGAAAGGTGGTCTTTGGGGCTCCAAGGACTTCCAGGGTCCTCGTTGCCAGCAGCTTTACTTTTGGAGAAAATCAGCCAAGTTCGCAAATTTCACACCGGGAACGATGCAGATGGCCAGGGCAATTGGCCTCAAACTGACCCCATTTTCCATGGGGAAAATTAATTCATGTCCCCAGGGTCTGGGTGTCAGATGAAAGGTGGACTTTAGGGCTCTAAGGACTTGCAGGGTACTACTTATTGGCAGCTTTAGATTTGGAGAAATCCAGCAAAGTTGGCAAATTTCTTGCTGGGCACCACCCTATTGGTCAGGGCGAGAGGCCAGAAATGGAGGCCATTTTCCATGGGGAAAATGAAGTCATTGGCCCAGGGTCTGCGGATCAGATGAAAGGTGGCATCTGGGGCCCTAAGGAGTTGCAGGGTCCTCCTTGCCAGCAGCTTTACTTTTGGAGAAAATCAGCCAGGTTTGCAAATTTCACACCGGGAACGATGCAGATGGCAAGGGCGAGTGGCCTCAAACTGACCCCATTTTTCATGGGGAAAAGAAGTCATGTCCCCAGCGTCTGGGTGTCAGATGAAAGCTGGCCTTTGGGGCTCTAAGGACTTGCAAGCTCCTAGTTGCCAACAGCTTTAGCTGTGGAGGGATCCAGTAATGTTTAAAAATTTCTCACTGGGCACTGCCCTGTTGGCCAGGGCAAATGGCTGCAAAGAGAGGTTATTATGCATGGGAAAAAGAAGTCCTTTCCCCAGGGTCTGGGTGTCAGATGAAAGGTGGCCATGGGGCTCCAAGGACTTCCAGGGTCCTCGTTGCCAGCAGCTTTACTTTTGGTGAAAATCAGCCAAGTTTGCAAATTTCACACCGGGAACGATGCAGATGGCCAGGGCGAGTGGCCTCATACTGATGCGATTTTCCATCCGGAAAATGAAGTCATGCCCCCAGGGTCTGGGTATCAATGAAAGGTGGACTTTGGGGCTCCAAGGACTTCCGGGGTCCTCGTTGCCAGCAGCTTTAATTTTGGAGAAAATCAGCCAAGTTTGCAAATTTCACACCGGGAACAATGCAGATTACCAGGGCGATTGGTCTCAAACTGACCCCATTTTCCCTGGGGAAAATTAATTCATATCCCCATGGTCTGGGTGTCAGATGAAAGGTGGCCTTTGGGGCTCTAAGGACTTGCAAGCTCCTAGTTGCCGATTGCTTTAGTTTTGGAGGAATCCAGCAAATTGTAAAAATTTCTCACTGGGCACTGCCCTGTTGGCCAGGGAAAATGGGTGCAAATGGAGGCCATTTTGCATGGGAAAAAGAAGTCCTTTCCCCAGGTTCTGGGTGTCAGATGAAAGGTGGCCTTTGGGGCTCTAAGGACTTGCAGGGTACTACTTATTGGCAGCTTTAGATTTGGAGAAATCCAGCAAAGATTGCATGTTTCTTGCTGGACACCGCCCTATTAGTCAAGGCGAGAGGCCACAAATGGAGGCCATTTTCCATGGGGAAAATGAAGTCATGTCTCCAGGGTCTGGGTATCAGATGAAAGGTGGCCTTTGGGGCTCAATGGACTTGCAAGCTCCTTGTTGCCAACAGCGTTAGTTCAGCAGGAATCCCGCAATGTTAAAAAATTTCTCACTGGGAACTGCGCTGTTGGCCAGGGCAAATGGCTGCAAAGAGAGGCCATTTTGCATGGGGAAAAGAAGTCCTTTCCCCAGGGTCTGGGTATCAGCTGGAAGTTGGCATCTGGGGCTCTAAGGACTTGCAGTGTCCTAGTTGCTGGCAGCTTTTGTTTTGGAAGAATCCAGCTGAGTTTGCAAATTGCTCGCTTGGCACTGCCCTGCCTGCTAGGCCAAGGGGCCACAAATGAAGGCCATTTTCCATGGGAAAAATGTCCTTTTCCCAGGGTCTCAGTAATATGTTCAAGGTGGCCTTTGAGCTTCTAAGTACTTACAGGATCCTACTTGCTGCCAGCTTTACTTTTGGAAAAATGAAGCAAAAATTTGGTAATTCTACCTTGTCTCCCCTCTTTCGGCCAGGGTGAGTGGCTGCAAACGGAGTCCATTTCCCATGGGAAAAAGAAGTCCTTTCCCCAGAGTCTGCGTATCAGATGAAAGGTGGCCATGGGGCTCCAAGGACTTCCAGGGTCCTCATTGCCAGCAGCTTTACTTTTGGAGAAAATCAGCCAAGTTTGCAAATTTCACACCGGGAACGATGCAGATGGCCAGGGCGAGTGGCCTCATACTGGTCCGATTTTCCATCCGGAAAATGAAATCATGTCCCCAGCGTCTGGGTGTCAGATGAAAGGTGGACTTTAGGGCTCTAAGGACTTGCAATCTCCTACTTGCTGTTAGCTTTAGTTGTGGAGGAATCCAGCAATTTTTGCAAATTTCTCACTGCTCACTGCCCTGTTGGCCAGAGCAAATGGCTGCAAAGAGAGGTTATTATGCATGGGAAAAAGAAGTCCTTTCCCCAGGGTCTGGGTGTCAGATGAAAGGTGGCCATGGGGCTCCAAGGACTTCCAGGGTCCTCGTTGCCAGCAGCTTTACTTTTGGTGAAAATCAGCCAAGTTTGCAAATTTCACACCGGGAACGATGCAGATGGCCAGGGCGAGTGGCCTCATACTGGTCCGATTTTCCATCCGGAAAATGAAGTCATGCCCCCAGGGTCTGGGTATCAATGAAAGGTGGCCTTTGGGGCTCTAAGGACTTAAAGCTCCTACTTGTTGGCAGCTTTCGTTGTGGAGGAATCCAGCAAAGTTTGCAAATTTCTCACTGGGCACTGCCCTGTTGGCCAGGGCAAATGGCTGCAAATGGAGGCCATTTTCCATGGGAAAAAGAAGTCATGTCCCCAGCGTCTGGGTGTCAGATGAAAGGTGGCCTTTGGGGCTCTAAGGACTTGCAATCTCCTAGTTGCCAACAGCTTTAGCTGTGGAGGGATCCAGTAATGTTTAAAAATTTCTCACTGGGCACTGCCCTGTTGGCCAGGGCAAATGGCTGCAAAGAGAGGTTATTATGCATGGGAAAAAGAAGTCCTTTCCCCAGGGTCTGGGTGTCAGATGAAAGGTGGCCATGGGGCTCCAAGGACTTCCAGGGTCCTCGTTGCCAGCAGCTTTACTTTTGGAGAAAATCAGCCAAGTTTGCAAATTTCACACTGGGAACGATGCAGATGGCCAGGGCGATTGGCCTCAAACTGACCCCATTTTCCATGGGGAAAATTAATTCATGTCCCCAGGGTCTGGGTGTCAGATGAAAGGTGGACTTTAGGGCTCTAAGGACTTGCAGGGTACTACTTATTGGCAGCTTTAGATTTGGAGAAATCCAGCAAAGTTGGCAAATTTCTTGCTGGGCACCACCCTATTGGTCAGGGCGAGAGGCCAGAAATGGAGGCCATTTTCCATGGGAAAAATGAAGTCATTGGCCCAGGGTCTGCGGATCAGATGAAAGGTGGCATCTGGGGCCCTAAGGAGTTGCAGGGTCCTCCTTGCCAGCAGCTTTACTTTTGGAGAAAATCAGCCAAGTTTGCAAATTTCACACCGGGAACGATGCAGATGGCCAGGGCGAGTGGCCTCAAAATGACCCCATTTTTCATGGGGAAAAGAAGTCATGTCCCCAGCGTCTGGGTGTCAGATGAAAGCTGGCCTTTGGGGCTCTAAGGACTTGCAAGCTCCTAGTTGCCAACAGCTTTAGCTGTGGAGGGATCCAGTAATGTTTAAAAATTTCTCACTGGGCACTGCCCTGTTGGCCAGGGCAAATGGCTGCAAAGAGAGGTTATTATGCATGGGAAAAAGAAGTCCTTTCCCCAGGGTCTGGGTGTCAGATGAAAGGTGGCCATGGGGCTCCAAGGACTTCCGGGGTCCTCGTTGCCAGCAGCTTTACTTTTGGTGAAAATCAGCCAAGTTTGCAAATTTCACACCGGGAACGATGCAGATGGCCAGGGCGAGTGGCCTCATACTGATGCGATTTTCCATCCGGAAAATGAAGTCATGCCCCCAGGGTCTGGGTATCAATGAAAGGTGGACTTTGGGGCTCCAAGGACTTCCGGGGTCCTCGTTGCCAGCAGCTTTAATTTTGGAGAAAATCAGCCAAGTTTGCAAATTTCACACCGGGAACAATGCAGATTACCAGGGCGATTGGTCTCAAACTGACCCCATTTTCCCTGGGGAAAATTAATTCATATCCCCATGGTCTGGGTGTCAGATGAAAGGTGGCCTTTGGGGCTCTAAGGACTTGCAAGCTCCTAGTTGCCGATTGCTTTAGTTTTGGAGGAATCCAGCAAATTGTAAAAATTTCTCACTGGGCACTGCCCTGTTGGCCAGGGAAAATGGGTGCAAATGGAGGCCATTTTGCATGGGAAAAAGAAGTCCTTTCCCCAGGTTCTGGGTGTCAGATGAAAGGTGGCCTTTGGGGCTCTAAGGACTTGCAGGGTACTACTTATTGGCAGCTTTAGATTTGGAGAAATCCAGCAAAGATTGCATGTTTCTTGCTGGACACCGCCCTATTAGTCAAGGCGAGAGGCCACAAATGGAGGCCATTTTCCATGGGGAAAATGAAGTCATGTCTCCAGGGTCTGGGTATCAGATGAAAGGTGGCCTTTGGGGCTCAATGGACTTGCAAGCTCCTTGTTGCCAACAGCGTTAGTTCAGCAGGAATCCCGCAATGTTAAAAAATTTCTCACTGGGAACTGCGCTGTTGGCCAGGGCAAATGGCTGCAAAGAGAGGCCATTTTGCATGGGGAAAAGAAGTCCTTTCCCCAGGGTCTGGGTATCAGCTGGAAGTTGGCATCTGGGGCTCTAAGGACTTGCAGTGTCCTAGTTGCTGGCAGCTTTTGTTTTGGAAGAATCCAGCTGAGTTTGCAAATTGCTCGCTTGGCACTGCCCTGCCTGCTAGGCCAAGGGGCCACAAATGAAGGCCATTTTCCATGGGAAAAATGTCCTTTTCCCAGGGTCTCAGTAATATGTTCAAGGTGGCCTTTGAGCTTCTAAGTACTTACAGGATCCTACTTGCTGCCAGCTTTACTTTTGGAAAAATGAAGCAAAAATTTGGTAATTCTACCTTGTCTCCCCTCTTTCGGCCAGGGTGAGTGGCTGCAAACGGAGTCCATTTCCCATGGGAAAAAGAAGTCCTTTCCCCAGAGTCTGCGTATCAGATGAAAGGTGGCCATGGGGCTCCAAGGACTTCCAGGGTCCTCGTTGCCAGCAGCTTTACTTTTGGTGAAAATCAGCCAAGTTTGCAAATTTCACACCGGGAACGATGCAGATGGCCAGGGCGAGTGGCCTCATACTGGTCCGATTTTCCATCCGGAAAATGAAGTCATGCCCCCAGGGTCTGGGTATCAATGAAAGGTGGACTTTGGGGCTCCAAGGACTTCCGGGGTCCTCGTTGCCAGCAGCTTTACTTTTGGAGAAAATCAGCCAAGTTTGCAAATTTCACACCGGGAACGATGCAGATGGCCAGGGCGAGTGGCCTCAAACTGACTCTATTTTCCATGGGGAAAAGAAGTCATGTCCCCAGCGTCTGGGTGTCAGATGAAAGGTGGCCTTTGGGGCTCTAAGGACTTGCAAGCTCCTAGTTGCCAACAGCGTTAGTTCTGCAGGAATCCAGCAATGTTAAAAAATTTCTCACTGGGAACTGCGCTGTTGGCCAGGGCAAATGGCTGCAAATGGAGGCCATTTTGCATGGCAAAAAGAAGTCCTTTCCCCAGGGTCTGGGTGTCAGATGAAAGGTGGTCTTTGGGGCTCCAAGGACTTCCAGGGTCCTCGTTGCCAGCAGCTTTACTTTTGGAGAAAATCAGCCAAGTTTGCAAATTTCACACCGGGAACGATGCAGATGGCCAGGGCGATTGGCCTCAAACTGACCCCATTTTCCATGGGGAAAATTAATTCATGTCCCCAGGGTCTGGGTGTCAGATGAAAGGTGGACTTTAGGGCTCTAAGGACTTGCAGGGTACTACTTATTGGCAGCTTTAGATTTGGAGAAATCCAGCAAAGTTGGCAAATTTCTTGCTGGGCACCACCCTATTGGTCAGGGCGAGAGGCCAGAAATGGAGGCCATTTTCCATGGGAAAAATGAAGTCATTGGCCCAGGGTCTGCGGATCAGATGAAAGGTGGCATCTGGGGCCCTAAGGAGTTGCAGGGTCCTCCTTGCCAGCAGCTTTACTTTTGGAGAAAATCAGCCAAGTTTGCAAATTTCACACCGGGAACGATGCAGATGGCCAGGGCGAGTGGCCTCAAAATGACCCCATTTTTCATGGGGAAAAGAAGTCATGTCCCCAGCGTCTGGGTGTCAGATGAAAGCTGGCCTTTGGGGCTCTAAGGACTTGCAAGCTCCTAGTTGCCAACAGCTTTAGCTGTGGAGGGATCCAGTAATGTTTAAAAATTTCTCACTGGGCACTGCCCTGTTGGCCAGGGCAAATGGCTGCAAAGAGAGGTTATTATGCATGGGAAAAAGAAGTCCTTTCCCCAGGGTCTGGGTGTCAGATGAAAGGTGGCCATGGGGCTCCAAGGACTTCCGGGGTCCTCGTTGCCAGCAGCTTTACTTTTGGTGAAAATCAGCCAAGTTTGCAAATTTCACACCGGGAACGATGCAGATGGCCAGGGCGAGTGGCCTCATACTGATGCGATTTTCCATCCGGAAAATGAAGTCATGCCCCCAGGGTCTGGGTATCAATGAAAGGTGGACTTTGGGGCTCCAAGGACTTCCGGGGTCCTCGTTGCCAGCAGCTTTAATTTTGGAGAAAATCAGCCAAGTTTGCAAATTTCACACCGGGAACAATGCAGATTACCAGGGCGATTGGTCTCAAACTGACCCCATTTTCCCTGGGGAAAATTAATTCATATCCCCATGGTCTGGGTGTCAGATGAAAGGTGGCCTTTGGGGCTCTAAGGACTTGCAAGCTCCTAGTTGCCGATTGCTTTAGTTTTGGAGGAATCCAGCAAATTGTAAAAATTTCTCACTGGGCACTGCCCTGTTGGCCAGGGAAAATGGGTGCAAATGGAGGCCATTTTGCATGGGAAAAAGAAGTCCTTTCCCCAGGTTCTGGGTGTCAGATGAAAGGTGGCCTTTGGGGCTCTAAGGACTTGCAGGGTACTACTTATTGGCAGCTTTAGATTTGGAGAAATCCAGCAAAGATTGCATGTTTCTTGCTGGACACCGCCCTATTAGTCAAGGCGAGAGGCCACAAATGGAGGCCATTTTCCATGGGGAAAATGAAGTCATGTCTCCAGGGTCTGGGTATCAGATGAAAGGTGGCCTTTGGGGCTCAATGGACTTGCAAGCTCCTTGTTGCCAACAGCGTTAGTTCAGCAGGAATCCCGCAATGTTAAAAAATTTCTCACTGGGAACTGCGCTGTTGGCCAGGGCAAATGGCTGCAAAGAGAGGCCATTTTGCATGGGGAAAAGAAGTCCTTTCCCCAGGGTCTGGGTATCAGCTGGAAGTTGGCATCTGGGGCTCTAAGGACTTGCAGTGTCCTAGTTGCTGGCAGCTTTTGTTTTGGAAGAATCCAGCTGAGTTTGCAAATTGCTCGCTTGGCACTGCCCTGCCTGCTAGGCCAAGGGGCCACAAATGAAGGCCATTTTCCATGGGAAAAATGTCCTTTTCCCAGGGTCTCAGTAATATGTTCAAGGTGGCCTTTGAGCTTCTAAGTACTTACAGGATCCTACTTGCTGCCAGCTTTACTTTTGGAAAAATGAAGCAAAAATTTGGTAATTCTACCTTGTCTCCCCTCTTTCGGCCAGGGTGAGTGGCTGCAAACGGAGTCCATTTCCCATGGGAAAAAGAAGTCCTTTCCCCAGAGTCTGCGTATCAGATGAAAGGTGGCCATGGGGCTCCAAGGACTTCCAGGGTCCTCGTTGCCAGCAGCTTTACTTTTGGTGAAAATCAGCCAAGTTTGCAAATTTCACACCGGGAACGATGCAGATGGCCAGGGCGAGTGGCCTCATACTGGTCCGATTTTCCATCCGGAAAATGAAGTCATGCCCCCAGGGTCTGGGTATCAATGAAAGGTGGACTTTGGGGCTCCAAGGACTTCCGGGGTCCTCGTTGCCAGCAGCTTTACTTTTGGAGAAAATCAGCCAAGTTTGCAAATTTCACACCGGGAACGATGCAGATGGCCAGGGCGAGTGGCCTCAAACTGACTCTATTTTCCATGGGGAAAAGAAGTCATGTCCCCAGCGTCTGGGTGTCAGATGAAAGGTGGCCTTTGGGGCTCTAAGGACTTGCAAGCTCCTAGTTGCCAACAGCGTTAGTTCTGCAGGAATCCAGCAATGTTAAAAAATTTCTCACTGGGAACTGCGCTGTTGGCCAGGGCAAATGGCTGCAAATGGAGGCCATTTTGCATGGCAAAAAGAAGTCCTTTCCCCAGGGTCTGGGTGTCAGATGAAAGGTGGTCTTTGGGGCTCCAAGGACTTCCAGGGTCCTCGTTGCCAGCAGCTTTACTTTTGGAGAAAATCAGCCAAGTTTGCAAATTTCACACCGGGAACGATGCAGATGGCCAGGGCGATTGGCCTCAAACTGACCCCATTTTCCATGGGGAAAATTAATTCATGTCCCCAGGGTCTGGGTGTCAGATGAAAGGTGGACTTTAGGGCTCTAAGGACTTGCAGGGTACTACTTATTGGCAGCTTTAGATTTGGAGAAATCCAGCAAAGTTGGCAAATTTCTTGCTGGGCACCACCCTATTGGTCAGGGCGAGAGGCCAGAAATGGAGGCCATTTTCCATGGGGAAAATGAAGTCATTGGCCCAGGGTCTGCGGATCAGATGAAAGGTGGCATCTGGGGCCCTAAGGAGTTGCAGGGTCCTCGTTGCCAGCAGCTTTACTTTTGGAGAAAATCAGCCAAGTTTGCAAATTTCACACCGGGAACGATGCAGATGGCCAGGGCGATTGGCCTCAAACTGACCCCATTTTCCATGGGGAAAATTAATTCATGTCCCCAGGGTCTGGGTGTCAGATGAAAGGTGGACTTTGGGGCTCTAAGGACTTGCAAGCTCCTAGTTGCCAACAGCTTTAGCTGTGGAGGGATCCAGTAATGTTTAAAAATTTCTCACTGGGCACTGCCCTGTTGGCCAGGGCAAATGGCTGCAAAGAGAGGTTATTATGCATGGGAAAAAGAAGTCCTTTCCACAGGGTCTGGGTGTCAGATGAAAGGTGGCCATGGGGCTCCAAGGACTTCCAGGGTCCTCGTTGCCAGCAGCTTTACTTTTGGTGAAAATCAGCCAAGTTTGCAAATTTCACACCGGGAACGATGCAGATGGCCAGGGCGAGTGGCCTCATACTGATGCGATTTTCCATCCGGAAAATGAAGTCATGCCCCCAGGGTCTGGGTATCAATGAAAGGTGGACTTTGGGGCTCCAAGGACTTCCGGGGTCCTCGTTGCCAGCAGCTTTACTTTTGGAGAAAATCAGCCAAGTTTGCAAATTTCACACCGGGAACAATGCAGATTACCAGGGCGATTGGTCTCAAACTGACCCCATTTTCCCTGGGGAAAATTAATTCATATCCCCATGGTCTGGGTGTCAGATGAAAGGTGGCCTTTGGGGCTCTAAGGACTTGCAAGCTCCTAGTTGCCGATTGCTTTAGTTTTGGAGGAATCCAGCAAATTGTAAAAATTTCTCACTGGGCACTGCCCTGTTGGCCAGGGCAAATGGGTGCAAATGGAGGCCATTTTGCATGGGAAAAAGAAGTCCTTTCCCCAGGTTCTGGGTGTCAGATGAAAGGTGGCCTTTGGGGCTCTAAGGACTTGCAGGGTACTACTTATTGGCAGCTTTAGATTTGGAGAAATCCAGCAAAGATTGCATGTTTCTTGCTGGACACCGCCCTATTAGTCAAGGCGAGAGGCCACAAATGGAGGCCATTTTCCATGGGGAAAATGAAGTCATGTCTCCAGGGTCTGGGTATCAGATGAAAGGTGGCCTTTGGGGCTCAATGGACTTGCAAGCTCCTTGTTGCCAACAGCGTTAGTTCAGCAGGAATCCCGCAATGTTAAAAAATTTCTCACTGGGAACTGCGCTGTTGGCCAGGGCAAATGGCTGCAAAGAGAGGCCATTTTGCATGGGGAAAAGAAGTCCTTTCCCCAGGGTCTGGGTATCAGCTGGAAGTTGGCATCTGGGGCTCTAAGGACTTGCAGTGTCCTAGTTGCTGGCAGCTTTTGTTTTGGAAGAATCCAGCTGAGTTTGCAAATTGCTCGCTTGGCACTGCCCTGCCTGCTAGGCCAAGGGGCCACAAATGAAGGCCATTTTCCATGGGAAAAATGTCCTTTTCCCAGGGTCTCAGTAATATGTTCAAGGTGGCCTTTGAGCTTCTAAGTACTTACAGGATCCTACTTGCTGCCAGCTTTACTTTTGGAAAAATGAAGCAAAAATTTGGTAATTCTACCTTGTCTCCCCTCTTTCGGCCAGGGTGAGTGGCTGCAAACGGAGTCCATTTCCCATGGGAAAAAGAAGTCCTTTCCCCAGAGTCTGCGTATCAGATGAAAGGTGGCCATGGGGCTCCAAGGACTTCCAGGGTCCTCGTTGCCAGCAGCTTTACTTTTGGTGAAAATCAGCCAAGTTTGCAAATTTCACACCGGGAACGATGCAGATGGCCAGGGCGAGTGGCCTCATACTGGTCCGATTTTCCATCCGGAAAATGAAGTCATGCCCCCAGGGTCTGGGTATCAATGAAAGGTGGACTTTGGGGCTCCAAGGACTTCCGGGGTCCTCGTTGCCAGCAGCTTTACTTTTGGAGAAAATCAGCCAAGTTTGCAAATTTCACACCGGGAACGATGCAGATGGCCAGGGCGAGTGGCCTCAAACTGACTCTATTTTCCATGGGGAAAAGAAGTCATGTCCCCAGCGTCTGGGTGTCAGATGAAAGGTGGCCTTTGGGGCTCTAAGGACTTGCAAGCTCCTAGTTGCCAACAGCGTTAGTTCTGCAGGAATCCAGCAATGTTAAAAAATTTCTCACTGGGAACTGCGCTGTTGGCCAGGGCAAATGGCTGCAAATGGAGGCCATTTTGCATGGCAAAAAGAAGTCCTTTCCCCAGGGTCTGGGTGTCAGATGAAAGGTGGTCTTTGGGGCTCCAAGGACTTCCAGGGTCCTCGTTGCCAGCAGCTTTACTTTTGGAGAAAATCAGCCAAGTTTGCAAATTTCACACCGGGAACGATGCAGATGGCCAGGGCGATTGGCCTCAAACTGACCCCATTTTCCATGGGGAAAATTAATTCATGTCCCCAGGGTCTGGGTGTCAGATGAAAGGTGGACTTTAGGGCTCTAAGGACTTGCAGGGTACTACTTATTGGCAGCTTTAGATTTGGAGAAATCCAGCAAAGTTGGCAAATTTCTTGCTGGGCACCACCCTATTGGTCAGGGCGAGAGGCCAGAAATGGAGGCCATTTTCCATGGGGAAAATGAAGTCATTGGCCCAGGGTCTGCGGATCAGATGAAAGGTGGCATCTGGGGCCCTAAGGAGTTGCAGGGTCCTCCTTGCCAGCAGCTTTACTTTTGGAGAAAATCAGCCAAGTTTGCAAATTTCACACCGGGAACGATGCAGATGGCCAGGGCGATTGGCCTCAAACTGACCCCATTTTCCATGGGGAAAATTAATTCATGTCCCCAGGGTCTGGGTGTCAGATGAAAGGTGGCCTTTGGGGCTCTAAGGACTTGCAAGCTCCTAGTTGCCAACAGCTTTAGCTGTGGAGGGATCCAGTAATGTTTAAAAATTTCTCACTGGGCACTGCCCTGTTGGCCAGGGCAAATGGCTGCAAAGAGAGGTTATTATGCATGGGAAAAAGAAGTCCTTTCCACAGGGTCTGGGTGTCAGATGAAAGGTGGCCATGGGGCTCCAAGGACTTCCAGGGTCCTCGTTGCCAGCAGCTTTACTTTTGGTGAAAATCAGCCAAGTTTGCAAATTTCACACCGGGAACGATGCAGATGGCCAGGGCGAGTGGCCTCATACTGATGCGATTTTCCATCCGGAAAATGAAGTCATGCCCCCAGGGTCTGGGTATCAATGAAAGGTGGACTTTGGGGCTCCAAGGACTTCCGGGGTCCTCGTTGCCAGCAGCTTTACTTTTGGAGAAAATCAGCCAAGTTTGCAAATTTCACACCGGGAACAATGCAGATTACCAGGGCGATTGGTCTCAAACTGACCCCATTTTCCCTGGGGAAAATTAATTCATATCCCCATGGTCTGGGTGTCAGATGAAAGGTGGCCTTTGGGGCTCTAAGGACTTGCAAGCTCCTAGTTGCCGATTGCTTTAGTTTTGGAGGAATCCAGCAAATTGTAAAAATTTCTCACTGGGCACCGCCCTGTTGGCCAGGGCAAATGGGTGCAAATGGAGGCCATTTCCCATGGGAAAAAGAAGTCCTTTCCCCAGGTTCTGGGTGTCAGATGAAAGGTGGCCTTTGGGGCTCTAAGGACTTGCAGGGTACTACTTATTGGCAGCTTTAGATTTGGAGAAATCCAGCAAAGATTGCATGTTTCTTGCTGGACACCGCCCTATTAGTCAAGGCGAGAGGCCACAAATGGAGGCCATTTTCCATGGGGAAAATGAAGTCATGTCTCCAGGGTCTGGGTATCAGATGAAAGGTGGCCTTTGGGGCTCAATGGACTTGCAAGCTCCTTGTTGCCAACAGCGTTAGTTCAGCAGGAATCCCGCAATGTTAAAAAATTTCTCACTGGGAACTGCGCTGTTGGCCAGGGCAAATGGCTGCAAAGAGAGGCCATTTTGCATGGGGAAAAGAAGTCCTTTCCCCAGGGTCTGGGTATCAGCTGGAAGTTGGCATCTGGGGCTCTAAGGACTTGCAGTGTCCTAGTTGCTGGCAGCTTTTGTTTTGGAAGAATCCAGCTGAGTTTGCAAATTGCTCGCTTGGCACTGCCCTGCCTGCTAGGCCAAGGGGCCACAAATGAAGGCCATTTTCCATGGGAAAAATGTCCTTTTCCCAGGGTCTCAGTAATATGTTCAAGGTGGCCTTTGAGCTTCTAAGTACTTACAGGATCCTACTTGCTGCCAGCTTTACTTTTGGAAAAATGAAGCAAAAATTTGGTAATTCTACCTTGTCTCCCCTCTTTCGGCCAGGGTGAGTGGCTGCAAACGGAGTCCATTTCCCATGGGAAAAAGAAGTCCTTTCCCCAGAGTCTGCGTATCAGATGAAAGGTGGCCATGGGGCTCCAAGGACTTCCAGGGTCCTCGTTGCCAGCAGCTTTACTTTTGGTGAAAATCAGCCAAGTTTGCAAATTTCACACCGGGAACGATGCAGATGGCCAGGGCGAGTGGCCTCATACTGGTCCGATTTTCCATCCGGAAAATGAAGTCATGCCCCCAGGGTCTGGGTATCAATGAAAGGTGGCCTTTGGGGCTCTAAGGACTTAAAGCTCCTACTTGTTGGCAGCTTTCGTTGTGGAGGAATCCAGCAAAGTTTGCAAATTTCTCACTGGGCACTGCCCTGTTGGCCAGGGCAAATGGCTGCAAATGGAGGCCATTTTCCATGGGAAAAAGAAGTCATGTCCCCAGCGTCTGGGTGTCAGATGAAAGGTGGCCTTTGGGGCTCTAAGGACTTGCAATCTCCTAGTTGCCAACAGCTTTAGCTGTGGAGGGATCCAGTAATGTTTAAAAATTTCTCACTGGGCACTGCCCTGTTGGCCAGGGCAAATGGCTGCAAAGAGAGGTTATTATGCATGGGAAAAAGAAGTCCTTTCCCCAGGGTCTGGGTGTCAGATGAAAGGTGGCCATGGGGCTCCAAGGACTTCCAGGGTCCTCGTTCCCAGCAGCTTTAGTTTTGGTGAAAATCAGCCAAGTTTGCAAATTTCACACCGGGAACGATGCAGATGGCCAGGGCGAGTGGCCTCATACTGGTCCGATTTTCCATCCGGAAAATGAAGTCATGCCCCCAGGGTCTGGGTATCAATGGAAGGTGGACTTTGGGGCTCCAAGGACTTCCGGGGTCCTCGTTGCCAGCAGCTTTACTTTTGGAGAAAATCAGCCAAGTTCGCAAATTTCACACCGGGAACGATGCAGATGGCCAGGGCGAGTGGCCTCAAACTGACTCTATTTTCCATGGGGAAAAGAAGTCATGTCCCCAGCGTCTGGGTGTCAGATGAAAGCTGGCCTTTGGGGCTCTAAGGACTTGCAAGCTCCTAGTTGCCAACAGCGTTAGTTCTGCAGGAATCCAGCAATGTTTAAAAAATTTCTCACTGGGAACTGCGCTGTTGGCCAGGGCAAATGGCTGCAAATGGAGGCCATTTTGCATGGGAAAAAGAAGTCCTTTCCCCAGGGTCTGGGTGTCAGATGAAAGGTGGTCTTTGGGGCTCCAAGGACTTCCAGGGTCCTCGTTGCCAGCAGCTTTACTTTTGGAGAAAATCAGCCAAGTTCGCAAATTTCACACCGGGAACGATGCAGATGGCCAGGGCAATTGGCCTCAAACTGACCCCATTTTCCATGGGGAAAATTAATTCATGTCCCCAGGGTCTGGGTGTCAGATGAAAGGTGGACTTTAGGGCTCTAAGGACTTGCAGGGTACTACTTATTGGCAGCTTTAGATTTGGAGAAATCCAGCAAAGTTGGCAAATTTCTTGCTGGGCACCACCCTATTGGTCAGGGCGAGAGGCCAGAAATGGAGGCCATTTTCCATGGGGAAAATGAAGTCATTGGCCCAGGGTCTGCGGATCAGATGAAAGGTGGCATCTGGGGCCCTAAGGAGTTGCAGGGTCCTCCTTGCCAGCAGCTTTACTTTTGGAGAAAATCAGCCAGGTTTGCAAATTTCACACCGGGAACGATGCAGATGGCAAGGGCGAGTGGCCTCAAACTGACCCCATTTTTCATGGGGAAAAGAAGTCATGTCCCCAGCGTCTGGGTGTCAGATGAAAGCTGGCCTTTGGGGCTCTAAGGACTTGCAAGCTCCTAGTTGCCAACAGCTTTAGCTGTGGAGGGATCCAGTAATGTTTAAAAATTTCTCACTGGGCACTGCCCTGTTGGCCAGGGCAAATGGCTGCAAAGAGAGGTTATTATGCATGGGAAAAAGAAGTCCTTTCCCCAGGGTCTGGGTGTCAGATGAAAGGTGGCCATGGGGCTCCAAGGACTTCCAGGGTCCTCGTTGCCAGCAGCTTTACTTTTGGTGAAAATCAGCCAAGTTTGCAAATTTCACACCGGGAACGATGCAGATGGCCAGGGCGAGTGGCCTCATACTGATGCGATTTTCCATCCGGAAAATGAAGTCATGCCCCCAGGGTCTGGGTATCAATGAAAGGTGGACTTTGGGGCTCCAAGGACTTCCGGGGTCCTCGTTGCCAGCAGCTTTAATTTTGGAGAAAATCAGCCAAGTTTGCAAATTTCACACCGGGAACAATGCAGATTACCAGGGCGATTGGTCTCAAACTGACCCCATTTTCCCTGGGGAAAATTAATTCATATCCCCATGGTCTGGGTGTCAGATGAAAGGTGGCCTTTGGGGCTCTAAGGACTTGCAAGCTCCTAGTTGCCGATTGCTTTAGTTTTGGAGGAATCCAGCAAATTGTAAAAATTTCTCACTGGGCACTGCCCTGTTGGCCAGGGCAAATGGGTGCAAATGGAGGCCATTTTGCATGGGAAAAAGAAGTCCTTTCCCCAGGTTCTGGGTGTCAGATGAAAGGTGGCCTTTGGGGCTCTAAGGACTTGCAGGGTACTACTTATTGGCAGCTTTAGATTTGGAGAAATCCAGCAAAGATTGCATGTTTCTTGCTGGACACCGCCCTATTAGTCAAGGCGAGAGGCCACAAATGGAGGCCATTTTCCATGGGGAAAATGAAGTCATGTCTCCAGGGTCTGGGTATCAGATGAAAGGTGGCCTTTGGGGCTCAATGGACTTGCAAGCTCCTTGTTGCCAACAGCGTTAGTTCAGCAGGAATCCCGCAATGTTAAAAAATTTCTCACTGGGAACTGCGCTGTTGGCCAGGGCAAATGGCTGCAAAGAGAGGCCATTTTGCATGGGGAAAAGAAGTCCTTTCCCCAGGGTCTGGGTATCAGCTGGAAGTTGGCATCTGGGGCTCTAAGGACTTGCAGTGTCCTAGTTGCTGGCAGCTTTTGTTTTGGAAGAATCCAGCTGAGTTTGCAAATTGCTCGCTTGGCACTGCCCTGCCTGCTAGGCCAAGGGGCCACAAATGAAGGCCATTTTCCATGGGAAAAATGTCCTTTTCCCAGGGTCTCAGTAATATGTTCAAGGTGGCCTTTGAGCTTCTAAGTACTTACAGGATCCTACTTGCTGCCAGCTTTACTTTTGGAAAAATGAAGCAAAAATTTGGTAATTCTACCTTGTCTCCCCTCTTTCGGCCAGGGTGAGTGGCTGCAAACGGAGTCCATTTCCCATGGGAAAAAGAAGTCCTTTCCCCAGAGTCTGCGTATCAGATGAAAGGTGGCCATGGGGCTCCAAGGACTTCCAGGGTCCTCATTGCCAGCAGCTTTACTTTTGGAGAAAATCAGCCAAGTTTGCAAATTTCACACCGGGAACGATGCAGATGGCCAGGGCGAGTGGCCTCATACTGGTCCGATTTTCCATCCGGAAAATGAAATCATGTCCCCAGCGTCTGGGTGTCAGATGAAAGGTGGACTTTAGGGCTCTAAGGACTTGCAATCTCCTACTTGCTGTTAGCTTTAGTTGTGGAGGAATCCAGCAATTTTTGCAAATTTCTCACTGCTCACTGCCCTGTTGGCCAGAGCAAATGGCTGCAAAGAGAGGTTATTATGCATGGGAAAAAGAAGTCCTTTCCCCAGGGTCTGGGTGTCAGATGAAAGGTGGCCATGGGGCTCCAAGGACTTCCAGGGTCCTCGTTGCCAGCAGCTTTACTTTTGGTGAAAATCAGCCAAGTTTGCAAATTTCACACCGGGAACGATGCAGATGGCCAGGGCGAGTGGCCTCATACTGGTCCGATTTTCCATCCGGAAAATGAAGTCATGCCCCCAGGGTCTGGGTATCAATGAAAGGTGGCCTTTGGGGCTCTAAGGACTTAAAGCTCCTACTTGTTGGCAGCTTTCGTTGTGGAGGAATCCAGCAAAGTTTGCAAATTTCTCACTGGGCACTGCCCTGTTGGCCAGGGCAAATGGCTGCAAATGGAGGCCATTTTCCATGGGAAAAAGAAGTCATGTCCCCAGCGTCTGGGTGTCAGATGAAAGGTGGCCTTTGGGGCTCTAAGGACTTGCAATCTCCTAGTTGCCAACAGCTTTAGCTGTGGAGGGATCCAGTAATGTTTAAAAATTTCTCACTGGGCACTGCCCTGTTGGCCAGGGCAAATGGCTGCAAAGAGAGGTTATTATGCATGGGAAAAAGAAGTCCTTTCCCCAGGGTCTGGGTGTCAGATGAAAGGTGGCCATGGGGCTCCAAGGACTTCCAGGGTCCTCGTTGCCAGCAGCTTTACTTTTGGAGAAAATCAGCCAAGTTTGCAAATTTCACACTGGGAACGATGCAGATGGCCAGGGCGATTGGCCTCAAACTGACCCCATTTTCCATGGGGAAAATTAATTCATGTCCCCAGGGTCTGGGTGTCAGATGAAAGGTGGACTTTAGGGCTCTAAGGACTTGCAGGGTACTACTTATTGGCAGCTTTAGATTTGGAGAAATCCAGCAAAGTTGGCAAATTTCTTGCTGGGCACCACCCTATTGGTCAGGGCGAGAGGCCAGAAATGGAGGCCATTTTCCATGGGAAAAATGAAGTCATTGGCCCAGGGTCTGCGGATCAGATGAAAGGTGGCATCTGGGGCCCTAAGGAGTTGCAGGGTCCTCCTTGCCAGCAGCTTTACTTTTGGAGAAAATCAGCCAAGTTTGCAAATTTCACACCGGGAACGATGCAGATGGCCAGGGCGAGTGGCCTCAAAATGACCCCATTTTTCATGGGGAAAAGAAGTCATGTCCCCAGCGTCTGGGTGTCAGATGAAAGCTGGCCTTTGGGGCTCTAAGGACTTGCAAGCTCCTAGTTGCCAACAGCTTTAGCTGTGGAGGGATCCAGTAATGTTTAAAAATTTCTCACTGGGCACTGCCCTGTTGGCCAGGGCAAATGGCTGCAAAGAGAGGTTATTATGCATGGGAAAAAGAAGTCCTTTCCCCAGGGTCTGGGTGTCAGATGAAAGGTGGCCATGGGGCTCCAAGGACTTCCGGGGTCCTCGTTGCCAGCAGCTTTACTTTTGGTGAAAATCAGCCAAGTTTGCAAATTTCACACCGGGAACGATGCAGATGGCCAGGGCGAGTGGCCTCATACTGATGCGATTTTCCATCCGGAAAATGAAGTCATGCCCCCAGGGTCTGGGTATCAATGAAAGGTGGACTTTGGGGCTCCAAGGACTTCCGGGGTCCTCGTTGCCAGCAGCTTTAATTTTGGAGAAAATCAGCCAAGTTTGCAAATTTCACACCGGGAACAATGCAGATTACCAGGGCGATTGGTCTCAAACTGACCCCATTTTCCCTGGGGAAAATTAATTCATATCCCCATGGTCTGGGTGTCAGATGAAAGGTGGCCTTTGGGGCTCTAAGGACTTGCAAGCTCCTAGTTGCCGATTGCTTTAGTTTTGGAGGAATCCAGCAAATTGTAAAAATTTCTCACTGGGCACTGCCCTGTTGGCCAGGGAAAATGGGTGCAAATGGAGGCCATTTTGCATGGGAAAAAGAAGTCCTTTCCCCAGGTTCTGGGTGTCAGATGAAAGGTGGCCTTTGGGGCTCTAAGGACTTGCAGGGTACTACTTATTGGCAGCTTTAGATTTGGAGAAATCCAGCAAAGATTGCATGTTTCTTGCTGGACACCGCCCTATTAGTCAAGGCGAGAGGCCACAAATGGAGGCCATTTTCCATGGGGAAAATGAAGTCATGTCTCCAGGGTCTGGGTATCAGATGAAAGGTGGCCTTTGGGGCTCAATGGACTTGCAAGCTCCTTGTTGCCAACAGCGTTAGTTCAGCAGGAATCCCGCAATGTTAAAAAATTTCTCACTGGGAACTGCGCTGTTGGCCAGGGCAAATGGCTGCAAAGAGAGGCCATTTTGCATGGGGAAAAGAAGTCCTTTCCCCAGGGTCTGGGTATCAGCTGGAAGTTGGCATCTGGGGCTCTAAGGACTTGCAGTGTCCTAGTTGCTGGCAGCTTTTGTTTTGGAAGAATCCAGCTGAGTTTGCAAATTGCTCGCTTGGCACTGCCCTGCCTGCTAGGCCAAGGGGCCACAAATGAAGGCCATTTTCCATGGGAAAAATGTCCTTTTCCCAGGGTCTCAGTAATATGTTCAAGGTGGCCTTTGAGCTTCTAAGTACTTACAGGATCCTACTTGCTGCCAGCTTTACTTTTGGAAAAATGAAGCAAAAATTTGGTAATTCTACCTTGTCTCCCCTCTTTCGGCCAGGGTGAGTGGCTGCAAACGGAGTCCATTTCCCATGGGAAAAAGAAGTCCTTTCCCCAGAGTCTGCGTATCAGATGAAAGGTGGCCATGGGGCTCCAAGGACTTCCAGGGTCCTCGTTGCCAGCAGCTTTACTTTTGGTGAAAATCAGCCAAGTTTGCAAATTTCACACCGGGAACGATGCAGATGGCCAGGGCGAGTGGCCTCATACTGGTCCGATTTTCCATCCGGAAAATGAAGTCATGCCCCCAGGGTCTGGGTATCAATGAAAGGTGGACTTTGGGGCTCCAAGGACTTCCGGGGTCCTCGTTGCCAGCAGCTTTACTTTTGGAGAAAATCAGCCAAGTTTGCAAATTTCACACCGGGAACGATGCAGATGGCCAGGGCGAGTGGCCTCAAACTGACTCTATTTTCCATGGGGAAAAGAAGTCATGTCCCCAGCGTCTGGGTGTCAGATGAAAGGTGGCCTTTGGGGCTCTAAGGACTTGCAAGCTCCTAGTTGCCAACAGCGTTAGTTCTGCAGGAATCCAGCAATGTTAAAAAATTTCTCACTGGGAACTGCGCTGTTGGCCAGGGCAAATGGCTGCAAATGGAGGCCATTTTGCATGGCAAAAAGAAGTCCTTTCCCCAGGGTCTGGGTGTCAGATGAAAGGTGGTCTTTGGGGCTCCAAGGACTTCCAGGGTCCTCGTTGCCAGCAGCTTTACTTTTGGAGAAAATCAGCCAAGTTTGCAAATTTCACACCGGGAACGATGCAGATGGCCAGGGCGATTGGCCTCAAACTGACCCCATTTTCCATGGGGAAAATTAATTCATGTCCCCAGGGTCTGGGTGTCAGATGAAAGGTGGACTTTAGGGCTCTAAGGACTTGCAGGGTACTACTTATTGGCAGCTTTAGATTTGGAGAAATCCAGCAAAGTTGGCAAATTTCTTGCTGGGCACCACCCTATTGGTCAGGGCGAGAGGCCAGAAATGGAGGCCATTTTCCATGGGGAAAATGAAGTCATTGGCCCAGGGTCTGCGGATCAGATGAAAGGTGGCATCTGGGGCCCTAAGGAGTTGCAGGGTCCTCGTTGCCAGCAGCTTTACTTTTGGAGAAAATCAGCCAAGTTTGCAAATTTCACACCGGGAACGATGCAGATGGCCAGGGCGATTGGCCTCAAACTGACCCCATTTTCCATGGGGAAAATTAATTCATGTCCCCAGGGTCTGGGTGTCAGATGAAAGGTGGACTTTGGGGCTCTAAGGACTTGCAAGCTCCTAGTTGCCAACAGCTTTAGCTGTGGAGGGATCCAGTAATGTTTAAAAATTTCTCACTGGGCACTGCCCTGTTGGCCAGGGCAAATGGCTGCAAAGAGAGGTTATTATGCATGGGAAAAAGAAGTCCTTTCCACAGGGTCTGGGTGTCAGATGAAAGGTGGCCATGGGGCTCCAAGGACTTCCAGGGTCCTCGTTGCCAGCAGCTTTACTTTTGGTGAAAATCAGCCAAGTTTGCAAATTTCACACCGGGAACGATGCAGATGGCCAGGGCGAGTGGCCTCATACTGATGCGATTTTCCATCCGGAAAATGAAGTCATGCCCCCAGGGTCTGGGTATCAATGAAAGGTGGACTTTGGGGCTCCAAGGACTTCCGGGGTCCTCGTTGCCAGCAGCTTTACTTTTGGAGAAAATCAGCCAAGTTTGCAAATTTCACACCGGGAACAATGCAGATTACCAGGGCGATTGGTCTCAAACTGACCCCATTTTCCCTGGGGAAAATTAATTCATATCCCCATGGTCTGGGTGTCAGATGAAAGGTGGCCTTTGGGGCTCTAAGGACTTGCAAGCTCCTAGTTGCCGATTGCTTTAGTTTTGGAGGAATCCAGCAAATTGTAAAAATTTCTCACTGGGCACTGCCCTGTTGGCCAGGGCAAATGGGTGCAAATGGAGGCCATTTCCCATGGGAAAAAGAAGTCCTTTCCCCAGGTTCTGGGTGTCAGATGAAAGGTGGCCTTTGGGGCTCTAAGGACTTGCAGGGTACTACTTATTGGCAGCTTTAGATTTGGAGAAATCCAGCAAAGATTGCATGTTTCTTGCTGGACACCGCCCTATTAGTCAAGGCGAGAGGCCACAAATGGAGGCCATTTTCCATGGGGAAAATGAAGTCATGTCTCCAGGGTCTGGGTATCAGATGAAAGGTGGCCTTTGGGGCTCAATGGACTTGCAAGCTCCTTGTTGCCAACAGCGTTAGTTCAGCAGGAATCCCGCAATGTTAAAAAATTTCTCACTGGGAACTGCGCTGTTGGCCAGGGCAAATGGCTGCAAAGAGAGGCCATTTTGCATGGGGAAAAGAAGTCCTTTCCCCAGGGTCTGGGTATCAGCTGGAAGTTGGCATCTGGGGCTCTAAGGACTTGCAGTGTCCTAGTTGCTGGCAGCTTTTGTTTTGGAAGAATCCAGCTGAGTTTGCAAATTGCTCGCTTGGCACTGCCCTGCCTGCTAGGCCAAGGGGCCACAAATGAAGGCCATTTTCCATGGGAAAAATGTCCTTTTCCCAGGGTCTCAGTAATATGTTCAAGGTGGCCTTTGAGCTTCTAAGTACTTACAGGATCCTACTTGCTGCCAGCTTTACTTTTGGAAAAATGAAGCAAAAATTTGGTAATTCTACCTTGTCTCCCCTCTTTCGGCCAGGGTGAGTGGCTGCAAACGGAGTCCATTTCCCATGGGAAAAAGAAGTCCTTTCCCCAGAGTCTGCGTATCAGATGAAAGGTGGCCATGGGGCTCCAAGGACTTCCAGGGTCCTCATTGCCAGCAGCTTTACTTTTGGAGAAAATCAGCCAAGTTTGCAAATTTCACACCGGGAACGATGCAGATGGCCAGGGCGAGTGGCCTCATACTGGTCCGATTTTCCATCCGGAAAATGAAATCATGTCCCCAGCGTCTGGGTGTCAGATGAAAGGTGGACTTTAGGGCTCTAAGGACTTGCAATCTCCTACTTGCTGTTAGCTTTAGTTGTGGAGGAATCCAGCAATTTTTGCAAATTTCTCACTGCTCACTGCCCTGTTGGCCAGAGCAAATGGCTGCAAAGAGAGGTTATTATGCATGGGAAAAAGAAGTCCTTTCCCCAGGGTCTGGGTGTCAGATGAAAGGTGGCCATGGGGCTCCAAGGACTTCCAGGGTCCTCGTTGCCAGCAGCTTTACTTTTGGTGAAAATCAGCCAAGTTTGCAAATTTCACACCGGGAACGATGCAGATGGCCAGGGCGAGTGGCCTCATACTGGTCCGATTTTCCATCCGGAAAATGAAGTCATGCCCCCAGGGTCTGGGTATCAATGAAAGGTGGCCTTTGGGGCTCTAAGGACTTAAAGCTCCTACTTGTTGGCAGCTTTCGTTGTGGAGGAATCCAGCAAAGTTTGCAAATTTCTCACTGGGCACTGCCCTGTTGGCCAGGGCAAATGGCTGCAAATGGAGGCCATTTTCCATGGGAAAAAGAAGTCATGTCCCCAGCGTCTGGGTGTCAGATGAAAGGTGGCCTTTGGGGCTCTAAGGACTTGCAATCTCCTAGTTGCCAACAGCTTTAGCTGTGGAGGGATCCAGTAATGTTTAAAAATTTCTCACTGGGCACTGCCCTGTTGGCCAGGGCAAATGGCTGCAAAGAGAGGTTATTATGCATGGGAAAAAGAAGTCCTTTCCACAGGGTCTGGGTGTCAGATGAAAGGTGGCCATGGGGCTCCAAGGACTTCCAGGGTCCTCGTTGCCAGCAGCTTTACTTTTGGTGAAAATCAGCCAAGTTTGCAAATTTCACACCGGGAACGATGCAGATGGCCAGGGCGAGTGGCCTCATACTGATGCGATTTTCCATCCGGAAAATGAAGTCATGCCCCCAGGGTCTGGGTATCAATGAAAGGTGGACTTTGGGGCTCCAAGGACTTCCGGGGTCCTCGTTGCCAGCAGCTTTACTTTTGGAGAAAATCAGCCAAGTTTGCAAATTTCACACCGGGAACAATGCAGATTACCAGGGCGATTGGTCTCAAACTGACCCCATTTTCCCTGGGGAAAATTAATTCATATCCCCATGGTCTGGGTGTCAGATGAAAGGTGGCCTTTGGGGCTCTAAGGACTTGCAAGCTCCTAGTTGCCGATTGCTTTAGTTTTGGAGGAATCCAGCAAATTGTAAAAATTTCTCACTGGGCACTGCCCTGTTGGCCAGGGCAAATGGGTGCAAATGGAGGCCATTTCCCATGGGAAAAAGAAGTCCTTTCCCCAGGTTCTGGGTGTCAGATGAAAGGTGGCCTTTGGGGCTCTAAGGACTTGCAGGGTACTACTTATTGGCAGCTTTAGATTTGGAGAAATCCAGCAAAGATTGCATGTTTCTTGCTGGACACCGCCCTATTAGTCAAGGCGAGAGGCCACAAATGGAGGCCATTTTCCATGGGGAAAATGAAGTCATGTCTCCAGGGTCTGGGTATCAGATGAAAGGTGGCCTTTGGGGCTCAATGGACTTGCAAGCTCCTTGTTGCCAACAGCGTTAGTTCAGCAGGAATCCCGCAATGTTAAAAAATTTCTCACTGGGAACTGCGCTGTTGGCCAGGGCAAATGGCTGCAAAGAGAGGCCATTTTGCATGGGGAAAAGAAGTCCTTTCCCCAGGGTCTGGGTATCAGCTGGAAGTTGGCATCTGGGGCTCTAAGGACTTGCAGTGTCCTAGTTGCTGGCAGCTTTTGTTTTGGAAGAATCCAGCTGAGTTTGCAAATTGCTCGCTTGGCACTGCCCTGCCTGCTAGGCCAAGGGGCCACAAATGAAGGCCATTTTCCATGGGAAAAATGTCCTTTTCCCAGGGTCTCAGTAATATGTTCAAGGTGGCCTTTGAGCTTCTAAGTACTTACAGGATCCTACTTGCTGCCAGCTTTACTTTTGGAAAAATGAAGCAAAAATTTGGTAATTCTACCTTGTCTCCCCTCTTTCGGCCAGGGTGAGTGGCTGCAAACGGAGTCCATTTCCCATGGGAAAAAGAAGTCCTTTCCCCAGAGTCTGCGTATCAGATGAAAGGTGGCCATGGGGCTCCAAGGACTTCCAGGGTCCTCATTGCAAGCAGCTTTACTTTTGGAGAAAATCAGCCAAGTTTGCAAATTTCACACAGGGAACGATGCAGACGACAAGGGCGAGTGGCCTCAAACTGACGCCAATTTCCCTGGGGAAAATGAAATCATGTCCCCAGCGTCTGGGTGTCAGATGAAAGGTGGACTTTAGGGCTCTAAGGACTTGCAATCTCCTACTTGCTGTTAGCTTTAGTTGTGGAGGAATCCAGCAATTTTTGCAAATTTCTCACTGCTCACTGCCCTGTTGGCCAGAGCAAATGGCTGCAAAGAGAGGTTATTATGCATGGGAAAAAGAAGTCCTTTCCACAGGGTCTGGGTGTCAGATGAAAGGTGGCCATGGGGCTCCAAGGACTTCCAGGGTCCTCGTTGCCAGCAGCTTTACTTTTGGTGAAAATCAGCCAAGTTTGCAAATTTCACACCGGGAACGATGCAGATGGCCAGGGCGAGTGGCCTCATACTGGTCCGATTTTCCATCCGGAAAATGAAGTCATGCCCCCAGGGTCTGGGTATCAATGAAAGGTGGCCTTTGGGGCTCTAAGGACTTAAAGCTCCTACTTGTTGGCAGCTTTCGTTGTGGAGGAATCCAGCAAAGTTTGCAAATTTCTTACTGGGCACTGCCCTGTTGGCCAGGGCAAATGGCTGCAAATGGAGGCCATTTTCCATGGGAAAAAGAAGTCATGTCCCCAGCGTCTGGGTGTCAGATGAAAGGTGGCCTTTGGGGCTCTAAGGACTTGCAATCTCCTAGTTGCCAACAGCTTTAGCTGTGGAGGGATCCAGTAATGTTTAAAAATTTCTCACTGGGCACTGCCCTGTTGGCCAGGGCAAATGGCTGCAAAGAGAGGTTATTATGCATGGGAAAAAGAAGTCCTTTCCCCAGGGTCTGGGTGTCAGATGAAAGGTGGCCATGGGGCTCCAAGGACTTCCAGGGTCCTCGTTGCCAGCAGCTTTACTTTTGGTGAAAATCAGCCAAGTTTGCAAATTTCACACCGGGAACGATGCAGATGGCCAGGGCGAGTGGCCTCATACTGGTCCGATTTTCCATCCGGAAAATGAAGTCATGCCCCCAGGGTCTGGGTATCAATGGAAGGTGGACTTTGGGGCTCCAAGGACTTCCGGGGTCCTCGTTGCCAGCAGCTTTACTTTTGGAGAAAATCAGCCAAGTTCGCAAATTTCACACCGGGAACGATGCAGATGGCCAGGGCGAGTGGCCTCAAACTGACTCTATTTTCCATGGGGAAAAGAAGTCATGTCCCCAGGGTCTGGGTGTCAGATGAAAGGTGGCCTTTGGGGCTCTAAGGACTTGCAAGCTCCTAGTTGCCAACAGCGTTAGTTCTGCAGGAATCCAGCAATGTTTAAAAAATTTCTCACTGGGAACTGCGCTGTTGGCCAGGGCAAATGGCTGCAAATGGAGGCCATTTTGCATGGCAAAAAGAAGTCCTTTCCCCAGGGTCTGGGTGTCAGATGAAAGGTGGTCTTTGGGGCTCCAAGGACTTCCAGGGTCCTCGTTGCCAGCAGCTTTACTTTTGGAGAAAATCAGCCAAGTTTGCAAATTTCACACCGGGAACGATGCAGATGGCCAGGGCGATTGGCCTCAAACTGACCCCATTTTCCATGGGGAAAATTAATTCATGTCCCCAGGGTCTGGGTGTCAGATGAAAGGTGGCCTTTGGGGCTCTAAGGACTTGCAAGCTCCTAGTTGCCAACAGCTTTAGCTGTGGAGGGATCCAGTAATGTTTAAAAATTTCTCACTGGGCACTGCCCTGTTGGCCAGGGCAAATGGCTGCAAAGAGAGGTTATTATGCATGGGAAAAAGAAGTCCTTTCCACAGGGTCTGGGTGTCAGATGAAAGGTGGCCATGGGGCTCCAAGGACTTCCAGGGTCCTCGTTGCCAGCAGCTTTACTTTTGGTGAAAATCAGCCAAGTTTGCAAATTTCACACCGGGAACGATGCAGATGGCCAGGGCGAGTGGCCTCATACTGATGCGATTTTCCATCCGGAAAATGAAGTCATGCCCCCAGGGTCTGGGTATCAATGAAAGGTGGCCTTTGGGGCTCCAAGGACTTCCGGGGTCCTCGTTGCCAGCAGCTTTAATTTTGGAGAAAATCAGCCAAGTTTGCAAATTTCACACCGGGAACAATGCAGATTACCAGGGCGATTGGTCTCAAACTGACCCCATTTTCCCTGGGGAAAATTAATTCATATCCCCATGGTCTGGGTGTCAGATGAAAGGTGGCCTTTGGGGCTCTAAGGACTTGCAAGCTCCTAGTTGCCGATTGCTTTAGTTTTGGAGGAATCCAGCAAATTGTAAAAATTTCTCACTGGGCACTGCCCTGTTGGCCAGGGCAAATGGGTGCAAATGGAGGCCATTTTGCATGGGAAAAAGAAGTCCTTTCCCCAGGTTCTGGGTGTCAGATGAAAGGTGGCCTTTGGGGCTCTAAGGACTTGCAGGGTACTACTTATTGGCAGCTTTAGATTTGGAGAAATCCAGCAAAGATTGCATGTTTCTTGCTGGACACCGCCCTATTAGTCAAGGCGAGAGGCCACAAATGGAGGCCATTTTCCATGGGGAAAATGAAGTCATGTCTCCAGGGTCTGGGTATCAGATGAAAGGTGGCCTTTGGGGCTCAATGGACTTGCAAGCTCCTTGTTGCCAACAGCGTTAGATCTGCAGGAATCCAGCAATGTTAAAAAATTTCTCACTGGGAACTGCGCTGTTGGCCAGGGCAAATGGCTGCAAAGAGAGGCCATTTTGCATGGGGAAAAGAAGTCCTTTCCCCAGGGTCTGGGTATCAGCTGGAAGTTGGCATCTGGGGCTCTAAGGACTTGCAGTGTCCTAGTTGCTGGCAGCTTTTGTTTTGGAAGAATCCAGCTGAGTTTGCAAATTGCTCGCTTGGCACTGCCCTGCCTGCTAGGCCAAGGGGCCACAAATGAAGGCCATTTTCCATGGGAAAAATGTCCTTTTCCCAGGGTCTCAGTAATATGTTCAAGGTGGCCTTTGAGCTTCTAAGTACTTACAGGATCCTACTTGCTGCCAGCTTTACTTTTGGAAAAATGAAGCAAAAATTTGGTAATTCTACCTTGTCTCCCCTCTTTCGGCCAGGGTGAGTGGCTGCAAACGGAGTCCACTTCCCATGGGAAAAAGAAGTCCTTTCCCCAGAGTCTGCGTATCAGATGAAAGGTGGCCATGGGGCTCCAAGGACTTCCAGGGTCCTCGTTGCCAGCAGCTTTACTTTTGGTGAAAATCAGCCAAGTTTGCAAATTTCACACCGGGAACGATGCAGATGGCCAGGGCGAGTGGCCTCATACTGGTCCGATTTTCCATCCGGAAAATGAAGTCATGCCCCCAGGGTCTGGGTATCAATGAAAGGTGGACTTTGGGGCTCCAAGGACTTCCGGGGTCCTCGTTGCCAGCAGCTTTACTTTTGGAGAAAATCAGCCAAGTTTGCAAATTTCACACCGGGAACGATGCAGATGGCCAGGGCGAGTGGCCTCAAACTGACTCTATTTTCCATGGGGAAAAGAAGTCATGTCCCCAGCGTCTGGGTGTCAGATGAAAGGTGGCCTTTGGGGCTCTAAGGACTTGCAAGCTCCTAGTTGCCAACAGCGTTAGTTCTGCAGGAATCCAGCAATGTTAAAAAATTTCTCACTGGGAACTGCGCTGTTGGCCAGGGCAAATGGCTGCAAATGGAGGCCATTTTGCATGGCAAAAAGAAGTCCTTTCCCCAGGGTCTGGGTGTCAGATGAAAGGTGGTCTTTGGGGCTCCAAGGACTTCCAGGGTCCTCGTTGCCAGCAGCTTTACTTTTGGAGAAAATCAGCCAAGTTTGCAAATTTCACACCGGGAACGATGCAGATGGCCAGGGCGATTGGCCTCAAACTGACCCCATTTTCCATGGGGAAAATTAATTCATGTCCCCAGGGTCTGGGTGTCAGATGAAAGGTGGACTTTAGGGCTCTAAGGACTTGCAGGGTACTACTTATTGGCAGCTTTAGATTTGGAGAAATCCAGCAAAGTTGGCAAATTTCTTGCTGGGCACCACCCTATTGGTCAGGGCGAGAGGCCAGAAATGGAGGCCATTTTCCATGGGGAAAATGAAGTCATTGGCCCAGGGTCTGCGGATCAGATGAAAGGTGGCATCTGGGGCCCTAAGGAGTTGCAGGGTCCTCCTTGCCAGCAGCTTTACTTTTGGAGAAAATCAGCCAAGTTTGCAAATTTCACACCGGGAACGATGCAGATGGCCAGGGCGATTGGCCTCAAACTGACCCCATTTTCCATGGGGAAAATTAATTCATGTCCCCAGGGTCTGGGTGTCAGATGAAAGGTGGCCTTTGGGGCTCTAAGGACTTGCAAGCTCCTAGTTGCCAACAGCTTTAGCTGTGGAGGGATCCAGTAATGTTTAAAAATTTCTCACTGGGCACTGCCCTGTTGGCCAGGGCAAATGGCTGCAAAGAGAGGTTATTATGCATGGGAAAAAGAAGTCCTTTCCACAGGGTCTGGGTGTCAGATGAAAGGTGGCCATGGGGCTCCAAGGACTTCCAGGGTCCTCGTTGCCAGCAGCTTTACTTTTGGTGAAAATCAGCCAAGTTTGCAAATTTCACACCGGGAACGATGCAGATGGCCAGGGCGAGTGGCCTCATACTGATGCGATTTTCCATCCGGAAAATGAAGTCATGCCCCCAGGGTCTGGGTATCAATGAAAGGTGGACTTTGGGGCTCCAAGGACTTCCGGGGTCCTCGTTGCCAGCAGCTTTAATTTTGGAGAAAATCAGCCAAGTTTGCAAATTTCACACCGGGAACAATGCAGATTACCAGGGCGATTGGTCTCAAACTGACCCCATTTTCCCTGGGGAAAATTAATTCATATCCCCATGGTCTGGGTGTCAGATGAAAGGTGGCCTTTGGGGCTCTAAGGACTTGCAAGCTCCTAGTTGCCGATTGCTTTAGTTTTGGAGGAATCCAGCAAATTGTAAAAATTTCTCACTGGGCACTGCCCTGTTGGCCAGGGCAAATGGGTGCAAATGGAGGCCATTTCCCATGGGAAAAAGAAGTCCTTTCCCCAGGTTCTGGGTGTCAGATGAAAGGTGGCCTTTGGGGCTCTAAGGACTTGCAGGGTACTACTTATTGGCAGCTTTAGATTTGGAGAAATCCAGCAAAGATTGCATGTTTCTTGCTGGACACCGCCCTATTAGTCAAGGCGAGAGGCCACAAATGGAGGCCATTTTCCATGGGGAAAATGAAGTCATGTCTCCAGGGTCTGGGTATCAGATGAAAGGTGGCCTTTGGGGCTCAATGGACTTGCAAGCTCCTTGTTGCCAACAGCGTTAGTTCAGCAGGAATCCCGCAATGTTAAAAAATTTCTCACTGGGAACTGCGCTGTTGGCCAGGGCAAATGGCTGCAAAGAGAGGCCATTTTGCATGGGGAAAAGAAGTCCTTTCCCCAGGGTCTGGGTATCAGCTGGAAGTTGGCATCTGGGGCTCTAAGGACTTGCAGTGTCCTAGTTGCTGGCAGCTTTTGTTTTGGAAGAATCCAGCTGAGTTTGCAAATTGCTCGCTTGGCACTGCCCTGCCTGCTAGGCCAAGGGGCCACAAATGAAGGCCATTTTCCATGGGAAAAATGTCCTTTTCCCAGGGTCTCAGTAATATGTTCAAGGTGGCCTTTGAGCTTCTAAGTACTTACAGGATCCTACTTGCTGCCAGCTTTACTTTTGGAAAAATGAAGCAAAAATTTGGTAATTCTACCTTGTCTCCCCTCTTTCGGCCAGGGTGAGTGGCTGCAAACGGAGTCCATTTCCCATGGGAAAAAGAAGTCCTTTCCCCAGAGTCTGCGTATCAGATGAAAGGTGGCCATGGGGCTCCAAGGACTTCCAGGGTCCTCGTTGCCAGCAGCTTTACTTTTGGTGAAAATCAGCCAAGTTTGCAAATTTCACACCGGGAACGATGCAGATGGCCAGGGCGAGTGGCCTCATACTGGTCCGATTTTCCATCCGGAAAATGAAGTCATGCCCCCAGGGTCTGGGTATCAATGAAAGGTGGACTTTGGGGCTCCAAGGACTTCCGGGGTCCTCGTTGCCAGCAGCTTTACTTTTGGAGAAAATCAGCCAAGTTTGCAAATTTCACACCGGGAACGATGCAGATGGCCAGGGCGAGTGGCCTCAAACTGACTCTATTTTCCATGGGGAAAAGAAGTCATGTCCCCAGCGTCTGGGTGTCAGATGAAAGGTGGCCTTTGGGGCTCTAAGGACTTGCAAGCTCCTAGTTGCCAACAGCGTTAGTTCTGCAGGAATCCAGCAATGTTAAAAAATTTCTCACTGGGAACTGCGCTGTTGGCCAGGGCAAATGGCTGCAAATGGAGGCCATTTTGCATGGCAAAAAGAAGTCCTTTCCCCAGGGTCTGGGTGTCAGATGAAAGGTGGTCTTTGGGGCTCCAAGGACTTCCAGGGTCCTCGTTGCCAGCAGCTTTACTTTTGGAGAAAATCAGCCAAGTTTGCAAATTTCACACCGGGAACGATGCAGATGGCCAGGGCGATTGGCCTCAAACTGACCCCATTTTCCATGGGGAAAATTAATTCATGTCCCCAGGGTCTGGGTGTCAGATGAAAGGTGGACTTTAGGGCTCTAAGGACTTGCAGGGTACTACTTATTGGCAGCTTTAGATTTGGAGAAATCCAGCAAAGTTGGCAAATTTCTTGCTGGGCACCACCCTATTGGTCAGGGCGAGAGGCCAGAAATGGAGGCCATTTTCCATGGGGAAAATGAAGTCATTGGCCCAGGGTCTGCGGATCAGATGAAAGGTGGCATCTGGGGCCCTAAGGAGTTGCAGGGTCCTCCTTGCCAGCAGCTTTACTTTTGGAGAAAATCAGCCAAGTTTGCAAATTTCACACCGGGAACGATGCAGATGGCCAGGGCGATTGGCCTCAAACTGACCCCATTTTCCATGGGGAAAATTAATTCATGTCCCCAGGGTCTGGGTGTCAGATGAAAGGTGGCCTTTGGGGCTCTAAGGACTTGCAAGCTCCTAGTTGCCAACAGCTTTAGCTGTGGAGGGATCCAGTAATGTTTAAAAATTTCTCACTGGGCACTGCCCTGTTGGCCAGGGCAAATGGCTGCAAAGAGAGGTTATTATGCATGGGAAAAAGAAGTCCTTTCCACAGGGTCTGGGTGTCAGATGAAAGGTGGCCATGGGGCTCCAAGGACTTCCAGGGTCCTCGTTGCCAGCAGCTTTACTTTTGGTGAAAATCAGCCAAGTTTGCAAATTTCACACCGGGAACGATGCAGATGGCCAGGGCGAGTGGCCTCATACTGATGCGATTTTCCATCCGGAAAATGAAGTCATGCCCCCAGGGTCTGGGTATCAATGAAAGGTGGACTTTGGGGCTCCAAGGACTTCCGGGGTCCTCGTTGCCAGCAGCTTTAATTTTGGAGAAAATCAGCCAAGTTTGCAAATTTCACACCGGGAACAATGCAGATTACCAGGGCGATTGGTCTCAAACTGACCCCATTTTCCCTGGGGAAAATTAATTCATATCCCCATGGTCTGGGTGTCAGATGAAAGGTGGCCTTTGGGGCTCTAAGGACTTGCAAGCTCCTAGTTGCCGATTGCTTTAGTTTTGGAGGAATCCAGCAAATTGTAAAAATTTCTCACTGGGCACTGCCCTGTTGGCCAGGGCAAATGGGTGCAAATGGAGGCCATTTCCCATGGGAAAAAGAAGTCCTTTCCCCAGGTTCTGGGTGTCAGATGAAAGGTGGCCTTTGGGGCTCTAAGGACTTGCAGGGTACTACTTATTGGCAGCTTTAGATTTGGAGAAATCCAGCAAAGATTGCATGTTTCTTGCTGGACACCGCCCTATTAGTCAAGGCGAGAGGCCACAAATGGAGGCCATTTTCCATGGGGAAAATGAAGTCATGTCTCCAGGGTCTGGGTATCAGATGAAAGGTGGCCTTTGGGGCTCAATGGACTTGCAAGCTCCTTGTTGCCAACAGCGTTAGTTCAGCAGGAATCCCGCAATGTTAAAAAATTTCTCACTGGGAACTGCGCTGTTGGCCAGGGCAAATGGCTGCAAAGAGAGGCCATTTTGCATGGGGAAAAGAAGTCCTTTCCCCAGGGTCTGGGTATCAGCTGGAAGTTGGCATCTGGGGCTCTAAGGACTTGCAGTGTCCTAGTTGCTGGCAGCTTTTGTTTTGGAAGAATCCAGCTGAGTTTGCAAATTGCTCGCTTGGCACTGCCCTGCCTGCTAGGCCAAGGGGCCACAAATGAAGGCCATTTTCCATGGGAAAAATGTCCTTTTCCCAGGGTCTCAGTAATATGTTCAAGGTGGCCTTTGAGCTTCTAAGTACTTACAGGATCCTACTTGCTGCCAGCTTTACTTTTGGAAAAATGAAGCAAAAATTTGGTAATTCTACCTTGTCTCCCCTCTTTCGGCCAGGGTGAGTGGCTGCAAACGGAGTCCATTTCCCATGGGAAAAAGAAGTCCTTTCCCCAGAGTCTGCGTATCAGATGAAAGGTGGCCATGGGGCTCCAAGGACTTCCAGGGTCCTCGTTGCCAGCAGCTTTACTTTTGGTGAAAATCAGCCAAGTTTGCAAATTTCACACCGGGAACGATGCAGATGGCCAGGGCGAGTGGCCTCATACTGGTCCGATTTTCCATCCGGAAAATGAAGTCATGCCCCCAGGGTCTGGGTATCAATGAAAGGTGGACTTTGGGGCTCCAAGGACTTCCGGGGTCCTCGTTGCCAGCAGCTTTACTTTTGGAGAAAATCAGCCAAGTTTGCAAATTTCACACCGGGAACGATGCAGATGGCCAGGGCGAGTGGCCTCAAACTGACTCTATTTTCCATGGGGAAAAGAAGTCATGTCCCCAGCGTCTGGGTGTCAGATGAAAGGTGGCCTTTGGGGCTCTAAGGACTTGCAAGCTCCTAGTTGCCAACAGCGTTAGTTCTGCAGGAATCCAGCAATGTTAAAAAATTTCTCACTGGGAACTGCGCTGTTGGCCAGGGCAAATGGCTGCAAATGGAGGCCATTTTGCATGGCAAAAAGAAGTCCTTTCCCCAGGGTCTGGGTGTCAGATGAAAGGTGGTCTTTGGGGCTCCAAGGACTTCCAGGATCCTCGTTGCCAGCAGCTTTACTTTTGGAGAAAATCAGCCAAGTTTGCAAATTTCACACCGGGAACGATGCAGATGGCCAGGGCGATTGGCCTCAAACTGACCCCATTTTCCATGGGGAAAATTAATTCATGTCCCCAGGGTCTGGGTGTCAGATGAAAGGTGGACTTTAGGGCTCTAAGGACTTGCAGGGTACTACTTATTGGCAGCTTTAGATTTGGAGAAATCCAGCAAAGTTGGCAAATTTCTTGCTGGGCACCACCCTATTGGTCAGGGCGAGAGGCCAGAAATGGAGGCCATTTTCCATGGGGAAAATGAAGTCATTGGCCCAGGGTCTGCGGATCAGATGAAAGGTGGCATCTGGGGCCCTAAGGAGTTGCAGGGTCCTCCTTGCCAGCAGCTTTACTTTTGGAGAAAATCAGCCAAGTTTGCAAATTTCACACCGGGAACGATGCAGATGGCCAGGGCGATTGGCCTCAAACTGACCCCATTTTCCATGGGGAAAATTAATTCATGTCCCCAGGGTCTGGGTGTCAGATGAAAGGTGGCCTTTGGGGCTCTAAGGACTTGCAAGCTCCTAGTTGCCAACAGCTTTAGCTGTGGAGGGATCCAGTAATGTTTAAAAATTTCTCACTGGGCACTGCCCTGTTGGCCAGGGCAAATGGCTGCAAAGAGAGGTTATTATGCATGGGAAAAAGAAGTCCTTTCCACAGGGTCTGGGTGTCAGATGAAAGGTGGCCATGGGGCTCCAAGGACTTCCAGGGTCCTCGTTGCCAGCAGCTTTACTTTTGGTGAAAATCAGCCAAGTTTGCAAATTTCACACCGGGAACGATGCAGATGGCCAGGGCGAGTGGCCTCATACTGATGCGATTTTCCATCCGGAAAATGAAGTCATGCCCCCAGGGTCTGGGTATCAATGAAAGGTGGACTTTGGGGCTCCAAGGACTTCCGGGGTCCTCGTTGCCAGCAGCTTTAATTTTGGAGAAAATCAGCCAAGTTTGCAAATTTCACACCGGGAACAATGCAGATTACCAGGGCGATTGGTCTCAAACTGACCCCATTTTCCCTGGGGAAAATTAATTCATATCCCCATGGTCTGGGTGTCAGATGAAAGGTGGCCTTTGGGGCTCTAAGGACTTGCAAGCTCCTAGTTGCCGATTGCTTTAGTTTTGGAGGAATCCAGCAAATTGTAAAAATTTCTCACTGGGCACTGCCCTGTTGGCCAGGGCAAATGGGTGCAAATGGAGGCCATTTCCCATGGGAAAAAGAAGTCCTTTCCCCAGGTTCTGGGTGTCAGATGAAAGGTGGCCTTTGGGGCTCTAAGGACTTGCAGGGTACTACTTATTGGCAGCTTTAGATTTGGAGAAATCCAGCAAAGATTGCATGTTTCTTGCTGGACACCGCCCTATTAGTCAAGGCGAGAGGCCACAAATGGAGGCCATTTTCCATGGGGAAAATGAAGTCATGTCTCCAGGGTCTGGGTATCAGATGAAAGGTGGCCTTTGGGGCTCAATGGACTTGCAAGCTCCTTGTTGCCAACAGCGTTAGTTCAGCAGGAATCCCGCAATGTTAAAAAATTTCTCACTGGGAACTGCGCTGTTGGCCAGGGCAAATGGCTGCAAAGAGAGGCCATTTTGCATGGGGAAAAGAAGTCCTTTCCCCAGGGTCTGGGTATCAGCTGGAAGTTGGCATCTGGGGCTCTAAGGACTTGCAGTGTCCTAGTTGCTGGCAGCTTTTGTTTTGGAAGAATCCAGCTGAGTTTGCAAATTGCTCGCTTGGCACTGCCCTGCCTGCTAGGCCAAGGGGCCACAAATGAAGGCCATTTTCCATGGGAAAAATGTCCTTTTCCCAGGGTCTCAGTAATATGTTCAAGGTGGCCTTTGAGCTTCTAAGTACTTACAGGATCCTACTTGCTGCCAGCTTTACTTTTGGAAAAATGAAGCAAAAATTTGGTAATTCTACCTTGTCTCCCCTCTTTCGGCCAGGGTGAGTGGCTGCAAACGGAGTCCATTTCCCATGGGAAAAAGAAGTCCTTTCCCCAGAGTCTGCGTATCAGATGAAAGGTGGCCATGGGGCTCCAAGGACTTCCAGGGTCCTCGTTGCCAGCAGCTTTACTTTTGGTGAAAATCAGCCAAGTTTGCAAATTTCACACCGGGAACGATGCAGATGGCCAGGGCGAGTGGCCTCATACTGGTCCGATTTTCCATCCGGAAAATGAAGTCATGCCCCCAGGGTCTGGGTATCAATGAAAGGTGGACTTTGGGGCTCCAAGGACTTCCGGGGTCCTCGTTGCCAGCAGCTTTACTTTTGGAGAAAATCAGCCAAGTTTGCAAATTTCACACCGGGAACGATGCAGATGGCCAGGGCGAGTGGCCTCAAACTGACTCTATTTTCCATGGGGAAAAGAAGTCATGTCCCCAGCGTCTGGGTGTCAGATGAAAGGTGGCCTTTGGGGCTCTAAGGACTTGCAAGCTCCTAGTTGCCAACAGCGTTAGTTCTGCAGGAATCCAGCAATGTTAAAAAATTTCTCACTGGGAACTGCGCTGTTGGCCAGGGCAAATGGCTGCAAATGGAGGCCATTTTGCATGGCAAAAAGAAGTCCTTTCCCCAGGGTCTGGGTGTCAGATGAAAGGTGGTCTTTGGGGCTCCAAGGACTTCCAGGGTCCTCGTTGCCAGCAGCTTTACTTTTGGAGAAAATCAGCCAAGTTTGCAAATTTCACACCGGGAACGATGCAGATGGCCAGGGCGATTGGCCTCAAACTGACCCCATTTTCCATGGGGAAAATTAATTCATGTCCCCAGGGTCTGGGTGTCAGATGAAAGGTGGACTTTAGGGCTCTAAGGACTTGCAGGGTACTACTTATTGGCAGCTTTAGATTTGGAGAAATCCAGCAAAGTTGGCAAATTTCTTGCTGGGCACCACCCTATTGGTCAGGGCGAGAGGCCAGAAATGGAGGCCATTTTCCATGGGGAAAATGAAGTCATTGGCCCAGGGTCTGCGGATCAGATGAAAGGTGGCATCTGGGGCCCTAAGGAGTTGCAGGGTCCTCCTTGCCAGCAGCTTTACTTTTGGAGAAAATCAGCCAAGTTTGCAAATTTCACACCGGGAACGATGCAGATGGCCAGGGCGATTGGCCTCAAACTGACCCCATTTTCCATGGGGAAAATTAATTCATGTCCCCAGGGTCTGGGTGTCAGATGAAAGGTGGCCTTTGGGGCTCTAAGGACTTGCAAGCTCCTAGTTGCCAACAGCTTTAGCTGTGGAGGGATCCAGTAATGTTTAAAAATTTCTCACTGGGCACTGCCCTGTTGGCCAGGGCAAATGGCTGCAAAGAGAGGTTATTATGCATGGGAAAAAGAAGTCCTTTCCACAGGGTCTGGGTGTCAGATGAAAGGTGGCCATGGGGCTCCAAGGACTTCCAGGGTCCTCGTTGCCAGCAGCTTTACTTTTGGTGAAAATCAGCCAAGTTTGCAAATTTCACACCGGGAACGATGCAGATGGCCAGGGCGAGTGGCCTCATACTGATGCGATTTTCCATCCGGAAAATGAAGTCATGCCCCCAGGGTCTGGGTATCAATGAAAGGTGGACTTTGGGGCTCCAAGGACTTCCGGGGTCCTCGTTGCCAGCAGCTTTAATTTTGGAGAAAATCAGCCAAGTTTGCAAATTTCACACCGGGAACAATGCAGATTACCAGGGCGATTGGTCTCAAACTGACCCCATTTTCCCTGGGGAAAATTAATTCATATCCCCATGGTCTGGGTGTCAGATGAAAGGTGGCCTTTGGGGCTCTAAGGACTTGCAAGCTCCTAGTTGCCGATTGCTTTAGTTTTGGAGGAATCCAGCAAATTGTAAAAATTTCTCACTGGGCACTGCCCTGTTGGCCAGGGCAAATGGGTGCAAATGGAGGCCATTTCCCATGGGAAAAAGAAGTCCTTTCCCCAGGTTCTGGGTGTCAGATGAAAGGTGGCCTTTGGGGCTCTAAGGACTTGCAGGGTACTACTTATTGGCAGCTTTAGATTTGGAGAAATCCAGCAAAGATTGCATGTTTCTTGCTGGACACCGCCCTATTAGTCAAGGCGAGAGGCCACAAATGGAGGCCATTTTCCATGGGGAAAATGAAGTCATGTCTCCAGGGTCTGGGTATCAGATGAAAGGTGGCCTTTGGGGCTCAATGGACTTGCAAGCTCCTTGTTGCCAACAGCGTTAGTTCAGCAGGAATCCCGCAATGTTAAAAAATTTCTCACTGGGAACTGCGCTGTTGGCCAGGGCAAATGGCTGCAAAGAGAGGCCATTTTGCATGGGGAAAAGAAGTCCTTTCCCCAGGGTCTGGGTATCAGCTGGAAGTTGGCATCTGGGGCTCTAAGGACTTGCAGTGTCCTAGTTGCTGGCAGCTTTTGTTTTGGAAGAATCCAGCTGAGTTTGCAAATTGCTCGCTTGGCACTGCCCTGCCTGCTAGGCCAAGGGGCCACAAATGAAGGCCATTTTCCATGGGAAAAATGTCCTTTTCCCAGGGTCTCAGTAATATGTTCAAGGTGGCCTTTGAGCTTCTAAGTACTTACAGGATCCTACTTGCTGCCAGCTTTACTTTTGGAAAAATGAAGCAAAAATTTGGTAATTCTACCTTGTCTCCCCTCTTTCGGCCAGGGTGAGTGGCTGCAAACGGAGTCCATTTCCCATGGGAAAAAGAAGTCCTTTCCCCAGAGTCTGCGTATCAGATGAAAGGTGGCCATGGGGCTCCAAGGACTTCCAGGGTCCTCGTTGCCAGCAGCTTTACTTTTGGTGAAAATCAGCCAAGTTTGCAAATTTCACACCGGGAACGATGCAGATGGCCAGGGCGAGTGGCCTCATACTGGTCCGATTTTCCATCCGGAAAATGAAGTCATGCCCCCAGGGTCTGGGTATCAATGAAAGGTGGCCTTTGGGGCTCTAAGGACTTAAAGCTCCTACTTGTTGGCAGCTTTCGTTGTGGAGGAATCCAGCAAAGTTTGCAAATTTCTCACTGGGCACTGCCCTGTTGGCCAGGGCAAATGGCTGCAAATGGAGGCCATTTTCCATGGGAAAAAGAAGTCATGTCCCCAGCGTCTGGGTGTCAGATGAAAGGTGGCCTTTGGGGCTCTAAGGACTTGCAATCTCCTAGTTGCCAACAGCTTTAGCTGTGGAGGGATCCAGTAATGTTTAAAAATTTCTCACTGGGCACTGCCCTGTTGGCCAGGGCAAATGGCTGCAAAGAGAGGTTATTATGCATGGGAAAAAGAAGTCCTTTCCCCAGGGTCTGGGTGTCAGATGAAAGGTGGCCATGGGGCTCCAAGGACTTCCAGGGTCCTCGTTGCCAGCAGCTTTAGTTTTGGTGAAAATCAGCCAAGTTTGCAAATTTCACACCGGGAACGATGCAGATGGCCAGGGCGAGTGGCCTCATACTGGTCCGATTTTCCATCCGGAAAATGAAGTCATGCCCCCAGGGTCTGGGTATCAATGGAAGGTGGACTTTGGGGCTCCAAGGACTTCCGGGGTCCTCGTTGCCAGCAGCTTTACTTTTGGAGAAAATCAGCCAAGTTCGCAAATTTCACACCGGGAACGATGCAGATGGCCAGGGCGAGTGGCCTCAAACTGACTCTATTTTCCATGGGGAAAAGAAGTCATGTCCCCAGCGTCTGGGTGTCAGATGAAAGCTGGCCTTTGGGGCTCTAAGGACTTGCAAGCTCCTAGTTGCCAACAGCGTTAGTTCTGCAGGAATCCAGCAATGTTTAAAAAATTTCTCACTGGGAACTGCGCTGTTGGCCAGGGCAAATGGCTGCAAATGGAGGCCATTTTGCATGGGAAAAAGAAGTCCTTTCCCCAGGGTCTGGGTGTCAGATGAAAGGTGGTCTTTGGGGCTCCAAGGACTTCCAGGGTCCTCGTTGCCAGCAGCTTTACTTTTGGAGAAAATCAGCCAAGTTTGCAAATTTCACACCGGGAACGATGCAGATGGCCAGGGCAATTGGCCTCAAACTGACCCCATTTTCCATGGGGAAAATTAATTCATGTCCCCAGGGTCTGGGTGTCAGATGAAAGGTGGACTTTAGGGCTCTAAGGACTTGCAGGGTACTACTTATTGGCAGCTTTAGATTTGGAGAAATCCAGCAAAGTTGGCAAATTTCTTGCTGGGCACCACCCTATTGGTCAGGGCGAGAGGCCAGAAATGGAGGCCATTTTCCATGGGGAAAATGAAGTCATTGGCCCAGGGTCTGCAGATCAGATGAAAGGTGGCATCTGGGGCCCTAAGGAGTTGCAGGGTCCTCCTTGCCAGCAGCTTTACTTTTGGAGAAAATCAGCCAGGTTTGCAAATTTCACACCGGGAACGATGCAGATGGCAAGGGCGAGTGGCCTCAAACTGACCCCATTTTTCATGGGGAAAAGAAGTCATGTCCCCAGCGTCTGGGTGTCAGATGAAAGGTGGCCTTTGGGGCTCTAAGGACTTGCAAGCTCCTAGTTGCCAACAGCTTTAGCTGTGGAGGGATCCAGTAATGTTTAAAAATTTCTCACTGGGCACTGCCCTGTTGGCCAGGGCAAATGGCTGCAAAGAGAGGTTATTATGCATGGGAAAAAGAAGTCCTTTCCCCAGGGTCTGGGTGTCAGATGAAAGGTGGCCATGGGGCTCCAAGGACTTCCAGGGTCCTCGTTGCCAGCAGCTTTACTTTTGGTGAAAATCAGCCAAGTTTGCAAATTTCACACCGGGAACGATGCAGATGGCCAGGGCGAGTGGCCTCATACTGATGCGATTTTCCATCCGGAAAATGAAGTCATGCCCCCAGGGTCTGGGTATCAATGAAAGGTGGACTTTGGGGCTCCAAGGACTTCCGGGGTCCTCGTTGCCAGCAGCTTTAATTTTGGAGAAAATCAGCCAAGTTTGCAAATTTCACACCGGGAACAATGCAGATTACCAGGGCGATTGGTCTCAAACTGACCCCATTTTCCCTGGGGAAAATTAATTCATATCCCCATGGTCTGGGTGTCAGATGAAAGGTGGCCTTTGGGGCTCTAAGGACTTGCAAGCTCCTAGTTGCCGATTGCTTTAGTTTTGGAGGAATCCAGCAAATTGTAAAAATTTCTCACTGGGCACTGCCCTGTTGGCCAGGGCAAATGGGTGCAAATGGAGGCCATTTCCCATGGGAAAAAGAAGTCCTTTCCCCAGGTTCTGGGTGTCAGATGAAAGGTGGCCTTTGGGGCTCTAAGGACTTGCAGGGTACTACTTATTGGCAGCTTTAGATTTGGAGAAATCCAGCAAAGATTGCATGTTTCTTGCTGGACACCGCCCTATTAGTCAAGGCGAGAGGCCACAAATGGAGGCCATTTTCCATGGGGAAAATGAAGTCATGTCTCCAGGGTCTGGGTATCAGATGAAAGGTGGCCTTTGGGGCTCAATGGACTTGCAAGCTCCTTGTTGCCAACAGCGTTAGTTCAGCAGGAATCCCGCAATGTTAAAAAATTTCTCACTGGGAACTGCGCTGTTGGCCAGGGCAAATGGCTGCAAAGAGAGGCCATTTTGCATGGGGAAAAGAAGTCCTTTCCCCAGGGTCTGGGTATCAGCTGGAAGTTGGCATCTGGGGCTCTAAGGACTTGCAGTGTCCTAGTTGCTGGCAGCTTTTGTTTTGGAAGAATCCAGCTGAGTTTGCAAATTGCTCGCTTGGCACTGCCCTGCCTGCTAGGCCAAGGGGCCACAAATGAAGGCCATTTTCCATGGGAAAAATGTCCTTTTCCCAGGGTCTCAGTAATATGTTCAAGGTGGCCTTTGAGCTTCTAAGTACTTACAGGATCCTACTTGCTGCCAGCTTTACTTTTGGAAAAATGAAGCAAAAATTTGGTAATTCTACCTTGTCTCCCCTCTTTCGGCCAGGGTGAGTGGCTGCAAACGGAGTCCATTTCCCATGGGAAAAAGAAGTCCTTTCCCCAGAGTCTGCGTATCAGATGAAAGGTGGCCATGGGGCTCCAAGGACTTCCAGGGTCCTCATTGCCAGCAGCTTTACTTTTGGAGAAAATCAGCCAAGTTTGCAAATTTCACACCGGGAACGATGCAGATGGCCAGGGCGAGTGGCCTCATACTGGTCCGATTTTCCATCCGGAAAATGAAATCATGTCCCCAGCGTCTGGGTGTCAGATGAAAGGTGGACTTTAGGGCTCTAAGGACTTGCAATCTCCTACTTGCTGTTAGCTTTAGTTGTGGAGGAATCCAGCAATTTTTGCAAATTTCTCACTGCTCACTGCCCTGTTGGCCAGAGCAAATGGCTGCAAAGAGAGGTTATTATGCATGGGAAAAAGAAGTCCTTTCCCCAGGGTCTGGGTGTCAGATGAAAGGTGGCCATCGGGCTCCAAGGACTTCCAGGGTCCTCGTTGCCAGCAGCTTTACTTTTGGTGAAAATCAGCCAAGTTTGCAAATTTCACACCGGGAACGATGCAGATGGCCAGGGCGAGTGGCCTCATACTGGTCCGATTTTCCATCCGGAAAATGAAGTCATGCCCCCAGGGTCTGGGTATCAATGAAAGGTGGCCTTTGGGGCTCTAAGGACTTAAAGCTCCTACTTGTTGGCAGCTTTCGTTGTGGAGGAATCCAGCAAAGTTTGCAAATTTCTCACTGGGCACTGCCCTGTTGGCCAGGGCAAATGGCTGCAAATGGAGGCCATTTTCCATGGGAAAAAGAAGTCATGTCCCCAGCGTCTGGGTGTCAGATGAAAGGTGGCCTTTGGGGCTCTAAGGACTTGCAAGCTCCTAGTTGCCAACAGCTTTAGCTGTGGAGGGATCCAGTAATGTTTAAAAATTTCTCACTGGGCACTGCCCTGTTGGCCAGGGCAAATGGCTGCAAAGAGAGGTTATTATGCATGGGAAAAAGAAGTCCTTTCCCCAGGGTCTGGGTGTCAGATGAAAGGTGGCCATGGGGCTCCAAGGACTTCCAGGGTCCTCGTTGCCAGCAGCTTTACTTTTGGAGAAAATCAGCCAAGTTTGCAAATTTCACACCGGGAACGATGCAGATGGCCAGGGCGAGTGGCCTCATACTGGTCCGATTTTCCATCCGGAAAATGAAGTCATGCCCCCAGGGTCTGGGTATCAATGGAAGGTGGACTTTGGGGCTCCAAGGACTTCCGGGGTCCTCGTTGCCAGCAGCTTTACTTTTGGAGAAAATCAGCCAAGTTCGCAAATTTCACACCGGGAACGATGCAGATGGCCAGGGCGAGTGGCCTCAAACTGACTCTATTTTCCATGGGGAAAAGAAGTCATGTCCCCAGCGTCTGGGTGTCAGATGAAAGCTGGCCTTTGGGGCTCTAAGGACTTGCAAGCTCCTAGTTGCCAACAGCGTTATTTCTGCAGGAATCCAGCAATGTTTAAAAAATTTCTCACTGGGAACTGCGCTGTTGGCCAGGGCAAATGGCTGCAAATGGAGGCCATTTTGCATGGGAAAAAGAAGTCCTTTCCCCAGGGTCTGGGTGTCAGATGAAAGGTGGTCTTTGGGGCTCCAAGGACTTCCAGGGTCCTCGTTGCCAGCAGCTTTACTTTTGGAGAAAATCAGCCAAGTTCGCAAATTTCAAACCGGGAACGATGCAGATGGCCAGGGCAATTGGCCTCAAACTGACCCCATTTTCCATGGGGAAAATTAATTCATGTCCCCAGAGTCTGGGTGTCAGATGAAAGGTGGACTTTAGGGCTCTAAGGACTTGCAGGGTACTACTTATTGGCAGCTTTAGATTTGGAGAAATCCAGCAAAGTTGGCAAATTTCTTGCTGGGCACCACCCTATTGGTCAGGGCGAGAGGCCAGAAATGGAGGCCATTTTCCATGGGAAAATGAAGTCATTGGCCCAGGGTCTGCGGATCAGATGAAAGGTGGCATCTGGGGCCCTAAGGAGTTGCAGGGTCCTCCTTGCCAGCAGCTTTACTTTTGGAGAAAATCAGCCAGGTTTGCAAATTTCACACCGGGAACGATGCAGATGGCCAGGGCGAGTGGCCTCAAAATGACCCCATTTTTCATGGGGAAAAGAAGTCATGTCCCCAGCGTCTGGGTGTCAGATGAAAGCTGGCCTTTGGGGCTCTAAGGACTTGCAAGCTCCTAGTTGCCAACAGCTTTAGCTGTGGAGGGATCCAGTAATGTTTAAAAATTTCTCACTGGGCACTGCCCTGTTGGCCAGGGCAAATGGCTGCAAAGAGAGGTTATTATGCATGGGAAAAAGAAGTCCTTTCCCCAGGGTCTGGGTGTCAGATGAAAGGTGGCCATGGGGCTCCAAGGACTTCCAGGGTCCTCGTTGCCAGCAGCTTTACTTTTGGTGAAAATCAGCCAAGTTTGCAAATTTCACACCGGGAACGATGCAGATGGCCAGGGCGAGTGGCCTCATACTGATGCGATTTTCCATCCGGAAAATGAAGTCATGCCCCCAGGGTCTGGGTATCAATGAAAGGTGGACTTTGGGGCTCCAAGGACTTCCGGGGTCCTCGTTGCCAGCAGCTTTAATTTTGGAGAAAATCAGCCAAGTTTGCAAATTTCACACCGGGAACAATGCAGATTACCAGGGCGATTGGTCTCAAACTGACCCCATTTTCCCTGGGGAAAATTAATTCATATCCCCATGGTCTGGGTGTCAGATGAAAGGTGGCCTTTGGGGCTCTAAGGACTTGCAAGCTCCTAGTTGCCGATTGCTTTAGTTTTGGAGGAATCCAGCAAATTGTAAAAATTTCTCACTGGGCACTGCCCTGTTGGCCAGGGCAAATGGGTGCAAATGGAGGCCATTTCCCATGGGAAAAAGAAGTCCTTTCCCCAGGTTCTGGGTGTCAGATGAAAGGTGGCCTTTGGGGCTCTAAGGACTTGCAGGGTACTACTTATTGGCAGCTTTAGATTTGGAGAAATCCAGCAAAGATTGCATGTTTCTTGCTGGACACCGCCCTATTAGTCAAGGCGAGAGGCCACAAATGGAGGCCATTTTCCATGGGGAAAATGAAGTCATGTCTCCAGGGTCTGGGTATCAGATGAAAGGTGGCCTTTGGGGCTCAATGGACTTGCAAGCTCCTTGTTGCCAACAGCGTTAGTTCAGCAGGAATCCCGCAATGTTAAAAAATTTCTCACTGGGAACTGCGCTGTTGGCCAGGGCAAATGGCTGCAAAGAGAGGCCATTTTGCATGGGGAAGAGAAGTCCTTTCCCCAGGGTCTGGGTATCAGCTGGAAGTTGGCATCTGGGGCTCTAAGGACTTGCAGTGTCCTAGTTGCTGGCAGCTTTTGTTTTGGAAGAATCCAGCTGAGTTTGCAAATTGCTCGCTTGGCACTGCCCTGCCTGCTAGGCCAAGGGGCCACAAATGAAGGCCATTTTCCATGGGAAAAATGTCCTTTTCCCAGGGTCTCAGTAATATGTTCAAGGTGGCCTTTGAGCTTCTAAGTACTTACAGGATCCTACTTGCTGCCAGCTTTACTTTTGGAAAAATGAAGCAAAAATTTGGTAATTCTACCTTGTCTCCCCTCTTTCGGCCAGGGTGAGTGGCTGCAAACGGAGTCCATTTCCCATGGGAAAAAGAAGTCCTTTCCCCAGAGTCTGCGTATCAGATGAAAGGTGGCCATGGGGCTCCAAGGACTTCCAGGGTCCTCGTTGCCAGCAGCTTTACTTTTGGTGAAAATCAGCCAAGTTTGCAAATTTCACACCGGGAACGATGCAGATGGCCAGGGCGAGTGGCCTCATACTGGTCCGATTTTCCATCCGGAAAATGAAATCATGTCCCCAGCGTCTGGGTGTCAGATGAAAGGTGGACTTTAGGGCTCTAAGGACTTGCAATCTCCTACTTGCTGTTAGCTTTAGTTGTGGAGGAATCCAGCAATTTTTGCAAATTTCTCACTGCTCACTGCCCTGTTGGCCAGAGCAAATGGCTGCAAAGAGAGGTTATTATGCATGGGAAAAAGAAGTCCTTTCCCCAGGGTCTGGGTGTCAGATGAAAGGTGGCCATGGGGCTCCAAGGACTTCCAGGGTCCTCGTTGCCAGCAGCTTTACTTTTGGAGAAAATCAGCCAAGTTTGCAAATTTCACTCCGGGAACGATGCAGATGGCCAGGGCGAGTGGCCTCATACTGGTCCGATTTTCCATCCGGAAAATGAAGTCATGCCCCCAGGGTCTGGGTATCAATGAAAGGTGGACTTTGGGGCTCCAAGGACTTCCGGGGTCCTCGTTGCCAGCAGCTTTACTTTTGGAGAAAATCAGCCAAGTTCGCAAATTTCACACCGGGAACGATGCAGATGGCCAGGGCGAGTGGCCTCAAACTGACTCTATTTTCCATGGGGAAAAGAAGTCATGTCCCCAGCGTCTGGGTGTCAGATGAAAGCTGGCCTTTGGGGCTCTAAGGACTTGCAAGCTCCTAGTTGCCAACAGCGTTAGTTCTGCAGGAATCCAGCAATGTTTAAAAAATTTCTCACTGGGAACTGCGCTGTTGGCCAGGGCAAATGGCTGCAAATGGAGGCCATTTTGCATGGGAAAAAGAAGTCCTTTCCCCAGGGTCTGGGTGTCAGATGAAAGGTGGTCTTTGGGGCTCCAAGGACTTCCAGGGTCCTCGTTGCCAGCAGCTTTACTTTTGGAGAAAATCAGCCAAGTTCGCAAATTTCACACCGGGAACGATGCAGATGGCCAGGGCGATTGGCCTCAAACTGACCCCATTTTCCATGGGGAAAATTAATTCATGTCCCCAGAGTCTGGGTGTCAGATGAAAGGTGGACTTTAGGGCTCTAAGAACTTGCAGGGTACTACTTATTGGCAGCTTTAGATTTGGAGAAATCCAGCAAAGTTGGCAAATTTCTTGCTGGGCACCACCCTATTGGTCAGGGCGAGAGGCCAGAAATGGAGGCCATTTTCCATGGGAAAATGAAGTCATTGGCCCAGGGTCTGCGGATCAGATGAAAGGTGGCATCTGGGGCCCTAAGGAGTTGCAGGGTCCTCCTTGCCAGCAGCTTTACTTTTGGAGAAAATCAGCCAGGTTTGCAAATTTCACACCGGGAACGATGCAGATGGCCAGGGCGAGTGGCCTCAAAATGACCCCATTTTTCATGGGGAAAAGAAGTCATGTCCCCAGCGTCTGGGTGTCAGATGAAAGGTGGCCTTTGGGGCTCTAAGGACTTGCAAGCTCCTAGTTGCCAACAGCTTTAGCTGTGGAGGGATCCAGTAATGTTTAAAAATTTCTCACTGGGCACTGCCCTGTTGGCCAGGGCAAATGGCTGCAAAGAGAGGTTATTATGCATGGGAAAAAGAAGTCCTTTCCCCAGGGTCTGGGTGTCAGATGAAAGGTGGCCATGGGGCTCCAAGGACTTCCAGGGTCCTCGTTGCCAGCAGCTTTACTTTTGGTGAAAATCAGCCAAGTTTGCAAATTTCACACCGGGAACGATGCAGATGGCCAGGGCGAGTGGCCTCATACTGATGCGATTTTCCATCCGGAAAATGAAGTCATGCCCCCAGGGTCTGGGTATCAATGAAAGGTGGACTTTGGGGCTCCAAGGACTTCCGGGGTCCTCGTTGCCAGCAGCTTTAATTTTGGAGAAAATCAGCCAAGTTTGCAAATTTCACACCGGGAACAATGCAGATTACCAGGGCGATTGGTCTCAAACTGACCCCATTTTCCCTGGGGAAAATTAATTCATATCCCCATGGTCTGGGTGTCAGATGAAAGGTGGCCTTTGGGGCTCTAAGGACTTGCAAGCTCCTAGTTGCCGATTGCTTTAGTTTTGGAGGAATCCAGCAAATTGTAAAAATTTCTCACTGGGCACTGCCCTGTTGGCCAGGGAAAATGGGTGCAAATGGAGGCCATTTCCCATGGGAAAAAGAAGTCCTTTCCCCAGGTTCTGGGTGTCAGATGAAAGGTGGCCTTTGGGGCTCTAAGGACTTGCAGGGTACTACTTATTGGCAGCTTTAGATTTGGAGAAATCCAGCAAAGATTGCATGTTTCTTGCTGGACACCGCCCTATTAGTCAAGGCGAGAGGCCACAAATGGAGGCCATTTTCCATGGGGAAAATGAAGTCATGTCTCCAGGGTCTGGGTATCAGATGAAAGGTGGCCTTTGGGGCTCAATGGACTTGCAAGCTCCTTGTTGCCAACAGCGTTAGTTCAGCAGGAATCCCGCAATGTTAAAAAATTTCTCACTGGGAACTGCGCTGTTGGCCAGGGCAAATGGCTGCAAAGAGAGGCCATTTTGCATGGGGAAAAGAAGTCCTTTCCCCAGGGTCTGGGTATCAGCTGGAAGTTGGCATCTGGGGCTCTAAGGACTTGCAGTGTCCTAGTTGCTGGCAGCTTTTGTTTTGGAAGAATCCAGCTGAGTTTGCAAATTGCTCGCTTGGCACTGCCCTGCCTGCTAGGCCAAGGGGCCACAAATGAAGGCCATTTTCCATGGGAAAAATGTCCTTTTCCCAGGGTCTCAGTAATATGTTCAAGGTGGCCTTTGAGCTTCTAAGTACTTACAGGATCCTACTTGCTGCCAGCTTTACTTTTGGAAAAATGAAGCAAAAATTTGGTAATTCTACCTTGTCTCCCCTCTTTCGGCCAGGGTGAGTGGCTGCAAACGGAGTCCATTTCCCATGGGAAAAAGAAGTCCTTTCCCCAGAGTCTGCGTATCAGATGAAAGGTGGCCATGGGGCTCCAAGGACTTCCAGGGTCCTCGTTGCCAGCAGCTTTACTTTTGGTGAAAATCAGCCAAGTTTGCAAATTTCACACCGGGAACGATGCAGATGGCCAGGGCGAGTGGCCTCATACTGGTCCGATTTTCCATCCGGAAAATGAAGTCATGCCCCCAGGGTCTGGGTATCAATGAAAGGTGGCCTTTGGGGCTCTAAGGACTTCCGGGGTCCTCGTTGCCAGCAGCTTTACTTTTGGAGAAAATCAGCCAAGTTTGCAAATTTCACACCGGGAACGATGCAGATGGCCAGGGCGAGTGGCCTCAAACTGACTCTATTTTCCATGGGGAAAAGAAGTCATGTCCCCAGCGTCTGGGTGTCAGATGAAAGGTGGCCTTTGGGGCTCTAAGGACTTGCAAGCTCCTAGTTGCCAACAGCGTTAGTTCTGCAGGAATCCAGCAATGTTAAAAAATTTCTCACTGGGAACTGCGCTGTTGGCCAGGGCAAATGGCTGCAAATGGAGGCCATTTTGCATGGCAAAAAGAAGTCCTTTCCCCAGGGTCTGGGTGTCAGATGAAAGGTGGTCTTTGGGGCTCCAAGGACTTCCAGGGTCCTCGTTGCCAGCAGCTTTACTTTTGGAGAAAATCAGCCAAGTTTGCAAATTTCACACCGGGAACGATGCAGATGGCCAGGGCGATTGGCCTCAAACTGACCCCATTTTCCATGGGGAAAATTAATTCATGTCCCCAGGGTCTGGGTGTCAGATGAAAGGTGGACTTTAGGGCTCTAAGGACTTGCAGGGTACTACTTATTGGCAGCTTTAGATTTGGAGAAATCCAGCAAAGTTGGCAAATTTCTTGCTGGACACCACCCTCTTGGTCAGGGCGAGAGGCCAGAAATGGAGGCCATTTTCCATGGGGAAAATGAAGTCATTGGCCCAGGGTCTGCGGATCAGATGAAAGGTGGCATCTGGGGCCCTAAGGAGTTGCAGGGTCCTCCTTGCCAGCAGCTTTACTTTTGGAGAAAATCAGCCAAGTTTGCAAATTTCACACCGGGAACGATGCAGATGGCCAGGGCGATTGGCCTCAAACTGACCCCATTTTCCATGGGGAAAATTAATTCATGTCCCCAGGGTCTGGGTGTCAGATGAAAGGTGGCCTTTGGGGCTCTAAGGACTTGCAAGCTCCTAGTTGCCAACAGCTTTAGCTGTGGAGGGATCCAGTAATGTTTAAAAATTTCTCACTGGGCACTGCCCTGTTGGCCAGGGCAAATGGCTGCAAAGAGAGGTTATTATGCATGGGAAAAAGAAGTCCTTTCCACAGGGTCTGGGTGTCAGATGAAAGGTGGCCATGGGGCTCCAAGGACTTCCAGGGTCCTCGTTGCCAGCAGCTTTACTTTTGGTGAAAATCAGCCAAGTTTGCAAATTTCACACCGGGAACGATGCAGATGGCCAGGGCGAGTGGCCTCATACTGATGCGATTTTCCATCCGGAAAATGAAGTCATGCCCCCAGGGTCTGGGTATCAATGAAAGGTGGACTTTGGGGCTCCAAGGACTTCCGGGGTCCTCGTTGCCAGCAGCTTTAATTTTGGAGAAAATCAGCCAAGTTTGCAAATTTCACACCGGGAACAATGCAGATTACCAGGGCGATTGGTCTCAAACTGACCCCATTTTCCCTGGGGAAAATTAATTCATATCCCCATGGTCTGGGTGTCAGATGAAAGGTGGCCTTTGGGGCTCTAAGGACTTGCAAGCTCCTAGTTGCCGATTGCTTTAGTTTTGGAGGAATCCAGCAAATTGTAAAAATTTCTCACTGGGCACTGCCCTGTTGGCCAGGGCAAATGGGTGCAAATGGAGGCCATTTCCCATGGGAAAAAGAAGTCCTTTCCCCAGGTTCTGGGTGTCAGATGAAAGGTGGCCTTTGGGGCTCTAAGGACTTGCAGGGTACTACTTATTGGCAGCTTTAGATTTGGAGAAATCCAGCAAAGATTGCATGTTTCTTGCTGGACACCGCCCTATTAGTCAAGGCGAGAGGCCACAAATGGAGGCCATTTTCCATGGGGAAAATGAAGTCATGTCTCCAGGGTCTGGGTATCAGATGAAAGGTGGCCTTTGGGGCTCAATGGACTTGCAAGCTCCTTGTTGCCAACAGCGTTAGTTCAGCAGGAATCCCGCAATGTTAAAAAATTTCTCACTGGGAACTGCGCTGTTGGCCAGGGCAAATGGCTGCAAAGAGAGGCCATTTTGCATGGGGAAAAGAAGTCCTTTCCCCAGGGTCTGGGTATCAGCTGGAAGTTGGCATCTGGGGCTCTAAGGACTTGCAGTGTCCTAGTTGCTGGCAGCTTTTGTTTTGGAAGAATCCAGCTGAGTTTGCAAATTGCTCGCTTGGCACTGCCCTGCCTGCTAGGCCAAGGGGCCACAAATGAAGGCCATTTTCCATGGGAAAAATGTCCTTTTCCCAGGGTCTCAGTAATATGTTCAAGGTGGCCTTTGAGCTTCTAAGTACTTACAGGATCCTACTTGCTGCCAGCTTTACTTTTGGAAAAATGAAGCAAAAATTTGGTAATTCTACCTTGTCTCCCCTCTTTCGGCCAGGGTGAGTGGCTGCAAACGGAGTCCATTTCCCATGGGAAAAAGAAGTCCTTTCCCCAGAGTCTGCGTATCAGATGAAAGGTGGCCATGGGGCTCCAAGGACTTCCAGGGTCCTCGTTGCCAGCAGCTTTACTTTTGGTGAAAATCAGCCAAGTTTGCAAATTTCACACCGGGAACGATGCAGATGGCCAGGGCGAGTGGCCTCATACTGGTCCGATTTTCCATCCGGAAAATGAAGTCATGCCCCCAGGGTCTGGGTATCAATGAAAGGTGGCCTTTGGGGCTCTAAGGACTTAAAGCTCCTACTTGTTGGCAGCTTTCGTTGTGGAGGAATCCAGCAAAGTTTGCAAATTTCTCACTGGGCACTGCCCTGTTGGCCAGGGCAAATGGCTGCAAATTGAGGCCATTTTCCATGGGAAAAAGAAGTCATGTCCCCAGCGTCTGGGTGTCAGATGAAAGGTGGCCTTTGGGGCTCTAAGGACTTGCAATCTCCTAGTTGCCAACAGCTTTAGCTGTGGAGGGATCCAGTAATGTTTAAAAATTTCTCACTGGGCACTGCCCTGTTGGCCAGGGCAAATGGCTGCAAAGAGAGGTTATTATGCATGGGAAAAAGAAGTCCTTTCCCCAGGGTCTGGGTGTCAGATGAAAGGTGGCCATGGGGCTCCAAGGACTTCCAGGGTCCTCGTTGCCAGCAGCTTTAGTTTTGGTGAAAATCAGCCAAGTTTGCAAATTTCACACCGGGAACGATGCAGATGGCCAGGGCGAGTGGCCTCATACTGGTCCGATTTTCCATCCGGAAAATGAAGTCATGCCCCCAGGGTCTGGGTATCAATGGAAGGTGGACTTTGGGGCTCCAAGGACTTCCGGGGTCCTCGTTGCCAGCAGCTTTACTTTTGGAGAAAATCAGCCAAGTTCGCAAATTTCACACCGGGAACGATGCAGATGGCCAGGGCGAGTGGCCTCAAACTGACTCTATTTTCCATGGGGAAAAGAAGTCATGTCCCCAGCGTCTGGGTGTCAGATGAAAGGTGGCCTTTGGGGCTCTAAGGACTTGCAAGCTCCTAGTTGCCAACAGCGTTAGTTCTGCAGGAATCCAGCAATGTTTAAAAAATTTCTCACTGGGAACTGCGCTGTTGGCCAGGGCAAATGGCTGCAAATGGAGGCCATTTTGCATGGCAAAAAGAAGTCCTTTCCCCAGGGTCTGGGTGTCAGATGAAAGGTGGTCTTTGGGGCTCCAAGGACTTCCAGGGTCCTCGTTGCCAGCAGCTTTACTTTTGGAGAAAATCAGCCAAGTTCGCAAATTTCACACCGGGAACGATGCAGATGGCCAGGGCAATTGGCCTCAAACTGACCCCATTTTCCATGGGGAAAATTAATTCATGTCCCCAGGGTCTGGGTGTCAGATGAAAGGTGGACTTTAGGGCTCTAAGGACTTGCAGGGTACTACTTATTGGCAGCTTTAGATTTGGAGAAATCCAGCAAAGTTGGCAAATTTCTTGCTGGGCACCACCCTATTGGTCAGGGCGAGAGGCCAGAAATGGAGGCCATTTTCCATGGGGAAAATGAAGTCATTGGCCCAGGGTCTGCGGATCAGATGAAAGGTGGCATCTGGGGCCCTAAGGAGTTGCAGGGTCCTCCTTGCCAGCAGCTTTACTTTTGGAGAAAATCAGCCAGGTTTGCAAATTTCACACCGGGAACGATGCAGATGGCAAGGGCGAGTGGCCTCAAACTGACCCCATTTTTCATGGGGAAAAGAAGTCATGTCCCCAGCGTCTGGGTGTCAGATGAAAGGTGGCCTTTGGGGCTCTAAGGACTTGCAAGCTCCTAGTTGCCAACAGCTTTAGCTGTGGAGGGATCCAGTAATGTTTAAAAATTTCTCACTGGGCACTGCCCTGTTGGCCAGGGCAAATGGCTGCAAAGAGAGGTTATTATGCATGGGAAAAAGAAGTCCTTTCCCCAGGGTCTGGGTGTCAGATGAAAGGTGGCCATGGGGCTCCAAGGACTTCCAGGGTCCTCGTTGCCAGCAGCTTTACTTTTGGTGAAAATCAGCCAAGTTTGCAAATTTCACACCGGGAACGATGCAGATGGCCAGGGCGAGTGGCCTCATACTGATGCGATTTTCCATCCGGAAAATGAAGTCATGCCCCCAGGGTCTGGGTATCAATGAAAGGTGGACTTTGGGGCTCCAAGGACTTCCGGGGTCCTCGTTGCCAGCAGCTTTAATTTTGGAGAAAATCAGCCAAGTTTGCAAATTTCACACCGGGAACAATGCAGATTACCAGGGCGATTGGTCTCAAACTGACCCCATTTTCCCTGGGGAAAATTAATTCATATCCCCATGGTCTGGGTGTCAGATGAAAGGTGGCCTTTGGGGCTCTAAGGACTTGCAAGCTCCTAGTTGCCGATTGCTTTAGTTTTGGAGGAATCCAGCAAATTGTAAAAATTTCTCACTGGGCACTGCCCTGTTGGCCAGGGCAAATGGGTGCAAATGGAGGCCATTTCCCATGGGAAAAAGAAGTCCTTTCCCCAGGTTCTGGGTGTCAGATGAAAGGTGGCCTTTGGGGCTCTAAGGACTTGCAGGGTACTACTTATTGGCAGCTTTAGATTTGGAGAAATCCAGCAAAGATTGCATGTTTCTTGCTGGACACCGCCCTATTAGTCAAGGCGAGAGGCCACAAATGGAGGCCATTTTCCATGGGGAAAATGAAGTCATGTCTCCAGGGTCTGGGTATCAGATGAAAGGTGGCCTTTGGGGCTCAATGGACTTGCAAGCTCCTTGTTGCCAACAGCGTTAGTTCAGCAGGAATCCCGCAATGTTAAAAAATTTCTCACTGGGAACTGCGCTGTTGGCCAGGGCAAATGGCTGCAAAGAGAGGCCATTTTGCATGGGGAAAAGAAGTCCTTTCCCCAGGGTCTGGGTATCAGCTGGAAGTTGGCATCTGGGGCTCTAAGGACTTGCAGTGTCCTAGTTGCTGGCAGCTTTTGTTTTGGAAGAATCCAGCTGAGTTTGCAAATTGCTCGCTTGGCACTGCCCTGCCTGCTAGGCCAAGGGGCCACAAATGAAGGCCATTTTCCATGGGAAAAATGTCCTTTTCCCAGGGTCTCAGTAATATGTTCAAGGTGGCCTTTGAGCTTCTAAGTACTTACAGGATCCTACTTGCTGCCAGCTTTACTTTTGGAAAAATGAAGCAAAAATTTGGTAATTCTACCTTGTCTCCCCTCTTTCGGCCAGGGTGAGTGGCTGCAAACTGAGTCCATTTCCCATGGGAAAAAGAAGTCCTTTCCCCAGAGTCTGCGTATCAGATGAAAGGTGGCCATGGGGCTCCAAGGACTTCCAGGGTCCTCGTTGCCAGCAGCTTTACTTTTGGTGAAAATCAGCCAAGTTTGCAAATTTCACACCGGGAACGATGCAGATGGCCAGGGCGAGTGGCCTCATACTGGTCCGATTTTCCATCCGGAAAATGAAGTCATGCCCCCAGGGTCTGGGTGTCAGATGAAAGGTGGCCTTTGGGGCTCTAAGGACTTGCAAGCTCCTAGTTGCCAACAGCGTTAGTTCTGCAGGAATCCAGCAATGTTAAAAAATTTCTCACTGGGAACTGCGCTGTTGGCCAGGGCAAATGGCTGCAAATGGAGGCCATTTTGCATGGGAAAAAGAAGTCCTTTCCCCAGGGTCTGGGTGTCAGATGAAAGGTGGTCTTTGGGGCTCCAAGGACTTCCAGGGTCCTCGTTGCCAGCAGCTTTACTTTTGGAGAAAATCAGCCAAGTTTGCAAATTTCACACCGGGAACGATGCAGATGGCCAGGGCAATTGGCCTCAAACTGACCCCATTTTCCATGGGGAAAATTAATTCATGTCCCCAGGGTCTGGGTGTCAGATGAAAGGTGGACTTTAGGGCTCTAAGGACTTGCAGGGTACTACTTATTGGCAGCTTTAGATTTGGAGAAATCCAGCAAAGTTGGCAAATTTCTTGCTGGACACCACCCTATTGGTCAGGGCGAGAGGCCAGAAATGGAGGCCATTTTCCATGGGGAAAATGAAGTCATTGGCCCAGGGTCTGCGGATCAGATGAAAGGTGGCATCTGGGGCCCTAAGGAGTTGCAGGGTCCTCCTTGCCAGCAGCTTTACTTTTGGAGAAAATCAGCCAAGTTTGCAAATTTCACACCGGGAACGATGCAGATGGCCAGGGCGATTGGCCTCAAACTGACCCCATTTTCCATGTGGAAAATTAATTCATGTCCCCAGGGTCTGGGTGTCAGATGAAAGCTGGCCTTTGGGGCTCTAAGGACTTGCAAGCTCCTAGTTGCCAACAGCTTTAGCTGTGGAGGGATCCAGTAATGTTTAAAAATTTCTCACTGGGCACTGCCCTGTTGGCCAGGGCAAATGGCTGCAAAGAGAGGTTATTATGCATGGGAAAAAGAAGTCCTTTCCACAGGGTCTGGGTGTCAGATGAAAGGTGGCCATGGGGCTCCAAGGACTTCCAGGGTCCTCGTTGCCAGCAGCTTTACTTTTGGTGAAAATCAGCCAAGTTTGCAAATTTCACACCGGGAACGATGCAGATGGCCAGGGCGAGTGGCCTCATACTGATGCGATTTTCCATCCGGAAAATGAAGTCATGCCCCCAGGGTCTGGGTATCAATGAAAGGTGGACTTTGGGGCTCCAAGGACTTCCGGGGTCCTCGTTGCCAGCAGCTTTAATTTTGGAGAAAATCAGCCAAGTTTGCAAATTTCACACCGGGAACAATGCAGATTACCAGGGCGATTGGTCTCAAACTGACCCCATTTTCCCTGGGGAAAATTAATTCATATCCCCATGGTCTGGGTGTCAGATGAAAGGTGGCCTTTGGGGCTCTAAGGACTTGCAAGCTCCTAGTTGCCAATTGCTTTAGTTTTGGAGGAATCCAGCAAATTGTAAAAATTTCTCACTGGGCACTGCCCTGTTGGCCAGGGCAAATGGGTGCAAATGGAGGCCATTTCCCATGGGAAAAAGAAGTCCTTTCCCCAGGTTCTGGGTGTCAGATGAAAGGTGGCCTTTGGGGCTCTAAGGACTTGCAGGGTACTACTTATTGGCAGCTTTAGATTTGGAGAAATCCAGCAAAGATTGCATGTTTCTTGCTGGACACCGCCCTATTAGTCAAGGCGAGAGGCCACAAATGGAGGCCATTTTCCATGGGGAAAATGAAGTCATGTCTCCAGGGTCTGGGTATCAGATGAAAGGTGGCCTTTGGGGCTCAATGGACTTGCAAGCTCCTTGTTGCCAACAGCGTTAGTTCAGCAGGAATCCCGCAATGTTAAAAAATTTCTCACTGGGAACTGCGCTGTTGGCCAGGGCAAATGGCTGCAAAGAGAGGCCATTTTGCATGGGGAAAAGAAGTCCTTTCCCCAGGGTCTGGGTATCAGCTGGAAGTTGGCATCTGGGGCTCTAAGGACTTGCAGTGTCCTAGTTGCTGGCAGCTTTTGTTTTGGAAGAATCCAGCTGAGTTTGCAAATTGCTCGCTTGGCACTGCCCTGCCTGCTAGGCCAAGGGGCCACAAATGAAGGCCATTTTCCATGGGAAAAATGTCCTTTTCCCAGGGTCTCAGTAATATGTTCAAGGTGGCCTTTGAGCTTCTAAGTACTTACAGGATCCTACTTGCTGCCAGCTTTACTTTTGGAAAAATGAAGCAAAAATTTGGTAATTCTACCTTGTCTCCCCTCTTTCGGCCAGGGTGAGTGGCTGCAAACGGAGTCCATTTCCCATGGGAAAAAGAAGTCCTTTCCCCAGAGTCTGCGTATCAGATGAAAGGTGGCCATGGGGCTCCAAGGACTTCCAGGGTCCTCATTGCAAGCAGCTTTACTTTTGGAGAAAATCAGCCAAGTTTGCAAATTTCACACAGGGAACGATGCAGACGACAAGGGCGAGTGGCCTCATACTGGTCCGATTTTCCATCCGGAAAATGAAGTCATGCCCCCAGGGTCTGGGTATCAATGAAAGGTGGACTTTGGGGCTCCAAGGACTTCCGGGGTCCTCGTTGCCAGCAGCTTTACTTTTGGAGAAAATCAGCCAAGTTCGCAAATTTCACACCGGGAACGATGCAGATGGCCAGGGCGAGTGGCCTCAAACTGACTCTATTTTCCATGGGGAAAAGAAGTCATGTCCCCAGGGTCTGGGTGTCAGATGAAAGGTGGCCTTTGGGGCTCTAAGGACTTGCAAGCTCCTAGTTGCCAACAGCGTTAGTTCTGCAGGAATCCAGCAATGTTAAAAAATTTCTCACTGGGAACTGCGCTGTTGGCCAGGGCAAATGGCTGCAAATGGAGGCCATTATGCATGGCAAAAAGAAGTCCTTTCCCCAGGGTCTGGGTGTCAGATGAAAGGTGGTCTTTGGGGCTCCAAGGACTTCCAGGGTCCTTGTTGCCAGCAGCTTTACTTTTGGAGAAAATCAGCCAAGTTTGCAAATTTCACACCGGGAACGATGCAGATGGCCAGGGCGATTGGCCTCAAACTGACCTCATTTTCCATGGGGAAAATTAATTCATGTCCCCAGGGTCTTGGTGTCAGATGAAAGGTGGACTTTAGGGCTCTAAGGACTTGCAGGGTACTACTTATTGGCAGCTTTAGATTTGGAGAAATCCAGCAAAGTTGGCAAATTTCTTGCTGGGCACCACCCTATTGGTCAGGGCGAGAGGCCAGAAATGGAGGCCATTTTCCATGGGAAAAATGAAGTCATTGGCCCAGGGTCTGCGGATCAGATGAAAGGTGGCATCTGGGGCCCTAAGGAGTTGCAGGGTCCTCCTTGCCAGCAGCTTTACTTTTGGAGAAAATCAGCCAAGTTTGCAAATTTCACACCGGGAACGATGCAGATGGCCAGGGCGAGTGGCCTCAAAATGACCCCATTTTTCATGGGGAAAAGAAGTCATGTCCCCAGCGTCTGGGTGTCAGATGAAAGGTGGCCTTTGGGGCTCTAAGGACTTGCAAGCTCCTAGTTGCCAACAGCTTTAGCTGTGGAGGGATCCAGTAATGTTTAAAAATTTCTCACTGGGCACTGCCCTGTTGGCCAGGGCAAATGGCTGCAAAGAGAGGTTATTATGCATGGGAAAAAGAAGTCCTTTCCCCAGGGTCTGGGTGTCAGATGAAAGGTGGCCATGGGGCTCCAAGGACTTCCAGGGTCCTCGTTGCCAGCAGCTTTACTTTTGGTGAAAATCAGCCAAGTTTGCAAATTTCACACCGGGAACGATGCAGATGGCCAGGGCGAGTGGCCTCATACTGGACCGATTTTCCATCCGGAAAATGAAGTCATGCCCCCAGGGTCTGGGTATCAATGGAAGGTGGACTTTGGGGCTCCAAGGACTTCCGGGGTCCTCGTTGCCAGCAGCTTTACTTTTGGAGAAAATCAGCCAAGTTTGCAAATTTCACACCGGGAACGATGCAGATGGCCAGGGCGAGTGGCCTCAAACTGACTCTATTTTCCATGGGGAAAAGAAGTCATGTCCCCAGCGTCTGGGTGTCAGATGAAAGGTGGCCTTTGGGGCTCTAAGGACTTGCAAGCTCCTAGTTGCCAACAGCGTTAGTTCTGCAGGAATCCAGCAATGTTAAAAAATTTCTCACTGGGAACTGCGCTGTTGGCCAGGGCAAATGGCTGCAAATGGAGGCCATTTTGCATGGGAAAAAGAAGTCCTTTCCCCAGGGTCTGGGTGTCAGATGAAAGGTGGTCTTTGGGGCTCCAAGGACTTCCAGGGTCCTCGTTGCCAGCAGCTTTACTTTTGGAGAAAATCAGCCAAGTTTGCAAATTTCACACCGGGAACGATGCAGATGGCCAGGGCAATTGGCCTCAAACTGACCCCATTTTCCATGGGGAAAATTAATTCATGTCCCCAGGGTCTGGGTGTCAGATGAAAGGTGGACTTTAGGGCTCTAAGGACTTGCAGGGTACTACTTATTGGCAGCTTTAGATTTGGAGAAATCCAGCAAAGTTGGCAAATTTCTTGCTGGACACCACCCTCTTGGTCAGGGCGAGAGGCCAGAAATGGAGGCCATTTTCCATGGGGAAAATGAAGTCATTGGCCCAGGGTCTGCGGATCAGATGAAAGGTGGCATCTGGGGCCCTAAGGAGTTGCAGGGTCCTCCTTGCCAGCAGCTTTACTTTTGGAGAAAATCAGCCAAGTTTGCAAATTTCACACCGGGAACGATGCAGATGGCCAGGGCGATTGGCCTCAAACTGACCCCATTTTCCATGTGGAAAATTAATTCATGTCCCCAGGGTCTGGGTGTCAGATGAAAGCTGGCCTTTGGGGCTCTAAGGACTTGCAAGCTCCTAGTTGCCAACAGCTTTAGCTGTGGAGGGATCCAGTAATGTTTAAAAATTTCTCACTGGGCACTGCCCTGTTGGCCAGGGCAAATGGCTGCAAAGAGAGGTTATTATGCATGGGAAAAAGAAGTCCTTTCCCCAGGGTCTGGGTGTCAGATGAAAGGTGGCCATGGGGCTCCAAGGACTTCCAGGGTCCTCGTTGCCAGCAGCTTTACTTTTGGTGAAAATCAGCCAAGTTTGCAAATTTCACACCGGGAACGATGCAGATGGCCAGGGCGAGTGGCCTCATACTGATGCGATTTTCCATCCGGAAAATGAAGTCATGCCCCCAGGGTCTGGGTATCAATGAAAGGTGGACTTTGGGGCTCCAAGGACTTCCGGGGTCCTCGTTGCCAGCAGCTTTACTTTTGGAGAAAATCAGCCAAGTTTGCAAATTTCACACCGGGAACAATGCAGATTACCAGGGCGATTGGTCTCAAACTGACCCCATTTTCCCTGGGGAAAATTAATTCATATCCCCATGGTCTGGGTGTCAGATGAAAGGTGGCCTTTGGGGCTCTAAGGACTTGCAAGCTCCTAGTTGCCGATTGCTTTAGTTTTGGAGGAATCCAGCAAATTGTAAAAATTTCTCACTGGGCACTGCCCTGTTGGCCAGGGCAAATGGGTGCAAATGGAGGCCATTTCCCATGGGAAAAAGAAGTCCTTTCCCCAGGTTCTGGGTGTCAGATGAAAGGTGGCCTTTGGGGCTCTAAGGACTTGCAGGGTACTACTTATTGGCAGCTTTAGATTTGGAGAAATCCAGCAAAGATTGCATGTTTCTTGCTGGACACCGCCCTATTAGTCAAGGCGAGAGGCCACAAATGGAGGCCATTTTCCATGGGGAAAATGAAGTCATGTCTCCAGGGTCTGGGTATCAGATGAAAGGTGGCCTTTGGGGCTCAATGGACTTGCAAGCTCCTTGTTGCCAACAGCGTTAGTTCAGCAGGAATCCCGCAATGTTAAAAAATTTCTCACTGGGAACTGCGCTGTTGGCCAGGGCAAATGGCTGCAAAGAGAGGCCATTTTGCATGGGGAAAAGAAGTCCTTTCCCCAGGGTCTGGGTATCAGCTGGAAGTTGGCATCTGGGGCTCTAAGGACTTGCAGTGTCCTAGTTGCTGGCAGCTTTTGTTTTGGAAGAATCCAGCTGAGTTTGCAAATTGCTCGCTTGGCACTGCCCTGCCTGCTAGGCCAAGGGGCCACAAATGAAGGCCATTTTCCATGGGAAAAATGTCCTTTTCCCAGGGTCTCAGTAATATGTTCAAGGTGGCCTTTGAGCTTCTAAGTACTTACAGGATCCTACTTGCTGCCAGCTTTACTTTTGGAAAAATGAAGCAAAAATTTGGTAATTCTACCTTGTCTCCCCTCTTTCGGCCAGGGTGAGTGGCTGCAAACGGAGTCCATTTCCCATGGGAAAAAGAAGTCCTTTCCCCAGAGTCTGCGTATCAGATGAAAGGGGGCCATGGGGCTCCAAGGACTTCCAGGGTCCTCATTGCAAGCAGCTTTACTTTTGGAGAAAATCAGCCAAGTTTGCAAATTTCACACAGGGAACGATGCAGACGACAAGGGCGAGTGGCCTCAAACTGACGCCAATTTCCCTAGGGAAAATGAAATCATGTCCCCAGCGTCTGGGTGTCAGATGAAAGGTGGACTTTAGGGCTCTAAGGACTTGCAATCTCCTACTTGCTGTTAGCTTTAGTTGTGGTGGAATCCAGCAATTTTTGCAAATTTCTCACTGCTCACTGCCCTGTTGGCCAGAGCAAATGGCTGCAAAGAGAGGTTATTATGCATGGGAAAAAGAAGTCCTTTCCCCAGGGTCTGGGTGTCAGATGAAAGGTGGCCATGGGGCTCCAAGGACTTCCAGGGTCCTCGTTGCCAGCAGCTTTACTTTTGGTGAAAATCAGCCAAGTTTGCAAATTTCACACCGGGAACGATGCAGATGGCCAGGGCGAGTGGCCTCATACTGGACCGATTTTCCATCCGGAAAATGAAGTCATGCCCCCAGGGTCTGGGTATCAATGGAAGGTGGACTTTGGGGCTCCAAGGACTTCCGGGGTCCTCGTTGCCAGCAGCTTTACTTTTGGAGAAAATCAGCCAAGTTCGCAAATTTCACACCGGGAACGATGCAGATGGCCAGGGCGAGTGGCCTCAAACTGACTCTATTTTCCATGGGGAAAAGAAGTCATGTCCCCAGGGTCTGGGTGTCAGATGAAAGGTGGCCTTTGGGGCTCTAAGGACTTGCAAGCTCCTAGTTGCCAACAGCGTTAGTTCTGCAGGAATCCAGCAATGTTTAAAAAATTTCTCACTGGGAACTGCCCTGTTGGCCAGGGCAAATGGCTGCAAATGGAGGCCATTTTGCATGGGAAAAAGAAGTCCTTTCCCCAGGGTCTGGGTGTCAGATGAAAGGTGGTCTTTGGGGCTCCAAGGACTTCCAGGGTCCTCGTTGCCAGCAGCTTTACTTTTGGAGAAAATCAGCCAAGTTTGCAAATTTCACACCGGGAACGATGCAGATGGCCAGGGCAATTGGCCTCAAACTGACCCCATTTTCCATGGGGAAAATTAATTCATGTCCCCAGGGTCTGGGTGTCAGATGAAAGGTGGACTTTAGGGCTCTAAGGACTTGCAGGGTACTACTTATTGGCAGCTTTAGATTTGGAGAAATCCAGCAAAGTTGGCAAATTTCTTGCTGGGCACCACCCTATTGGTCAGGGCGAGAGGCCAGAAATGGAGGCCATTTTCCATGGGAAAAATGAAGTCATTGGCCCAGGGTCTGCGGATCAGATGAAAGGTGGCATCTGGGGCCCTAAGGAGTTGCAGGGTCCTCCTTGCCAGCAGCTTTACTTTTGGAGAAAATCAGCCAGGTTTGCAAATTTCACACCGGGAACGATGCAGATGGCCAGGGCGAGTGGCCTCAAAATGACCCCATTTTTCATGGGGAAAAGAAGTCATGTCCCCAGCGTCTGGGTGTCAGATGAAAGCTGGCCTTTGGGGCTCTAAGGACTTGCAAGCTCCTAGTTGCCAACAGCTTTAGCTGTGGAGGGATCCAGTAATGTTTAAAAATTTCTCACTGGGCACTGCCCTGTTGGCCAGGGCAAATGGCTGCAAAGAGAGGTTATTATGCATGGGAAAAAGAAGTCCTTTCCCCAGGGTCTGGGTGTCAGATGAAAGGTGGCCATGGGGCTCCAAGGACTTCCAGGGTCCTCGTTGCCAGCAGCTTTACTTTTGGTGAAAATCAGCCAAGTTTGCAAATTTCACACCGGGAACGATGCAGATGGCCAGGGCGAGTGGCCTCATACTGATGCGATTTTCCATCCGGAAAATGAAGTCATGCCCCCAGGGTCTGGGTATCAATGAAAGGTGGACTTTGGGGCTCCAAGGACTTCCGGGGTCCTCGTTGCCAGCAGCTTTAATTTTGGAGAAAATCAGCCAAGTTTGCAAATTTCACACCGGGAACAATGCAGATTACCAGGGCGATTGGTCTCAAACTGACCCCATTTTCCCTGGGGAAAATTAATTCATATCCCCATGGTCTGGGTGTCAGATGAAAGGTGGCCTTTGGGGCTCTAAGGACTTGCAAGCTCCTAGTTGCCGATTGCTTTAGTTTTGGAGGAATCCAGCAAATTGTAAAAATTTCTCACTGGGCACTGCCCTGTTGGCCAGGGCAAATGGGTGCAAATGGAGGCCATTTCCCATGGGAAAAAGAAGTCCTTTCCCCAGGTTCTGGGTGTCAGATGAAAGGTGGCCTTTGGGGCTCTAAGGACTTGCAGGGTACTACTTATTGGCAGCTTTAGATTTGGAGAAATCCAGCAAAGATTGCATGTTTCTTGCTGGACACCGCCCTATTAGTCAAGGCGAGAGGCCACAAATGGAGGCCATTTTCCATGGGGAAAATGAAGTCATGTCTCCAGGGTCTGGGTATCAGATGAAAGGTGGCCTTTGGGGCTCAATGGACTTGCAAGCTCCTTGTTGCCAACAGCGTTAGTTCAGCAGGAATCCCGCAATGTTAAAAAATTTCTCACTGGGAACTGCGCTGTTGGCCAGGGCAAATGGCTGCAAAGAGAGGCCATTTTGCATGGGGAAAAGAAGTCCTTTCCCCAGGGTCTGGGTATCAGCTGGAAGTTGGCATCTGGGGCTCTAAGGACTTGCAGTGTCCTAGTTGCTGGCAGCTTTTGTTTTGGAAGAATCCAGCTGAGTTTGCAAATTGCTCGCTTGGCACTGCCCTGCCTGCTAGGCCAAGGGGCCACAAATGAAGGCCATTTTCCATGGGAAAAATGTCCTTTTCCCAGGGTCTCAGTAATATGTTCAAGGTGGCCTTTGAGCTTCTAAGTACTTACAGGATCCTACTTGCTGCCAGCTTTACTTTTGGAAAAATGAAGCAAAAATTTGGTAATTCTACCTTGTCTCCCCTCTTTCGGCCAGGGTGAGTGGCTGCAAACGGAGTCCATTTCCCATGGGAAAAAGAAGTCCTTTCCCCAGAGTCTGCGTATCAGATGAAAGGTGGCCATGGGGCTCCAAGGACTTCCAGGGTCCTCGTTGCCAGCAGCTTTACTTTTGGTGAAAATCAGCCAAGTTTGCAAATTTCACACCGGGAACGATGCAGATGGCCAGGGCGAGTGGCCTCATACTGGTCCGATTTTCCATCCGGAAAATGAAGTCATGCCCCCAGGGTCTGGGTATCAATGAAAGGTGGACTTTGGGGCTCCAAGGACTTCCGGGGTCCTCGTTGCCAGCAGCTTTACTTTTGGAGAAAATCAGCCAAGTTTGCAAATTTCACACCGGGAACGATGCAGATGGCCAGGGCGAGTGGCCTCAAACTGACTCTATTTTCCATGGGGAAAAGAAGTCATGTCCCCAGGGTCTGGGTGTCAGATGAAAGGTGGCCTTTGGGGCTCTAAGGACTTGCAAGCTCCTAGTTGCCAACAGCGTTAGTTCTGCAGGAATCCAACAATGTTAAAAAATTTCTCACTGGGAACTGCGCTGTTGGCCAGGGCAAATGGCTGCAAATGGAGGCCATTATGCATGGCAAAAAGAAGTCCTTTCCCCAGGGTCTGGGTGTCAGATGAAAGGTGGTCTTTGGGGCTCCAAGGACTTCCAGGGTCCTTGTTGCCAGCAGCTTTACTTTTGGAGAAAATCAGCCAAGTTTGCAAATTTCACACCGGGAACGATGCAGATGGCCAGGGCGATTGGCCTCAAACTGACCCCATTTTCCATGGGGAAAATTAATTCATGTCCCCAGGGTCTTGGTGTCAGATGAAAGGTGGACTTTAGGGCTCTAAGGACTTGCAGGGTACTACTTATTGGCAGCTTTAGATTTGGAGAAATCCAGCAAAGTTGGCAAATTTCTTGCTGGGCACCACCCTATTGGTCAGGGCGAGAGGCCAGAAATGGAGGCCATTTTCCATGGGAAAAATGAAGTCATTGGCCCAGGGTCTGCGGATCAGATGAAAGGTGGCATCTGGGGCCCTAAGGAGTTGCAGGGTCCTCCTTGCCAGCAGCTTTACTTTTGGAGAAAATCAGCCAGGTTTGCAAATTTCACACCGGGAACGATGCAGATGGCCAGGGCGAGTGGCCTCAAAATGACCCCATTTTTCATGGGGAAAAGAAGTCATGTCCCCAGCGTCTGGGTGTCAGATGAAAGCTGGCCTTTGGGGCTCTAAGGACTTGCAAGCTCCTAGTTGCCAACAGCTTTAGCTGTGGAGGGATCCAGTAATGTTTAAAAATTTCTCACTGGGCACTGCCCTGTTGGCCAGGGCAAATGGCTGCAAAGAGAGGTTATTATGCATGGGAAAAAGAAGTCCTTTCCCCAGGGTCTGGGTGTCAGATGAAAGGTGGCCATGGGGCTCCAAGGACTTCCAGGGTCCTCGTTGCCAGCAGCTTTACTTTTGGTGAAAATCAGCCAAGTTTGCAAATTTCACACCGGGAACGATGCAGATGGCCAGGGCGAGTGGCCTCATACTGATGCGATTTTCCATCCGGAAAATGAAGTCATGCCCCCAGGGTCTGGGTATCAATGAAAGGTGGACTTTGGGGCTCCAAGGACTTCCGGGGTCCTCGTTGCCAGCAGCTTTAATTTTGGAGAAAATCAGCCAAGTTTGCAAATTTCACACCGGGAACAATGCAGATTACCAGGGCGATTGGTCTCAAACTGACCCCATTTTCCCTGGGGAAAATTAATTCATATCCCCATGGTCTGGGTGTCAGATGAAAGGTGGCCTTTGGGGCTCTAAGGACTTGCAAGCTCCTAGTTGCCGATTGCTTTAGTTTTGGAGGAATCCAGCAAATTGTAAAAATTTCTCACTGGGCACTGCCCTGTTGGCCAGGGCAAATGGGTGCAAATGGAGGCCATTTCCCATGGGAAAAAGAAGTCCTTTCCCCAGGTTCTGGGTGTCAGATGAAAGGTGGCCTTTGGGGCTCTAAGGACTTGCAGGGTACTACTTATTGGCAGCTTTAGATTTGGAGAAATCCAGCAAAGATTGCATGTTTCTTGCTGGACACCGCCCTATTAGTCAAGGCGAGAGGCCACAAATGGAGGCCATTTTCCATGGGGAAAATGAAGTCATGTCTCCAGGGTCTGGGTATCAGATGAAAGGTGGCCTTTGGGGCTCAATGGACTTGCAAGCTCCTTGTTGCCAACAGCGTTAGTTCAGCAGGAATCCCGCAATGTTAAAAAATTTCTCACTGGGAACTGCGCTGTTGGCCAGGGCAAATGGCTGCAAAGAGAGGCCATTTTGCATGGGGAAAAGAAGTCCTTTCCCCAGGGTCTGGGTATCAGCTGGAAGTTGGCATCTGGGGCTCTAAGGACTTGCAGTGTCCTAGTTGCTGGCAGCTTTTGTTTTGGAAGAATCCAGCTGAGTTTGCAAATTGCTCGCTTGGCACTGCCCTGCCTGCTAGGCCAAGGGGCCACAAATGAAGGCCATTTTCCATGGGAAAAATGTCCTTTTCCCAGGGTCTCAGTAATATGTTCAAGGTGGCCTTTGAGCTTCTAAGTACTTACAGGATCCTACTTGCTGCCAGCTTTACTTTTGGAAAAATGAAGCAAAAATTTGGTAATTCTACCTTGTCTCCCCTCTTTCGGCCAGGGTGAGTGGCTGCAAACGGAGTCCATTTCCCATGGGAAAAAGAAGTCCTTTCCCCAGAGTCTGCGTATCAGATGAAAGGTGGCCATGGGGCTCCAAGGACTTCCAGGGTCCTCGTTGCCAGCAGCTTTACTTTTGGTGAAAATCAGCCAAGTTTGCAAATTTCACACCGGGAACGATGCAGATGGCCAGGGCGAGTGGCCTCATACTGGTCCGATTTTCCATCCGGAAAATGAAGTCATGCCCCCAGGGTCTGGGTATCAATGAAAGGTGGACTTTGGGGCTCCAAGGACTTCCGGGGTCCTCGTTGCCAGCAGCTTTACTTTTGGAGAAAATCAGCCAAGTTTGCAAATTTCACACCGGGAACGATGCAGATGGCCAGGGCGAGTGGCCTCAAACTGACTCTATTTTCCATGGGGAAAAGAAGTCATGTCCCCAGGGTCTGGGTGTCAGATGAAAGGTGGCCTTTGGGGCTCTAAGGACTTGCAAGCTCCTAGTTGCCAACAGCGTTAGTTCTGCAGGAATCCAGCAATGTTAAAAAATTTCTCACTGGGAACTGCGCTGTTGGCCAGGGCAAATGGCTGCAAATGGAGGCCATTATGCATGGCAAAAAGAAGTCCTTTCCCCAGGGTCTGGGTGTCAGATGAAAGGTGGTCTTTGGGGCTCCAAGGACTTCCAGGGTCCTTGTTGCCAGCAGCTTTACTTTTGGAGAAAATCAGCCAAGTTTGCAAATTTCACACCGGGAACGATGCAGATGGCCAGGGCGATTGGCCTCAAACTGACCCCATTTTCCATGGGGAAAATTAATTCATGTCCCCAGGGTCTTGGTGTCAGATGAAAGGTGGACTTTAGGGCTCTAAGGACTTGCAGGGTACTACTTATTGGCAGCTTTAGATTTGGAGAAATCCAGCAAAGTTGGCAAATTTCTTGCTGGGCACCACCCTATTGGTCAGGGCGAGAGGCCAGAAATGGAGGCCATTTTCCATGGGAAAAATGAAGTCATTGGCCCAGGGTCTGCGGATCAGATGAAAGGTGGCATCTGGGGCCCTAAGGAGTTGCAGGGTCCTCCTTGCCAGCAGCTTTACTTTTGGAGAAAATCAGCCAAGTTTGCAAATTTCACACCGGGAACGATGCAGATGGCCAGGGCGAGTGGCCTCAAAATGACCCCATTTTTCATGGGGAAAAGAAGTCATGTCCCCAGCGTCTGGGTGTCAGATGAAAGCTGGCCTTTGGGGCTCTAAGGACTTGCAAGCTACTAGTTGCCAACAGCTTTAGCTGTGGAGGGATCCAGTAATGTTTAAAAATTTCTCACTGGGCACTGCCCTGTTGGCCAGGGCAAATGGCTGCAAAGAGAGGTTATTATGCATGGGAAAAAGAAGTCCTTTCCCCAGGGTCTGGGTGTCAGATGAAAGGTGGCCATGGGGCTCCAAGGACTTCCAGGGTCCTCGTTGCCAGCAGCTTTACTTTTGGTGAAAATCAGCCAAGTTTGCAAATTTCACACCGGGAACGATGCAGATGGCCAGGGCGAGTGGCCTCATACTGGTCCGATTTTCCATCCGGAAAATGAAGTCATGCCCCCAGGGTCTGGGTATCAATGGAAGGTGGACTTTGGGGCTCCAAGGACTTCCGGGGTCCTCGTTGCCAGCAGCTTTACTTTTGGAGAAAATCAGCCAAGTTCGCAAATTTCACACCGGGAACGATGCAGATGGCCAGGGCGAGTGGCCTCAAACTGACTCTATTTTCCATGGGGAAAAGAAGTCATGTCCCCAGCGTCTGGGTGTCAGATGAAAGGTGGCCTTTGGGGCTCTAAGGACTTGCAAGCTCCTAGTTGCCAACAGCGTTAGTTCTGCAGGAATCCAGCAATGTTAAAAAATTTCTCACTGGGAACTGCGCTGTTGGCCAGGGCAAATGGCTGCAAATGGAGGCCATTTTGCATGGGAAAAAGAAGTCCTTTCCCCAGGGTCTGGGTGTCAGATGAAAGGTGGTCTTTGGGGCTCCAAGGACTTCCAGGGTCCTCGTTGCCAGCAGCTTTACTTTTGGAGAAAATCAGCCAAGTTTGCAAATTTCACACCGGGAACGATGCAGATGGCCAGGGCAATTGGCCTCAAACTGACCCCATTTTCCATGGGGAAAATTAATTCATGTCCCCAGGGTCTGGGTGTCAGATGAAAGGTGGACTTTAGGGCTCTAAGGACTTGCAGGGTACTACTTATTGGCAGCTTTAGATTTGGAGAAATCCAGCAAAGTTGGCAAATTTCTTGCTGGGCACCACCCTATTGGTCAGGGCGAGAGGCCAGAAATGGAGGCCATTTTCCATGGGAAAAATGAAGTCATTGGCCCAGGGTCTGCGGATCAGATGAAAGGTGGCATCTGGGGCCCTAAGGAGTTGCAGGGTCCTCCTTGCCAGCAGCTTTACTTTTGGAGAAAATCAGCCAGGTTTGCAAATTTCACACCGGGAACGATGCAGATGGCCAGGGCGAGTGGCCTCAAAATGACCCCATTTTTCATGGGGAAAAGAAGTCATGTCCCCAGCGTCTGGGTGTCAGATGAAAGGTGGCCTTTGGGGCTCTAAGGACTTGCAAGCTCCTAGTTGCCAACAGCTTTAGCTGTGGAGGGATCCAGTAATGTTTAAAAATTTCTCACTGGGCACTGCCCTGTTGGCCAGGGCAAATGGCTGCAAAGAGAGGTTATTATGCATGGGAAAAAGAAGTCCTTTCCCCAGGGTCTGGGTGTCAGATGAAAGGTGGCCATGGGGCTCCAAGGACTTCCAGGGTCCTCGTTGCCAGCAGCTTTACTTTTGGTGAAAATCAGCCAAGTTTGCAAATTTCACACCGGGAACGATGCAGATGGCCAGGGCGAGTGGCCTCATACTGATGCGATTTTCCATCCGGAAAATGAAGTCATGCCCCCAGGGTCTGGGTATCAATGAAAGGTGGACTTTGGGGCTCCAAGGACTTCCGGGGTCCTCGTTGCCAGCAGCTTTAATTTTGGAGAAAATCAGCCAAGTTTGCAAATTTCACACCGGGAACAATGCAGATTACCAGGGCGATTGGTCTCAAACTGACCCCATTTTCCCTGGGGAAAATTAATTCATATCCCCATGGTCTGGGTGTCAGATGAAAGGTGGCCTTTGGGGCTCTAAGGACTTGCAAGCTCCTAGTTGCCGATTGCTTTAGTTTTGGAGGAATCCAGCAAATTGTAAAAATTTCTCACTGGGCACTGCCCTGTTGGCCAGGGCAAATGGGTGCAAATGGAGGCCATTTCCCATGGGAAAAAGAAGTCCTTTCCCCAGGTTCTGGGTGTCAGATGAAAGGTGGCCTTTGGGGCTCTAAGGACTTGCAGGGTACTACTTATTGGCAGCTTTAGATTTGGAGAAATCCAGCAAAGATTGCATGTTTCTTGCTGGACACCGCCCTATTAGTCAAGGCGAGAGGCCACAAATGGAGGCCATTTTCCATGGGGAAAATGAAGTCATGTCTCCAGGGTCTGGGTATCAGATGAAAGGTGGCCTTTGGGGCTCAATGGACTTGCAAGCTCCTTGTTGCCAACAGCGTTAGTTCAGCAGGAATCCCGCAATGTTAAAAAATTTCTCACTGGGAACTGCGCTGTTGGCCAGGGCAAATGGCTGCAAAGAGAGGCCATTTTGCATGGGGAAAAGAAGTCCTTTCCCCAGGGTCTGGGTATCAGCTGGAAGTTGGCATCTGGGGCTCTAAGGACTTGCAGTGTCCTAGTTGCTGGCAGCTTTTGTTTTGGAAGAATCCAGCTGAGTTTGCAAATTGCTCGCTTGGCACTGCCCTGCCTGCTAGGCCAAGGGGCCACAAATGAAGGCCATTTTCCATGGGAAAAATGTCCTTTTCCCAGGGTCTCAGTAATATGTTCAAGGTGGCCTTTGAGCTTCTAAGTACTTACAGGATCCTACTTGCTGCCAGCTTTACTTTTGGAAAAATGAAGCAAAAATTTGGTAATTCTACCTTGTCTCCCCTCTTTCGGCCAGGGTGAGTGGCTGCAAACGGAGTCCATTTCCCATGGGAAAAAGAAGTCCTTTCCCCAGAGTCTGCGTATCAGATGAAAGGTGGCCATGGGGCTCCAAGGACTTCCAGGGTCCTCGTTGCCAGCAGCTTTACTTTTGGTGAAAATCAGCCAAGTTTGCAAATTTCACACCGGGAACGATGCAGATGGCCAGGGCGAGTGGCCTCATACTGGTCCGATTTTCCATCCGGAAAATGAAGTCATGCCCCCAGGGTCTGGGTATCAATGAAAGGTGGACTTTGGGGCTCCAAGGACTTCCGGGGTCCTCGTTGCCAGCAGCTTTACTTTTGGAGAAAATCAGCCAAGTTTGCAAATTTCACACCGGGAACGATGCAGATGGCCAGGGCGAGTGGCCTCAAACTGACTCTATTTTCCATGGGGAAAAGAAGTCATGTCCCCAGGGTCTGGGTGTCAGATGAAAGGTGGCCTTTGGGGCTCTAAGGACTTGCAAGCTCCTAGTTGCCAACAGCGTTAGTTCTGCAGGAATCCAGCAATGTTAAAAAATTTCTCACTGGGAACTGCGCTGTTGGCCAGGGCAAATGGCTGCAAATGGAGGCCATTATGCATGGCAAAAAGAAGTCCTTTCCCCAGGGTCTGGGTGTCAGATGAAAGGTGGTCTTTGGGGCTCCAAGGACTTCCAGGGTCCTTGTTGCCAGCAGCTTTACTTTTGGAGAAAATCAGCCAAGTTTGCAAATTTCACACCGGGAACGATGCAGATGGCCAGGGCGATTGGCCTCAAACTGACCCCATTTTCCATGGGGAAAATTAATTCATGTCCCCAGGGTCTTGGTGTCAGATGAAAGGTGGACTTTAGGGCTCTAAGGACTTGCAGGGTACTACTTATTGGCAGCTTTAGATTTGGAGAAATCCAGCAAAGTTGGCAAATTTCTTGCTGGGCACCACCCTATTGGTCAGGGCGAGAGGCCAGAAATGGAGGCCATTTTCCATGGGAAAAATGAAGTCATTGGCCCAGGGTCTGCGGATCAGATGAAAGGTGGCATCTGGGGCCCTAAGGAGTTGCAGGGTCCTCCTTGCCAGCAGCTTTACTTTTGGAGAAAATCAGCCAAGTTTGCAAATTTCACACCGGGAACGATGCAGATGGCCAGGGCGAGTGGCCTCAAAATGACCCCATTTTTCATGGGGAAAAGAAGTCATGTCCCCAGCGTCTGGGTGTCAGATGAAAGGTGGCCTTTGGGGCTCTAAGGACTTGCAAGCTCCTAGTTGCCAACAGCTTTAGCTGTGGAGGGATCCAGTAATGTTTAAAAATTTCTCACTGGGCACTGCCCTGTTGGCCAGGGCAAATGGCTGCAAAGAGAGGTTATTATGCATGGGAAAAAGAAGTCCTTTCCCCAGGGTCTGGGTGTCAGATGAAAGGTGGCCATGGGGCTCCAAGGACTTCCAGGGTCCTCGTTGCCAGCAGCTTTACTTTTGGTGAAAATCAGCCAAGTTTGCAAATTTCACACCGGGAACGATGCAGATGGCCAGGGCGAGTGGCCTCATACTGGACCGATTTTCCATCCGGAAAATGAAGTCATGCCCCCAGGGTCTGGGTATCAATGGAAGGTGGACTTTGGGGCTCCAAGGACTTCCGGGGTCCTCGTTGCCAGCAGCTTTACTTTTGGAGAAAATCAGCCAAGTTTGCAAATTTCACACCGGGAACGATGCAGATGGCCAGGGCGAGTGGCCTCAAACTGACTCTATTTTCCATGGGGAAAAGAAGTCATGTCCCCAGCGTCTGGGTGTCAGATGAAAGGTGGCCTTTGGGGCTCTAAGGACTTGCAAGCTCCTAGTTGCCAACAGCGTTAGTTCTGCAGGAATCCAGCAATGTTAAAAAATTTCTCACTGGGAACTGCGCTGTTGGCCAGGGCAAATGGCTGCAAATGGAGGCCATTTTGCATGGCAAAAAGAAGTCCTTTCCCCAGGGTCTGGGTGTCAGATGAAAGGTGGTCTTTGGGGCTCCAAGGACTTCCAGGGTCCTCGTTGCCAGCAGCTTTACTTTTGGAGAAAATCAGCCAAGTTTGCAAATTTCACACCGGGAACGATGCAGATGGCCAGGGCAATTGGCCTCAAACTGACCCCATTTTCCATGGGGAAAATTAATTCATGTCCCCAGGGTCTGGGTGTCAGATGAAAGGTGGACTTTAGGGCTCTAAGGACTTGCAGGGTACTACTTATTGGCAGCTTTAGATTTGGAGAAATCCAGCAAAGTTGGCAAATTTCTTGCTGGACACCACCCTCTTGGTCAGGGCGAGAGGCCAGAAATGGAGGCCATTTTCCATGGGGAAAATGAAGTCATTGGCCCAGGGTCTGCGGATCAGATGAAAGGTGGCATCTGGGGCCCTAAGGAGTTGCAGGGTCCTCCTTGCCAGCAGCTTTACTTTTGGAGAAAATCAGCCAAGTTTGCAAATTTCACACCGGGAACGATGCAGATGGCCAGGGCGATTGGCCTCAAACTGACCCCATTTTCCATGTGGAAAATTAATTCATGTCCCCAGGGTCTGGGTGTCAGATGAAAGCTGGCCTTTGGGGCTCTAAGGACTTGCAAGCTCCTAGTTGCCAACAGCTTTAGCTGTGGAGGGATCCAGTAATGTTTAAAAATTTCTCACTGGGCACTGCCCTGTTGGCCAGGGCAAATGGCTGCAAAGAGAGGTTATTATGCATGGGAAAAAGAAGTCCTTTCCCCAGGGTCTGGGTGTCAGATGAAAGGTGGCCATGGGGCTCCAAGGACTTCCAGGGTCCTCGTTGCCAGCAGCTTTACTTTTGGTGAAAATCAGCCAAGTTTGCAAATTTCACACCGGGAACGATGCAGATGGCCAGGGCGAGTGGCCTCATACTGATGCGATTTTCCATCCGGAAAATGAAGTCATGCCCCCAGGGTCTGGGTATCAATGAAAGGTGGACTTTGGGGCTCCAAGGACTTCCGGGGTCCTCGTTGCCAGCAGCTTTAATTTTGGAGAAAATCAGCCAAGTTTGCAAATTTCACACCGGGAACAATGCAGATTACCAGGGCGATTGGTCTCAAACTGACCCCATTTTCCCTGGGGAAAATTAATTCATATCCCCATGGTCTGGGTGTCAGATGAAAGGTGGCCTTTGGGGCTCTAAGGACTTGCAAGCTCCTAGTTGCCAATTGCTTTAGTTTTGGAGGAATCCAGCAAATTGTAAAAATTTCTCACTGGGCACTGCCCTGTTGGCCAGGGCAAATGGGTGCAAATGGAGGCCATTTCCCATGGGAAAAAGAAGTCCTTTCCCCAGGTTCTGGGTGTCAGATGAAAGGTGGCCTTTGGGGCTCTAAGGACTTGCAGGGTACTACTTATTGGCAGCTTTAGATTTGGAGAAATCCAGCAAAGATTGCATGTTTCTTGCTGGACACCGCCCTATTAGTCAAGGCGAGAGGCCACAAATGGAGGCCATTTTCCATGGGGAAAATGAAGTCATGTCTCCAGGGTCTGGGTATCAGATGAAAGGTGGCCTTTGGGGCTCAATGGACTTGCAAGCTCCTTGTTGCCAACAGCGTTAGTTCAGCAGGAATCCCGCAATGTTAAAAAATTTCTCACTGGGAACTGCGCTGTTGGCCAGGGCAAATGGCTGCAAAGAGAGGCCATTTTGCATGGGGAAAAGAAGTCCTTTCCCCAGGGTCTGGGTATCAGCTGGAAGTTGGCATCTGGGGCTCTAAGGACTTGCAGTGTCCTAGTTGCTGGCAGCTTTTGTTTTGGAAGAATCCAGCTGAGTTTGCAAATTGCTCGCTTGGCACTGCCCTGCCTGCTAGGCCAAGGGGCCACAAATGAAGGCCATTTTCCATGGGAAAAATGTCCTTTTCCCAGGGTCTCAGTAATATGTTCAAGGTGGCCTTTGAGCTTCTAAGTACTTACAGGATCCTACTTGCTGCCAGCTTTACTTTTGGAAAAATGAAGCAAAAATTTGGTAATTCTACCTTGTCTCCCCTCTTTCGGCCAGGGTGAGTGGCTGCAAACGGAGTCCATTTCCCATGGGAAAAAGAAGTCCTTTCCCCAGAGTCTGCGTATCAGATGAAAGGGGGCCATGGGGCTCCAAGGACTTCCAGGGTCCTCATTGCAAGCAGCTTTACTTTTGGAGAAAATCAGCCAAGTTTGCAAATTTCACACAGGGAACGATGCAGACGACAAGGGCGAGTGGCCTCAAACTGACGCCAATTTCCCTAGGGAAAATGAAATCATGTCCCCAGCGTCTGGGTGTCAGATGAAAGGTGGACTTTAGGGCTCTAAGGACTTGCAATCTCCTACTTGCTGTTAGCTTTAGTTGTGGTGGAATCCAGCAATTTTTGCAAATTTCTCACTGCTCACTGCCCTGTTGGCCAGAGCAAATGGCTGCAAAGAGAGGTTATTATGCATGGGAAAAAGAAGTCCTTTCCCCAGGGTCTGGGTGTCAGATGAAAGGTGGCCATGGGGCTCCAAGGACTTCCAGGGTCCTCGTTGCCAGCAGCTTTACTTTTGGTGAAAATCAGCCAAGTTTGCAAATTTCACACCGGGAACGATGCAGATGGCCAGGGCGAGTGGCCTCATACTGGACCGATTTTCCATCCGGAAAATGAAGTCATGCCCCCAGGGTCTGGGTATCAATGGAAGGTGGACTTTGGGGCTCCAAGGACTTCCGGGGTCCTCGTTGCCAGCAGCTTTACTTTTGGAGAAAATCAGCCAAGTTCGCAAGTTTCACACCGGGAACGATGCAGATGGCCAGGGCGAGTGGCCTCAAACTGACTCTATTTTCCATGGGGAAAAGAAGTCATGTCCCCAGCGTCTGGGTGTCAGATGAAAGGTGGCCTTTGGGGCTCTAAGGACTTGCAAGCTCCTAGTTGCCAACAGCGTTAGTTCTGCAGGAATCCAGCAATGTTTAAAAAATTTCTCACTGGGAACTGCGCTGTTGGCCAGGGCAAATGGCTGCAAATGGAGGCCATTTTGCATGGGAAAAAGAAGTCCTTTCCCCAGGGTCTGGGTGTCAGATGAAAGGTGGTCTTTGGGGCTCCAAGGACTTCCAGGGTCCTCGTTGCCAGCAGCTTTACTTTTGGAGAAAATCAGCCAAGTTTGCAAATTTCACACCGGGAACGATGCAGATGGCCAGGGCAATTGGCCTCAAACTGACCCCATTTTCCATGGGGAAAATTAATTCATGTCCCCAGGGTCTGGGTGTCAGATGAAAGGTGGACTTTAGGGCTCTAAGGACTTGCAGGGTACTACTTATTGGCAGCTTTAGATTTGGAGAAATCCAGCAAAGTTGGCAAATTTCTTGCTGGGCACCACCCTATTGGTCAGGGCGAGAGGCCAGAAATGGAGGCCATTTTCCATGGGAAAAATGAAGTCATTGGCCCAGGGTCTGCGGATCAGATGAAAGGTGGCATCTGGGGCCCTAAGGAGTTGCAGGGTCCTCCTTGCCAGCAGCTTTACTTTTGGAGAAAATCAGCCAGGTTTGCAAATTTCACACCGGGAACGATGCAGATGGCCAGGGCGAGTGGCCTCAAAATGACCCCATTTTTCATGGGGAAAAGAAGTCATGTCCCCAGCGTCTGGGTGTCAGATGAAAGGTGGCCTTTGGGGCTCTAAGGACTTGCAAGCTCCTAGTTGCCAACAGCTTTAGCTGTGGAGGGATCCAGTAATGTTTAAAAATTTCTCACTGGGCACTGCCCTGTTGGCCAGGGCAAATGGCTGCAAAGAGAGGTTATTATGCATGGGAAAAAGAAGTCCTTTCCCCAGGGTCTGGGTGTCAGATGAAAGGTGGCCATGGGGCTCCAAGGACTTCCAGGGTCCTCGTTGCCAGCAGCTTTACTTTTGGTGAAAATCAGCCAAGTTTGCAAATTTCACACCGGGAACGATGCAGATGGCCAGGGCGAGTGGCCTCATACTGATGCGATTTTCCATCCGGAAAATGAAGTCATGCCCCCAGGGTCTGGGTATCAATGAAAGGTGGACTTTGGGGCTCCAAGGACTTCCGGGGTCCTCGTTGCCAGCAGCTTTAATTTTGGAGAAAATCAGCCAAGTTTGCAAATTTCACACCGGGAACAATGCAGATTACCAGGGCGATTGGTCTCAAACTGACCCCATTTTCCCTGGGGAAAATTAATTCATATCCCCATGGTCTGGGTGTCAGATGAAAGGTGGCCTTTGGGGCTCTAAGGACTTGCAAGCTCCTAGTTGCCGATTGCTTTAGTTTTGGAGGAATCCAGCAAATTGTAAAAATTTCTCACTGGGCACTGCCCTGTTGGCCAGGGCAAATGGGTGCAAATGGAGGCCATTTCCCATGGGAAAAAGAAGTCCTTTCCCCAGGTTCTGGGTGTCAGATGAAAGGTGGCCTTTGGGGCTCTAAGGACTTGCAGGGTACTACTTATTGGCAGCTTTAGATTTGGAGAAATCCAGCAAAGATTGCATGTTTCTTGCTGGACACCGCCCTATTAGTCAAGGCGAGAGGCCACAAATGGAGGCCATTTTCCATGGGGAAAATGAAGTCATGTCTCCAGGGTCTGGGTATCAGATGAAAGGTGGCCTTTGGGGCTCAATGGACTTGCAAGCTCCTTGTTGCCAACAGCGTTAGTTCAGCAGGAATCCCGCAATGTTAAAAAATTTCTCACTGGGAACTGCGCTGTTGGCCAGGGCAAATGGCTGCAAAGAGAGGCCATTTTGCATGGGGAAAAGAAGTCCTTTCCCCAGGGTCTGGGTATCAGCTGGAAGTTGGCATCTGGGGCTCTAAGGACTTGCAGTGTCCTAGTTGCTGGCAGCTTTTGTTTTGGAAGAATCCAGCTGAGTTTGCAAATTGCTCGCTTGGCACTGCCCTGCCTGCTAGGCCAAGGGGCCACAAATGAAGGCCATTTTCCATGGGAAAAATGTCCTTTTCCCAGGGTCTCAGTAATATGTTCAAGGTGGCCTTTGAGCTTCTAAGTACTTACAGGATCCTACTTGCTGCCAGCTTTACTTTTGGAAAAATGAAGCAAAAATTTGGTAATTCTACCTTGTCTCCCCTCTTTCGGCCAGGGTGAGTGGCTGCAAACGGAGTCCATTTCCCATGGGAAAAAGAAGTCCTTTCCCCAGAGTCTGCGTATCAGATGAAAGGTGGCCATGGGGCTCCAAGGACTTCCAGGGTCCTCGTTGCCAGCAGCTTTACTTTTGGTGAAAATCAGCCAAGTTTGCAAATTTCACACCGGGAACGATGCAGATGGCCAGGGCGAGTGGCCTCATACTGGTCCGATTTTCCATCCGGAAAATGAAGTCATGCCCCCAGGGTCTGGGTATCAATGAAAGGTGGACTTTGGGGCTCCAAGGACTTCCGGGGTCCTCGTTGCCAGCAGCTTTACTTTTGGAGAAAATCAGCCAAGTTTGCAAATTTCACACCGGGAACGATGCAGATGGCCAGGGCGAGTGGCCTCAAACTGACTCTATTTTCCATGGGGAAAAGAAGTCATGTCCCCAGGGTCTGGGTGTCAGATGAAAGGTGGCCTTTGGGGCTCTAAGGACTTGCAAGCTCCTAGTTGCCAACAGCGTTAGTTCTGCAGGAATCCAACAATGTTAAAAAATTTCTCACTGGGAACTGCGCTGTTGGCCAGGGCAAATGGCTGCAAATGGAGGCCATTATGCATGGCAAAAAGAAGTCCTTTCCCCAGGGTCTGGGTGTCAGATGAAAGGTGGTCTTTGGGGCTCCAAGGACTTCCAGGGTCCTTGTTGCCAGCAGCTTTACTTTTGGAGAAAATCAGCCAAGTTTGCAAATTTCACACCGGGAACGATGCAGATGGCCAGGGCGATTGGCCTCAAACTGACCCCATTTTCCATGGGGAAAATTAATTCATGTCCCCAGGGTCTTGGTGTCAGATGAAAGGTGGACTTTAGGGCTCTAAGGACTTGCAGGGTACTACTTATTGGCAGCTTTAGATTTGGAGAAATCCAGCAAAGTTGGCAAATTTCTTGCTGGGCACCACCCTATTGGTCAGGGCGAGAGGCCAGAAATGGAGGCCATTTTCCATGGGAAAAATGAAGTCATTGGCCCAGGGTCTGCGGATCAGATGAAAGGTGGCATCTGGGGCCCTAAGGAGTTGCAGGGTCCTCCTTGCCAGCAGCTTTACTTTTGGAGAAAATCAGCCAGGTTTGCAAATTTCACACCGGGAACGATGCAGATGGCCAGGGCGAGTGGCCTCAAAATGACCCCATTTTTCATGGGGAAAAGAAGTCATGTCCCCAGCGTCTGGGTGTCAGATGAAAGCTGGCCTTTGGGGCTCTAAGGACTTGCAAGCTCCTAGTTGCCAACAGCTTTAGCTGTGGAGGGATCCAGTAATGTTTAAAAATTTCTCACTGGGCACTGCCCTGTTGGCCAGGGCAAATGGCTGCAAAGAGAGGTTATTATGCATGGGAAAAAGAAGTCCTTTCCCCAGGGTCTGGGTGTCAGATGAAAGGTGGCCATGGGGCTCCAAGGACTTCCAGGGTCCTCGTTGCCAGCAGCTTTACTTTTGGTGAAAATCAGCCAAGTTTGCAAATTTCACACCGGGAACGATGCAGATGGCCAGGGCGAGTGGCCTCATACTGATGCGATTTTCCATCCGGAAAATGAAGTCATGCCCCCAGGGTCTGGGTATCAATGAAAGGTGGACTTTGGGGCTCCAAGGACTTCCGGGGTCCTCGTTGCCAGCAGCTTTAATTTTGGAGAAAATCAGCCAAGTTTGCAAATTTCACACCGGGAACAATGCAGATTACCAGGGCGATTGGTCTCAAACTGACCCCATTTTCCCTGGGGAAAATTAATTCATATCCCCATGGTCTGGGTGTCAGATGAAAGGTGGCCTTTGGGGCTCTAAGGACTTGCAAGCTCCTAGTTGCCGATTGCTTTAGTTTTGGAGGAATCCAGCAAATTGTAAAAATTTCTCACTGGGCACTGCCCTGTTGGCCAGGGCAAATGGGTGCAAATGGAGGCCATTTCCCATGGGAAAAAGAAGTCCTTTCCCCAGGTTCTGGGTGTCAGATGAAAGGTGGCCTTTGGGGCTCTAAGGACTTGCAGGGTACTACTTATTGGCAGCTTTAGATTTGGAGAAATCCAGCAAAGATTGCATGTTTCTTGCTGGACACCGCCCTATTAGTCAAGGCGAGAGGCCACAAATGGAGGCCATTTTCCATGGGGAAAATGAAGTCATGTCTCCAGGGTCTGGGTATCAGATGAAAGGTGGCCTTTGGGGCTCAATGGACTTGCAAGCTCCTTGTTGCCAACAGCGTTAGTTCAGCAGGAATCCCGCAATGTTAAAAAATTTCTCACTGGGAACTGCGCTGTTGGCCAGGGCAAATGGCTGCAAAGAGAGGCCATTTTGCATGGGGAAAAGAAGTCCTTTCCCCAGGGTCTGGGTATCAGCTGGAAGTTGGCATCTGGGGCTCTAAGGACTTGCAGTGTCCTAGTTGCTGGCAGCTTTTGTTTTGGAAGAATCCAGCTGAGTTTGCAAATTGCTCGCTTGGCACTGCCCTGCCTGCTAGGCCAAGGGGCCACAAATGAAGGCCATTTTCCATGGGAAAAATGTCCTTTTCCCAGGGTCTCAGTAATATGTTCAAGGTGGCCTTTGAGCTTCTAAGTACTTACAGGATCCTACTTGCTGCCAGCTTTACTTTTGGAAAAATGAAGCAAAAATTTGGTAATTCTACCTTGTCTCCCCTCTTTCGGCCAGGGTGAGTGGCTGCAAACGGAGTCCATTTCCCATGGGAAAAAGAAGTCCTTTCCCCAGAGTCTGCGTATCAGATGAAAGGTGGCCATGGGGCTCCAAGGACTTCCAGGGTCCTCGTTGCCAGCAGCTTTACTTTTGGTGAAAATCAGCCAAGTTTGCAAATTTCACACCGGGAACGATGCAGATGGCCAGGGCGAGTGGCCTCATACTGGTCCGATTTTCCATCCGGAAAATGAAGTCATGCCCCCAGGGTCTGGGTATCAATGAAAGGTGGACTTTGGGGCTCCAAGGACTTCCGGGGTCCTCGTTGCCAGCAGCTTTACTTTTGGAGAAAATCAGCCAAGTTTGCAAATTTCACACCGGGAACGATGCAGATGGCCAGGGCGAGTGGCCTCAAACTGACTCTATTTTCCATGGGGAAAAGAAGTCATGTCCCCAGGGTCTGGGTGTCAGATGAAAGGTGGCCTTTGGGGCTCTAAGGACTTGCAAGCTCCTAGTTGCCAACAGCGTTAGTTCTGCAGGAATCCAGCAATGTTAAAAAATTTCTCACTGGGAACTGCGCTGTTGGCCAGGGCAAATGGCTGCAAATGGAGGCCATTATGCATGGCAAAAAGAAGTCCTTTCCCCAGGGTCTGGGTGTCAGATGAAAGGTGGTCTTTGGGGCTCCAAGGACTTCCAGGGTCCTTGTTGCCAGCAGCTTTACTTTTGGAGAAAATCAGCCAAGTTTGCAAATTTCACACCGGGAACGATGCAGATGGCCAGGGCGATTGGCCTCAAACTGACCCCATTTTCCATGGGGAAAATTAATTCATGTCCCCAGGGTCTTGGTGTCAGATGAAAGGTGGACTTTAGGGCTCTAAGGACTTGCAGGGTACTACTTATTGGCAGCTTTAGATTTGGAGAAATCCAGCAAAGTTGGCAAATTTCTTGCTGGGCACCACCCTATTGGTCAGGGCGAGAGGCCAGAAATGGAGGCCATTTTCCATGGGAAAAATGAAGTCATTGGCCCAGGGTCTGCGGATCAGATGAAAGGTGGCATCTGGGGCCCTAAGGAGTTGCAGGGTCCTCCTTGCCAGCAGCTTTACTTTTGGAGAAAATCAGCCAAGTTTGCAAATTTCACACCGGGAACGATGCAGATGGCCAGGGCGAGTGGCCTCAAAATGACCCCATTTTTCATGGGGAAAAGAAGTCATGTCCCCAGCGTCTGGGTGTCAGATGAAAGCTGGCCTTTGGGGCTCTAAGGACTTGCAAGCTACTAGTTGCCAACAGCTTTAGCTGTGGAGGGATCCAGTAATGTTTAAAAATTTCTCACTGGGCACTGCCCTGTTGGCCAGGGCAAATGGCTGCAAAGAGAGGTTATTATGCATGGGAAAAAGAAGTCCTTTCCCCAGGGTCTGGGTGTCAGATGAAAGGTGGCCATGGGGCTCCAAGGACTTCCAGGGTCCTCGTTGCCAGCAGCTTTACTTTTGGTGAAAATCAGCCAAGTTTGCAAATTTCACACCGGGAACGATGCAGATGGCCAGGGCGAGTGGCCTCATACTGGTCCGATTTTCCATCCGGAAAATGAAGTCATGCCCCCAGGGTCTGGGTATCAATGGAAGGTGGACTTTGGGGCTCCAAGGACTTCCGGGGTCCTCGTTGCCAGCAGCTTTACTTTTGGAGAAAATCAGCCAAGTTCGCAAATTTCACACCGGGAACGATGCAGATGGCCAGGGCGAGTGGCCTCAAACTGACTCTATTTTCCATGGGGAAAAGAAGTCATGTCCCCAGCGTCTGGGTGTCAGATGAAAGGTGGCCTTTGGGGCTCTAAGGACTTGCAAGCTCCTAGTTGCCAACAGCGTTAGTTCTGCAGGAATCCAGCAATGTTAAAAAATTTCTCACTGGGAACTGCGCTGTTGGCCAGGGCAAATGGCTGCAAATGGAGGCCATTTTGCATGGGAAAAAGAAGTCCTTTCCCCAGGGTCTGGGTGTCAGATGAAAGGTGGTCTTTGGGGCTCCAAGGACTTCCAGGGTCCTCGTTGCCAGCAGCTTTACTTTTGGAGAAAATCAGCCAAGTTTGCAAATTTCACACCGGGAACGATGCAGATGGCCAGGGCAATTGGCCTCAAACTGACCCCATTTTCCATGGGGAAAATTAATTCATGTCCCCAGGGTCTGGGTGTCAGATGAAAGGTGGACTTTAGGGCTCTAAGGACTTGCAGGGTACTACTTATTGGCAGCTTTAGATTTGGAGAAATCCAGCAAAGTTGGCAAATTTCTTGCTGGGCACCACCCTATTGGTCAGGGCGAGAGGCCAGAAATGGAGGCCATTTTCCATGGGAAAAATGAAGTCATTGGCCCAGGGTCTGCGGATCAGATGAAAGGTGGCATCTGGGGCCCTAAGGAGTTGCAGGGTCCTCCTTGCCAGCAGCTTTACTTTTGGAGAAAATCAGCCAGGTTTGCAAATTTCACACCGGGAACGATGCAGATGGCCAGGGCGAGTGGCCTCAAAATGACCCCATTTTTCATGGGGAAAAGAAGTCATGTCCCCAGCGTCTGGGTGTCAGATGAAAGGTGGCCTTTGGGGCTCTAAGGACTTGCAAGCTCCTAGTTGCCAACAGCTTTAGCTGTGGAGGGATCCAGTAATGTTTAAAAATTTCTCACTGGGCACTGCCCTGTTGGCCAGGGCAAATGGCTGCAAAGAGAGGTTATTATGCATGGGAAAAAGAAGTCCTTTCCCCAGGGTCTGGGTGTCAGATGAAAGGTGGCCATGGGGCTCCAAGGACTTCCAGGGTCCTCGTTGCCAGCAGCTTTACTTTTGGTGAAAATCAGCCAAGTTTGCAAATTTCACACCGGGAACGATGCAGATGGCCAGGGCGAGTGGCCTCATACTGATGCGATTTTCCATCCGGAAAATGAAGTCATGCCCCCAGGGTCTGGGTATCAATGAAAGGTGGACTTTGGGGCTCCAAGGACTTCCGGGGTCCTCGTTGCCAGCAGCTTTAATTTTGGAGAAAATCAGCCAAGTTTGCAAATTTCACACCGGGAACAATGCAGATTACCAGGGCGATTGGTCTCAAACTGACCCCATTTTCCCTGGGGAAAATTAATTCATATCCCCATGGTCTGGGTGTCAGATGAAAGGTGGCCTTTGGGGCTCTAAGGACTTGCAAGCTCCTAGTTGCCGATTGCTTTAGTTTTGGAGGAATCCAGCAAATTGTAAAAATTTCTCACTGGGCACTGCCCTGTTGGCCAGGGCAAATGGGTGCAAATGGAGGCCATTTCCCATGGGAAAAAGAAGTCCTTTCCCCAGGTTCTGGGTGTCAGATGAAAGGTGGCCTTTGGGGCTCTAAGGACTTGCAGGGTACTACTTATTGGCAGCTTTAGATTTGGAGAAATCCAGCAAAGATTGCATGTTTCTTGCTGGACACCGCCCTATTAGTCAAGGCGAGAGGCCACAAATGGAGGCCATTTTCCATGGGGAAAATGAAGTCATGTCTCCAGGGTCTGGGTATCAGATGAAAGGTGGCCTTTGGGGCTCAATGGACTTGCAAGCTCCTTGTTGCCAACAGCGTTAGTTCAGCAGGAATCCCGCAATGTTAAAAAATTTCTCACTGGGAACTGCGCTGTTGGCCAGGGCAAATGGCTGCAAAGAGAGGCCATTTTGCATGGGGAAAAGAAGTCCTTTCCCCAGGGTCTGGGTATCAGCTGGAAGTTGGCATCTGGGGCTCTAAGGACTTGCAGTGTCCTAGTTGCTGGCAGCTTTTGTTTTGGAAGAATCCAGCTGAGTTTGCAAATTGCTCGCTTGGCACTGCCCTGCCTGCTAGGCCAAGGGGCCACAAATGAAGGCCATTTTCCATGGGAAAAATGTCCTTTTCCCAGGGTCTCAGTAATATGTTCAAGGTGGCCTTTGAGCTTCTAAGTACTTACAGGATCCTACTTGCTGCCAGCTTTACTTTTGGAAAAATGAAGCAAAAATTTGGTAATTCTACCTTGTCTCCCCTCTTTCGGCCAGGGTGAGTGGCTGCAAACGGAGTCCATTTCCCATGGGAAAAAGAAGTCCTTTCCCCAGAGTCTGCGTATCAGATGAAAGGTGGCCATGGGGCTCCAAGGACTTCCAGGGTCCTCGTTGCCAGCAGCTTTACTTTTGGTGAAAATCAGCCAAGTTTGCAAATTTCACACCGGGAACGATGCAGATGGCCAGGGCGAGTGGCCTCATACTGGTCCGATTTTCCATCCGGAAAATGAAGTCATGCCCCCAGGGTCTGGGTATCAATGAAAGGTGGACTTTGGGGCTCCAAGGACTTCCGGGGTCCTCGTTGCCAGCAGCTTTACTTTTGGAGAAAATCAGCCAAGTTTGCAAATTTCACACCGGGAACGATGCAGATGGCCAGGGCGAGTGGCCTCAAACTGACTCTATTTTCCATGGGGAAAAGAAGTCATGTCCCCAGCGTCTGGGTGTCAGATGAAAGGTGGCCTTTGGGGCTCTAAGGACTTGCAAGCTCCTAGTTGCCAACAGCGTTAGTTCTGCAGGAATCCAGCAATGTTAAAAAATTTCTCACTGGGAACTGCGCTGTTGGCCAGGGCAAATGGCTGCAAATGGAGGCCATTATGCATGGCAAAAAGAAGTCCTTTCCCCAGGGTCTGGGTGTCAGATGAAAGGTGGTCTTTGGGGCTCCAAGGACTTCCAGGGTCCTTGTTGCCAGCAGCTTTACTTTTGGAGAAAATCAGCCAAGTTTGCAAATTTCACACCGGGAACGATGCAGATGGCCAGGGCGATTGGCCTCAAACTGACCCCATTTTCCATGGGGAAAATTAATTCATGTCCCCAGGGTCTTGGTGTCAGATGAAAGGTGGACTTTAGGGCTCTAAGGACTTGCAGGGTACTACTTATTGGCAGCTTTAGATTTGGAGAAATCCAGCAAAGTTGGCAAATTTCTTGCTGGGCACCACCCTATTGGTCAGGGCGAGAGGCCAGAAATGGAGGCCATTTTCCATGGGAAAAATGAAGTCATTGGCCCAGGGTCTGCGGATCAGATGAAAGGTGGCATCTGGGGCCCTAAGGAGTTGCAGGGTCCTCCTTGCCAGCAGCTTTACTTTTGGAGAAAATCAGCCAAGTTTGCAAATTTCACACCGGGAACGATGCAGATGGCCAGGGCGAGTGGCCTCAAAATGACCCCATTTTTCATGGGGAAAAGAAGTCATGTCCCCAGCGTCTGGGTGTCAGATGAAAGGTGGCCTTTGGGGCTCTAAGGACTTGCAAGCTCCTAGTTGCCAACAGCTTTAGCTGTGGAGGGATCCAGTAATGTTTAAAAATTTCTCACTGGGCACTGCCCTGTTGGCCAGGGCAAATGGCTGCAAAGAGAGGTTATTATGCATGGGAAAAAGAAGTCCTTTCCCCAGGGTCTGGGTGTCAGATGAAAGGTGGCCATGGGGCTCCAAGGACTTCCAGGGTCCTCGTTGCCAGCAGCTTTACTTTTGGTGAAAATCAGCCAAGTTTGCAAATTTCACACCGGGAACGATGCAGATGGCCAGGGCGAGTGGCCTCATACTGGTCCGATTTTCCATCCGGAAAATGAAGTCATGCCCCCAGGGTCTGGGTATCAATGGAAGGTGGACTTTGGGGCTCCAAGGACTTCCGGGGTCCTCGTTGCCAGCAGCTTTACTTTTGGAGAAAATCAGCCAAGTTCGCAAATTTCACACCGGGAACGATGCAGATGGCCAGGGCGAGTGGCCTCAAACTGACTCTATTTTCCATGGGGAAAAGAAGTCATGTCCCCAGCGTCTGGGTGTCAGATGAAAGGTGGCCTTTGGGGCTCTAAGGACTTGCAAGCTCCTAGTTGCCAACAGCGTTAGTTCTGCAGGAATCCAGCAATGTTAAAAAATTTCTCACTGGGAACTGCGCTGTTGGCCAGGGCAAATGGCTGCAAATGGAGGCCATTTTGCATGGGAAAAAGAAGTCCTTTCCCCAGGGTCTGGGTGTCAGATGAAAGGTGGTCTTTGGGGCTCCAAGGACTTCCAGGGTCCTCGTTGCCAGCAGCTTTACTTTTGGAGAAAATCAGCCAAGTTTGCAAATTTCACACCGGGAACGATGCAGATGGCCAGGGCAATTGGCCTCAAACTGACCCCATTTTCCATGGGGAAAATTAATTCATGTCCCCAGGGTCTGGGTGTCAGATGAAAGGTGGACTTTAGGGCTCTAAGGACTTGCAGGGTACTACTTATTGGCAGCTTTAGATTTGGAGAAATCCAGCAAAGTTGGCAAATTTCTTGCTGGACACCACCCTATTGGTCAGGGCGAGAGGCCAGAAATGGAGGCCATTTTCCATGGGGAAAATGAAGTCATTGGCCCAGGGTCTGCGGATCAGATGAAAGGTGGCATCTGGGGCCCTAAGGAGTTGCAGGGTCCTCCTTGCCAGCAGCTTTACTTTTGGAGAAAATCAGCCAAGTTTGCAAATTTCACACCGGGAACGATGCAGATGGCCAGGGCGATTGGCCTCAAACTGACCCCATTTTCCATGTGGAAAATTAATTCATGTCCCCAGGGTCTGGGTGTCAGATGAAAGCTGGCCTTTGGGGCTCTAAGGACTTGCAAGCTCCTAGTTGCCAACAGCTTTAGCTGTGGAGGGATCCAGTAATGTTTAAAAATTTCTCACTGGGCACTGCCCTGTTGGCCAGGGCAAATGGCTGCAAAGAGAGGTTATTATGCATGGGAAAAAGAAGTCCTTTCCACAGGGTCTGGGTGTCAGATGAAAGGTGGCCATGGGGCTCCAAGGACTTCCAGGGTCCTCGTTGCCAGCAGCTTTACTTTTGGTGAAAATCAGCCAAGTTTGCAAATTTCACACCGGGAACGATGCAGATGGCCAGGGCGAGTGGCCTCATACTGGTCCGATTTTCCATCCGGAAAATGAAGTCATGCCCCCAGGGTCTGGGTATCAATGAAAGGTGGACTTTGGGGCTCCAAGGACTTCCGGGGTCCTCGTTGCCAGCAGCTTTACTTTTGGAGAAAATCAGCCAAGTTTGCAAATTTCACACCGGGAACGATGCAGATGGCCAGGGCGAGTGGCCTCAAACTGACTCTATTTTCCATGGGGAAAAGAAGTCATGTCCCCAGGGTCTGGGTGTCAGATGAAAGGTGGCCTTTGGGGCTCTAAGGACTTGCAAGCTCCTAGTTGCCAACAGCGTTAGTTCTGCAGGAATCCAGCAATGTTAAAAAATTTCTCACTGGGAACTGCGCTGTTGGCCAGGGCAAATGGCTGCAAATGGAGGCCATTATGCATGGCAAAAAGAAGTCCTTTCCCCAGGGTCTGGGTGTCAGATGAAAGGTGGTCTTTGGGGCTCCAAGGACTTCCAGGGTCCTTGTTGCCAGCAGCTTTACTTTTGGAGAAAATCAGCCAAGTTTGCAAATTTCACACCGGGAACGATGCAGATGGCCAGGGCGATTGGCCTCAAACTGACCCCATTTTCCATGGGGAAAATTAATTCATGTCCCCAGGGTCTTGGTGTCAGATGAAAGGTGGACTTTAGGGCTCTAAGGACTTGCAGGGTACTACTTATTGGCAGCTTTAGATTTGGAGAAATCCAGCAAAGTTGGCAAATTTCTTGCTGGGCACCACCCTATTGGTCAGGGCGAGAGGCCAGAAATGGAGGCCATTTTCCATGGGAAAAATGAAGTCATTGGCCCAGGGTCTGCGGATCAGATGAAAGGTGGCATCTGGGGCCCTAAGGAGTTGCAGGGTCCTCCTTGCCAGCAGCTTTACTTTTGGAGAAAATCAGCCAAGTTTGCAAATTTCACACCGGGAACGATGCAGATGGCCAGGGCGAGTGGCCTCAAAATGACCCCATTTTTCATGGGGAAAAGAAGTCATGTCCCCAGCGTCTGGGTGTCAGATGAAAGGTGGCCTTTGGGGCTCTAAGGACTTGCAAGCTCCTAGTTGCCAACAGCTTTAGCTGTGGAGGGATCCAGTAATGTTTAAAAATTTCTCACTGGGCACTGCCCTGTTGGCCAGGGCAAATGGCTGCAAAGAGAGGTTATTATGCATGGGAAAAAGAAGTCCTTTCCCCAGGGTCTGGGTGTCAGATGAAAGGTGGCCATGGGGCTCCAAGGACTTCCAGGGTCCTCGTTGCCAGCAGCTTTACTTTTGGTGAAAATCAGCCAAGTTTGCAAATTTCACACCGGGAACGATGCAGATGGCCAGGGCGAGTGGCCTCATACTGGTCCGATTTTCCATCCGGAAAATGAAGTCATGCCCCCAGGGTCTGGGTATCAATGGAAGGTGGACTTTGGGGCTCCAAGGACTTCCGGGGTCCTCGTTGCCAGCAGCTTTACTTTTGGAGAAAATCAGCCAAGTTCGCAAATTTCACACCGGGAACGATGCAGATGGCCAGGGCGAGTGGCCTCAAACTGACTCTATTTTCCATGGGGAAAAGAAGTCATGTCCCCAGCGTCTGGGTGTCAGATGAAAGGTGGCCTTTGGGGCTCTAAGGACTTGCAAGCTCCTAGTTGCCAACAGCGTTAGTTCTGCAGGAATCCAGCAATGTTAAAAAATTTCTCACTGGGAACTGCGCTGTTGGCCAGGGCAAATGGCTGCAAATGGAGGCCATTTTGCATGGGAAAAAGAAGTCCTTTCCCCAGGGTCTGGGTGTCAGATGAAAGGTGGTCTTTGGGGCTCCAAGGACTTCCAGGGTCCTCGTTGCCAGCAGCTTTACTTTTGGAGAAAATCAGCCAAGTTTGCAAATTTCACACCGGGAACGATGCAGATGGCCAGGGCAATTGGCCTCAAACTGACCCCATTTTCCATGGGGAAAATTAATTCATGTCCCCAGGGTCTGGGTGTCAGATGAAAGGTGGACTTTAGGGCTCTAAGGACTTGCAGGGTACTACTTATTGGCAGCTTTAGATTTGGAGAAATCCAGCAAAGTTGGCAAATTTCTTGCTGGACACCACCCTATTGGTCAGGGCGAGAGGCCAGAAATGGAGGCCATTTTCCATGGGGAAAATGAAGTCATTGGCCCAGGGTCTGCGGATCAGATGAAAGGTGGCATCTGGGGCCCTAAGGAGTTGCAGGGTCCTCCTTGCCAGCAGCTTTACTTTTGGAGAAAATCAGCCAAGTTTGCAAATTTCACACCGGGAACGATGCAGATGGCCAGGGCGATTGGCCTCAAACTGACCCCATTTTCCATGTGGAAAATTAATTCATGTCCCCAGGGTCTGGGTGTCAGATGAAAGCTGGCCTTTGGGGCTCTAAGGACTTGCAAGCTCCTAGTTGCCAACAGCTTTAGCTGTGGAGGGATCCAGTAATGTTTAAAAATTTCTCACTGGGCACTGCCCTGTTGGCCAGGGCAAATGGCTGCAAAGAGAGGTTATTATGCATGGGAAAAAGAAGTCCTTTCCACAGGGTCTGGGTGTCAGATGAAAGGTGGCCATGGGGCTCCAAGGACTTCCAGGGTCCTCGTTGCCAGCAGCTTTACTTTTGGTGAAAATCAGCCAAGTTTGCAAATTTCACACCGGGAACGATGCAGATGGCCAGGGCGAGTGGCCTCATACTGGTCCGATTTTCCATCCGGAAAATGAAGTCATGCCCCCAGGGTCTGGGTATCAATGAAAGGTGGACTTTGGGGCTCCAAGGACTTCCGGGGTCCTCGTTGCCAGCAGCTTTACTTTTGGAGAAAATCAGCCAAGTTTGCAAATTTCACACCGGGAACGATGCAGATGGCCAGGGCGAGTGGCCTCAAACTGACTCTATTTTCCATGGGGAAAAGAAGTCATGTCCCCAGGGTCTGGGTGTCAGATGAAAGGTGGCCTTTGGGGCTCTAAGGACTTGCAAGCTCCTAGTTGCCAACAGCGTTAGTTCTGCAGGAATCCAGCAATGTTAAAAAATTTCTCACTGGGAACTGCGCTGTTGGCCAGGGCAAATGGCTGCAAATGGAGGCCATTATGCATGGCAAAAAGAAGTCCTTTCCCCAGGGTCTGGGTGTCAGATGAAAGGTGGTCTTTGGGGCTCCAAGGACTTCCAGGGTCCTTGTTGCCAGCAGCTTTACTTTTGGAGAAAATCAGCCAAGTTTGCAAATTTCACACCGGGAACGATGCAGATGGCCAGGGCGATTGGCCTCAAACTGACCCCATTTTCCATGGGGAAAATTAATTCATGTCCCCAGGGTCTTGGTGTCAGATGAAAGGTGGACTTTAGGGCTCTAAGGACTTGCAGGGTACTACTTATTGGCAGCTTTAGATTTGGAGAAATCCAGCAAAGTTGGCAAATTTCTTGCTGGGCACCACCCTATTGGTCAGGGCGAGAGGCCAGAAATGGAGGCCATTTTCCATGGGAAAAATGAAGTCATTGGCCCAGGGTCTGCGGATCAGATGAAAGGTGGCATCTGGGGCCCTAAGGAGTTGCAGGGTCCTCCTTGCCAGCAGCTTTACTTTTGGAGAAAATCAGCCAAGTTTGCAAATTTCACACCGGGAACGATGCAGATGGCCAGGGCGAGTGGCCTCAAAATGACCCCATTTTTCATGGGGAAAAGAAGTCATGTCCCCAGCGTCTGGGTGTCAGATGAAAGCTGGCCTTTGGGGCTCTAAAGACTTGCAAGCTCCTAGTTGCCAACAGCTTTAGCTGTGGAGGGATCCAGTAATGTTTAAAAATTTCTCACTGGGCACTGCCCTGTTGGCCAGGGCAAATGGCTGCAAAGAGAGGTTATTATGCATGGGAAAAAGAAGTCCTTTCCCCAGGGTCTGGGTGTCAGATGAAAGGTGGCCATGGGGCTCCAAGGACTTCCAGGGTCCTCGTTGCCAGCAGCTTTACTTTTGGTGAAAATCAGCCAAGTTTGCAAATTTCACACCGGGAACGATGCAGATGGCCAGGGCGAGTGGCCTCATACTGGTCCGATTTTCCATCCGGAAAATGAAGTCATGCCCCCAGGGTCTGGGTATCAATGGAAGGTGGACTTTGGGGCTCCAAGGACTTCCGGGGTCCTCGTTGCCAGCAGCTTTACTTTTGGAGAAAATCAGCCAAGTTCGCAAATTTCACACCGGGAACGATGCAGATGGCCAGGGCGAGTGGCCTCAAACTGACTCTATTTTCCATGGGGAAAAGAAGTCATGTCCCCAGCGTCTGGGTGTCAGATGAAAGGTGGCCTTTGGGGCTCTAAGGACTTGCAAGCTCCTAGTTGCCAACAGCGTTAGTTCTGCAGGAATCCAGCAATGTTAAAAAATTTCTCACTGGGAACTGCGCTGTTGGCCAGGGCAAATGGCTGCAAATGGAGGCCATTTTGCATGGGAAAAAGAAGTCCTTTCCCCAGGGTCTGGGTGTCAGATGAAAGGTGGTCTTTGGGGCTCCAAGGACTTCCAGGGTCCTCGTTGCCAGCAGCTTTACTTTTGGAGAAAATCAGCCAAGTTTGCAAATTTCACACCGGGAACGATGCAGATGGCCAGGGCAATTGGCCTCAAACTGACCCCATTTTCCATGGGGAAAATTAATTCATGTCCCCAGGGTCTGGGTGTCAGATGAAAGGTGGACTTTAGGGCTCTAAGGACTTGCAGGGTACTACTTATTGGCAGCTTTAGATTTGGAGAAATCCAGCAAAGTTGGCAAATTTCTTGCTGGGCACCACCCTATTGGTCAGGGCGAGAGGCCAGAAATGGAGGCCATTTTCCATGGGAAAAATGAAGTCATTGGCCCAGGGTCTGCGGATCAGATGAAAGGTGGCATCTGGGGCCCTAAGGAGTTGCAGGGTCCTCCTTGCCAGCAGCTTTACTTTTGGAGAAAATCAGCCAGGTTTGCAAATTTCACACCGGGAACGATGCAGATGGCCAGGGCGAGTGGCCTCAAAATGACCCCATTTTTCATGGGGAAAAGAAGTCATGTCCCCAGCGTCTGGGTGTCAGATGAAAGGTGGCCTTTGGGGCTCTAAGGACTTGCAAGCTCCTAGTTGCCAACAGCTTTAGCTGTGGAGGGATCCAGTAATGTTTAAAAATTTCTCACTGGGCACTGCCCTGTTGGCCAGGGCAAATGGCTGCAAAGAGAGGTTATTATGCATGGGAAAAAGAAGTCCTTTCCCCAGGGTCTGGGTGTCAGATGAAAGGTGGCCATGGGGCTCCAAGGACTTCCAGGGTCCTCGTTGCCAGCAGCTTTACTTTTGGTGAAAATCAGCCAAGTTTGCAAATTTCACACCGGGAACGATGCAGATGGCCAGGGCGAGTGGCCTCATACTGATGCGATTTTCCATCCGGAAAATGAAGTCATGCCCCCAGGGTCTGGGTATCAATGAAAGGTGGACTTTGGGGCTCCAAGGACTTCCGGGGTCCTCGTTGCCAGCAGCTTTAATTTTGGAGAAAATCAGCCAAGTTTGCAAATTTCACACCGGGAACAATGCAGATTACCAGGGCGATTGGTCTCAAACTGACCCCATTTTCCCTGGGGAAAATTAATTCATATCCCCATGGTCTGGGTGTCAGATGAAAGGTGGCCTTTGGGGCTCTAAGGACTTGCAAGCTCCTAGTTGCCGATTGCTTTAGTTTTGGAGGAATCCAGCAAATTGTAAAAATTTCTCACTGGGCACTGCCCTGTTGGCCAGGGCAAATGGGTGCAAATGGAGGCCATTTCCCATGGGAAAAAGAAGTCCTTTCCCCAGGTTCTGGGTGTCAGATGAAAGGTGGCCTTTGGGGCTCTAAGGACTTGCAGGGTACTACTTATTGGCAGCTTTAGATTTGGAGAAATCCAGCAAAGATTGCATGTTTCTTGCTGGACACCGCCCTATTAGTCAAGGCGAGAGGCCACAAATGGAGGCCATTTTCCATGGGGAAAATGAAGTCATGTCTCCAGGGTCTGGGTATCAGATGAAAGGTGGCCTTTGGGGCTCAATGGACTTGCAAGCTCCTTGTTGCCAACAGCGTTAGTTCAGCAGGAATCCCGCAATGTTAAAAAATTTCTCACTGGGAACTGCGCTGTTGGCCAGGGCAAATGGCTGCAAAGAGAGGCCATTTTGCATGGGGAAAAGAAGTCCTTTCCCCAGGGTCTGGGTATCAGCTGGAAGTTGGCATCTGGGGCTCTAAGGACTTGCAGTGTCCTAGTTGCTGGCAGCTTTTGTTTTGGAAGAATCCAGCTGAGTTTGCAAATTGCTCGCTTGGCACTGCCCTGCCTGCTAGGCCAAGGGGCCACAAATGAAGGCCATTTTCCATGGGAAAAATGTCCTTTTCCCAGGGTCTCAGTAATATGTTCAAGGTGGCCTTTGAGCTTCTAAGTACTTACAGGATCCTACTTGCTGCCAGCTTTACTTTTGGAAAAATGAAGCAAAAATTTGGTAATTCTACCTTGTCTCCCCTCTTTCGGCCAGGGTGAGTGGCTGCAAACGGAGTCCATTTCCCATGGGAAAAAGAAGTCCTTTCCCCAGAGTCTGCGTATCAGATGAAAGGTGGCCATGGGGCTCCAAGGACTTCCAGGGTCCTCGTTGCCAGCAGCTTTACTTTTGGTGAAAATCAGCCAAGTTTGCAAATTTCACACCGGGAACGATGCAGATGGCCAGGGCGAGTGGCCTCATACTGGTCCGATTTTCCATCCGGAAAATGAAGTCATGCCCCCAGGGTCTGGGTATCAATGAAAGGTGGACTTTGGGGCTCCAAGGACTTCCGGGGTCCTCGTTGCCAGCAGCTTTACTTTTGGAGAAAATCAGCCAAGTTTGCAAATTTCACACCGGGAACGATGCAGATGGCCAGGGCGAGTGGCCTCAAACTGACTCTATTTTCCATGGGGAAAAGAAGTCATGTCCCCAGGGTCTGGGTGTCAGATGAAAGGTGGCCTTTGGGGCTCTAAGGACTTGCAAGCTCCTAGTTGCCAACAGCGTTAGTTCTGCAGGAATCCAGCAATGTTAAAAAATTTCTCACTGGGAACTGCGCTGTTGGCCAGGGCAAATGGCTGCAAATGGAGGCCATTATGCATGGCAAAAAGAAGTCCTTTCCCCAGGGTCTGGGTGTCAGATGAAAGGTGGTCTTTGGGGCTCCAAGGACTTCCAGGGTCCTTGTTGCCAGCAGCTTTACTTTTGGAGAAAATCAGCCAAGTTTGCAAATTTCACACCGGGAACGATGCAGATGGCCAGGGCGATTGGCCTCAAACTGACCCCATTTTCCATGGGGAAAATTAATTCATGTCCCCAGGGTCTTGGTGTCAGATGAAAGGTGGACTTTAGGGCTCTAAGGACTTGCAGGGTACTACTTATTGGCAGCTTTAGATTTGGAGAAATCCAGCAAAGTTGGCAAATTTCTTGCTGGGCACCACCCTATTGGTCAGGGCGAGAGGCCAGAAATGGAGGCCATTTTCCATGGGAAAAATGAAGTCATTGGCCCAGGGTCTGCGGATCAGATGAAAGGTGGCATCTGGGGCCCTAAGGAGTTGCAGGGTCCTCCTTGCCAGCAGCTTTACTTTTGGAGAAAATCAGCCAGGTTTGCAAATTTCACACCGGGAACGATGCAGATGGCCAGGGCGAGTGGCCTCAAAATGACCCCATTTTTCATGGGGAAAAGAAGTCATGTCCCCAGCGTCTGGGTGTCAGATGAAAGCTGGCCTTTGGGGCTCTAAGGACTTGCAAGCTCCTAGTTGCCAACAGCTTTAGCTGTGGAGGGATCCAGTAATGTTTAAAAATTTCTCACTGGGCACTGCCCTGTTGGCCAGGGCAAATGGCTGCAAAGAGAGGTTATTATGCATGGGAAAAAGAAGTCCTTTCCCCAGGGTCTGGGTGTCAGATGAAAGGTGGCCATGGGGCTCCAAGGACTTCCAGGGTCCTCGTTGCCAGCAGCTTTACTTTTGGTGAAAATCAGCCAAGTTTGCAAATTTCACACCGGGAACGATGCAGATGGCCAGGGCGAGTGGCCTCATACTGGTCCGATTTTCCATCCGGAAAATGAAGTCATGCCCCCAGGGTCTGGGTATCAATGGAAGGTGGACTTTGGGGCTCCAAGGACTTCCGGGGTCCTCGTTGCCAGCAGCTTTACTTTTGGAGAAAATCAGCCAAGTTCGCAAATTTCACACCGGGAACGATGCAGATGGCCAGGGCGAGTGGCCTCAAACTGACTCTATTTTCCATGGGGAAAAGAAGTCATGTCCCCAGCGTCTGGGTGTCAGATGAAAGGTGGCCTTTGGGGCTCTAAGGACTTGCAAGCTCCTAGTTGCCAACAGCGTTAGTTCTGCAGGAATCCAGCAATGTTAAAAAATTTCTCACTGGGAACTGCGCTGTTGGCCAGGGCAAATGGCTGCAAATGGAGGCCATTTTGCATGGGAAAAAGAAGTCCTTTCCCCAGGGTCTGGGTGTCAGATGAAAGGTGGTCTTTGGGGCTCCAAGGACTTCCAGGGTCCTCGTTGCCAGCAGCTTTACTTTTGGAGAAAATCAGCCAAGTTTGCAAATTTCACACCGGGAACGATGCAGATGGCCAGGGCAATTGGCCTCAAACTGACCCCATTTTCCATGGGGAAAATTAATTCATGTCCCCAGGGTCTGGGTGTCAGATGAAAGGTGGACTTTAGGGCTCTAAGGACTTGCAGGGTACTACTTATTGGCAGCTTTAGATTTGGAGAAATCCAGCAAAGTTGGCAAATTTCTTGCTGGACACCACCCTATTGGTCAGGGCGAGAGGCCAGAAATGGAGGCCATTTTCCATGGGGAAAATGAAGTCATTGGCCCAGGGTCTGCGGATCAGATGAAAGGTGGCATCTGGGGCCCTAAGGAGTTGCAGGGTCCTCCTTGCCAGCAGCTTTACTTTTGGAGAAAATCAGCCAAGTTTGCAAATTTCACACCGGGAACGATGCAGATGGCCAGGGCGATTGGCCTCAAACTGACCCCATTTTCCATGTGGAAAATTAATTCATGTCCCCAGGGTCTGGGTGTCAGATGAAAGCTGGCCTTTGGGGCTCTAAGGACTTGCAAGCTCCTAGTTGCCAACAGCTTTAGCTGTGGAGGGATCCAGTAATGTTTAAAAATTTCTCACTGGGCACTGCCCTGTTGGCCAGGGCAAATGGCTGCAAAGAGAGGTTATTATGCATGGGAAAAAGAAGTCCTTTCCACAGGGTCTGGGTGTCAGATGAAAGGTGGCCATGGGGCTCCAAGGACTTCCAGGGTCCTCGTTGCCAGCAGCTTTACTTTTGGTGAAAATCAGCCAAGTTTGCAAATTTCACACCGGGAACGATGCAGATGGCCAGGGCGAGTGGCCTCATACTGATGCGATTTTCCATCCGGAAAATGAAGTCATGCCCCCAGGGTCTGGGTATCAATGAAAGGTGGACTTTGGGGCTCCAAGGACTTCCGGGGTCCTCGTTGCCAGCAGCTTTAATTTTGGAGAAAATCAGCCAAGTTTGCAAATTTCACACCGGGAACAATGCAGATTACCAGGGCGATTGGTCTCAAACTGACCCCATTTTCCCTGGGGAAAATTAATTCATATCCCCATGGTCTGGGTGTCAGATGAAAGGTGGCCTTTGGGGCTCTAAGGACTTGCAAGCTCCTAGTTGCCGATTGCTTTAGTTTTGGAGGAATCCAGCAAATTGTAAAAATTTCTCACTGGGCACTGCCCTGTTGGCCAGGGAAAATGGGTGCAAATGGAGGCCATTTTGCATGGGAAAAAGAAGTCCTTTCCCCAGGTTCTGGGTGTCAGATGAAAGGTGGCCTTTGGGGCTCTAAGGACTTGCAGGGTACTACTTATTGGCAGCTTTAGATTTGGAGAAATCCAGCAAAGATTGCATGTTTCTTGCTGGACACCGCCCTATTAGTCAAGGCGAGAGGCCACAAATGGAGGCCATTTTCCATGGGGAAAATGAAGTCATGTCTCCAGGGTCTGGGTATCAGATGAAAGGTGGCCTTTGGGGCTCAATGGACTTGCAAGCTCCTTGTTGCCAACAGCGTTAGTTCAGCAGGAATCCCGCAATGTTAAAAAATTTCTCACTGGGAACTGCGCTGTTGGCCAGGGCAAATGGCTGCAAAGAGAGGCCATTTTGCATGGGGAAAAGAAGTCCTTTCCCCAGGGTCTGGGTATCAGCTGGAAGTTGGCATCTGGGGCTCTAAGGACTTGCAGTGTCCTAGTTGCTGGCAGCTTTTGTTTTGGAAGAATCCAGCTGAGTTTGCAAATTGCTCGCTTGGCACTGCCCTGCCTGCTAGGCCAAGGGGCCACAAATGAAGGCCATTTTCCATGGGAAAAATGTCCTTTTCCCAGGGTCTCAGTAATATGTTCAAGGTGGCCTTTGAGCTTCTAAGTACTTACAGGATCCTACTTGCTGCCAGCTTTACTTTTGGAAAAATGAAGCAAAAATTTGGTAATTCTACCTTGTCTCCCCTCTTTCGGCCAGGGTGAGTGGCTGCAAACGGAGTCCATTTCCCATGGGAAAAAGAAGTCCTTTCCCCAGAGTCTGCGTATCAGATGAAAGGTGGCCATGGGGCTCCAAGGACTTCCAGGGTCCTCGTTGCCAGCAGCTTTACTTTTGGTGAAAATCAGCCAAGTTTGCAAATTTCACACCGGGAACGATGCAGATGGCCAGGGCGAGTGGCCTCATACTGGTCCGATTTTCCATCCGGAAAATGAAGTCATGCCCCCAGGGTCTGGGTATCAATGAAAGGTGGACTTTGGGGCTCCAAGGACTTCCGGGGTCCTCGTTGCCAGCAGCTTTACTTTTGGAGAAAATCAGCCAAGTTTGCAAATTTCACACCGGGAACGATGCAGATGGCCAGGGCGAGTGGCCTCAAACTGACTCTATTTTCCATGGGGAAAAGAAGTCATGTCCCCAGGGTCTGGGTGTCAGATGAAAGGTGGCCTTTGGGGCTCTAAGGACTTGCAAGCTCCTAGTTGCCAACAGCGTTAGTTCTGCAGGAATCCAGCAATGTTAAAAAATTTCTCACTGGGAACTGCGCTGTTGGCCAGGGCAAATGGCTGCAAATGGAGGCCATTATGCATGGCAAAAAGAAGTCCTTTCCCCAGGGTCTGGGTGTCAGATGAAAGGTGGTCTTTGGGGCTCCAAGGACTTCCAGGGTCCTTGTTGCCAGCAGCTTTACTTTTGGAGAAAATCAGCCAAGTTTGCAAATTTCACACCGGGAACGATGCAGATGGCCAGGGCGATTGGCCTCAAACTGACCCCATTTTCCATGGGGAAAATTAATTCATGTCCCCAGGGTCTTGGTGTCAGATGAAAGGTGGACTTTAGGGCTCTAAGGACTTGCAGGGTACTACTTATTGGCAGCTTTAGATTTGGAGAAATCCAGCAAAGTTGGCAAATTTCTTGCTGGGCACCACCCTATTGGTCAGGGCGAGAGGCCAGAAATGGAGGCCATTTTCCATGGGAAAAATGAAGTCATTGGCCCAGGGTCTGCGGATCAGATGAAAGGTGGCATCTGGGGCCCTAAGGAGTTGCAGGGTCCTCCTTGCCAGCAGCTTTACTTTTGGAGAAAATCAGCCAAGTTTGCAAATTTCACACCGGGAACGATGCAGATGGCCAGGGCGAGTGGCCTCAAAATGACCCCATTTTTCATGGGGAAAAGAAGTCATGTCCCCAGCG